>NC_086333.1:53528597-54183169 GCF_032445375.1 Bacillus rossius redtenbacheri
ATGAACTAAAATTTTTTTAAGTGTTTACAACTTTCTTCCTAGTGTGACGAACTGGTTGTTTATTTTTGTCGCTTCACTTTCAAGGTCATTAAGCTTATGCGTGGAAACGGTTTCGTCACATCGCTGATGAAACTACTTTTACGCGAAACTATTAAGTTTGCAACATCGCGAAGGTTCTTTGTAGGTCACGTTTGTGTAATAAATGTTTTACTGAGGCTTGAGTTGCTTATGACCATATCTTGAAAAAGGTTATGCTTACTAATAATTCTACGTGTGAAAGTTTACCAATGTTTTCATAAATTCAATATTTATTTAATGGTTTTGAGAAACTTGTAGGCCTTTTTAGGTTTCCATCCTATGATGAATTCAAAGCATGAAAAATCATTTGGTATACAGTTCCGAATTAACTGCTAGTTTTTAACCTATACAGAAAAACTTTAAATTTTTATGATAAATAAAATTTATGTATCAATGACATTATTGTTTTTACTAGAACCATAAAAAACTCAAGATTCTAGGAATTTTTATTGACTTTTGAATGATATCCTGCAAACAAACAGTTTTACAAGAAATTAAACGTACCAAATTTTAATTCGAAACTGTATACACTACTAGGGACCTTAATCTCGCTTTTAATTGTGAATACTCAAAAATATAAAAAAATATATAAAAAAAATCAAACTTTGTATTAATTTGTACTGAAAACATGACACAAAATTGCCAATATATAGGTATATATTTTTTTCTGTTCATCCGATCGCTACCAAACTTTACAGGATCATCCGCTGGGCTAATCTGAAGATTGCCTGAAAATTTCATCAAAATCAGTCCAGCCGTTCTGGAGTCCACAGGGAACATACATATATCGATTTTTATATATGTTGGTACATATATAGATTACACGTTCTCTGTACAAGATAGGGTTGAAATTTAAATTGGCATTGAAGTTTATCAAATGCATTAAATATATGTATTTCATTTGATATAATCTTTCATAAAATATTAACTAAAGTAATATTATGAATTTATTTAAAATTATGAACAAAAACCTATATTATAGCTATATATTTATACACATGTTCAAAATAATATAAGATACTATCACCTTAAGCTCAATTCACAACAAGGTTAATATGGAACCGCTATTTAAATTTTGCGTAAATTTAGGTCAATTTTTTAACGAATCCGGTAACTCAATTCAAATTGAAGTTAAAAGACAACGTTATGAGTGTCTTTGATATGGAGAGCTACCGAATAAGTTTGAGTAATGGAAAAGACATTAAAACTCGATATACAAGCTAAGCTAATCTGTCATACGTTTGGATGTATATTTTAAAAATCCATCTTTTACATAAAAATACTTGTTACGTTTAATAACTTTGGCATGCTTGATGTAGGTCTAATATTTATAAATATGTGTTTGCCTACTTTGCATACATAGTATTTAGTTTTTTTTAATTACTTTGAAATATCTCACACAAACACGAAATTTAACCTTCAAATTCCATCATCACACGCACCACCGGACATAGATAAAATCAAAATAAACACAGCTCTGCTATGACTGGCTGTCCCTAAGCCACCTTTGCGTTATTTAAAGTCGCATCAACTTCCAAGTTTCGTTAACTTTTAACTTAACTTCACGAAAGATAACGTGAAAACGCTGCCGCGCGACCTGTGGTTGAACATATCGATAACGCAAAGGCAACAATTCAGGCATATTACGGATGATTACCACACTCCCCCTCCTCCCGTATGACTTAGGTGTGTATGTCTTTGTGTGATAGAAGACACACACCACACTACAACGAAGCACAATCCATAATTCATACCGGCTGCGAAAATGATTCTAAGACCAATGTTCACATTTGAAAGGATTCTCCTTCCCAATGATTGTAAGGGGACTTCCACAGAGCTTTCAAACAGTCAAAGCCCATAGGCATTTTCAAATGAGAAGAGAAATTAACTTCCTTCTCCCATTTTCCTAGAAAAAAATTTGAATTTGGAGCAAAAATTTCGTTCTTTAATAATTTGTATGATTCTTTAGCGATTATGAATATGAACGTACGTCTTTTCTTATTTTTTTAAAAATTTTATTTGAAGAAAAACGTGGAAACAGTTTTCCGATTTGTACATATGCATACAGGCGTCTCTTTATTTAATATTTTATGACCAGTGCAGTATTTATCATCCCATCACAAAGCCCCACAACAATTCAGGCCCCATAAAACATACACTCTGCAACGTTCGCAGCGAAGGTGACGAAACAAGCGTAAAAGGTCGCCAGGGAGGACTATAAAACGCCGGGAAAGCTTTACGACCGGAGCAGCTTTGCTTGTCTTCTCGCCGGGACAGCCTGTCCCCGACCTTGGGCCACGACTTCCCCCGGCCGCCGGAGGACCACTCTTCAGCGCAGCTCCGTCGCCCGAGGACCATCCCCTTCGCTCCGCCATGTTCCGCGCCGCGTCTCTGCTGGTCGGGCTCTTGGCAACGGTCGGGTCCGCGCTCAAGCTGGGTAAGGCGGCGACGTGGGCCGAAGCCGTCTTCGCGTCTGGAGGCCGATCCGGGCCGGCGCCTTGCGGTACCCTCAGGATGAGGGTTTTCTTTGAGTTTGTCCACTTTGCTGCCAGAGCAACGCTAACTGAGATATAGAACTTAGGTTAACAAGTGCATCATGCATTCATCGTGATATAAATGTATTAACTACTGAATATGCCTCTCTTCAACAAGGTGCGATAAAATTGAAAAAAAAAAATTATTAAAAAAGGTATTATTTAGTAAAATACTCGCTTCGTACATGTAATTCGATTAATAGTATAATTTATTTGTAAAAAGAATAGTTCCTAAACATTGCATAATAATTACGAGACAAGTACAAAAAAACAAAACGTTTTTGTGTGTCTCACAAAGTACCATAGTAAAAAAAAATGTTATATTGATATTTCGGACTGTTATTGTGTGTTACGTAAAGGTAAAACTAAAGTAATACCTTTTTTCTTATGGGAATATGTAGTTACAATCATACTATCTTAACACACAAATTTTCTATCACCAGTTAAGTATACTACGAATTATGTGTTCAATGATGCTGGGATTGTGTTGCCTCAGCCTCTCATTATGGCTTCCTCAAGTAACCTGCAAGTTTGCGATGACATGGAATATCCATTTCCCCAACGCTCCAGGGGTGGTGTTAGTATTGCCCATTCAGTGAGCCGTATGCCAGCCAGATCCAGCACGTTACACTCCTATGGGAGTAAGTGCCAGTCGCCCGAGGTGTCGGTACTAGTATCCGAGAAGAAATTCCGACAAGTCAACGGAAAGGGTGCATGATGAGAAAATATTGACCCATTGTGAATGTCTGCCTCCTCGTGGCCTCATGGGTATTTACCAAGGACCCTTTCCTGGGAGAACCCCAGCCTCATGCATACTCATTTAGGCATCAGAGATGGTAAAGGAAACAGCCTATGCAAATGAAAAATATATAGGAAAATAATGGAAGTTATACTACCGAGCCTCTAAGCCTTTAGGTTTCAAACGCCTCTGTTACAAGTGGGATAATAATAGGCTATGGACATAGTGAGGACCAGGTGCCATCCTGTTACGCTGCGCTGGGGCCAAACTGGGCCCTTAATTGGCTGTAACCTCGCTGGGCCATTGTACTAGTAGGTGGTAGGAATTTCGAGGCATGCCGAGGTGACCCCTGTTCTAGGGCATGGTGCAGGTTGTCACTAGTTTAAAGAAAAAGGCCTGGGTAGCAAACAAATGCCTTGAAAAATTGGTAGTTGTGTGTGCTGATCCCGAATCCGCTGAGGTTACGTCAAGCTCGAATTACGCTGGCACAGGCAAGGGGTGCTCCCTCCGGAAGAACGGTCTAAGGGATCCCAGCCCTTAGACGACTTGACGCAGTGGGCTGTGGAACTGTCCTGGGCGGCTAGTAGACGATGGATAGATCCTCGACCGGATCCTGGGCAATCTGGGTGATTGAAGGTCCCCAGGCTGAGAGTGGCAGATTTTGATTGAAGCCAGTCAGTAATAGAAGAAGGGATTTAATTCATGCAACTGCCGGTTAGCTGAATGGGCATGGGGGAGACCACTGGCGGCCTTAGACTTTAAATAGCTCTGGGTTATTTGCTTTTATGGAAACCTCTCACTCAGAAAATGAGGAAAATTTACTCTTTCAAACCACATTATTAAACGAACCTGTAACTTTAATTATCGGTATACAGCATTTGTTAGGAGTAATTTCGTGCAATTGGAAAGAAGTCGATGAACGGACATGTGGGACAATAACAATTTCGTAAAAAATAGGTTACATATCAAACGTATTATCGTAAAAAAGTACTCCCAAGTTTTGAAATACATTAGGAAAATGGTATTATGGTGTTGATAATATAGTCTCTCCCCTAAATTCAAACTGTTCCAATAGTTTAGTGGTACGATGCGCGCTTGTTAACCAGAAGGGCCAGGGTTCAAATTATGTTCCTGGGAATATATGTTTTAAATAACATTATAATGTAACAATATTAAATGGTAATGTTTAATCAACAAAATAAGTTTAAGGTTTGTTTGTAGGAAGAAGCTACAAACTGATTTCAGTCGTTTGAGCCAAAACAAATTTACAAACACGTACTTAGTGTTATAATATGTGTTTTAAAATGTTTCAGTTTAATATTTTAGTAATTTCATAGAAGTATAATGTCTAACGTGTGCAGAAACTTTTACAGTATTAACCGTTTATGATTTTAATTTCTAACAAGATGGGCAGTATTTTAATAAAATTACTTGTAGAATATCAAGTTCAAAGCCAGAATATATTGGGCTGCAACCTTTAGTTTGAAAATTACCTTAAAGGAGAGTGAGTGCCAAGTTCGTAGTGTTGTAGAGAACCAGATAAACGCGAAAATATGTTTTTGTGACCTTTGACACGAGTAAATTTTTTTCCAGGTATCGGATCGATGAGGACTTTTTTAGATTTCATTTATATGTAATGGTGTTTTGAACAATCCTACCAATTTTCAGCTGGGTGCGAATTTTTGTAACTTCACTACTATTTTTTTGTTCTAATTTGACCGGACTACCAACTTGATTTCAGAGCTTCATCATACATAATTTACTGTCTTGAAAGCTTCAAATTCGTATATGTTGTTCTCATTTTATGTAAAGCTGTCCTTGTCATGGTTTCCGGTATTATTATTTAAAACCTTCAGCATCAGTAACAGAAAATCCATCAGTAAATTCTGTAGGAAGATCAAATCCTTCATGACTGATCTCAGGAAACTTGTTATGAATTTCTTACTGTAGTACGATGTATTGTTTCCGTTTCTTCAACATTAGAATCTCATTACTTTTCAATGAAGACGATATAGATGTCTAAGCGTGATTATTTATGCCAATTCCACATACATTCGGTACAAACGCTGACTTTTTTCAGTAGACGAAAAAAGTATACATTCGCAGGTTTTGATGTGTTTTTTTTTTTACTTTATCATTTCGTACAAACTGACATCCGCAATTGTCGTAACATGCATTTTCCGCAAATGGCACTTTGCACAAATGCCTTTCTCATGGAGTCGAGATTTTTTGGTTTTAGTGAATGAAATGCCACAGTAGCGACACATATATTGAGATGTTGGCCTAACGTTTTTATGGAACCACGCTGACTGCTTTTGGTATATCATTAAAATCTTCTTCTATACTTACTTGAAACAGAAAATTACGCAACCATGGTCGAACACTCTCATTTTTCGAAAAAAATGTTTGACGATATCATTGCTTGTTTTGCACATTTTAATATTTTGTAAGAAGGGTTGGGGGGGGGGGGGGAGGGGTGTTTCACACCCGCGGAGGCCAGGCGAGGAAGCATTCGGAAGCAATGTGCTAGCGTCCCTGGTCAGGCGTGGAAACACTCAGACGCCGCGTTTGACGTCACAAGTGTCCGTTACCAGATGGCGTAGGCCTCACCCATCCCCCGACGATCACAGAACTCTCCAGACATCTCGGCGGTACATACCAGGCCATGCCCGGGCCTGCGCTCCTAGGCTCTAGCAGGCGGTGCGGGGCACAGGGGTAGGCAGTGACTGACAGGCCGCTAATGGCACACGTCCCTCGCTGGGAGTAGGTGGGAAGAGTCCGTGGCCTACCGGATTCCGCGGCAGCTGACGGCCAGTGAAACAATACGTTAATATGGTGAAAATATGGATTCCCGCAAAATCATTTTTTTTGGCTAGATACTGGTAGTCAGTAATTATAAATGACGAAATGGAGAAAAATCGTTTGACTTGAGGGTTTTGAAAACAACTTAACATTTTGTAACAATTTTAATAATTTTTTGTCAATGTGTTTTTTTTTTTAATTTTTAAATACTTTCTATACCGTAATTTACCTTGTATTCATTGCCTACCCCCTACTGAGTATTTTACAATCCAACAGGAATTTGAAAACGCTGTTTTTTGGGACAGCCAAGAAACTTTATTAGCACTCAAAAGTAGCATTTTTGTTTTCCCACCTCCTAACGTTAAAGCCCGACATTAAAAAAAAATTGTTTATAACAGTTCCACGTACTGCAGAAACATTTGAATGGCACCAACAATACATTAGATAATTTATTCTGTATTAATAGTCTAATGTGTTATGGGTACTGACATTTAGTTCGTACAATAATAAGTCAGGAAATTCACATAGTCTGATATTTTAAAATTTCGGTGGCATTAGCGTTTCTCGTCTTTGTACAAGAATTGAAGTAAAATATTTATAATTTTTAAAATTTATAACGATTCGGATATGTCAATTTCAATACCGTGAGCATACCAAACCCCTTTGTAACTAATACGAAGATAAAGTTATTAGAAATACCGGGATTTTGTCTAGAGCGAAAATAGATAGAGATTATATGTTCCACTTAACACTCATAAACCACTTACGTATACTAAATGTTTATATGTAGCTAATTTATATTTCTGAAAAATACATCCGAAACATAACTACATATCAAATCCCGTTGTATAATGACACAGAAGCGGGCACGGATCAAGTAAACGTAGTAAAAACGTATTATCTACCAGTGGCACTCCAGAGGATACTCTTCCGTTTATATTACTCCGAGCGGCCAACAGAAAGTCGAGTACCTATTTGGCCATGGTAGCAGCCACGTTTTAAAATAAGTCGAAAATGATTTCAAACACACAAATACCTATATACGACCAGTGTTATATCATTTACCTTGTTCTATATTTTTATAATATTCGTAGATTCATACCAAGTTGTGTGTTGGCATGTTAATCAATGTTTCATAAGCGTGACTATCAAGTTTCTTTAAGCTTCACTAATTACCATCGGCCTACAAATGTTAAATATCCGCACGTTTTGTGTTACAATACTAGGTCAGAAAATAAACATTAATTTTCATACACGCCGAAAACTTAATACTTATTGTGTTGGCCTCAAAATGTTCAAACGAATCTCATTGGTTGCCTTTTGTTACGTTTCCCAACTGTGTGGAATCGGCATACGGTTATCGAAACGTTAATATTTTCCTATTAAGTGACCCGTTTCCTTTTCTGCGTTTGCGCGTGACTGCAGAAAGGGCGTATCACACGTTCTGCGAACAAGAATTGCTATGGAGAGAGTTGATGTGACTGAGAAATTTTGAAACACTCACCATTTCAGGGTTTCCCACGAAAGTCTCCAATCCAATTTAGTACACAAATAAGGGTTGAGTACAGCAACATTTTAAAATGTCAATAAAATGTCTTAATTTATGTAAGAATGTGCGTAACAAATATTAACGTTTTGCAAAATCATTTTTTTAAAAGTAAACAATGAAACCACAAGACCGTGTAAATGAGAAGGGAATTGTAATACACAATTATTGTTAAGTCGCAGAAAGATGGCGAAGAGAGAAATAATAGACATGAAAATCATGAACGTATTAGTCTATGGAGTGGTTCCTGTTCTAAAGTTGAAGCAAATACTATAGAACTTTAAGAATTTTATAGTATTTGGTTGAAGCCACAGTAGTGAGCAATTAGCAAAACTAACCGTAGCTGTAAAAAAGATAATTCTAGAAGATTTTTTAAGTAGTATTAAAATTATTTACTAGCTTGAATATTCAAATCTATATATAAAACAAAGTCGGGTTAGTAACACCACCTATTTATAACTCAAGAACGGCTGAACCAATTTTAATGATCTATGATTTTTTTGGATTCGTCTCCGCCCCGATTAGCAGAATAACTATTTAAATATTGGTAAAATTTAAAAAAAAGTTATAAATAAATTTGGATTGGAACCCCGCCATATTCCGCAGTTGAGAGCTCATGTCACGCAGGTTGGCCATAGACATACAAAGTTACAGACGTACAAACTGTGAGTGTTATTTCTCTATGTCCGCTAAGCAATAGCCGCAAAGCTATTCTAACAAATAAAGTAGAGAGAGTAAGTCTTTTCTATGAGAGAGAGAGTAAGAAAAACTAAAGCTCTAAACCGTTTGTCGTTGTAATGTTTGGGACAATTGTTTTTACTCATTTTGTGGTTTATTGTTTACTTTTATCATTAAAATTAATTAAATTTATTGAAATTTCATGAAAGTGAAAGGAAACAATTTCGTGGTTGACAACAGTTGGATACATCCATATTCGCCACTACTTTCCAAAACATTCAAGACATATTGCAACGTTGAGTATCGCAATTCGGTGAAGTTCATCAAATACATCTGAGAATATATCACGAAAGGCAGCGATATGGCTGTTTTTGGTATCCAAACATCCAATACCAACGATGAAATTACGCGCAATCAAGTTGGTCGATATGTGAACTACAATGAGGCGATATGGCGTATATTTTCATTCTCTAGTCACGAACTTCATCCCACTGTTAAACATTTGGTGGTGCATCTGGAGAATGGTCAACGAGTTTATTTCACCGCGTAGAATTTGGCTCAACATGCTGAAGCACCTCCAGCGATAACATTGACCAGTTTCTTTGCGATTTGCAAAAGCGATCCGTTTGCACGAACATTGCTTAACTCGGAGATGCCACGTTATTACAATTGGAACGCTTCATAAAAGAAATTTCAACGTCGGAAGCAAGGCGATGCGATTCCTGGTCAACCTGATGTGCGTTCTACTGATGCTCTTGGTCGTATTTACACAGTTCATCTGAAGAATGATGAATGCTTCTATTTTAGGTTGTTGCTGGTGAATGTTCATGGGCCAACATCATTTGAATCACTACGAACTGTTAATGGTATAGTGTGCACAACATTTCGTGCTGCATGTCAAGAGCTCAATTTGCTTGAAAACGATACTCATTGGGACACGACAATCGCTAAAGCAATTATTTCTGCATCTCCAAGTCAGATACGCACATTATTTGCTATCATCATGTCGACAGGCTTCCCATCGAATCCACGTGTCATGTGGAACAAATACAAGGATAACATGTCTGAAGATATTTTACATCGAATTCGTGTAAGTTCAATAAATCCAAAACATTGAGGTGAATGAGGAGATGCATAACCAGGCTTTGCTCTTGATTGAAGACATGTGTTACCTCATGCGCGGCAGTTTGTTGTCAGGTTAGGAATGCCAGCGACATATCGTAGAATGAATTACGCATTTAATCGAGAATTGGAAACTGAACGTGAATATGATCGACATGAATTAGACCAATCAGTTCAAACGAATGTACCCCTGTTGAACCCCTAACAGAAGAAAGTGTATGATACATTAATGAAGGCAATCGATGATGGAAATAGTAGCTTATTTTTCCTGGATGCCCCCGGTGGAACAGGGATGCCAATCCTCATGTCATTGATTTTGACCATTGTTCGTGAGAGATCCGACATTGCGGTAGCAGTTGCTTCTTCTGGAATAGCGGTCACATTGTTAGAAGGATGCCGTATGGCTCATTCAGCATTAAAATTGTCGTTAAACCTTCAAACTACTGAACAACTGACATGTAACATTGCAAAACACTCTGCAATGGCCAAAGTTTTAGTAGTATCTAAAATCATCATCTGGAACGAATGAACAATGGCGCACAAACGCGCATTGGAAGCACTTGACCGAACATTGAAAGATCTGCGCAATAACTGGAGATGTTTTGAAGGCGCAATGATTTTACTGTCTGGCGATTTCCGCTAAACCCTGCCAATCATTCCAAGATCGACAGCTGCCGATGAAATAAACGCTTGCCTCAAATCATTATATGTGAAGAAACTTCAGCTGGCAGCTAATATGAGAGTTGCTTTGCTGAAAGATCTATCTGCTGAAAATTTATCCAAGCAATTGCTGACTATCGGTAATAGCCATGTTCCTGTCCACGAATCGAGAGGAATTTTTTCATTTTCTTCGAATTTTTGAAATTTTTTATGATCGAAAGACGAGCTCATCAACAAAGTGTTCCCGAACGTCATTCCTAACCACAAAAATAACAAATGGTTGAGTGAGCGAGCAATTTTGGTGGCTAAGAACAAAGATGTGGATGACTTAAACTTCTTAATTCAAAATCAAATCGTTGGTACTCTGCATTAATTCAAATCTATTGACTGTGTAACAAACGAAGACAACTATCCAACTGATTTTTTAAACTCCCTGGATGTGCCTGGCTTACCACCGCACAATTGACAACTGAAGGTTGTCTCGGTAGTCATCATGCTTCGATATATAAACCAAACAAAACTATGCAATGGAACGCGTTTAGTGATAAGAAAACTGATGATCAATGTGATTCACGCGATGATACTCAAAGGAAAATTGAAAGGTGAGAAAGTTCTCATTTCGAGGATTCTGATGATCCCAACCGATATGCCCTTTGTGTTTAAACGAATTCAATTTCAGATTCGTCTTGCATTCGCCATGACGATTAACGAATCACAATGCCAATCCTTAAGTTTTTGTGGTCTGATATGGTATTTTCACTTTTTGACAGTCAGAGTAATCACAAGAATATGTGCTAAGGAATACAAACCAGAGATAGTTAGCCTCAATACTATCAGAAATAATCATTTATTACTTTACCTGAGCTGATCATAAACAAAAGAGTGGTAGTCAACTCTCAGAACTTAAACGATCAGTTTGGTATTAAATTGTGTATTTTGACAAGACTTTTCGAGGGAAGTCATAAGAGATTTTATGCTTTAGAGAATACGTATGACTACAGTAATTTGACTATCACCACCAATACACTAGATAAAACATTTTAAGTAAAACAATCCCAGAGTGTCAGTTAATGTATATGTACTAAATGAGAATAATAAGGGGTGTCAAATTCGAGCAAATAAACAAGAAAGAATAAACAATTTCGATATTTTGCTTTTGACAAATGAAAGCTATGCTGCACACTACTGTTGTGTGTGTTAACTGAGCTTTAAATATTTCGCTAATTAACCTCGGAAATCGGGTCTTACAGGTATACAGTGCCTTGAACGGCACAACAATAAATGTGGAGATATACGTTAAGGAGATGATGTTATGTTAAATGTAATCTAAAATGTTTATTAAAATTTTTGTGAATGTGTGTATGTTTGTACATGTAGTATTGTAGAAATTATGCTGTAAATTTGAATAGTTATAATGTGTCGTTTCATTACTTGAACATGTTACTTTTATGGTAAAATTTTAAATTTAAGTGATGTTTAATAAAATAAAACTTTAATTAGTATTTTTAAGAATAAATTATTTTTACATTGGACAACAGCCATGGAAACAATCATAATATTAATATGAAATTATTTTTATAATTTTTAGAAATCATTCCGAATTTTTAGAGAACAAATTACACAATTTCAATATGGTGGCCAAAGTGGCTGACACGTTGATGGACGCGACAATAGTTGACGATCTGGTGACTGTCAAAACTGCACTTTAGCGGGGGAAAAAAATCATTATGGTGGTAGTGCTTTCTAGCCGACGAAATTAAACTCGCTGTTCCTTGATGTCTGCTATGACATTAAAAGGGCGGAAATAATACATTTCTTGGTCAAAGTGGTAGGGGTCAGTATGCTGTATGACTCCAAATAGGAATGACTAAAAAATCTTTTTAAATATTTTTCCGTCTGGAATGAACCCAGATCTCTAAATTCCAAGGAGTACGAAATAAATTTTTTAAAAATAAAATTTAATAATTTTTAAATATTTTTTTTTCAGTTTCAATGTAAAAATGTAATCGGGGTGTCGAATTACACCATTAGTATAATTTTTCAGTCACATTACAAGATCCACAACCTTGAAACTGCGCCGGTACCGGCCAACATACACTACTAACAGCAACTGAAAATTTGTATTTATTTATTTATTATTTTGTTTCATGTGCCATTAAACAGCTAAGGGCCATTTACAAAATGACGCATTGAAACAAATATATAAAACCTAGATAAAATTACATAAAACTACTACAAATATAAAAAACCCACTATTATCATAAACATACAATTAAAAATACACACGGTGAGAAATATGTTACAATTCAACACACGTACAAATACATTAATATTATAAAGTTTATAAAAAAAGGATTAATTTTTTCAGCCTTATCGAAATCATTAACAATGCAAATAAATATAGTATACATGTTAAAACGAAACAAACTAAATTCATACAAAATAAAAGTTTGAAAACAATTTTATGTTTAATTTTCTTTCCATTGAAAGTCACTAACTATTTTGTGCTATAAATTCAATTTTTCTTTCCATCCATATTAGGCTTACACATTGTATTGCAACCATGTGTATAGCTCCCCCCCCCCCCCCCATTTTTTTATTCCAGCTTCAACTGAGTAGTACCTTAAAAATACTTGCAGAAAATAAGGGTCAACTGAGTAACGTTTTTTGTTTTTGCTTATAATATACAGTGTCTACTGGTATTGTTCTAGTGTCTAGTCAATAAAATAATACAATACCATATTATTTGTTTTATGTTAACGTTTTTTTCTCCTTTTGCAGCTCCATACTTGAAACCTTGCTCAAGAAACGATCCAAATTTAGACGAGTGCACACTGAAACATGGAATTGAAGCAATACCACAACTTATTAAAGGTAAGTTAAAATGCATTCTGAGTTTAAAAGCATTAAAAAATTTGCGATGTTCTCTAAGTTAATAAAGCAGTCCTTTGTTTCCATGTAGACGTGTGTATATTAAGGACAGTTCAAATATAGTTTAGAATTTTCCTGGCACCGGACGGTTATAAATTAATTGTGTCAGAAACACTTGTAATAATGGAGTGTATTACAAATTATGCTGTCCCAAAGTTTCCTGTTTTTACTTATTAGTTTAAATAAAAACTTAGTATATTTAATGCTAGTTGTTTATTAAATATTTTGTCCGTTTAAAAATTTGTTTGGAATATTACTAAGAAATTTAATCTCAGTTTATATTTTAACACTAGCATCAACTCAGAGCACGTATTTGCGTGGTGTAAAGTTTTGAATTTCCTGTACACAGAGAGCTCTTTTTTTTAAACTTCTTAATTTTTATAATACCACTCATAACATAAGGCAATAAAATCTAGTGTAACAAAAATCCTATAAACCAGATTTTTCCAGGCATTTGGTTAAATTCAATTTTGATTGTTCTATGAATAATATAATAAAAGTAAAGTTCCTCAAGGTAGGCTATAGACAAACGGTTACTTAAAAACTGTATCACACACGATTTCATACTCTTCATTCATGATAATATTGAAACAGTAATCTACTTCTTAGGTTCTCAATATGTTTGAATTCACACTGATCGACTTAGTATAAAACCTATAATCCCATAAACCACATTAACGATAGTTATATCATGAATTTACACAAAATCATGATCACACACGTAATTATAAATTCAGTTCTGGAAAATTATAAAAATAATAATTATATAAACATAAATAAACAATGTTTTATTAAAAACAATTTGTAATAATTATTTGTTATTAATTATTAATATTAAAATAATTTAGTATACTAGGAGTATGTAAATGGTGGTCCGGGTACAGGGTTCAGGGTGTGGTGCTTGTTACTGACGGCCCTCTTGGATTGTGACGTCACGGCGGCCTTCTTGGATGACCTTGAACTTGACCTTTGACCTTGACCATTACATTGACCTTCACAATTTTCCCAAAATTTGACCAAAATTCGCCAAAATCTACCAAAATGTCCAGTTCTTTGGAAACAAAATTCCGCCAAATTTTTTATAAAATTTGAAAAATAAACATTTCCCGATTTCACGGGAAAAATTTCCGTTTTGAGAGAAAATTTCCCATTTTTTGTCCTTAAAAATGCCAGCGGCTTGAAATGTACATATTAAGGCTTAAGCATCCATATATACAGCCTTAAAAAAGCCTCTTATGACATATTTAATTACGACGTCACCGTTACAATTGCCGTTATTGCCGCCATCTTGAAAATCATTATTTATTATCCAATTTTAATGAAAAAGTTCTAAAATTTATAAAAAAAATAATTAATCAAAATTTAATCGAATATTATAAAAAAACACCCTAGGGAGTCATCACTTGAAGTGAATCGAATAAGTTAGGTACATTTTAATAACATTTGAATATTTATTTATTTTCTCCTAAACTAACTACAAACTAAGTGTATTTGAGAGGGATTTAGGTAGGGAAGATGCTAAGTACGTTGCAGGCTGAAGTCTATACGCTGATATAAACACTCAGCAGAAAAAGAAACGGACACTTATTTTTCCTTAATAATAAGTAAATACGATTTTTAAATGATAAAAATATAAAGGATAAAAATAAGAAATTAACACATTTTAAATATATTATTTTTCATTTTCTTAAGGTTTACTGACCTCATAATAACAGGTAGGTACTACCTCTTCTTGCACGGCGAAGGTCCCTAACCCTGTCAGGCATAGAAGAAGTATATTTAAAACGTACTCCACCGGCACAGCATTCTATTCTACATGAAGAGCAATTTGAAGCTGATTTTAAGTCACTAGGAGAACGATGACGATGCTCTTAGAGGCTAATATTACATTCCCATCATTTATTGAGGATCAGTTGATTTTGATGAACGTTAATGCACACCTACATACCGCCAGAATTGTCACCGAATAATTGGAGCACGTGGGAATTACCGTTTTGGACTGGCCTGCACGGTATCCCGATATGAATCTGAGAGAGCATTTGTGGGATAATTTAAGGAGACGTGTTAGTCATCGTAATGCTCCTCCTAGTGACTTAAAAAATCCTCAAATTGCTCTTCGTGTAGAATGGGATGCTGTGCTGGTGCAGCACGTTCAAAATGTACTTTATTCTATGCCTGATAGTGTTAGCGCCCTTCGCCGTGCAAGAGAAAGGTAATACCAGTTATAAGAAGGCCATCCTTGTCAGGAAACATGAAGAAAAAGAAGAATTACCAATATAAAATGTGTTGATTTCTAATTTTTTCCACTATAATTTATTTGTACAGTATTATTAATACAAGTTATTTGTTTATGGTAGACATTGTTCAAATAATATGTAAAGAATATAATTCTTAACATGAATTAATTAAAAACAAAAATCGTATTTAAAAGAATTATAAGGAAAAACCACAGTGTCCAGTTTTTTTTTCTGCTGAGTGTAGTTACACGCTGGGTTTGCCTGGCGACAAACACAAAAAATAACAATATTATTGTTCGGATCGTATTTAACATTATTTTCCATCTATCGGCAGTGGGAGAAATTCCCAAGTTCATTGACCACAGTATAAGTGTTAAGGATATTCTGTATTAAAGCAAATTTTTTTTATAATGCTACTGTTACTTTTTTGTAATTGTACAGAATACGCGGGTTTTTCAAAACAAAAAGCGCGTGTAACTCTGTACACGTGGTAAGTAAATGTAAAACTTTTTTTGGCAATTCAAATCATATTGTAAGGGGTAAAACAGGAGAAAGAGAGAGATAGAAAGAGACAGAAAGACAATTATCTAAATAAACTGAAACAAAAATATTATTACTCACTTCAAAATGAGCTGAAAATCCGTTGATTTGCCCAAATACTGCCTCACTAGATGCCAGCAAGTCGGGTGGTGTCAGGCGCAGGCGGGTCCCTACCGCCGCGACCCGCCTATCCCTGCAGCACGGCAGGGTTCAACCTGCGCCGCACGCCACCAAGTGGAGCGCGTTCAAAGCATCGGGGTCCAACAAGTTCTCTGCACCGTGTTTTTCCGCGTCAGAAACCACGAATATCAGTGTTCTTCTTCTATGCTACCAAAAGACACAGATTGGGACGAAAAGTTCAAGTTGACCAATGTATTTGGACCAGGGCGAATTCAGGCCGCTGTCCACACCATTCATGATTTAATACAGCTTTTTTGGACATACACCATTGCAGTTTGTCGTTCGTCCGACATCAGATCATTCGGTCTTGTTTTCTGTGAATTTTTTATCTTTATATATATATTTTTTAGAATTTTTTTCCATGACAAACAGTGCATAACTGCAATGGTGTATGTCCGAAAAAGCTGCATCAAATCAAGATTCCTCATTGAATGAATCATTCAAGGAACGTACCGTTCACGATGTCAGAGGGGTCACGTGGACCGATCGGCGATCAGCGTCCGTTGGGCACTGCTGTCGTAGACGAGTTGGCAGACAGGTCAACGAGGAGACTGATTCTGATTTCCTAACGTTTTATTCTGTGATCGTGAGTTTGAGGTACTGTATAACTGTATTTTTTGGCTAGGTTGAGTTTCATTACGTGAACTAGAATGGTACTTGAATTGTCCATTACCAGAAGACTGAGAAAATGACACGTTTCTGGGATGGTCCGTAAAAATCGGACATTTTGAGAGTGGATACACATACTATTTAGTTCAGAAAATGTTCAAGGCCTAGTTAAGAAAACCAATCTGGACAGCTCATCCGGTGCCAGTCATCTAAAATAGTGTTAATCATCTCCTGTTCAGTTTTCTCGTAAGCGAAAAATGGCGACACCCGTCCAGAGTTGTCCCGCGGATCTCTTCCAGGCGACCCGAAGTACGGCATCCCGGTGCTCGACCCCGTGGCGATCACGGAGATCCGCATCGAGGATCCCGACAAGGACAAGAAGCCGACGGGCATCGACATCGTGCTGCGCGACATCCAGATCCGCGGGCTGCAGCATGCCGTGCTCACGAAGGCCCGGTGCGTGCCCGCGCGGACTCTCTCTCTCTCGGCCGGGACGGCCGGCGGAGCGTGGAATCTGTACCTGTACAAAACATTCATTCTCAAACCCTGTGCGACCATGAAACAGTTTGTAATACTTCAAACAACATAACGTTAATTTGTGCAACACAAGGCTATAGTTGGCTATAGTTTTACGAGAATAAACCGTTAATACAGGCAAATGGTTGTTTCACGTTGCAAAAAAAAAAAGAAAAAGAAATCCAGTAGTCAGCTTCAGAGTCATTCATTGTGTGTTTTGGGGTGCTGAATCTGAATCTGGCGTTATGCGACAACATTTTTGGTGCGTTTTCAGATATTCCCCCCCCCCCCCCCCCCAAAAAAAAATATTAGCACTTTGTTTCTGTTTTTCGCTTATAATTTCAACAGTATATGTGGTAACGAAAAACTCACTCGCGACACGTTTAAAAATGACTAAATGTGCCATCATTGGAGCTAACTTACAGCTCTGTTCGTCCCATAGTTATCGGGATACAGCAGTTCAAAAATTGGTCATTTTTTCATTAAATGAAATTTTAAGCTTTGGGTCAAAATTTGAGCCACATATCCCACATATCCCACGAACAAAGTTGTCAGGAGTGAAGCTGTAGAAAATCTATTTCACTTTAATTCTAGCACAAAACGACGCATATAGACCCAATAGTCGACTCAATTTGCAAGAAATAAAAATAAAATGAGAAATCTGCATTTTGAATGATTTGATATAAACCATTTACATTACTTGAAAGGTCGGGCTTTCTTTTTTAGCTAAATAAATTATTTTTGTGTTTCAAATGTAAAATTATAATTATAGTGAAAAAATATTAATGTTTATTTACTTAATTATGTATAACATAATTATATGAGCGGTCTTTATTACTCGCCAGAGATGTGAAACATTGAACCTCGGTAACGAGCAAATACACAAATAATACAAAACTTAGACAATAAATTTAATGTAAAATTCTTTAAAATAGTGCCGCGCGTGATAAATATATGCCAAATGTGTTTTCAGCTACATTTCTGGACGCAAATCACTCATTGTTTCCACACACGCCACAAGGATTCACTGCCAGAGCAGCTACGTCGACTATTGAATTATTTGATTAGCAGACCGAAATGTTAAATTAAACTATATAATGGAATGGCTACAACTAAGGTGAAAAAGGCCTGAAAAAAATACTACTCCTCTGCATTAAACCTGATTTTCGACAAGGATTTTTTTTAAAATACTGGTCATCTTATTAAAATTCATTGAATAGCAAATAATAATATAAAGTTTCGCTTTGTCTTTGTGAACTTTAGTTTGCACATTCCGACAAGATAGCAGCTCCTTAGTTACACATTTCCATTCCATGCGACTTCCGTTGCATTCATGAAATTACTCCTACCATTCTCCGTACACTGACAAATAAGATGTAACACATCAAAAACACTGGTTAACAAAGTCTTGTTTGGCCGCGCTTGGGTACAGAAGAGCCCTGCATTCCAAAAAGGCCTTGGCTGCGAATCTACCTCTGGAATATGTTCGTCATCTAGATCTTCTTCCTATTAGAAATCATAGCCATGTACAATTGCTGCAGGATGCTTCGCATGGCTCTCACATGTTAGAGCAGTACAGCCCAGCCTTCTTGCACCTGCACATTGCCGTGTCACACCCTTTTTTGCACTTGCATGCAACCAGTTGAAGGAGCTTTTCGGGCTCAGGGGGTTGGTTGGAAGTAATGAGCTACAGGCCGTTGCTTGTACTCCTCCACCCCAACTTTTCCGGCTCCCCCCATGAAACTGGCTGGCTCATCCAGTTGCACTTACACATAAACGCGCAGAAAATGTTGGTGTGCTGCAGCTCTAGTTGTAGGAGAGTGGCCACGTTTGAAGCATATTTACAAGCTGCAGACTTATAGACTTATACCGCAGCTCATCTTAGAGGCACTTGTTTGTTTTCTCCGCACAAGGCAGCTATAAATTTCTCGCCAGCTGTGAAGATGGTCTCGACATCAATGTCTTTGTATTATGTTTTGAATGACAGCAACGTAAGGCTGAGGTCGGGGTTTTTTGTCCAATTGTTTTCAAGGTTTTCACCATTCCTTGCTTAAACAAAGCAGAAGTAGTAGCACATCCGCTTACAGCGTGCAAGAAGACGATTTTTTGAGACAGTATTTCATTTAATGATGTGTTAGGATGAAACCATGTAGAAAGGGTTCTCTCTCCCTGGTTTGAGGAAGTAGACGTTGGTTGGAGCTGACATGCCTATCAACAGTACAATGAGATCAACATCATCCCCTACAACTGCCACTGTGTTGTGATAAGATGACAATGAGATGGCGGTGGTGAAAATCAGTCTGTCAGCATTCTCCTCCTCTTGATAGGACACAATTTTGGCCTCGTTTAGTTCCGTCCTCAATATTGAAATCATGAGATGTTTTTGCATTTGTTTGCCAGGAAGTCTTCTTGAGAGTCCTTTGGCGACATTATTCAGTGAACACCACTTCAACGGCATGCTTTTTTGATGCTCTCCTTGAGCATTCCACAAGTGTGGTGCTGGTAGATGATACACAGTATCCGTAAAATACAATGATAGACGCAGAGGTGTGGTAGCAACATATGTAATTGATTTATGTGTCACATATGTTGGATAAAATCTGACCAGTTGGCCACACTACACAGTGCAGCAGGAAGCCTCCATCAATCACATGTACTGTTTCCCCGGCTACTATAGTGTCTGCCATCAGAGTAGAAACACTTGAAATTATACATATGAGCTGTTCCATTCCTGGGAAAGTTGGGTGTTGCTCCAACCAAGCCAATATTTTGCAGGCATTTTTGTTGTATTTCGTAACTCTTGCTTCCCTGGCATCTATGAGCTGTGTTCAGAAGATCCAAAATCCACACCACAATATGTTTCAAATGCTTCAATAATTTGTGACATGGATGGTAGCACTTGTGTCCATCTGGTGGCTGCACTGGCGCTTAATTTTCCCTCCCGTCGACGATCAACTGTCCTCTCCTCTCTCCCCTTCCGCGAGGACGACCACCTGGCGTCCAAACAACAGAATATGTTGAAGAATACTTCAGGAGTTCGATCTACACATTTTACCTTAGTTTTAACTACTCCTTATAGGCCTATAATAGTATCTTAAAATAATTAATACATTAATAACTCAACTCCTTATTATAATATATTATAGCATACTTATAATTAATATTACTCTAATAGGCCTAGGAAACTGTGAAAAATTAAAGTCTACATTTTTTTTTGCAAATGAGTCTACCATTGGGTGTACATGCGTCGTTATATTCTTGAATTATTGAAGTTGAATATATGCGCTGAAACTTCATTCCTAACGATTTTCCTCTTAGGATCAGTACGTTTCCCAATACATATTTACTCAAAATTTGACACAAAACTTAAAATTTAACTTTTTTGAAAAATTACCCTTTTTAAAAAGTGTTGTATCTTGGGACTTATAAGACGTACAGAGCTTCCGTTGAGCTCAAATTGTGGAACATATAGTTTACTTTAAAAACAGTGAGAGTGCGTTTTTCGTTACTACATATTCTGTTGAAATTATAAGCTAAATCAGCGAAAATTTAGCGGTTTTGTTTGTGAATATCTCAAAACGCACCAGGACATTTTATTGGATAGCTCCTGATTCGGATTCAGCACCCCAAAACATAGGGAATGATAATAAAGCAGACTACTGGATTTTTTTGCAATGACAGGATCTTTCACACCGTTTGCCTGGGTTATGTGTATGTCCTACGAAAATTGGTGCATAATTTTATATTTTAGTTGTTTTTAAATCAAACATAATGTTTCAAACCACGGAAAAGATAAATAACTATTCAATTATTTGACAACTTTTTTTTTATATTTATTAATGTGCGCAGTTAATGCATGGAAAGCTATTCAGGGAACAGTTTACAAATAACTTTAATTATTGTAGGTACTGGGACAATTTTCTAATTTATGAAATTTATAAGTGGTGTGTTTCATTGTTGTGGTAGTACTAAGTAATGTTTTTCAAATAGTGACTTTATTAAGGTATGTGTTTTGGCGTTGCATGTTTCAAAATTACATCTTTTTGGTAGATTTAAAATAAATACTACATATTGTAGCCGTTGCCATGGTGCGACTTACGGAAAATTTTTATATAGTTTTTCGTTTCATGGTTCATAGACCCCAAAACCATCGTCAACTCAAAATTTTATATATATGTGTATGTGTATATATATATATATATATATATATATATATATATATATTACTTTTTGTGGACACGACAACTGTTGCAATATTTCACAAATCACTTCCAAACTGATAAAAAAAAATATAGTATTGGAAAATCTCAATCAAGTTCGTTAATGAGCAATATCCGACCAAAGGGGTAGAAATGTGGAAGGTTTTTTGAAAAACAGAAAAACTTCTGAAACCCCCATAATATAAAGAATATCACATCCGTTTAACAGTATTATAACTTTAAGTAGTATTTACAAATTTTTTTTTCTGAATAATTTTTTGATATGACCAACCATAACTGCAAGAGGTTGAATAAAACAAGGGTTGAAGGATACAAAAAAATCATAACTCTCTTCTTAGGAAAATCTAATTCGTGAGAATTTTGTATTAATATTATAATTTTTATCTAAAACTTTTGTCTAAAACAAATTTTTATTAGTCAAACCATTCATGCAGGGGATTGAAAAAATAAGGGGTAGAATTGAAAAAATTCACAATTCCCTTAGTAAATAAACTATCGAATCCGTTCAAAATTTTTGTAAATCATATAATTTTGTTCTAAACTTTTGTCTCAAACAATTTTTGATAAGACGAACCATTGTTGTAGGGGGTTGAAATAAACCTGGTTTTGGAATGAGAAAATATATAAAACTTCCTTACCTGTTACACTTTCGAATTCATTCTTATTTTTGTTTAACAGTTTAAATTTTGAGAAAAAAGTTTCTTAAAAGAATTTTTGTTTACCCAACCATTACTGCAAGGGGTGGGAATAACAAGGTTTGAAAGTAAAAAATTATCATTACTTTTTAAAATATATATACTATCATATCCGTTATAATTTATTGTATGATTCCTAAACTTCATCTAAAACATTGACTGAAACAGTTTTTGATGAAAAGAATTATCACCGTAAAAACATGGGTTAAAATTTAAAAAAAAAATCAATACTTTCTAGTATCAATTTCGATTGAATTTATTTTAAACAATTTAATATTATCTTAAATCTTAGTGCAAAGAAAATTTTTATACGACCACTTCATTAGTGCAAGAGATGAAAATAGTGTTTGAAGGTCAACAAAATTAAATAATTCCCAAAGTTCGCATATGATACGAAATTCGTTCTAAGCTATTCAATGCTGCGTTGTTAACTATTGAATGCTGCGTATATTGAGTTAAAATTATTCGTAATATTTTCGCTGCATGGAATATGGGCAAATATTTAATCCATAATTTTGTAATACTGGAGAACATAAATGTGTTATGTACATTTAGATCTTAAAATGTTCCGGTAGCTTAAAGGTTTTATCCAAAATATTTCCAGAATCAATAGGTACTTCGAAATCTACCTACACCTGTAGGCTGTGCCGAAAGGTATATTTAAGTAATAATTTTTCTAACTTACAGTTCTAGGCTATGCGGATTTTTTTAAACGTTTGAAGTTCTGAGTTATGTGATTAGTTCTAATGACCTTAGCTGATCTATAGTAAAGTAGCTGCGTTCTTATTTCACTAATCAGAGCCAGCGGTGAAAGAAATGTTACACATTAAGCTTTTAAACACAGTCAAAATTTCTCCAATCTTTCACAACTCCTGTTTTATCCAAATGCGAGCCACAATATTATTACAAAAAATAATCAGCCTCGTTTAAAGGGTAGTTAGCAATCAATCCTAATAAGTACGTTAAAGCCAAAATATAACATTTGGTTACAACGTGTATTCCTTTAAACCAAATATTGCTATATTACATATTTGCGTTAACTTCTGGTCTGATTTAATTTCTTATGGAAGAAATGATTTAAACAACCTGATATAAAGTGATGAGAACAAAATACAAACAAAAAATATACTTTAAGGCCCCCGCCTACCTAGGCACACAGTGTGCAGAGCTTCAGAAGAAGTCATGCGATTTAGAAACTGCTCAAGACATCAGAGTGGTATCTGTTTACGAAAAGAAATTAATGCGCGGAGAGTGAATGGATAGTTCTATTTCCGTATTTCGTTTTCAGACTGTATTTTAAGAAGAGTGAAAAGGGCTAAAACGTTTTTTTTTTTTCTGAATAATTCTTAGACATGAAAAACACGGTACAAATTTTTTTTAAAAATACCGAAGGGCCATGCATTACACCTTCATCTTCATTTCTCCGCCATCTAATATACTATGGTTACCCCTCGAAATTTCACAGTTATCCTGTGACGACGAGAAGACTGCGCGCCGGTTCAGATCCTTGCGCTTAGAGGCGACACCGCGTCAGAAGCACCAGCGAGAGTCGCACTTATCATCCCGCTTCCTTAACACAGATACACCTCGGACTAGACGGGCCGCTTTTGTGTCGTTTATAAAATTACGACGCATTTCTCATAGCCCTACTTGTCAGAAGGAAAAGCTTCCCGCCATCAACCACTCGCCTTCGAGAAAGCGTAAGAATTGAACGCGGGGTGAAATTTTTTCGCAGGTACGACCTGAAGGGAAAGAAGGTCGAAGTAACAGCGGACGTGCCGAATATTTGGCTGACGTTCAAGTACGAGATCGACGGGAAGATTCTGGCGGTTCCCATCGTCGGGAAAGGAGACGGCTCGCTGAACATGAGTAAGACACTTTGAGAGGGAGGGTTTAGAAATAGAAAGTAAACATATTGGATTCAACAGCTCCTTAGTCCACTGTGCAGTTTATAATTGAACAATATAGCCAAACAAAGCAATAACGTATAAATGTATGGACCCTTGAAACTGACAGTGATATCACAGAAAAATAGGTAGTTACTATACTTTTACGAAAGATTCCTTTGAAAACCACTTGCCAAGAAATAGTTTGTAATACTACACGAAAGAAATTGTAACTTCGTGCAACACATGGCTATGGTTATTTTTGCTTGTATTAAATATGTTAGTTTAGTTAATTCTAAGTACTTCTTATCTTATAAGTTTTTATTTTAATTCATATTTTATTCAAGCATATTTTTTTTTTAAATCACAAAAAATATGATCTAATATTCAATAATAAAATTTTTTTGGTTTTATTATGCTTATTAATGTGTGGAGTTAATACTGGAAAACTATTCAGGGAAAGGTTTACAAATAAATTTGTAAATTGAAGGAATTGAGACAACAAAAAGCATAAATGCCCGGGTAATAATTCAAACCCAGTGTTACTACGAAAACTTGTTTTCATGTAACTGTACAAATTTATAAATTTTCCATTTAAAAAACAAAACAACAGTGTAGGTGCATTAGACAGATTGCTCTAATGCAATCATTGAGGCTTTGAGAGTGACATGAAAACAGTCGGGTACAAGATGATGTCTTAGTCACCCACTTAAATGAACTGTACGTAGCTGAAAGTTAAAATGCCAATTGATTATATGTAAGGGCCATGAAGTTGCTTAGGTTGTAGAGCGGTCGTAGAACTCGCCTCCCATGAAAACGACACGGGTTCGATTACCGGTATGACGAACCTGGATTTTGAACTAAAAACTTTGCCCTGAGCCGGTGAGTGGTACGTTATGAATAAATTAATTTTATCATCAAAATTACCATAAAGTGGATTAAGAGACCGTTACTTGCTTTCAGTCATTTCATGATTTTATTTTTATTCATTTAATGAAATTATCAATAGGTATGAATGAATCTATGATTTGTTCCACAAATGTTTGAACATTGTCAATTGATTAGACCGCTTCAATTTAATATATTCTTGTTTGACTTAATCATCCAGGTGTTCTAACAATCGTGTCACCACTAGATGGTAAATTTCGAGAATAGATGAACTATATTTATGTTACAACTAGCTGTACCCTGCCACGCTTCGCTGTGGCTTCTTAGCTGAATGTAAAAGAACACAATCCGTTTAGTAAACTCCGTTGAAATCCATGAAAACAAAAGAATCAAGAGAAAACGCTTGTCTTTTGTTTTTATTAGCGGGATAAATGTTCATAAAAGTAAAACAGCAATAAAAAAATGAAGGAACGTTAGAATTCAAAAAATAAATAGCCATAAACCATCTAGGAAAAATTTCGCATCGAATGGTGGTAGTTTCATGTCGATACGATCAGTGGTTTAGGCGTGATTGAGCCTCAAACGAAGACCATTTTCATTATATATATATAGATTATTCGAATGAAGATATTTGATTTGTAGAAATATTCGATTATCAACATTAATTTTGTTTCTGCTCCATTATCGTCTCACCGCCCTTCATTTCTTCTTGGCCTCATGTCGAAGATACCTTAATCCCCGCTTCATTATCAACATCGCATTGGTCATGAATTGTGTGTTTCTCGCATTACCCCATTTTCCAGCTGCAGCCATAAAAACAGTCTAAAATTTTCCAATTAAAAGGCCAACTTTTCCTTGTTTGCACTTTATTGAAAAAAATTAGTGTTCTACCAAACGAATAGTAATGAGTATGTCACTCCAAAAGCCAAAGGGAAAGAAATTTTTTTTCACACCATTTCTTTTAAAAAAATTCCACAAAAACTATATATAGTATATAAATATATACACATATACATATATACACATATATAAGGTAACAATTCAATGCTAGAAGGTTTGTTAGAAATCTGAGGTGAATGGTCATACAGCCACATCAATAGTTTGGAACATTAAAAATGTATTTCCTCCACTCCTTAAATTAAATCTAAATAAATGAAATATATTCATAAAATTTGTGTAATTATTTTGTAACAATAAAACAATTTTGAACGTAAAAAATATCTAATAGTGTGTGTATCTAATGGTGTGTGTTGATTTGTCGTAGGCAACGTGAATTTATTCTACAACACTCTCATCAGCCTGGTAAAAAAAGAAGATGGCTTGGAATATATGCATGTAGACGACTTTAAATTCAATTACAAAACCAAGAACACGGTCTGGCACTTGGACAACTTGTTCAATGGCAACAAAGCACTAGGTAGGTGTAACTTGAATAATTTATCTTGTAATTTTGTTTCAACCTTTAGGACTATTCTTTTTTATGGATTAAAATCCAAATACAATAGTCATTTTTGCAATTAAAAATTTAGCCTTGCTCAGCACTATATAAATTAATTTTTTTTCTCAAATTATTTAATATCGTCATCTAGTGCATTTGTAAATCTGTGATTAGAATCACAGTTCTGCCATGTAGCTTCGTAGCCAAGCAGCCGTGTAGGTTCGTAGTCTTGTAGCTTCGTAGTTTCGTAGCCTTTTACCCAGTTGGAGCCTTGTAGCCATTTAGTCTTGTAGCTAAATTTCATTGAAAGAGGTGTATCCTGTGACCGATCGTATACTACTGACGGGGTCATATCCTACTGATAATAATAACTTTAAAAATCTCTACTAAGAGGCGTTTACTGGACAGTAAATCAGTGGATTTTATTTCAATCTATGACCAAAGGAATAAACTAAACTTATTGGATAATTAGTGAAACCAAGTTTGAAAACAGTGAAACTCAAATTCAGAAAAACTGCATGAATACACAGATTCAAGAAAAGAAGTTTCAACTAAATCTGATATGTTTTTGTGGCTAGAGTCACATTATATGCTTCTAAGCTTCTAAGTTAAGACCACATTCGAATTTTGGCATGTCGTTAGTCGCTTTTGAAGTTGGCTGCAACAGAGCACGACAGACACGCTATCATTCCCACGGAGTAGCCCTCAACTTAGAAGCTAAGATGTAGTCAGTCCCAACTAACTTGAATTTACATGGGTACAGATCATGGCAGCCAGGTATGATTAAGAAACTTTAGTGTCTTTAAAGTCAATCAATCGGTTACCTATTTTTCAGCTAATGGCCGCAAAATGGAACGATCAAATTTATGCACCGGATGACGTTTTAGCAATTATTTAAAGTTAGCCAGATAGAATGATAAAAAAGCCCCTCGGCCAATTCTTAACGTTCGTAAATTAGTAACCTCTTCTCAGCTAATGGCCTAGTATGTTAAAATCGTCTGGAGTGACCGACACTGAGTGAGCTTTCACGGAATGGTATCCACGGACTAACTGTTCGTCGGTTCTAGACTGTAATAAACTTAAAGGAGATTTTAACTCGGAAGAACTTAAAGAACGAAATACCCACACAATAATTTGATTGATAAAAACCCACAAGTGAATTCCGACGCGTTTTCTAGCCAGCTGGCTTGGATTTCCTTGAGCAGCGACAAAGGCTTCGGTAACCGGAAGGGATGTCGCGGCCGAGGTAGTTGCACCTGCATGCGAGCAGCAAGCAGCAATTATTGAAGCTACGGCCACACAGGGCGCTATGCTCGCTATGTTCGCAATGTTCGCTACGCGAGAAAAAAATATAGCCAGCTGCATCTCAGGTGTCACTGGCCACACAGAGCTGTGTTCGATGTGTTGGCGATTCTGACGATGTCGCCGGGTGTTTGCTTCTCAGATATTTTTATAAACGTCGCTGATAAGCAAAAAAAAAAATTTTTTTTCGCGCGGAAATGTACCGTACTTCAGTGTTTGCTTTTTATGAAATTTAATTTTTCTCTGAATTGTGCTTTAAATAGTCATATCGACGGCAAAGCCCTTAGAAGGCCGGATACGCAGGCCAGTGCCTGGGATTTGATTTCAAAGGAATGCTATCAAATTGAGTTGTATTTATTCTGAAATTATTCATAAATTTCGTATCGTCCTCACAAGCAACTGCTTCATAAAAAATGATGAAATGGTTCAAATTATTTCGTTTCTAGATTTTAACTTGACGTAACCATTTCTTTTTTTTTTTTTACGTGCCCGTACTGCGAGAGCCGGCAGAATATAATCATCGTCGGAATCGTCTCTCGAATCCCACGGAATGCGTTCTCTCCGACGTCGCGAACGTCGCATGGCGCGGCGAACACAGCGAACATCGCGAACACAGCGGACGTCGCGAACACAGCGCAGCTCTCCGCGAGGCCTCGGCCTGACAAGCGCCCGTGTTCCCGGCAGGCGAGTCCACCAACGCCTTCCTGAACGAGAACTGGCAGCTGCTGAACTCGGAGCTGGGCCCGCACTTCGCACAGGCCATAGGCGATGTCGCCAAGCAGATCATCGTGGGCATCACGAACGTGGTGCCGTACGACGAGTTCTTCCCGGAGAAGGTGTGATCCAGAGGTCCTTCGAGTCCACAAACAATACTTCCTGTGCTCTTAAAAAAGACTCCTTTGGAAACATGTAGCGAAGAAATAGTTGTAATACTACAATAAATATATTGTATCATTGTACAGCACAGCACTATGGTTATTTTTGCATGTGTTATATACCTTATTCGATATAAAACTGAATATTTCTTACGAAAATTGCCGCATTATTTTAGATTTTAATCGATGTTTCACTCAAGTATAAGTTTTTTTTAAACATGGGAAATGTAATCGAATATTCAACAGTTTCACTTTATTTATTTTGTTCGATTATTTATATTCGCAGTTAATGCTGGGAAGCTTTTCAGCAAACGGTTTACAAATAACTTCATCTATTGGAAGTAGGGGAGCGAGGGGCTTGTTGTAACAGTTTTCATGAAAACTAACATATCTTGAGATCCATTGATTAAATTGCTACTAAATAAAGATGGATGGATGCTGTAACTCGTACTCTACCAAATCAAGTAAAAATAATACCATAACTATTGGTCATTATTTTACAATCAATTATTTTCTAGAAGTGCGATGTTACAACTTACCTCGTGCTTGGGGCAAGTTGTAACGTCTACCGGGGCAAGTAGTAACGACAAAAAAAAAAAAACAACAATAATACCTCTAATCATTTATTATTTGTTTATTTTTAACAAAATTGACATCTTTCTAAAGTAGGTATTATATAATTCTTATCAAAAATCAACATAAATACACTTTTTAAGTAATAAACACCTAAAAAGTAAGTAATTAACAGTTTTTATTTAGTTAAACACTACTTATAATGATCACGGCACTTTAAAATCACAGTAAGTAATTAAATTATTTATATCTAAGGTATGCTTCGTAATTATCTCTTTTTAATATCTATCTAACAAAGTATTGCACTTATTTAAGAATCAACATTTGTTGGGTTTCATTAAAATTAAATTCAGTCTTCATCTAAGCTACATCTTACAAATGATACACTCGACCAAATCTTCTTTATTTGAATCTGTGTAAGCTTCACCTCATACCAGCTTTCCGAATACTGCATTTTTTCTTCTAAAACTTCAGCTGCCGCTAACTCGTACACTTCTTGGCTTTGTGTTGCCCACTCTGACTTTGTTTTATACACCCTCATTCTAGAAGAAAGGAAAAAAAAATATAAGTAGGTATCTACATCATAACTTGGGGCATGTTGTAACACGTCAAAACAAGCCTCGGGATTTTGTTAAACTAACCCCATGATATGATTTTTAACATTTATCAAGATAACTATTTAAACAATTTAGCAATCTTAAAAACTTGTTCATATTATCAGAGATAGATAAATTTGAATGTAAATAAGATATATTAAGTTTGAAATTAGTCGATAATAATAACGCAAACCAAAATTTTACGATAGTACAATTTTATATTACCTGGCAAAAATGAAGCGCGTGCACATTTCCGCTCACTGCGCCGGCCGGCGGGACACTGGCTATGGCAACATGATGCAGCGTGGTTTATAGGTCAAATCGAGTCAAAGAAATACGCTAATAAAGTTTAAGATCCTAGTGAAAAGAGCCTGTTACTACTTACCCCTGTTACAACAATCCCCTCGCTCCCCTACTGGGACAACAAATAGCATAAATGTCTAGATAAAAAAAGCCCGAAACCCGTTTTACTACGAACACTATTTTGTAGTGATGCAGTTGTTTACATGTAAATGTACGAATGTAAAAAAATTCTGTAATTTTACATAAATATTTCTGTTCCATTTACTAAACAAAATTAAATTTCCATTTAACGGCCTATCCACCAATAAAATCGACAAAAATTTGGCGTAGTTGCTGTTATAAAATCTCCTGTAGCGCTGTCTGTCCAAATGTCAGTGTATTTAGTGTCTGATATTTATCTTAAATACATTTAAATATTATATATACATAAAGTATACCGGCTGGAATATTGGAATTCTGTCTACTCAGTTTTTGGTCAACAGGCAATAAAATGAATTAGCAATAAAACAAAGTTTTTAGTATGTGCTGTGCGATATGTCAGCGTTAAATCTGGTGATACAATTGACTTGAAATTCAAACAGTTTGAAGGATTGTTACGAACTAATGTGGGAAGAACTTGGTTCGTAAGGAATAACCCAGTAACGTTTTCCAATCAAGTTTTATTAGTTACTAATATTTACATTACTTATAAACAATTGCACTTAAGAATGTCCGACCATCAATCACTGGCACTTAAAAATGTTTGTTCGCAAGTCACTCAATGTCTGTAAAATTCCACAGTTTGCACTCCTCACTGGAGCTAGGCTCAACAGTGGTTCACACCTTACCTCGCGCCTGTCCATAGACAGCCTCGCATCACTCGGTCGCACACTCTCAATCCCGTCGCTTCGCGTCGCATCACTCTCGAGGGGGCCTCTCACCTTCTTCCCTTCACTTGCTGAACTCTCCGAACTCTCGGAACTGTCGCCGGACTCGTCGCGGGACGCTCGCGGAACTCCCGCTGGCTAGAGTCCCGGCTTAAATACTTGGGGCGCCCTTCTCGAAACGACGAGGGCGGCTGTGACGAGTTGCGTCATTCCGAGCCGACCCGTAACATCGAGAATGGCGGTTTTCATTCGAGCCACTCCGCGCGGCGGCCCGCGGAATTCCCAAGGCCGCTCAGCGATAGATAACAGCACCGAGGAAGGACGTTGCGCGGGGAGCGGAGGGGGGAGGGGTGCTGCGACGACCCTTGCAATCAGGCCAGATGCACGTGGCATGCCTTACGTCAGTGTATAGCACGTGACACGTCGCGAGACATCAGTGACCGTACGGGGCCGCCAGCCACCTCCGAACCTGGTATCGTGGTCTGGTCTCTCTCATTAGTAACAGTATTATAAGGGTACTTATAAATATTTTTAAAAATTTTTTTTATCTAAGTTAATCTATGAATATTTATATACACCAATAGTCATATGACTAGGAGAGCATGGCCAACTTTTATAATAAAGCTGTACAAAGAGAAATGACTGAAACTTTATGTATTGTAGTCAGGTAACAAATAAATGTTAATTCAGAGAACTATAATTTTGTCTTGAGTGTGACCAGACGATAAATTAGCCGTTTCTGACAATAAGTCGGCATAATAGAAAATATTCATAATTGAAATTGAAATAAGTGCTAATAAACACTGTTAAAGATACACAACTTCGATGAGTGTGCCAGTATTGTGCAACGGAACACAAACTATTTGCCAGATGCTAGTACTTCCGGATATTCTTGAACGTATGGAGTCCTCCCGGCATCCACCAATAAGAACCGACGTCGTGAAACATCTGATCAGTGATCAACATGTAGACCAGTCGTGAGGTGCTTCACCTGTATATTATTCAAATCTTATAACGAGGACCTAATCGTAGCCAAAGGAACCCGATTAGTTCCCTGAACTGTGCAGCAACCCCAGATGTATTTCTGCCACTGTTAGTATTTATCCTTGAATTTTGTTAAAATTAATTGTAAATGCCTCTTACAAAGGCAAGTGTAAGCATTTTAACTGGAAAAGTAAAATTTTAGGAATCGATGTGAATACATGGTATCAATACCATCTCTCCTTTGGCTCCTCTGGTTACAATGGTGGCCTGCACAATATGCCTTTTCACATGTTCTTTAAATGATTCATGCAATGGGGAATTTTTATTTAATGCAGTTTTTTTGGACATACGCCATTGCAGATGTGCACTGTTTGTCATGGAAAAATTCCTAAAATAAAAGTTAAAAAAAAAAAAAAACATTATGAAGATAAAAAAATTCACAGAAAACAAGACTGAATCAGCTGATGTCGAACAAATGGAAGCAACAATGAAAATGAACAAGTATTATGAACAACACAACGACGACATGACGGACGAAAAATATTCAACCTCTAAATATCAGACAGCACAATTATTTCATTGAAGTAACTTAAGTCATGAAAAATAATATAACAACACAGACTAACACAGTGGGATAACAACGACGGTACCGATAAGATGCAGCAGACAACAAACCTGGACAAAGCAGCAAACATATAAAAATAAACAATACTAATGAAGATAAACAAGTACTAAGAACAACACAACAACAATAGCACTGATGAACACAGAAAGTTTCCAATGGCAACAGTTGTGACGTTGTGTTGTCCATAATACTTGTTTTGTTTCATCATTGGTTCCGATCGTCCGACATAAGCTGATTCAGTGTTGTTTTCTGTGAATTTTTTATGTTCATATTTTTTATTTATTTTTTATTTTTATAATTTTTCCATTAAAACAGTGCAAAACTGCAATTACAATTGTCCAAAAAAAAACTACATTAAATAAAATTCCCCATTTTATGAATCATTTAAAGAACATGTGAAAAGGCATATTGGGCAGGCCACCATTATAACCAGAGTAGCCTCCCCGTGCCCATCATTTTAAAACAGTCCCATTACCTCACATGTTTACCAGAACATAGTTTTCTCACGCCTGTCGATTGTTCTGAGGACATGAAAACTTATTGGACCCCGGACGCAGTTCAGCAGAAACCACACACAGTAAAACACTAAATGTATTCATCTTATGCCTTCAAACCAGACCAATCTTCAATGAGGATGCCCTGCACACTGCATGCTTACACTCTTTCCTTGAAGAATTCCATGTAAAATACCTTGCCAAAGTTTTGGCAAAGTCGTCAGACTGGCACAGGCGGAAAGATTTAGTGAGGGTGGTCGATGGTGGTAACGCGACTCGAATGCACAAATTGCCATCTATAAAATAAAAGCGCTCGCCATAAGGAAGGTGCACCACAATATGTGTAACTGTTGGGTGTTTCTTATGCAGCGGTAAGCCTGATATTTTCCATGCTCCTTTGTTGATGATCGCATATCAGACCCGCTCTAAATATCTGCTATTCATCTTGCAGATAAATATTAGCATTGCCCTGCTTCTATACAATAAATATTGCCTGGTCACACTCCTTGTTGATGTACTTGCAAATGTATTTTATTGCCAGGCCCGACTTAGAAAACTCCAAATTGATGTGGACATTAAATACTTTGGACAGCAGGGGTGCGTATGGGACAACCGAACTGTATCTTGCGAGGTACCTCTTATCTTAATTTTCACTGTACATCCACCATCCTTAGGGGTTCTGCGTCTGTACATAGGATAGCCATTATCATTTGTTTGTGTATTTTTTATTATCTCCCAAGGATAGTTTTTTTGTGCATTTTCTCTCCTTCATGCAAGGGGATACTGGGTCCAGTGCTTCGCAAGGTCCGTGGATCAGGCTCTTGGTGAGGGTTATGTACAACTGTTTTTTTTAAATCTGGATCAGGCAGCTGCACAAATATGACCTCGTTGATTTGATTTTGGTGCAACTTCTCTGTCAACCACAACAACTAACGCATGTGTGGTAAACAGTGCTTTTGCCACTCAATCGAGCACAAAATGCATTTTGCCTTACAAAAAACATGTAATTTGGTGAGGAGGGCTACTAGATTTTGCATCTTAATTTTAAAAACTTGTGCTATAAAATCATGGCTGTCAGTTTGTTCGTCTTTGATATCGGTCCAAGCTGGATTACATGTTAACATGATGAATAGGTTCAACTGCCTATGGTTCCAGATGTAGGAAACTGCATCATGTCTGTACTTGTGGAAGTATCATGGGTTATTCACGAACAACGATGGGAGCATTATAATATGTCTTAAGTCGTTTGGATTTACATTGCCGTCGTTCGCAATGACATCTTGTAGGTGAACATTGATTTCTGCTCGCAGCTTACCTTCATTTAAAGCTATAAACCTCATATACTCACTTTACATCTTTACATACATATCTACTCAAAATATAGACAGAAACACCCTACACCACAATGGCAAGTTAAAAAAATTTTCACAGACGATGAGTTGGAATGCATAGAAGTCCATTCTTGACACATTTTTGTTGGGGTTTGGTCGCTAAGCAGACAGGTTAGTTAGATGGATACTTAAGTGATATTCTTTTTGCCCTTTCCAAATATAATTTGATATTGAAGAGCATCGTTAAACCGGTGCCTGTCGGCATACCTGGTGAGGGAGTCGTCATGCTTGCGCAGGACAATGTCCCTCGAGGTGGTGAGTTTGGTGCCCACTACGACAGCCACGACCTAGGCAGTTTCTGGTGCATTGTAGCAGTGTGTGTGCTGTTCGCTCGGCATGTGGTCAGCATGGATTACCACCTTGCAGCTATCATAGGACATGTTTTCGAGAGCTATTTTGAATTCATGCACCAAAATATTATGGCCATGTAGGAATTGATATAATTTTAGTACAATTGCCAGTTAAACTCCCTGAATAATTTGACATCTTCTATCAGGCTCCGCTTCTTTGTCTCCCATAAAGTAAATTTGTGAAAACTGTGGCTGAGCATTTGGCAGAAGCTAGCTATGACCCTATTCTATGGTAAACTTGCCCCTGCACCATAACATTGAGTTGCAACCTACGTGGTGCATCATTATCTTCCTTGAATTACCCCTCTTCCTCCTCCATCATCATTGTATACATGACCTCTTTTTTATTGCCTCCTTATTGTTCTAGTGTAGTTTTCATCGAGTTTAGTTGTCCTGCGTCGCTGATATTTCTGGAGGTAAGACATTGCAATGCTTTGGTGACTTGTTTATCGTGTTGAGGTTCGTGGTGGACAAACCAAATAGTCTTCTTTGATGCTCTTAAATTTTATGAAAACCCTTTTCGGTCTCCACTAACCAAATGTTGACTGTTTCTGTTTTGTTTTGTATATTACAGTTGCCTAATGATTAGTCTACTCTATTGTATTTACCTGGTTTGCCTCAATCTGGTACCACAGCGATCGCAATGTAATTTCCACCATCGAAGGCAATGATGGGCTTGTTATAACACAGCTTTGTCTTTAACTGTCACCCTATTCTTTACAAAGCTAAGAGTGATATTTGTTACAGTGTTAACTTATTTTATGTGTAACATCTTAGCACTCGGTATATGGCATTTGGTAGGAGTAATTTTGTGAATGAAATGGAAGACGAATGGAAAGGAAATACGTAACAATCGTGCTGCCACCTGTGCAGCCATTTTATAGAGGGGGTATGAGGGGAGAGATAAATTAAAATAAAGTTATCTACCAAAAGATATAGTTTATTTTAATACTAAGGTACACAAATCTTACAAATAAATCTGGAGGTCTTCCTCGAAAAATAAATATCGACATTTGAATTTAAAGGTAATAATACACATACACCATTTCATCTTTAAATAATTCAGGTAGGAACTGAAGCACAGTTAGCATAATAAAAAAATGTGTTTAGTTATTATTACTATGGCTATTATATAAATTCAATGTACATGATTACTAATCAATTAGGTATAAAAACTTTTATAGGAGGGAACCCTTACATCAACAATAAATTTAATAAAAACAAAGAAATACATTTTATATCAATTGTAAACAATGATTCATATGGTATATTTTCAAAATATCTATACATATTATAGTGACAACTGTTATAAAGGAATATATTAAAAATGTAGTGGTCAAGAAAATTATTTAATTAATTTTGCTGTTGTTATTCATCCACAATTTTTATTTGACCAACAATGTATTAGTTAACGATGTGAGGTTGGATTTAAACCTCCAATGCACAAGATAAAACAAACTTCATCAGCGTGTTAGTGCTACGATAGTTCCTTTACCACACAGTCATGGCACAAAACACTACAATGAAGTAGGATCTATATCGTGCATTGGATGTTTAAATGAAACCTCACATCATTAACTATTGTATTGTTCATTAAGTCCACGTGGTGCTCACACCTTCTCGGGGAATATCTTGTCGTAGGACACGAGCTTCAACACGGTGGTGACTATCTGCTTGATCACCACACCGACCGCCTCCGACAGGTAAGGCCCCATCTCCTCGTTGAGCACGTCCCAGTTGGCGTTCAGGAAGCTGTTGGTGAACTGGCCTGCGAACAAGCAGTCGCGCCAATTCACGGGAAGCGCAAAAGCCCAACCCACACGATTCCGCGTTAAAATTAAACCACAGGTATGCTGGTAAGAACAATTTATTGGCACCGCCTAGTGCGAAAACAAATATTACATTTATCATACACCTGTCGCAGGCAAGACTGGTGCGCTCAACTCAACCTGCAAACGGGAACTGCGGATTGTATCTTCGCAGACCTGGAACCTCCCCACTCCCCCAGTTTGAGGGAGGGGATGGCGGTGGTTATAATCCCCTCGGCAGCCGGACTAACGGAACTCCCGAAGGGTGCGCCACATTCTTCGCCCAGGGGTGTACACACAGAGACTTGGCAGCTCCTGCTGATCGCCACACTGTAGATTTAGCGTGGCAGATGTGGTGGCGATGTACCGCCACACCATGGGTGTAAAAGTGGGCATAAAGGTTTGTATAGAAAAAGAGAAGAAATAATTCGTTACTCCATACACACGATACTTAGACCGCTAACAGAGAACCAGCCAAGGCAGTTGCCGACCAAAGCAAGCATATCGGGCTAGTCTTAACACGTTTCTGTCCATTTAACCAAATACTGAAAATATATAAAAATTGCAGCAGTTTATTTTTGATTTTTGTAACCTGGTGAATGATTTTTGATCATTTGTCTTCTATACTCACTTCCAAAAATGGTAACAAAGATTTTTAGTATTTCAGAATAAATACAGAGTATTTTTGAAAGTAACGAGATAGAATTTATCTTGGTAAGTTAAAATTATATGGATACAAGGGAATTTGGGTTTGCTTTGATGTAGTTTATTTATGATATTTTTATAATATTTCATTTATCAGAAACTCATATAGCTAATTGATAGTATTAATTGTGCTACTTTCTTTTTAATATTTCAAAATACTACCGATTCACACATGTAAAATATGTTAATTGATTACTTACTATACTACTATTAACAATTGTAACTAACAATTTTTTTTACAACGTGAGACAAAGAAAAACAGTTCAAGACAGTAGTTGTTCCCATGATAAACATTAATCTAAAATGAAGGAAAACCAACTCGCATTTTCATGTAGGCTAACAGTGTAGTGTTTCTATGAAGGGCTTGTGTATTCATTAATAATACATGGCCATTCATTTCCTAATAAACGTAGGTGTTTAAATTAGAGAATGGTTTTAACTACTTCTAAACATATATTTTAATATATTTTTAAGTAAACGTTAATGATATAGGCTTACCTAGTATGAAATAGTAAAACCAATGGATTGAGCAATGTAATTAACAATTATATAGAAAATATATAAGAAAAATAAACATAACAATGCATGTTTGCTTAAAGCGCATTTTATAAGCCAATAATCTGTTATAAATTAAAGAAGAAAAATTGAGTGACTTGGTTTGGACCACTTTCAACCACGCGCTCTGACATTGCGCTATCAAGATAATTGTAGTTTTGTAAGGAGACTATGTATTATTTAAATTAAAATGTAGTTTTTTTACGTATTTTAATACTTGTGATTACTAATTTCTATGACTATTTTATTTTACCAAATATATTCCAGGGTAATTTCAATAACATTAAGTTTCATTAACACAACAATATGTTAAGTATGTCGCCTAATGTTTACGAAAGTGACAAATGGGTTTATGTTGTTACACGAGGGTCCGCCATTTTGACGACTTTGGCTTGTGGGTATAGCAGCAAAATAAAACACGTTTTATTACGGCTTTGGCTAATACTTCGAGTATGAAAACTTTTAAACCCAGAGCCAGACCCCGTGAAAGGGTGCTGAAATGCACCTACACAAGAGCAGGCGCGCTAATGGAAAATAGATATGATAACTGTTAAGGAAATGGGTATCGTGTGGGGCTGGCCTTAGACGTACGCACACGCGGGGGGAACTCGGACGAAATTTAACAGCTATACGTAGGGACCGGAAAAATTCGCGGGTTCAATGACCTGCAGGATGAACTCCATAGTTCTACGTACACTCTGTCAAATGCCACCCACTCATTGGCTGCTGTCTTGTGAGACGTCCCAACGTAGCAGCCTGTGATTTGATAAAGCTTTGGTTGGGTGTTTCTCATTGGCCCAGAGTCATTCAGGTGAGTTGTAAGCCAATAGCCGAGGCAGCACTGAGGTATAACTATTTGTATTTTAGCCTATCGTGAAATGAATTCACGAATTTTTTCGGTCTCTAGCGATACGATATCCCCTACCTGCCACTACCTATAGTTAGAGACCCCGAAAATTTGCGGATTCATTTGGGGTCAGGCTAAAATCCACAGTCGTTTGTATACTCTACCAACACGTGCTTTCCTATTTGGTTGATTTCCTACTGCAGATACTTAGGGGTAGAGACCGGAAAGATTCGCGGATTCATTTCGCGGTAGGCTACACTCCAAACTAGTTCACCTTTATTCTGAGTCAGTGATTGGACCACCGTTTACTTGAAGAACTCTAAGCCAGTGAAAAACCTTCAGCAAAAGAAGTACCTATCAAATCACAAGCATCTCACGTAACACGTGTCACGAGTCATTATCCAATGAGCTGGCGCAATTTGTCCTAGTACATAGAGGATCGTGTAGTTTATCCTAGAGGTCACTGAACCCGCGAATTTTTCCGGTCTCTACTTAGGGTCTTGCATTTTTCGCGAAAAGATTTCAAGACCAGATGTGTTCTATAACACGGTACATCATCAGTGTTTCGTGAGTGTTTTAGTTTCTTCCAGACACGTGTATTCTGCAGTCACACAAATCACAGCCATTCAGTGCTTAAGCAAACGCGTTCTGAATGGCCTGGCCAAATAAGGCGCTTTATTCTTTCGCAGACGGCCGCCAATCACAAGGAAAAACCGCTAGAGCGGGCGTAACGTATTGCAGTCTAATGTTTGTTAACATTTTTTTTTTCCGCGAAAAATGCTTGCCCCTACGAGGTACTGTTTGAGTGGGTCTATGTGATTCGGCCTCTGTACTGCTGGCTGGTGGTTGACTGTCCCACAGTCGTAGAAGGTAATGACGACAGATTTTTTGTCAAAAAAAATATTCAATACTTGTTTTAATTCCACTTATCGACCCAGAAGAATCCGTGAAATTTCCGAGTATGTTTATGTAGTGTCACTCACTCTTAGTTTTCAGTACATAGTAAATGGCACCCACTGTTTCCGGATTGATGCTATCAATCAGACTTGCTAACATTGAAAATCTTATTTTGATAACTATCATTAGTTACAATAATTTTTACTATTTTATTAATAATTTTACATTTTTAAATTATTTTTTTAAAGTGAGAAATTAGTGAATATTGACTATTATTGCAGTGGAAGTAACTGTTGACAGGGAAAAAAATATCTGTGCTAAGCCCCAATTGCAGAAAAATATATTTAAATACGTATCAAATTATATAAAACAATTGTTGACAGCAATGGTTCAAACCAAGATGGCGTACAATATCAAGTAAGATTGCGTTTTTGTTACTGTATATGAAGTGAGTGAATGAGAATAGTAATACAAAGTTTAAATATCGAGAATTTTCTACAGTTCCTTATACGGCTATTTCATCAAACCAAAAGTAAAAAGCTCTAAGAAAACGTGAGTTTTAGAATCGTTTTAAATTAAATAAACTTAACAATTATTACAAGTATTTTGTCTTTGGGATTGCATGCCACAAATTGAAAAAAAGGCTAAGATGCACGTGAATACCTACATTGGTGTGATTTTATGCAAACTTCTCGTAAAATCCTCAAAGTGCTTTCAAACGCTAAGAAAACGTCCAAAGAAATAATAATTACTGTAAAGAGAATTATTGTCACTGAGCTGAGAATTAAAATTCTATATTTCCAACTAAGCATTTTTTTTTCACACTGCAAGTAGTTCGAGTGAAGAGTTTCGTATTGCTTAGCACAATTATGTTTCAAAACAAATTGTAAAAAAAAAATCATATCCGTAATTGATATCAAATTAAATATTTTAATAAATACGTACAATTGACTTTAAGGTACTTAGGAAAAGAAGGTGTGTTGTCATTCCTAATCACTGAATAAATTGGTTCGGATAGTAATAATTATCAACGTCACACCAACCTAAGGTTTTGTCCCCATTGAACAAGTTGTCCAGCTGCCAGTTCATGTTCTTGGTTTTGTAGACGAACTTGTGGTCTCCTGGGCTCATGTATTCCAAGCCGTCTTCTCTCCTCACCAGCTTAAAGTCGTTCGTATACGAGAGATCCACATCAGCTGTAGCAAAAAAAAAATGCATAGCATTATGTTGCATACATTAGAAGCCGTATGGATCTTTCAGAGGCAGGCATGTAAAACCCTTACATTTTAGAAACCTCATAAGTTAATGACGTTTAATGAAATACCAAGCGATAAATCTACGCATTTAACAGTTGTAACATAAATTGTATGTAATAAAGTTTCTCTCTGCATATCAAACACTTCTCATACGGATATATGTGAAATAAATTTAGTTTTTTTCTTCAAAAAAGTTGTTAACTGAAAAGAGAATAATATAAATTTTAACTTACTTTTAATTCATGACCTTACACTTCAAAAAACAGATCAGATTATGAAATTAGCTCAAAATCAATGTTCACATTTTGAAGTTTAAATTGAAATATTTAATTATTTTCTTCTGATTTTCAATGCAAATATGTATCTATGGTTAGTTTCTAGATCATAGTTTAGTGAGTTGAATTAAATATTCACATTACAGATATATTCGAAGAAATCGTGAATGCATAAGCACCAAGATAAAAAGAATCCGCGCATTGATATTTACAAGTTTTCATGATATGAGCAGTCATATTTAAAAAAAAAAAAAAACATTCGTGTGTCAACTTTGAAAAATTGTGCAGTTGACAACTTACTCATGTTAATTATCCCGTCTCCATTTCCCAGTATGGGGTTCTTTAAAATTTTCCCTTCTATTTCATACTCGAACACCAGAGCAACATGGGGAGAGTTGCCCGCTATGTCTATCTTCTTATTCTTCAGGTCGAAGCTGTAAAAATAAATGTAAAATTATCTCTTTTACACATTAAATTTTATGTAAGAGCATAGTCATGTATTCCATATCTTTACAAGTCAAACGTTGCTACATTTTGCATACCTTATCACGGATAAGGCATAGTTAGAATTTACAGAGTCGTGAAGAAAATGATATAACGCGTTCAACATTATTTTATATTTATAAAAAAATATCGTACGACAAAAATATTTTTATTTTTATTTAAGTGTGTCAGTTAAGTAAACGGAAGTGAGAAAATAGTTGTATACGCTTTTCAATCTGAGATAATGTGATTTTTATAATCGTTGGTTAAATGACAGATATGCAGATACACATAGCTCTTATTTTTAAAATTATTTAGATTTTTACTGAAAAATAATATAACTCATATGTAGTAGAATTTATAATTCCCAAATGTACGACCATTAACTAAAAAATGCAGTTAGAAATTTTAAAAATATTCACAGTACATCACAGTACATTGTTTGTCGTTAGAAAATAAACTAATTCTTTTTTAAGTTGGATGGTAAAACTATTTATTTAATTTAAATGAAAGAAACTCAAAGATTATCGTATAGTCTAATATTATAAATATTTTTCGAAACTACTGAGAATTATAATTAAATAAAAAATATTGGTTATCTGTAAAGTCGGTTTACGGACGATAGTTTAACGTGACAACGTCATAACAAACCATTGGTGAAATGATTGCATACTTTTATGAATAAAGTTGAATCTTTTTTATTTTAATAATAAAAGAATAAATACTTGAAATTATACTAGTAATCAGATTTTTAAAATGCAAGAATAATTAACCTTTATTGCCGAAATTGTTGTTGTAATAAGCAGTGAAAACCACAGATTAAAATTCGTCGAGAATATTTTACGTTTTTATGTCTTCGAGTCCTCAAAATTATATGCAATTGTGGCCCCGAGCAAGAAATTTTATTTATAATATTTTAATAATAACGCCCCTTGCGATAAACAAAGTAAAATATGTATTAACGAGTGCCTGGTTGCCGCGGCAGTGGTTGGATAGCACGATTCGTTCGGTTCGCGTCCGTCACCGTAGATGACAGCACCGTAGGGGAATAATATTATTTCGTTTTTATAACAAATACGCATCCCAAATACACCAAACTTATTTATAATGTGTTATAATATATATTTTTTAAACATTGTGCAAAATATCCCGGGTGTAATTTGAATTATTATGTGTAACTGTAAAACACCATTGTTCGTCCAAAGAAAACGTATTTGAAAATTCAACATTACTTTTAAATAACCGCATCGATTGTGCTGAAAATCGGTGGACGATCGTTAAATTACATAATATTAATAATTCAAACGACGAAAACATGATTGAAAAGTCAAATCGATGGTTGTTCCAATCGAGTGGAAGAGAGCTGCGGCGCAAGCGTACAATGAGCGTAACAGGACACATCGTAGTGGGACAATGTACGTTACGCGACACTTTTTCGTGCGTGCAGCCGGCGTTCATCGATTTGGTGCAGCCGGCATTAATCTATTTATTAGACGCTGTCACGTCAAAAAGTAACTAAAATTTTTGTAAAAAAATATGCAACAAAGCTAATTTTAACAGTAAAAATAGTTCCATAAATCCATTAAATAGTGTTAACATTTAAAATCCGTTTTATTACAGTATCCACTACTTGTCGTACCTTCCCGCCTTTTTGCATGTTGTAAGTGTTCATAATATGTTTTCACCCTCTCCTTGAATTAATTTCGTTCCGTTTAAACACATAAAGAGGTAACTGGATATTTAAGAATGCATCAACCAATGATGTTACAGTGAAATTTAAAAAAAAAAAACATTAACTTATTTAAATATCCAGGATTGTAAATCACGCATATTTTGATTAAAAACAAACCGATTTAGATATTAGCTATGGCTAATTAATTTCGTGTATGTATCTAACGTAAAGTCATTCATATGGACTCGCAGCACTTTCATAAAATGTCGTTTAAGAAAAGAAGAAAAGTTGGAGTTATTTTTTCAAACAAAAAATCATTAAACATATATTATGACTGAAGGAGCCCAGCCTTGGAGGAGCTGGTTAATGGACGCGATAGCAGGCCAACCAGGCCTGGGTAGCTTCTCCCACGCGGGACTGCCGCCCCCTTTTATCACTTCTTTCCTTTTTACTTTTTGGGAAAGTACAAAGCAATTTCACGACCCCCACGGAGTCCTTTTACGCTTTATCAACACTTAGCCATTTTAAAGTCACACCTCCTAAGGCTGGGTTGGAAATGAATACATTTCATATCTGTTTACGGACGCATGGTGCAACGGACAATGCGAGAAGAGTAGGGTGCCATATATTTTTTTTGCGGTACTTGAGAATTTTTTTTTGAATTTGTCAACCGTATTGGGGCAAGCAATTGTCGAGATATTAAAACGCTCAGACAATTCGTGCTTTAAAAAAAAATTAACGAATTACTTAGAAAAAGTCACTAACGTGACAGAAATAAATTTGGACAGATTGTTTAACTCAAAATTTAAAATTTTACTTAACTCAAATCAATTTATATGCTGAAAAACTGTGTTCAAAACTGCTGGTCAGATGTAACGGGACAGGAAATTCATTTGGTAGCTAATATTGTTATTTACTAGCACTACCAAACAGATGTGAGATACATCACGAAATTTCATTGGCCAAAATTAACAGTTTTACAGTCACCAGTGAGCCATCAACCCCTCTCTTATTTATGTAACCCCGATTCGTGCAATGAATCATCATAAACCAGAAAATAATTTAAGCTTAACAATTCTCTTGTTGTTACTTCTGATTATATAAATGAAAATAAATATTATTAATATTATAAAACCATAATCACATGTAATTTGTAACATGAAAAGAGACGTATGTATTATGATGTAGAAAACAAATCCAAAATTTCTCAATCATCGTACTTCATTCGTGTCACATTTTTTATAATTTCTTTTTGTAAATGAGTGATGGCCACTATCTATTGGTAACGAATATTTAAAAAAAGTTAGATTTTTAATTTTGAATTGAGTATTATATTAATAGCGAACACCAAATATAAACTTATTCACGAATATTGAAAAAATAATTTCAAATATTCCCAGAGGCCCCTACCAAAAAAAAATTATTTATTTTTATGTGACACTATTTATAACTGTCGGTATATATGTATATAATTTTATTGGTGGATTGTGAGATCAAGTGTGCAACCACTTATTTGGGAGGAAAACGATGTAACTCTTCAACTTTTATTCTGGTAGAGCCTCTACATACTGCGAGAGGATTTCGAACATTTATTATCATAATTTCTAGTATCGACTTGTTTCCTTCCCATGCGGGAATTTCCGGCTTCCATGATTACGGACTTACCCGAAGGAGTTCAAACATATTTAAAAGTAACCCAAAATTTAATTCTATAAAGATAAAGATTTATTAAGATCGTATTATTCAAACTTACAATTAACTATTTAGTAACTGACTTTACACAAGACAAATTATTGCAGACTTAACAAAGTTTAAGCAAACGAGTTACTATGACTTATAATGACCTTACTAATCTGAGGGAGTGTCAGAAACTTCTATTCCATCTTAGCATACTTAAACTTACTTGATACACGGGTTCACGACTTTAAAAGTTAATCTCCTCATTAAGTGCTACATCAATCTGGTTTATTTTTCATGAATTCGGAGAACTTCACTATCGTACCTTAGAGCTGCTCGATCGACTAAGTGAAATAAAGAAAGTTACGTATCTTGACTTCTCTTCTTTTAATCTAATCGTAACCGCAGAGTGATCCTAAACCACAACATTTTCAACTGGGGGAATTGTTTCCACCGACGAGTGGCAAGTGTGTTGAGAAAAATGGTTAAATCCAAGATGGCGTCATTCAGTTACCTCTCATTATAATAAAAATTGAAATATCTTCCGATTATTCTCTTTATGAAATAAAACAAAAAATATATCTCCTAATCCTCATTCCAAATATTCCTTTACAGAATGTAAATTTTAAGTTACATGTTAAATATTATTCACTCCATTAATAAGCTATGTCTAAAACGTTTTGTGCTCTATGGCATATGTTTGACAACAGAGCACAAAATAAAAAACAGCGCCGATGGCATAAATCGTGCACTGGAAAGAGAGAGCGAATGTCCATTAAAATGTACACTACAAACTTAGGATGAGACACGCTGTATAAAGCCATTTGATAAATAAAAAGCCACAACAATCAACATATGCCAGACATTTTACTTGAAGTAAATAACATGTATCATATATATGTTGACACTGTTTGCAGGAAAATGAAATTTCCAATTGCTATAAACTGCAATACGTGTATGAATGACCTAAAAACAAAAATGAAGATACTTAAATTGAAAAAAAAATAGCTAATGTTCACTTCGTTTCCCAAACTGTTAAGGCATTTTATCCCGTACTTTGCAATATTTCTGTTTAATTTAGACGATGACGTGCGTAGATTTCTTAATTTTGTTTTATTTTACAAGAGCGAATATGAAGTTTGTCTTTGTCTTTCCTTGTTGCGTGCTTGCTAAAGAATTGTGGGGGGGGGGGGGAGGGGGGAACGTTATTATAGGTGCCAACATTATGCACATACCCACAACACTGGTTTAAGTAGATATTGCAAGGTTTTCTTTAATTTTCTATAATTTTTAAATTTACTTTTATAGTTCCATATATATTTCTCTCTAATTTTAATATATGTATTTAGGATAGATTTCTCTCGATTACGTGAAGTGAGAGAAAAACGTTTCTCTGTATCAAAATTATTTTCTAATCATATTCATATTCGTGAGAAATTTGATATTATATTCTAAATTCTATTTGAAAATAAAAACAGACAAAAGTCAAGATTTATAAATTTTTTCCCCTTCAGAATGACTACTACTGCAATTATACTGTCAATATAAAACTTGTTTCGGTCTTTGATAATTAACAAATTGTAAAGTTAAAAAAAATTATAATTAAAAATGTACAAAAAAGATCTTTAATCTCAACAAGGTGGCTATTACCAATATGGCAACATTGGATGCCATTTACTTTGGACGGCAAACTATGAGTGAAACACAATAGCCAGTTAGCGAGAATTTTATTTTCAGTGATTCTACAGAAAGAACAAAGAACAACTCAACAACTCCTAAAGAACAACTCAGAAACTTAAATAATACTATATTATTTTGGAAATAGTTAAAAAGTTATAAATCTACATAAAACAATAAATCCTGCTGAATTGGTTGAAGTGTCCATCTTAATTTTACCATTTTTTTTAGACATATATACTTATTAAATTATTCTTTTTCCTAGCATATTATTAATATTTTACATGTACTTGAATTTGTTATTTTACTGTCATACATTACAAATTTTATCTCAGAAATGTTGCCAATTGTATGCAACATGAGAAAATGTATTTAAAGCAATGGAATTATACTGTATGGCACTCACGTGGCTTAGGAGTGCCAACTGACAGATTAAGGTTGTGCTCGGATTCACTGTAAGTATGAATTTAATCTTACTTTTCCCCGGAAGTGATATCATGAAGGTTATAAAAACTTTGAGGGAAGTATCCAGGTATAGGATTTAACGAATCTGTATACTTTCAGGAAAATAAATATCATTTCGAAAAAAAAGCATCTTCTGTATTTTAAGAATCAAACAATTCGTTAAAATTATTTTTTCGTTATTTACCAATATTATTAATTTATATGAATAAAAATGTTTATAGATTAATGGGAAAGTGCAAACAATTGCAAGCACATGTAAAACACGATCTTAATTTACGAAACGATGGTTTAAAAAATTAAATAATATGCTATCGTTTCGTGTGTTTTTAATAGGGTCTTAACATTTCTACCTTAATTATCTTTATTTGTCTAGAAATAATTAAATAGTAATAATTTGTATAGATGGCTTATACCGTTTATGGAGGCCTAAAAATATACACGATCGAACTGCTCTAGGGTAATCTACCTACTCTGATTCGATCACGATTTAAAACACTGCACTTATCGCACACGAGAATCGAACTGAAAGCTTCTACGCCGATCCAAGAACATCGAACATTACTTCAACTGAGGACATAATAAGTTGTTCCATGTCTAAAGGCCAATCATTTATTTATTTATTTTCACATACCGTGCTTTTTTCAGCTCGAAGCGGTCCAGTCCAAATATCTTGAGACGGCGCATGGTTATGTCGATACCAGTAGTCTTGTTGTCCTTCGCCACGTCTTCTAGCTTCAACTCTATGATCTCCATGGGGTCGAGCACCGGGCTCGAGTACTTCGGATCTCCTGGAACGCTCAACAACTCAACAACAACAACTCGGCAGTTCTGCAGTGCAAAGAACAAGAAAAAAAAAATCAGTCATATCCATGGATAGAGACAGGAAATATTACCGGATTCATTTCGCGATACCTGTATTAGCTGGACCGATCACTATACCATTAACTGACCGTAATATAAATACATCATGCTTTGATTTATCAGGAGACGGATATCCTATTTTATACCAAAAATTATTCTGATTCTTTGGTCATCCAGAGGTATTAATTCTAATTTTACCCGGATTTTGTATAATTTCAAATATTTCACATGAAAGGGGTAAATAAAGAAGTATTTGGTAATTTAGGAACAATCTTCTCAATAGCTGCTATTGGTTTGTTAGGATTTGTAGTTTGAGCCCATCATTTATTTACAGTAGGAATAGATATAGACACCCTAGCATACTTTACTTCAGCAAATATAATTATTGCAATACCAACAGGAATCAAAGTATTTAGTTGACCAGCAACAAAATGTGAATACAAATTGACATTCAGCCGATCATGTGTTTGAGCTATTAGTTTTGTATTGTTATTCGCTTAAGGAGGTTTAACAGGGATTTTACTATCTGATTCGACTATTGATACTGCTCTACATGATACTTATTAAGTAATTAGTAGCACACTTCCAATATGTATTATCAATAGGAGCAATAATGCTGTATTAGAAGGTTTCATTCAATGCTTTCCTTTATCTACAGGATTGTCTGGAGGATACTGGGCCAATGAAAGAACATCAACCAAAGAAGCATTGAATCACAGGCCACCCAGTCAAGACGTCTCACAAGTCAAAAGCCAATGAGAAGGCGGCATTTTCCCGATTAAGCATAGGATCGCGGAAGCTGGCCTATAGGTCATGGAACCAGCAAATGTTTCCAGGTCCTATCCATGGACCATTCGAGCAGGGAGTTCGCTCCATTTTATATCGACTATGCAATCATTAACGTGCTGTATGGATATTAGATCTCCTTATAGCTTAATATAATTAAGAAATTACGTATCACGTGCGTTCTTGCTGTACCAAATTCCTTGAAAGGAGCATACATTATGTACAGAGTGAATTTAAATTCAACCGATAAATTTCGTCTGCAGGTTTGCCATAAAATAAGTTGAAAAATCTTATACATGACCTATTGTCTTAAGTGCTTCCAAAGACGTGAATACGTCTTTGAAGTTGCGGCTGAACAAAATTTTTGTTGTAAATAATAGAAAACTGTTTAAGAAAGAACACCAAACGTCTGAGTGGTATGCAACTAAATTAAGTTATACATGGATCGCGAATTTTGTCGCTGTAGCAAAATTATTTCATTGATTTAATTGGAGATAACCCTTTTCATTTTCGTGTCGTGTAACACCCACCTTTCTAATTATTTCAATAAAAACATTTTGCTACATTGATAAAATTCGCGGCGATTGTAAAAATTAAATCAATAAAAACATAATCCAGATGGTCAGTGTTATAACTGAAATACTTTAATTATTATTTACAATAAAAATGTTGTTCGTTTATTCTTTGGACGATTTTTCAGTTGTTCTAGTCATATAAGATAAATAATCTAATTTAAAATTAAATATGGTTTTCAACTGCGCAGGTATATTTTTAGTAGGTAAATGGTCGAGGGTAAATTAATATGAAAACAACTATAGACTTTAACAATGATGTAATTGTGAATAAATAAACATAGTATGCTGATAAAAAAAATAATTTAACGTTTATTCCGAGTGTTATTTCACATATAATTCCAAGTGTGTTATTTTACAAAAACGTTTAATGAATTAAAATGTTCTCTTGTAATTTTACCGAAACATGAAGCCCAACTTGGTTTTTCTATAAAATGCATGTAAGATTAGAAAAAAAAATATTTTTCTTTAAATAACATTGCAAAAAGGAAAAATAATTTATTTTTCGTGTATGTATTGGAAATTAATATACTCAAAAGTAAATTGAAATATGGTGACACATAGGAATGAAAACAGGTGTAAGCTACTATACGACGGCATTTGAATTCTGACCACTAAAACTCTCAATAATAAAGTAAATAAATAAATATATTCACCTTTTAAAAGATATGGAATCGCCCATTTCCCGTGTTCCAAAGTGCAGTTGTCCAGGTTCGGATCATTTCTGGAGCAAGGCTTCATGTAGGAAGCTGCAAAAAAAAAAGACATAGTTATCAGTAAGCGAGGATAATCTTTGCTTTTGCGAATGTATTGAATAAATAATTTGATTGCAATTACTAAACGTTAAGTTTTGAGAATGATTTTAAAAATAGATTTTAGACTGAATAGCTTTATTTAAGCATTCGATTATTAATCTCATTGCCCATCTGCGTTCCACAATGAAATAATGAAAGCAGGGCATTGCATTGGCATAGGAGTGATGGGGTGGATACATTCATTTCCTAAATCTTAAAAAATTCTATAAAATTCTATCATTTCCAAAAACAAAATGAAAGAAATTGATTGCAAACGAGCGGGTAAATATGTTCTATGCCGCCCCCCCCCCCTCACCCGGCTCCATCATTTTGCAATGCAATTCTGAGAACGCTCTTGAATGCAATGAATGAATGCAAAAAACCACCATATGCTTCTAAATATATTTATATTATAATCAAAATAGAAGCCTGAGGACCACGTTATATTTCAGTCCCATTTTGAATGAAGAGGGTTATGCGATAGTTATCAAACTATTTCGAAGGATATCAGTCGTAAATCAACAAAACTGGGTTTTTATGCAAACTTAAAAATTTGAAATTTTTAGCTAAGGGAAATTACTTATTTATTTACAAACCATATCTTTAAAATAAAATTCTACAACAAAGGATATTTACATGATTGATTGTAAGTCGTATTGCACACGATTTCATTCTCTCAGTTCATGCTATGATTGGAGTATAAATTGATATTTAAGATTTTCGAAAATATTTGGTGAATAGCACTCACTGTAGTTGTAAACACCATTGATAAACTTTTAACCATAATTGTGTTAGTGAATAAATTTTAAATTTAAATTCTAAATATGTATGCAAAATTACAGGTAAAAATCCTAACGAAACAAACACTATATGGCGGATCCAGGAATTTATTTTGCGAGAGGGTTTGAAAAATAAATGATTGTTGTATTCAAAAGAAAAATATTTTTGCACAATAAGTGGTTTAGGCAGTTACATTTATCATCCAGAACAATCATAAATAATTTTGGTTTACTCCATGTGTTGGCATGTTAATATAATATTTTACATTTTATCGCCATTATGCTTATCAAGGGATTTTTCTAAATTTTTTAACTCGATACATCCTTTGCAATAATTATTCTGCCACAAATAGTTTCAACAGATGTCCACTTAGTGCAATGCCATGGGTGTACAAATTAGTGTAAGTGATTATCATTACGAATATTTGCGCGTTTAAGTGAACGTGACTGAAGAAGAAATGCAATTTGAGGTATTGAGTTAAAATTTTAGAAATATACCTTAAATAAAAGTTAAGATGAAAGAAAAAAAGAATTAGAATGGCGTGTGGGAACGAGTAATAAGAGCGCAACTCGAATCACCCAAATATAAGATACTGTCTTTATCGAGTTGTATATATTTTTCAAACCTTCAAGTGGTTGTGGAGGGGATGTATATCCTCCGTATCCTCTGCCTATATCTAAGTGATAACAGATAGAGTTACGATTAAACTTAATAAGAACACATTTGTATATTTGTATATTTCATCAATAGGCTTGCTTAGCCTGAAGACTTGAAGTGTCATTTAACCTCGTGCGTAAACACTTATTCACTTTCCTTAACAACTTATATCTAATCATCAAGATTGTGTTGTTTCGAACATAGCTTTAAACTTCATGGAAGGTTAAAAATTTGTACGAAAATATTGTAGTGGGGTGCAAATTGTTTAACATTGTGGACTGCGAAACTTACAAACCTTTAATTTTTTATACAGTTGTTGTTTAATTAACCATATCCTGGGTACACGCACGTTTTCAGTATCAACTTAAGAATCATTGATAAATGCATGCCTGATCTGTAAGACGTGGTACATGCTGCACAGAACGTACAGGTTTAATCACTGGAGCATACAGTTCACAGGGATGAGAGCCACACACGAATATATCCGAAGTTGTCCGAAGTTGTCCGAAGTTTGTCGATCGCTCGTGAATAAACTCCACATTGCAAGGACGTACATATTTTACAGTCATTAAGTATTTTTAATAACACTAACCTCAACGAACCAACATTTCATTTTAGTAACGACAACCTAAGGTAACCTAACATATCCCACCTTCCCCCAAAAAATAAAGAATTATTATTTATTACAATGACTGAAACTATCCTAACCCTTTACTTCGGTAAAATTTTTAACAGTTCGTATTGTGATTGTGGCTCTAATCTCGGTGAACTATAGCAAATATTGTAGAACAGAGTAAAAGAACCTCAGGCCTGTTAACATGGGCGAGTCGTGAGACGCGCTACTACAACGCTCCTACCGGCGTGAGATGTAAGCATACGCAAAAAATCATTATTCGTGTACGTTTTAACAGGTGACTTAGGTACGGTTTTTTCTCTAAATTCTGAAAGGAAAAAATTTTTTTGTATAGAAAATAATTTTGATATGTATTTTTCGTATTACTCCAAAGTTCTGAAATAAATTTTTCATGCTTAAAATTTTGGTCAGCAAAATAAACTTAATTTTACATCTCTTACCTACGTAACTGATGGATACGGGCACCCCGACTTTAGAAAATATAGTACAATAAATGTCACTAACATAACCTAACCTAACATAACATTACCACACCTCCTCACAATTTTACTGCATTTGTTAATAATCCATTTACGCAAAATAGCAATTAAAGTGAAATAAACATAAAGATTTCGTACTATTGATTACAACGCTAGGTACGGTTTTATGGCGCTAGGATCGTTTAGCATCACTTTGCCTCGCAGATTTTCGACGACTCTCCTATTTTAACCTAGTAGGTATAGTATAATATTTGCCGTCATTCCGCTATTCGCCGCGAGCTGCGCTAAGCGGACTGGTCAAGCCAAGGAAAAGTAAGGAAGTTGCCAGACATATCTTTAAAACGTAGTTCGTGGATAGCCTACAGCAAAATACTGTCGTCGAAAATCGGCGAGACAAGTGATCCCAAGTGATTCTGGTGGCATGAGCTGCATCTAGCGATGTAAACAGTATCGTTAGTACGAGAATTTTGGTTTTATTATCACTTTAATTGCTTTTTAGTGCGTAAATGAGTTATTTACTTATGTATTATAATTTAGATAAAATTAGTCCATGGAGTGGGTGTCTGTTCTGAAGTTGAAGTAAACTGGTTACCATTATCCAGCAAACACACTGTACCTTTTTAAAGGCTAATATGCCATCAATTCGTGTGTTATTTATTTTATAAATTTAAACATAAGAGAATTTAAGAATTGTTTAACTAAATATAAATTGTGTTGCGTCTTCTTAGTTGAAAAGCAAACTTACATGATTGGAATCACAATTTTAGTGTTTAAAAGAACCAATTTCATGTCAACGTAAGGACTAAAGTCCTGAAAAAGTTAAGTATTCTGGTAGGATAGTAATATTCTATGGTGAAATCTATTTTATGGAGAAAAAAACCTGAAAATAGTATGTTTTACAATTATAATTCTTTGACCAGCTCATCAAACCTAATCTAACAAACCTTTCAAATAATTTTTACAGTATTTAAAATGTAATTAACTTAACCAATTTTTGTAAATTTACGGAGTTTGCATTCAGCCTTGATACGAGAGCACTAAATCTTCTTTTTACCCGACAAGATGTAAATAATTAAGTGATAATTTTTCATAAAAATGTTATAAATGTCACGAACGTTTACACATTGACGCGAAACGTGCAGCGGGATAAAATTTTGTTAATATTTAAGTATGCCAAGCTTCCAACGTTTTCATTCCTAACTAGCAGTCCGATCGTGATATGTCTACAACAATGCTATAATGGCCTAACTTGATAGTTTTAGGAGAAATCAAAGACATACTACCTATTGTAACATGGTGAAACTTTAGGAAAAGTTTTATTTAGTTTTTTGATAGTTCTTTTCAATTTTTTTCGGGTGTTGAAAATTAAAAATTTCAACTTTTTCGGAATTTTCCCGTCGTTTACGAGACGAAAAATATCGTGAAAATTTCGAATTTCTAGCTCGTCTGAAAGTGAATTAGAATTTGTATGGATGAGTGAGTGAGTCAGTGAATCGCACATCGAGGTTTGTGTATGTGTATATACATACATACATATATGTGTGTATTTTTAAGTGTGTTTTTTTATAAGTGAGGTTATGTTCCAGTATGTAAAATTTATTCGCATAAAATATATTATATTATTTAATTAATTGGAAGAAACATTCAGCATATTTATTGAACATTATTAATTAAGATACATCGTCCGTTATTTTACTAAATTAAATAATTAATATTATACGCTTGTTTATATTTAAATTGAAAACTGAGTGTTTATTTAATTTTTTTAATTTGAGCGAATTTATAATATCACTACAGATATAAGTTAACTGCACGGAAAATTAGTATGAGTTTTTTTTTTCCACGACGCCAAGCGAGTGTGACTCGTAGCGCGCGTACGCAAGGATGCTTAGTGTGAATGTGTGTGTAGACAGTCGGGGTCAAACCCAGATTTTTCGATGGCAATTGGGGAACGTGGCAGACGTTGCCGTCGCCTGTGGGTTTTCTCGGGATTCTCCCGTTTCCCTCTCCAATTCATTCCGTCGCTTCTCTACATCACATCTCTTCTCACTTCACGTGCTCTCCAGAACAGCAGGTCAGTCCCTCCGGTGGGGCAGCCGGCTCCTGTGAGAGCCATCCATGCAGACCCTGCCTCATGAGGGAAACTACATGTCGATTTTCATTTGTTTCATCTGCACAATAAAAGTTACACTGATCATAACTGTAAATGTGATCTGGAAAGAATTCCATAAATTGTAAGGTTGCCAATGTAATTTACTAGCAATACAATTGTAATTTTTATCCCACTATCGGGGTGAACACAAGTTCGGGTATTTGGTCACCTCCCCACCTCCCAAATCAACCCCTTCCACCTCTCTCGAAAGAGCCTGCCGTTGCGTCCGCCACTACCATGTAAATATTTTGTTGAGGGAACAGAAATAGTCATGTAAAATTATAGATATTTGTACATTTGTACATTTACACGAAAACAACTGTCAAAAAAAAAATGTTCGCATTAATAGTGCGTTCGGATTTTTAAGTTTTGTGCTGTCTCTGTACCTGCATAAAGTTGAAGTTATTTTTAAACCGTTTCCTGAATAAACATATTTTCAATATTAACTGCGCACATGAATAAGCATAATAAAAGAAAAAGTCAAAAATTCGAAAATTTGATTATCTTTTCACGGATTAAAAAAGGTTATGCTTGAAAGGCATTAAAATTTTTTTCGCCAATATTTGTAAGAATTACCCAGTATTATCTCGAACAACGTATTTTATATATGCAAAAATAACTATAGTCATGTGTTGTTCAGTGTTATAACATATTTCTTTGAATTACTAACTATTTATTGGAAACTGGTTTGAGGAAGTATCTGTAAAAGTGCAGTAATTTTAGAAGTTTTACATATTTAGGCGCGTTATGGAAAAATGACGATAGTGAATGCTTACAATGAGCGCGCATCATGCAACGAAATTATCACAGGAAAAAATGGCTACATACCAATAAAAATAATATATGTGCTTTTAAATCTTATACTTACGAGATTGATATTTAATACTGATTCATATCATTAAAAACACATTTATTTATTGAATATTTTCATCCCGGTGAACTGTAGCAAATATCGTAGAAGACAGTAAAAAAAACGTAAAAGAAAATAAATTTTAGATATTGTGTATATGAACTTTTCAAGAGTATTATTTTTTAAGTGTGTTTTTTTATAAGTGAGGTTATGTTCCCGTATGTATAATTTATTTGCATAAAAATATATTACATTATTATTTAATTAATAAATTGGAATAATCATTCAGAATATTATTATTGAACATCATTAATTAAGGTACATTACCGGTTATTTTACTAAATTATATTATTAATCTTATACGCTTGTTTATATTTAAATTGAATACTGGGTGTTTATTTAATTTTTTTTTAATTTGAGTAAATTTATAATATCACTACAGATATAAGTAAATTGTTATGAGTTTTTTTTCCCCACGACGCCAAGCAGGGCCGCAACTAGAGTCTCTGGCACCCGGGGCATGAATGGATTCATGCGCCCCCCCCCCCCCCCTCATTTTTAGCACATACCACACCAATAAAGCGGAGGGTCCGGGGGCCCTCCCACGGGAAAATGGTGCTATGTATGCATTTTCCATACCTACATGTAACAGTTTATGTGCTACTGTAACTTCCATGCATGAACCCCCCACTACCAATTGTAGTAGGAATTACAATGCAAGCCGGTGATTTCGGCGCCACCACAGCTTATTGTGTATATTTGAACTTTTCAAGAGTATTATTTTTAAGTGTGTTTTTTATAAGTGAGGTTACGTTCCCGTATGTATAATTTATTTGCATAAAAATATATTACTTTATTATTTAATTAATAAATTGTAACAAACATTCAGCATATTTATTGAACATTATTAATAAAGATACTTCATCGGTTATTTTTACTAAATTAAATAATTAATCGTATACGCTTGTTTAAATTTTAATTGAATACCGGGTGTTAATTTAATTTTTTTTTAAATTTGAGTGAATTTATAATATCACTAGAGATATAAGTTAACTGGACGGAAAATTAGTACGAGTTCTTTTTTTTTTTTTTTTTTTCCCCCAACGACGCCAAAGCGAGTGTGACTCGTGGCGCGCGTACGTGAGCTCACCTAGCGGGAGCGAGGACCCGGCCAGAGACAGCGCTCCGGCCAGCAGCAGCAGCAGCAGCAGCAGCGAGGCGCGCAGCATCCCCGTGGACAGCTGCAGTTCAGTTGGTCCGGCGACGACGGGACGGCGAGTGGCCGCGGGCGACCCGCGGCGACCGCTACTTATCCCCTCGGTCGAGGCCCCGTTCATCCTCGTGTGTGTGTGTATGAGAAGGGGGGGAACGGCAAAGTCCTGTTAGAGACGAACACGAATCTGGATTCAAAAAGAAAAGAACTACTCTGGAAGTGGACAGACGTGTTTCCTCGCGAATGGGAGACACGCAAGTGTTGGATTTCCACACCCGCGGGTGAAAAGGTTCCAGCGGGCCGATTACGAACACTCATTTTGTCATAAAAAAAAATTAATTAACACACACAAACAAAGAAAAATATCGTAATTTCGGGAGATTGACGCCGGAGGAAGCTACGTGATATTCTTCGAACTCCCGACTATTTATGACTGATGAAGGCCTCAACCCTATACCTGCCCCCCGCACACGGTGCGCACAGCTTTCAGAAGAAACCCCCCCGCTGCGATTTTGAAAACCGCTCAAGACATACGAGTGGTGTCCGTTTACGAAAAGTCTTGTGACAACACGCCGAGAGCGGTTGGGCTGTTCTGATTCTGTATTTTCTTCCGTCTTTCTTTTGAAACTGTATTTTTTTAATGAGAGTTCAAATGGCTAAAGCACGCGTATTCACAGTTATTCTTAGGCATGAAACGCCTGGAACAGATACTTGAAAGCACACAAAGGCCTTGCATTGCATCTTTCTCTTCATTTCTCCGTCGTGTAATGTTATGTTTACCGCACGACGAGAAGACTGCGCGCGAGTTCAGGTATACCGCGCTAGAAGCACCAGAAAGAATCGCATTTATAATTCCCCCTACCCTTGACTAGTGCTCGAAATAATATCCAGGAAAAAAAATCCTCCATTGAGGAAGTTTTGGTCGCAGACTTACGTTTAAATTGGCGTAGTGGTTGAATTCTTCAAACATTTCTTGTCTCACTAGGACAATAATAATTCGGGTTCATTTCTACGCATTTATTTTCCTTAGGAAGGAAAAATTGGCGCAAGCTGTCTTGTGCTAGGGGGTATCATCGTGGTGCTCTAATAAAACCAGTGCATTCCGCTATACCACTCATTCACGTCGTCCCACCTCGCTGTATTGGAATCGCCTGGCAGGATACCGCTACACTATCGCCAACTCTCAACGTCTGGTACACGCCAGCCCATGAACGTTTAAAAATTCTGGAGAGGGGGCTGATAAAATATCCAACTGCCCCTTTCGAAGTAAAAATTTTTTTTAACTAATCCTTGTGAACTATTATCCAAAAATTGTTGTAAATTTTTACAGAAATAGTGTTCTTCCTTTTGACATCGCGTGTTAAATCGTGCCTGAAGCCAATGTCGTAGGAGCCCAAAAAACAAGGCTAAAAAACGAGTGTGTTGACCGACTTACTGCTCTGTGATTGCATTATTGAAACTGTAGCAGTCCACGGGGTTTGGACCAAGCAATGTGGACATGGCAGACCGCAATGTGGACGAGTCTTTCAATTACTCGTCAGCGATATGTAACATATAAGGTCAGTAACGAGAGAATTTACGTGTTTTCATGATACAAATACACTTATAATACGAATCTCGGGCCTCAGACCCCGAAATTAAAAGTACATTTTTTTAAAATAATGCCAAGGGAAATAAATATACGTAAAGTTGTGTTTTAAAACAACATTTCTGGCCACGAATCACACTAAGTTTCCAAACCCGCTGCTAGAATTCACTGCCGGAGCAGCTACGTCGACTATTGAATTATTCGATTTGCGGAGTGATTTTTAACTACATATATAACGAAACGGCTCCGATAAAGGCTGAAAAGACTTGAAAATATGAATGTGTACTTATGTACGAGAGTAAGAAGTTATAGGCATAACTTCCTATTTTATTTAATACACTGAACTAATTAAAAATTTACTGTAACAAAAATTAATTATTTAAATACTCAGTAGTCAATATTAATATCAACACGAGTATAAAATTAATTATTTGATTTGTTAAAATAATCAAGATAAATTTTAATTAATAATAAATTAAATCAATATCCTAAATGTTAATACCAAATTATTAATTATAAATGTTTATAAAATAATCATGTAATAATTTTAGTAGTATATTTTGGGGGCTCCTGGCACAGGTTCAGGAGCGTGGATTGTGGATTGTGTCCGCCATATTGGATTATGACGTCATGGTGACCGTATTTGGGATTCAGCCATCTTGTTTTTGTTGGCTACAGAGCAGTGCCACCATAATAATTTAATTTTTATACACTAGAGTGCTTCTGTCATCTAGTCGATCGTCATGGCTGCAATATTTAAAATCTGTAATTATGAAAATAATGGAAAAACTTTTTAAAATAATGATTGATGCGATCGTACACAGTGCTTGGTTCGATACTTGATCAATACAAAAAACATAATTACAGGTGAACAATTTGTATAAATAATATTACCATAAAAGTGACATGTTCAAGGGAAAAAACATAAGGTTTTTACAAATAACATTTTTTGACGTATATTCTACTCTACTACGGAACATTTGCATAAGTTAGCAATCTAATAAACATTTAGTTCTGCATTGATTTGAACTGACTAATTTTCAGCTCCAATCGATTTACTGAAGACAGACACCAGCCAGATCCTTTGCTTACATTGTCTTTTTCTTCTCGACAGCGTTTCCGACTGTGTTTAACAGACTGCTTCACATCGTCGGAATTGTAAATGGGAGTATTCTCTGTCTTGAAAGCGCACTTCTTCTCTTCGTCCTTGAGTGGTTATGGTTTGCCATATACACAGCCCAACAAGTTATATTTTAAATGTCCGTATATAACTACTTCATCAGTAAGTTGATTGATAATGTTCTACCTGATATCGTCAAGAAAAGTACAAATGTTTCTTCAACTCACTGAACATATTTAGATAATAGTAGTCTTTCAAAATTCCACGAAATGCATGTTCGCCAAGTGGAATCCGTTATCATTTACCTGTAATACAACGAGCACAATCTGAGGCTTAGATTCATGTCCAGGACTCATCACATTCGTTTGCTGAACATCTGTTTTTGTGCATGTACGCATACGAGTCATCAAATTAATTCAAGGAGTCAAAATGTCTGCAGATAGGTCATTAGTTGGCACACGGACTTCACTTTTACAGTTTTTCACGTGTTGTCTCAAAATATCAATACGAGTAAACCAAACAGGACACTTATCGCAGCGAAACTTCACACGAGAAGGATTATTCATACATTTACTCCTCTCATGTATTCGTGTACCATGGGCAAATGCAAACGACATATCGCAGTAGCTGTAAGGATGCCTAGTCGATCAAGACGAACCTTTCAGGATCGAACCGGATGCTAATGTAACTTCTGTAGTACCAATTCCGACTGTTCACTTAAGCGCGTCGATGCATCACTGTTGCAACGAAACCTTTACTTTCTGTTGCACAGCAGGGCCTTTGCATGTCTGCAAGTGCTTTTTTCAACTTATCATTTCATGTAAATTGCTTGCGATACTTTTTACAGCTAAACATTTAGCGAGAAAAATTATTAGTACATTATCTCTTCTGGTGTCGTCGAGCATTGCTGATGCTTGAGACAATCGTGTCACAGTTACGCCATCGATGGTGGGAAGACGACGATGAACCTTCAGTGAGCATCATTGGTGCTAGTGTTACTGCAGCGACTGAAGTCTCTTTCGCTGGTGAACGTCAATCATCGAGATTTCCTCTGCAGCCAGTACTGCATGCATTGAAGTTTCTTCTGCTGGTAGCACCACGTTTGTTGATGTCTCCTCTAGTTTTGTTGGTGAAGATGATACACATTCGCTGACGAGATCTCCACTGTTGATAGTTCAGCTTCCATCAAGATCTTCGTAGTTGTCATCGACGATGCCAACGGGATCTGCATCACCATCGTCGTCGCTGCCATCAGAGTCCTCGATGTCGATGGTACAACTTTCATCGAGTTCGACTATAATGATGCAATCAAGTTCTACAGAATAGCCGGATACTGGTCTGATATAGCAGACGAGTAAAACTTTACTGTACCATAACCAGAGGTGGACTGAGGGTCCTGTCTCGTCTGGAACTCGTTTATATACTCATGGTCGTTGAAATAATATGCGAGTTAAACAAGAACCAAATGCATTAATACACGAGTCAAGACAACATTAAAAAAGGATGCCCATTTGGAAGTACACTATAAAAACGAAGCACATTTGGAAGAAAATGCGACATTTTGAAGCACATGAAAAAGGAAGCACATGTAACGAAAATAACACATGTTTAGACTAAAATTCAAAATGGTAGTATACGATCCCAACAGCAGGGATGCGATATCATCACTTGGATACGATTTCATCAGAGGGATACGATCTAATTAGAAAGATACGAACTCATCAGAAGGATACAATCTCATCAAAGGGATACAATCTCATCAGTGGGATACGATCTCAAAAGAGGGATTCGATCTCATCGGAAAGATACAATATCATCAGAAGGATACGATGTCATCAGAGGGATACGATCTCAACAGAGGGATTCGATCTCATCGGAGGGATACAATATCATCATAAGGATACGATGTCATCAGAGGGATACGATCCTATCGGTATAATAAGATCCCATCAGTAGGATACGATAGTACAGACTTGATCATGTGCATTTAACGAAAAGGGCGTACATTTACACGAACATTTAATGCAGTAGGATACGATTCCATCAGTAGGATACAATCGCCAATAAATGGTAGGCTCCAACTGCTCCAACTGTCTGTGGCTTCAACGGTCTTTAGCTCCAATAGATCCAACAACATTTGGCTACAAAGCTACATGGCTACGAGGCTACATGGCTAAGAGGTTATAAAGCTACGAGGCTACAAGGTTTCGAGACTATAAGTCTACAAGACTTATAGTCTCGTATTTAATCTCACAAGCCCAGCCAGTAAATTTTTCAGTGATATCCAATTAAACATGTTTTTTAAAATAAACTTTTTTAGTTGACTTTTAGTGCAAGATTTCTGACTTCTTGAAATCGCTCATTCATATACTTATTTTATGTCTAAGGGAATGCATTTGTCGCTAAAAGATTTCGTGACCAATGTGTGTTAAAACATTGTAAAGCGTCCTGTGTTTCGTGATTGGTTGAGTTTATTTCGGACACGCGTCTTCTGTCGGAACACCAACTACATCCACCCAATCCGGAAGAAAACGGGTCCTGAATGGCCTGGCCAAATAAGGCGATTTCTTCTCTCGCAGACGGCCGTTAGTCACAAGGACGTCTACGCGGGCGTAAAGTATTGCAATCTAATGCGTGTTCAGATTTTTTTTTGCAGAAAAATACCTGCCCCTATTTATGTCCAATGGAAAGGTTCACCCATTTCCCAAAATAATGGCTAGGGTTGTTCGTTCATAACATTGCTTGATAGCGTTTTACTGCCATCATGGAATATAACTTAATTGCAATTATTTATTTGAACACATATTGTTTGACAGTTGCTTAACACAGAGTTGATTAGTAGTGAGCCGTGTAAAATTTTTGTGACGTTGATAACATATTCAGGGAAACATAAAATTAAGGCCCGGCATCACACGCTGAGTTGGGTAATACATTTTCATGTCATGGGACATATTTTTTTATAAAATATAATTTAGTGCTAGTCTTGCCTTCGGTGTTCTTTTGCGAATTTTATCGTCCGGTTTATGCTTCTTATTATCTGTTTTTCATTAAATTTCCCCCAAAAATACATAATTAAATTTTTTGCCTGCGTAGAAATTATTTTATTGGTATCTATAGATGGGTAATATACACAAGTAAACTTTACAGTCTCATTTTTTAATAATTTTTTTCCACAAAAGCTGCCATTAGCAAAAACCGGAGACTTATGGCTGCTGAAAATGTTGAATAAATATATCTCCCGTAAAATCTTCTTTTTTTTACATAGAATGTTGCGTCACAATAACTATTGTTCCGAAGCATTTTTTTTTTCAAACGGTCACTGGAAATTAATTACAAGATAAATGTTGCACGAAAGATTTACATGTCAACAGAGTTTGCATATTAGGTTGTTTAATGAAAAAAAAAAAATACAACGTAAAAATCACTTAATTTAGTCTGGCATGAGATATCAGTTGCAGCTATTAATCGTTACACATTTTTTTTTTAAATTATGGACGTATTATTTTTAATGTTGGAAGCCCTGTCGTTGAGCTGAAACGTCTAGTCGGTGTCCTGCAGCGCTCGTCCTCGCGGCTCGTCGCCCAACACGAGTTGTTCCAGCATCTCACACCTTCTCCGGGAAGATGCTGTCGTAGGGAACGAGCTTCATGACCGCCGTCAGGATGCTCTTGATGACCTCCCCGAGGGCCTGCGAGATGAACGGCCCGAGCTCCGCGTTCAGCACGTCCCAGTTCTCGTTCAGGAACCGGTTGGTGCTGTCTCCTGGAACACACGGGTAACGTGTTCTTCAAACGTTTCCGGCACTGGGGACGATTCAACAAAAGCAATTTTTATCAAATACACTAGACACTTATTGGGGACAGTGGTGTGTACTATCTTGAACAATTTTTGCAAAAGGGGGATATTCGTTCAAAGTAATTTTTGACGTGACAACGTCTAATAAATCGATGAACGCCGGCTGAATGCACGAAAAAATGTGTCCCGTAACGCACATTGTCCCGTTACGCTGTGTCCCGTTACACTAATTGTACGCTTGCGCCGTATCTATCTCTCTTCCACTCGATTGGAACAACCATCGATTTGACTTTTTTTCGAGGCACATTAAACTTGAAACACTCCCATTCGTTTCCTACTTTTCCTATCATCGTCCTATCCTTAACAGAATAACAAAGATTGGAAGAAGTTAAATAGCAAACATTTATAAAAGTTATAGTTAAAATAATCTGTTCGTTAAAGTAATAAACATATTTGAATTGATGAGTGCAAATAAAAGTATATTTATCAATTAAATTGTAGATTTAATTTCACTCCTTCTTTGTATCCATACAAAATAGTGATAATTCAATAAAAAATATTCAATTTTATTCATAAAAGTATGCAATCATTTAATCAATGTTTTGTTATGACGTTGTCACGTTAAACTATCGTCCGTAAACCGACTTTACAGACAACCAATTTTTTTATCAAATACACTAGACAGATGACTGTACTCTATAATATTTTTGAACAATTCTTGCAAATGGGGAAGATGCGTTCAATGTAATTTTTATAAAATACACTATAAACTTATACGAGACAGTGCTCTGCACTATCGTTCAACAATTTTTGCAATGGGGGAGATTCGTTTCAAAGTAATTTTTTTCAAATAAATTAGAAACCTATAGGGGACAGTATTCTGTACTATCTTTTAATAATTCTTGCATAGCCTATAGGGGGTGATTCGTTGAAAGTAATTTTTATCAAATGCACTAGACACTTAAAGGGGACAATACTCTTACTATCTTTGATCAATTCTTGCAATGGGGGAGATTTGTTCAAAGTAATTTCAATCAAATACACTAGACACTTATAGGGGAGAGTACTCTGTACTATCTTTGAACAATTCTTTCAAATGGGGTATATTCGTTCAAAGTAATTTCTATAATATGCACTAGAGACTTCTACTGGACACCACTCTCTTTGAATGATTCTCGCAATAGGGAATATTGATTGATACCATTCCTGTATGGACACACGACATTCATTCCATAGTATTCTATGATCTGGCTATAGGCTTTAACTTTTGACATCAGCTGTTTATGGCTTGCACTCCGTGTTTTTATGTATTTATCTTTGTTATCCGTTCTTAAGGGTTTCCTGAGACGTAGAGTTAAATCAGCAATAGCGTATCCATAAAATTATTTACATTCAGGTATGTACTAACAACTAGCAACAGAATCTCGAGTGTGCATTACAGGCTAGAGTATGAAAAATAACCTAGCTGCGATATGTTGGACTACAAAATTTTTTTTATAGGTTAGTTATTTATTGGTAATTTAATACATAAGTTATATATACTATTCTCTGGTGATGAACATGATTAAATTCGTTTAAAGAAATTTTAAGTACTGAGGTTTATTTATTTTCCATCTGTATTGATATAAAAAGAAATTTAGGGGAAAGTTAGTTATTTTTGTGGTCATAATGTCAGCACCATATGTTTTAAACAGATAGATTGTTCATACTGGGCGTAACTTATGCCATGTATCAGTCTGGCGTGACACCACCGCCAGGTGTTTACACAAAAATATTGGAGCAGTCCGGTATTAAACTCTAGTGTATTTGCATTTATGGATAAATTGCATTTCTGACATAGACTGGTTGTCATTGTGCGTAGGTGGCGCTGCAAGCAAGAAATCAACACAGCAGTACTCACGCATGAGCTTATCTAAAACTGTCAGAGTAACTCTTTAATGGAGACCTTGAAAAAACTCTCTGCAACGCTTACAGTTATTACTATTAAAATTTATACCTGGGATATTCTTTTATGTACATACTGTTTAACATGTGCCTAAAAACTGAAATAGTTTAAAGAGCCTCAAACATGAGAAACATAATTGTCAATCTCCTAAGAATGTCTCTATTTAATTATGTAGATTCGTAACTTTTATTAGTGAAATATATAGTGACAAATATTTATGTCAAATTGAAAGTGTTAGTTTTTTTTTCATTCGAAATATTTGTGCTTTAGTATAAAGTATTGACCACAACATTATCAGGTTGAGAAACAGATTCTTCTCAAGTCTGCTTTAAGCGAGCGCTTTCGAACTTGGCGTTTCGCTACTGTTTTATTTCCATAAACGATCAGACGTTTTTGCAATAAAATTAATAAGCACAAGCTTATTCAGACCCGTAAAACATCAACTTATCAAAGCCATGAAAGCAACTAAAAACATTTTACATTGGCAAGATAAATAATATTTTCTCATATGCCGTTGCATAATCATGGCTAAGTGTACAAGATGCGAAAGGTTGGTTGAGCCGTTAACACAAGAGACTCAATGAAAACCCTACTAAAAGTAAACAAAAAGTTAATGGAAAATAAGTGTGTGTGTGTGAGTGTATACCACCAGTTAATAAAACCCACAAACCATCGAATCGTTTTCTGAGAATACAACAATCTTTAAAATAAATAAGTGCTTCTGTGAGAAAAATTAACAAATACTTCAATAATAAAACATAACATTTATTTTTTGATGTGTAAACTAAAAACACCTAACATTTCGGTATACGCCATTTTGTAGGAGTAATTTCGTAAAAATGTAACGGAAGTGTATCACAAAGATGGTGGACCCAAGTGTACCAAAATAAACCCGTATATAGAAATTTCATAAAATTTAGGGTTTAAACCAAACATATTGATGTGCCAAATGGAACTTTATGACAGTGAAACTACCCTGTAATGTATTTGGTAAAGTAAACTAGTCACAGTAAAAAGTAATCCCAAGTTTAAATCCCAAGTTTTGATCCCAAGTTTTAAAATACGTTAGCAAAATGGCATTATACTGAATATAATAAATAGTCTCCTCCCTAAACTAAAGATTGAGAATTATACTTTTATCATATAATATAATATTATATAATAAAATTGTCAAATGAGCTAACTGAGGTTAAGGTTTGTTTGTAGGAAGTATTTACAGATTGATTTCAGTCGTTTAAGCAAAAACCCAATTTACAAACATATATGTACTAATAATATGTGTTTTAAAATGTTTCAGGTTAATATTTAAATAATGCCATAGCAGTATATCTTCGAACATGTTCGGAAAATAAATAGTATTAACTGTTTAATGAATTTTACCAATATAGAACGTATTATAAAAAAAATCCTTATCGAAAATCAAGTCCAAAGCCGAGGTCTACTGAACTGTAACTTTTAGTTTGAAAAATACCTAGAAGATTGCGCCACGTTCGTAATGATTTAGAGAATCAACAAAATGTTAAATATCTATGACGCCTTGTTCGTCCAAACACAATTTTCCTGGCTAATAAAAAATAGGTATTCTTAAAGTAACCACGATATTTTCTTATTACTGTTCAAGTTTATAAAATATATTCCAGAATATTTTCACTACCATAACGTTTATTTTGGATCTCCAATATGCTTGGTTCATCCACCGAGGCTCGCGGAATATGTATAGGTGCATGTAGCCACACGTGGGTCCGCCATATTGATGAATTCGGTTCGTGGCTACAGAAGTTTCCGCATGCACGCGCATCGGACCTTTAACCTGTTGAATATCTGTTGTGTAATGCGCGCTTATTTCATTGCATTTAGTATATTTATATAAGTGATCTTATTTTCCTGTATGTATAATTTATTTGTTATTTAAATGATAATTTAACACACTTTTATGACATAAATATTTAAAATTATTCAATAGAATATATATTCAGCCTAATTATTGAATTTTTAGTTTTAATTAAAATGTATTTCAATTATTTTACTAAATTAAGTAACTAACTTTATATACATGAATATATTAATTTTGAACACTGAGTATTGTTTCATATTTTTTAAATTTTATTGTATTATAACTTTCCCAACCGTATTTATATAGGCCTATCATTAAATTACCTTTTTAAAATTTATTTCTATTAATAAATTATTAACATGCAAAATTAAACTTTTTTTATTGTGTCAAGTAAGTATAACTTCAACGAGCGTACATAAATACACCCACAATTTTTTTTTCATCTCAAATTATATACCAACCTAAGGTTTTGTCCCCATTGAACAAGTTGTCCAACTGCCACACCATATGCTTGGTTTTGTAGTCGAACTTGTGGTCTCCTGGGCTCATGTATTCCAAGCCGTCTTCTTTCTTCACAAGGTCATAGTCTATCATGTACGACACATCCACATCAGCTGTAAAAATGAATGATCTCAGTAAGTGTCATATTGGCTCAACCCACAATGTAAGTAAATTACAGCCAATCTGTAAACTTATTTAGTTCTTTCTTGGTGTTTTATTTAGGTCAAGATGTCAAAACATGAAACTAGTAGTTCTAATTATATAAGTATTTTCAGCCCCTCACATACTATATTAGTTAATACAGACTCCCAAAATTATTTTGTAATGTCAACAAAAAAATCCTTGTAATGTATACTAAAAATATAATTAGTGAAAGCAAGATTTTTGAAGCTAGAAATATGTTTTGCTGTTATTTAAAATATTTCTTGGATCTATATTTACGAAAGAATGTCGTGTACTACTATGTTTCTTAAAATTCTTTCTTAAATTAAAATATTTTCAAACAAATTGATTCATAATATTAGATATTTTACAAATAAATTCTTCACAAAGTCATACGATCAAACAAATTTAGTAAAATCGTTTTTTTACATGTCATTTGTGTCGTGTCGAGACACGAGTTTAAATAAGAGGCAGTTAGTTATTTACATGAATAGCTGTTAAAAGTCGATTACAAAGTGTCCAAGTTTGCTGGCATGCGCTGTAAGTATTTCCAGACAGAGATAATCCCACGCAAGACCGTGGCACTGAAAATATTCCAAGGAATCGGAACTATTTCGTCATCCGTACCGGCTGCGAGGAAAGTAGGGCGACTGTGGCAGAGTCTTAGAACCAAGTCCCAGCAGTTAATTGCATCAGGTCACACTTTGTCTCGCTTCCCGTCTGGCGACACACTGCAAAGTTTTTTTTATTAAAAATGAAACAAAATTATTCACGTAAATTTACAGGTATTTGGAAATTTGTACATTTACATGAAAAAGAACTGTACCACAACAAAATTTTGCTCGCAGTAATACTGGGTTCGTATTATTACCGGAGCATTTATGATTAGTTTTGTTCCACTACCTCCAATATTTAAAGTTCTTTGTAAGCCGTTACCTGGGTAGCTTTCCAGTATTAACTGCGCACATAATAAGCATGATACAACAACTTTAAGTCAAATGTTAGAATATTCAATTTATATTTTCATTGTTTAAAATTTTTTATTTAAATAAAACATCAATTAAAATATAAAATTGTGCGCAAATTTCATAAGATTCGTACAGTAATATCTTGAAAAACGTAATTAATATATGTAAAAATAACAATAACCATAGCCATGTGTTGTACAAAATGACAATATATTTCTTGTAGTATTCCAGTAGGTAACTGCTCCCTGATGATGGCGACTGTAATGTCAACCGAAACGTCGGTGAATTATTCGCCAAGGATATGGCTACAACCCAGAAGCCAATCTATATTTCTTGTAGTATTACAAATCTTTTGTAAAAGTACAGAGAAATGTTTTTTCTGTGCACATTAAACCGTATCCTCTGAGTACGTCCTTCGTTCAAGATCTTTCATGATGACTTTAAAATGCCAAATACGTTAAAGTCTTTGTTTAGACGGTTGTGCACCGGAGCCATCAAAAGGCAATTTTGGTTATGGACTCCCGTCGCAATGCCAAGCAGAGAGAAGCAAAATGTTAGCCTTTTTATCTAATATTTGAACTGTTTCTAAGTTTGTGTCATAACGAGATCTGTGGTTAAACCAAAATAGGTTTTGGCTTACCGTTGATGATCACTGAGAACCCGCAAGCTGGTGCGATATTTGGCTGATTTTACTGCTTTTTGTGAAGTGTCGATGAATAGCAGGAACGGTGGAGAACAGACCACTTCTATACAGGAAGATATTATTTAATTTTTTTAGTCGTTTTTAATTACTGGAAATTGACCTAAGCTGTGGTCTACTGTCAATGTAATATATATATATATATATTGAAGTTTGAAGGTATATTTATTGTGTTAACCTCATTAAAGATGCGCGTTATCTATTTTGATCGTGACCTAGTTTTATTTTTGCTGATGTATTTGTTTCGTCTGCGTGTCATGCAACAAATAAAGTGAAAAAAAATAAACTATTTCCATTCATGACATAAGTTTAGCTGTGGATATGACTTCTGTCCTACATCTGCCTGAATCCATGAGCTCTGTTTCCATTGCCGAATGGTTTGGAGGAAGATCAAAATTTTGGCACTGAGCAACTTTAACGTTCTCAAGAAAACTGAAGCCTCGCTCTCAAACACGTCAATTTTTTTCGTGTTTTTGTCATTACTTTTAATAAAGGCTTTTTCCGAAAACATTACTAGTTATCTTCTTTGCAATTGCCTTTCTGCCATAAACATTTTCAACAAGGGTGTAAAAATTCGCGTAAAAAAATTGTAATTACGAATACTTTCACCGTTTCACGCCCTTTTACACCCACGATATTTCGCTTAGAGAATATACGTGGAAAATATTTTATGGTAGAACATTAAATGCAAGGCAGGCAACGAGTTTAAATTTTATGAATAGCCCTTCAAATGAAATAAATGAAGTAAAATAAGGAAAAATATCCAACCAATGAGATCGAGCCCACGTCAACACTACGTGAAGAATTGAAATCGAGGTCGTAAAAGCATTCGGTTATTTTTTTTTTTTTTAATGTTTGGCGACTCACTCATGTTGATGACCCCGTCTCCACGCCCCACGATAGGCAGCAGAAGGACTTTCCCGTCAATCTCGTACTTGAACAGCAGCGCGACCTGGGGAGAGCTACCAGCGATGTCTATCTTCTTGTTCTTCAAGTCGAACCTGAGACAGTTCAAGTCAAGCTTGCTCACCCCACTTCACCTGCAGAGGAACAGACTACTCCTTGACATCACGGGGACAATGTGTTATTTAATTATTTTTTTACGTATCATCTTATAATAATTTTATTAAAATTATCAGTGGTATTTGTTAACAGTTTCTTAAAATGTATAGAGTTAATACTGCGAGGACTAGAACAATATAAATATGAGAATGTGTTAGAAAGTGTTAGACCATTAATCTATTAACACTATCTCATGGCACAAATTTTTATACAGCTATACACTATACTATATGCAATAATTATATTTTGTGATTTACTATACATAAAATGTGCAGTAAAAATTGTATTTCATAATTTGTTTGTTTTTTAACATTTGAATACAATGCATTCAAAGTTTTCAAGGTAACCGTTGAAAATCATTTAGAAAATGTTGTTCTTTTATTCATCTATTTCCTGAATAGATGTTGGTAGGTTATTAAAGAACTAAATTTTTCGTTGATAATTATTGGCCCTTTTCAAATAAGGAATTTAGGTCTGAGTGTTATAAAGTTTTGATCTTGAACAATGTTGTCGGGAGCTTATATTTTATTTTATATGCAAATATTATGGTTTGGTAATTTTTTAAGGAATGGCAGCTCTCAACAATATTAACAGGAGCTGTTCCCTTTTGTAAGTAAAATTTTTTTGTTGTCAATTCAAACGAGTTAGTCCAGTGTAGGAACATACTCCCTGATTTCAGAATAAAACCTCATTCTAGCAAATATTTTAAAAAGTTAATAACTCACTAAAGTTTTGTAAAAGAAACTTTGGAATGATGACAAATGTACTGTCGATGCTACTGACTAACTATCAGTCAAGGCGTCAGGAGAAGCGTTTCGGTATTTAGGCCTATTTGTGTTATATGTAACAAGCACATAGTACATTTACTTACTTCCTGTGTCAGAAATTGTTTGTTTATTTCTATTAGCTGTAAATCTTTCTAAATGGAAAATATTTGCATTTATTTGACCGATAAAACACTATCCCTTCTTTTTACATTAATTTTAACCTATTTGCTCTGACCTAGCCCAGAACAGCGCCAATAAGTAAATAAATTTAATTTAAATGGTTTTTCCGCGTGCATTGTTGGTTAGATGTTTTCATTTAGGAAACCTGAATGTACGGAAACAGTGAATATAATGTATATTATAAAAAATATTACGAACAGTTTTTCATAAATAAGATATTGAAACCAAACATAAACAAACATGAAATAATTTGGCAGTAAAATTATTAAATTCACACAAGTAAAACCTATACGATAAACGTATCTTAGTATGAAAAATAAATTACAATGTTTAGCTAATTATAACTTATTAAAACAATATTTTATGCAGATGTAAAACAAAATAATTTAATTATACTTTTTTCTACGATTATTTTATCATAGATGAATTTCTTAATGTGATTTAACTTATTTTACGTCCAAAATGTGTTCATTTGTGTTTAATTTTTGGTTTTAAGCCCTAAATTTATGCGAAACCGTATGCAATTTTTTTACTATACATACATATAGCATATATCTGTACATTCACGTATCCACAATGAAAAAAAAACATATAGCCGACTAAACAAACCCCATATAATTCTGTCAAGACGTTCAGATTCTGTTATTGTTTGTCATTCATGCACCAAGAGACGCGTCGCATGCGCGCAAGCACATTTCGAGATAAACCCTTTTTTTGTTTAAGATTTTTTTTAAATATGGTTAAATAAATATTTTTAACCTGTTGTAACACGAAATGTTATTTTTACTTTTTTTTTTAACAATATTGATGTCTTACCCCTCGCAAAAAACGTAGATGATCTGACAAAACTTTTTCCTTTGTTGTAATGAAACCGTTTTGTTTTTATCTGGCCGTATTATTACTGAGGTGGACCAACCTTTTATTTTTTCTCCTCGGCACGCTTGAACTCTTGACGAGGCGCCCAGATCAAGGCTTCGCATCTGCCCAAGGAACTCACCTCGCTTTCTTTATCTGGATGCGGTCCAGGCCGTGTATCTTGACGTCGCGCATGGTGATGTCGATTCCCGTGGGGCGACGGCCTTTGTTCACGTCCTCGATCTTGATCTCCACCACCTCCATGGGGTCGAGCACCGGGGTAGCGTACTTCGGGTCGCCTGCAACCACCGCGCATCGCGCCTTCGGTCGGAACGTCACGAAAGAAGAACGGGCGTGACGTGCACGCAATTCTGGTCGTGGGGTGCAGCTGAGTGGGGTAGGGGGCTGGAGTTGGTGCATAAGCTGGGATGGGTAGCCTCAGCCTCTGTGTATAGCTAATGGATCTAACGCCCTTCTGGTTGCGTATGCGGCGTATCCGCATCCATGCCCATGGGGGCCCCAGCCTGGACATCCTTAAAGGATATGAAGGCTGGGTTATCAAATAGGTTGGAGGTGAGATCCTCAAAACCTGTGGGGTGCAGGGCTGGTGCGATGACGTGTGCGTGAACAATCTCGTGAATTCAACACTTCATCGCAATTGACTGCGTGGTCCTCCGGTGGGAAAGAGGTCTCAACGTTGTGAGAACAAAGGAACTGTGCCTTTAATAATAGTAAACATACTGGTTTAAAAAAAAAACTTTTTATAAACATGTAGCTAATGCCTCAATCTATTTTTTTGTAATTAGTTTTAATTGGGTACACATATACAAAGCACATATCTCTCTCTATAATTCCTCATATCTGTCCATATATCTCTCTAACTCATCTATATCTCTCTCTTTCGCCATATCTTACAATAGATCTATCTATATCACTCTATATCTATATCCATGACTCAATATCACTCTATCTTCCTCTTTCTCTATAAACACTCTATCCCTCTATCTCTGCATCTATATATATATTTATATATATATCCAACCCTCCCCTACCTCTATCTCTCTTCCTCTCTATATATCTCAATTTTTATATCTCACTGTGTCTTTCTATCTCTCTAAATTTATCTATATATCTCTCTATTTATATTTATACCTTGCATGTCTATCTCTCTTCATCCATGTCTCTCTATCTCTCCATATCTTTGTCCCTCTCTGTAACTCTCTCTATTTCTCTATCGGACGTCACCCTCGGTCCGAAGCCGAGCGCCTCTCGCCACACACAGTGTTGTGAGAGGGGGAAAAGAAAATACGGCGCGCACGTATACTCACGTGGCGTGATACAAAACCTAACCTTAACCTTGCATGCAAATTGCTAATAGAAACAAAATAGTAAAAGAACTGCCCTGAGAATATAAATACCGTTGGTAAATGTATAAAATCAATCAAACACTCAGTATTTGATATTAATATAAACATGCGAATAAAATTAATTAATTCAGTAGAATATAAATGAGTTATAATTAGTAATGAAAATGTTTAATTATTCTGGACATTTAATCCAGCTTATTAATTTTATTTATTTATTAAATTTATAATGTATGTAATATTTTATCATTTTTAACACATGCGGGAACATAACATCACAAACACTCCCATGAAAACGGCCAGAAGACTACTAAACCTTCCACAGACATTCACTGACAGCGACAATCGAAGCCTACAAGCAACCTGACGTTGTTACTTATATGGGAACATATCTTCTCTGATATAATACACTTTAAATTTTTAAAAAGTTTTATAGACATAATTAATATCACTAATATTCTCAATAAATAAATTGTTTCAATTATATGGACTAATTTTCAATATAAAAATATAATATTTTTAAAAACACCTCAAGAATATAATAATTGTTTAAGTAACCAATATCATTTTAGAACATCAAATTTACCTTTTAATAAGTACGGTATAGCTTCAAGTCCATGTTCCAGGGTACATTTGTCCAGGTCAGGGTCGTTTCTTGAGCACGGTCTCATATAAGAAGCTATGAAAATGAAAACAAGTTGTTAAAACTTTATCTCAAAATTAACACTAAATCTATATTAATGTAAATGCTGATAAATATTATATATTGATTAATTGTTTACCAGAATTTTTTTTCAGTAGCCTAATGCAAGAACTTTTGAATTCGATATTTTGAAATGCAGGCAAATAGATGTCGCACTGTATTAATTTATTTTTTATAATTCAAGTAAGTTCATTTTTTTTTCAGATTTAAAAGTAACATCTTCATTAACAGCATTTAAAACATGTATGATTCAGTTTGGTCTAATTTGTTTTTAAGATTGAACGGTTTAATTTAGTCTCTTAAGCTCATGTTTAAGTTGCTCTGTAAGAGACAAACAACATGTAAATTGGATTTTTTTTTAAGAATAAAATAACACATTTTATACGCTGTCTGTGTAAACATAAAATCATAAAGTAAAACATCATATTCTTAATTTGAAATGGTGCCACAATACCACACATACGTGGGCTGTATCAAAATTCGTGATACCTTCGCTAGTGGGCGACAGAACGCAACTGGACAAGCACAGGTCTCCGTCGAAATGTAAGCTCGGGAACTCTAACCGGCGAAGTGCTAGAGAGCGCTTCCCAGCCAACCTCTTCCGCGGACATCCAGTGACATGGATGCGTGCACGAATCCAGAGAAGGCCGACACGCATTGCACCAGAGAACGTTTTATAACGAGGCGCGCGCAAAAGTCTGCGTCACTGACTGCGGCCGCAGTTCTGAACAATCATTGTGACGTGTGTGTGTGTGTGCGTGTGTGTCTGGAAGTTGTCGAACAAAACTTTTCTTTTTCTTTGACTCATCCGTCCCCTGTCGTCCGGTCTCTTCCCGCCCTATTTCTCGTAATTTCACAGCTTAGCACGCACGACACTCTAGAGCTTCGTCGGTTCAGTTCCAAGCATTTCGTGCGTCTAATTAGCAAACTTCTTAATCCTACTGATGACAAACTTCACAGGAAAGAGAGAATAAACACTTGAAACTCCAAACTTACTGCTGGCTGTAAAAAAAAAAAAGTTAATTTCTCGTTACTCCTTAAGTTAATTCTCATTTATAACTAGCCCGGCATGAGTTGCAATGCTCCAATCATTTTTTTTGTAATTTGTTTAAATTAGGTACATATATACAAAGCATATCTCTATATCTATAATTCTCTATCTCTTTAGCCATCTCTATACCTTTGTAAATATATATCTATATGTAGATCTACCTCTTGCTATCTTTGAATCATTCTATTTATCTATTTATCTCTTTATGTCTCTATAACTTTCCTCCATATACATATATTTATATGTCTCTACATCTTTGTATATGTTACTGTAACAATGAAAATATCTAAATTATATATTTTCACATATCTGTATTTTTAGCTATCTTTTTACCGGTCACAGGTGTGACATAAGTATATAAAAACACGCGCGTATTCGAATGCAACGTTGTATCAAAATTTCAAAGCAGTCGGTGAATAACCTTTAGCGAGTTAAGATTTAAAACGAACGAAAATTTGAATTTTTATTTTTATATATCAATAATAATAAAGCGATATAAACATACACACATATACGCATGATTTAAACTCTAAAATATTAAAAATATGAATCATTTACATAACTTACCCAAAATAAAATTTAAAAAATCATTAGTTAAGTTTGGAGTTAGATGGTTTGCCAATTCTCTCCCTTCCTGGATTTATAAAAAAAGAAGAAAGAATAAGACCTAAGTTTACAGAAGAATTAATATGGGAGGATTATTGTTATTCTTACTGGACTACAATAATGTATTTCCTCTCCATTTAAGCCCGATATGTCTCATAAACAGCAGCTGCAGCAATTGGGTTTGGGTTTCCAAGAATACTACATTTAATGCCAGTTTGCACAAATTTTGCACAAAACTTGGCATTTGTTATTCAGGTATTTAATACCTTGAATAAATATGTGTTATCATTTGCTAAAATGTATCTATACAAACATTACTTTTTAAAATAATTTATTAAAAACAACCAATACAATGTTCAGTTTTATTTGCTGAGCCAAAAATCATTACCTTAAATTTCAATGTCTGAACGTTAAAAAAAATTATAACAAAAACTAAATCTTAAAAAAATTATGATATAATGATTATACTGGAACTCCTCTTTCACAAAATCCTAGGTGTGGCTTCGGGACCACGGTTATAACTGGGTCACCTCACTCGGATTCCGGACTTAGCATCTAGATAACTTTCAGAAATTTCTGCAGTGAAATTCTGGAAACACAATAGCGAGAATTACTCAATGCGAAGGACGCGACGCAACAGCAAATCATAACATTATTGTGAAAATGAAATAATTGATCGCGCAGGATACGGAAACAAACAATTAGTCATTAAGTTTTTTTCCGACTGCAATTATTACAACGCAACCTATCTACACACCATCGAAACCGATATTCACAAGTTTCTTTAGACGGACCCGATGTTTAAAGAAAAAAAAAATTTGTTTGATCCTAATTTAAAATTGGGAAAATTTCTTTCAATTGAACGTTTTTGACGGAGTTGACAAATCAATTAGGAAAAAACAGCGCCACTATAAAAATTCAATACCAATGACGACAACATTCCAAATCAAAATCACGAGATTATTTCAGTAACATCGCGTCCGCAACACAATAAAAGTTGAAAATCGATCTACCCTCGTTTGCAATTTTGTTCGCGATGACGTCACACACTTGTCGACAGAGATTTCTTGGAAAAAATATTTGCCCCCACAGCATTGCGCCTGTCGCGGTGTAGTGATACAGTGTTTGCAATGTTTGTGTTAGTAGATTCCGAGAGAGAGGGAGGTGGAAGGGCCCTTTCCCCCTTGGAATTAAGAAGCCCCTGACTGTAGGGGACCACTTCCACTTGCAAATCGTGAATGTAAAACTAGATTTATAAACGTAAACATCAAAAACAAATTTAATGGAAAAAACATTCTGTAAATAATAAATATTTCTGCTTTTTTATGCATGTAAACCAAATTATGCAAAGAGACTACATACAAGAACCATATCAAGATATCAATATCATTGCACCGCGTGGCCCCCCATCCCAGCGAATTTTTGAGAGCATAGATTGCGAATCCTACAGAGTTGAGTCCCTGACAACGGGTCTATGAAGTTAAAGGCAACACCCAGTGCAGTGGAGAGATTACCAATGCCTATGAAATAGAACGCGAAATCCAGTGTAGTGGAGATAGTTATAATACCTATGAGAGAGATTGCATAACCTAGTACAGCGAAGTGATTTAAAATTCCTATGAAGAGGAATGCGAAACCCAGTACAGGGGATAGAATGATAGATCCTATGAACTGGAACGCGACATTCAAGCAGTGGAGAGAGTTACAATTCATATGAAGTGAAACGCGACATCGAGTGCAGTGGAGAGGATTACAATTCCTATGATGTTGAATTCGACACCCAGTGCAGTGGATAGAATTAGAATTACTATGAAGTGGAACAAGACATTCAGTACAGTGGAGAGAATTACAATTCCTACGCAGTTTGACGTGACATCGAGTGCAGTGGAGACAGTCACAATGCCTATGAAGTGGATCGCGACACGCAGTGCAGTGGAGAAGGTCGCAATGCCTATGAAGTGGATCGCGACTCGCAGTGCAGTGGAGAGCCACAATGCCTATGAAGTGGATCGCGACACGCAGTGCAGTGGAGAGAGTCACAATGGCTATGATGTGGATCGCGACACGCAGTGCAGTGGAGAGAGTCACAATGGCTATGAAGTGGATCGCGACACGCAGTGCAGTGGAGAGAGTCACAATGGCTATGATGTGGATCGCGACACGCAGTGCAATTGAGAGGCTCACAATGCCTATGAAGTGGATCGCGACACGCAGTGCAGTGGAGAGAGTCACAATGCCTATGAAGTGGATCGCGACACGCAGTGCAGTGGAGAGAGTCACAGTGTCTATGGAGTGGATCGTGACACGCAGTGCAGTGGAGAGGGTCACAATGCCTATGAAGTGGATCGCGACACGCAGTGCAGTGGAGCACGGACGCTGCGGACTCACCCAAAGGCAGCGACGCGCCGGCGACCGCCGTGAGCGCGGCGAGCAGCGCTGCAGTCGGGACCATGTCTGCGCCGTCGAGCCGCACGCAGGGACACTCAGCCGCACCGGCGACTGCGCTCTCTACTCTGTGACGGTGTCGAGGTCGACCGCCGCTGCCGCCGAGGTCGACGTGTCTTCGTCGGCGCGCGGGATAAACACGGTTATTTTCCTCCCGATCCTGGCTTTCTTTTGAACAATGTGACCACGCGTACACCGTCTCAAGGACAAGGTCAACGCATATGATATTAGTTATAGAGTAATTATGTGTTTTTCTTCTGGTGCAAGATGTTAATTTCTTTTTTTTTATTTTTTTTCCCACGTCGATATTATAATCTGGTTTCCACTGTTTGTCATCCATGGTTTTAACGTCGCAATTACGAACCATAATTTAAGCTCGCACTATGAATGCAATCTTGTCGCTAGCCTATTATTCTAACTCTGACAAAATAGGCAAGATGTCTCATTACTCATTCGTTTTATTAATTGGAAATGACACTTCAGTTTTCTCACGGAAGGGCAAAAATAAGTATTCTTCCGGAATCATGAAACCATTCAGAGCATAAAAAAAATGAAACAAAAAAATATAAACAAATCGGAGCTTAATATAATTGTTTACTTTCTTATTTAGACATATGCTTTAGCGTTTTTTAAATGGATTTCTGAATCCTTTTTTATATCATTGTCACAAATACACCATATTTTTTTTTATCTATCAGTTAGTTCACTGGGATTAAAGATTACTTTATTGCATGATTGATTATATAAACAAATATTTGTTCCAGTGAATATGTTATGGTATCTGCTGAGGTAAATGCATTTGTATATCTGCAACTGTGCAAACATATATTAAAATGTACAAAATCATATGGCAGAAAAGGGGATAAATTATTAGTTAATTTTTATGCATATTTTTTAGCTCAAATTGTTTGAATCATTTTCAAAATATATAAAAATTTAAGTAAGAAAATGTATTTATTTTAGCAGCCTTTGGTAATGATTTTGAATATTTCAATATTCTGATGCCTACAGGAACGGTTTCTAATACTTATGGGTTGAAGAAATTGATATGATTACAAGTTCTACTAAAAGACCCTTCCGGATGCAAAAAAAAAAAAAAGAATAAAAAATATTCCGGTAGTAAAATTAATTTTACCCCAAAGCTATCTAAAAAAAAATTAAAACATATAAATATTGATCTAAACAATATTAAGAAAAAATGAAAAAAATTAGTTGAAGAAAATATTTGTAATTCCAAGTTCGAAGTTTTTTTAGGTGCATTTTTGGGCGGAGGGTCGTTAGGAGGGTTGGGGGGAGGGAATTATCCAATTTTTAATATTTAGAATTTAAACAGACCGGAATCTTCTTGCCTTGGCAAGCATTGGTAGAAACTGGAAAAATTCGCGGTTTTAATGACTTGTAGGATAGACTCCACGATCATACATGTGTTTGGGCAAATTACGCCTGTTAAATTGTTACTGACTCGTGACACCTGTTAACTGAGATTATTTTCGTTCGATATTTCTGTTGTATACGGTTTTTCACTGGTCAAAATTCTTATAGGGAAACTGTGGCCCTATCACTGCAGAAGCAAAATAGTTAACGTATTTTGATTTTAATCTATCGCGGGATTAATTCGCGAATGTTTCCGGTCTCTAAGCATAGTAACTTCACGGATGTCACGTGAATTAGCCTGCGCTCAAGACCTTCAGCAATGGGTAAAACGAATCATCATCATCATCATCATAATATTAATGGTTCTATAAATTTTATTGTTGAAAATGAATTATGCATATTTAAAGAAAACATTTCCTGGTAATTTTCTTACATACCTAGATCAGCTATTTTATTTTAATTAGTCTACTATTATAGAAATTGCTGGAGTACTCTTCATGAGGTTTTCCATGTATTATATTCCTGGTTGCAAACTTGTAAGGAAATAAACGCTTATGCTACCTTGGTAAATGAGAAACGATCCTGCAAGCACTAAAGTTATTTTACTAAAGTAACAAGTACCTCTTATCTTATTCAGCTGTGCTCATGACATCCGTTAGTAATTTACAATAATCTTTTGAATGGCGTAAAAGTGACTGACGCAACTTACCGTCCATAATCCAACCTGAATTGTAATTAAAGCAAGCTGAAGTTTAGCTTACCTAAGTCAAATGATAAATTTTAAAGAAACTTTTTGCTCACTTCGACGACTGCCACACTTTATCAGCAACAAATGGTCAAGTTAAATACACGATACCGTACTTACTATTAATAGAAAATAAGGCATGGGAAATGTATGACGTCATGTAAGTTGGCAAATGATAACAAACCGAACAGTGAAACGAAGAAAAATTTTGAATGTAATAATGATACAGTAAAAGACAAAATCACGCCGTGAAAATAAATACAAATGTTAGTATGACTTTTGGCGTTATAGAAGCGGTCATTGTACAAGTAGGAGTGAAGTAATAAGTGGAATGAAATATATTTGTTAAATGAATAAATAAGTACACAATAGATATTAAGTAGGCAATAATATATTTATTGGATGTATGTGGTAATGAGTGTAGTAGTGATAAGAGAAGAGCAAGGTCGTGTTTATCTATATCGTATTAATAAAACTGTAGCAATTAATTTTAATAAAATACTGCCCATATTTTTAAAATTAATTTAACAGTTAATACAATAACTTTTAATTTTGTTTCTATGAACTTTGGTTCGCGCCATCCGCCACATATTGTAGCACCGTGGTTACACATTCCATTCCATGGGACTTCTGTTGCATTCGAAATTATTTATACCAAATGCCTTATACCGGGAGATAAGATGTTATACATCAATACATGTTACACTTTTTAACATAGCCTACTGCAAAGTTTGTAAAGAAAAAAATTAGTTTTGCTTTTGGCATATACCTTAGACATATAATTTATAGTATTACGTTTATTTTATTACTTAAAGAAACAAGTTAATCTACATTTAAGTCGATGTTGTCATAAAATACAAAATACAAAATGACAACCATAGGGTCTTAGAAAATTTTGTATTACAAATACTTCTTTATGTTATATGTTCCTGTTCACAAGATCCTACAAAAAATATTCACAACGTCTTAAATTGATTAATAACACATATAACATTTCAAAAATTCGTCTTGGGACAACACATACCACTCTTTTATATCTATATCTTATATTTACTGTCCATTACGGTTACGTCTATGCTGATACGGCGTGACGAATAAACAGCATATTTAGAACACTTTTTCATTAGTTTTGACAACCAACTGTGGCTCAATTGAGGACGTCGAAAAAATACACAATTCTTTGGAGTTATATTTTATAAGTAAATCCGCAAATTTTTGTCCCCAGTAATAGCCAAGTTATGACTAGAAAAATGCACTAGTCTAATTGTCTTGTCTCGCCAAGTGCTCCAACAGCTACAACTGCTCAAATTCTCCAAGAACTCCAAGGCTCCAATTCCTACAACAGCTCCAAGTGCTCCATCTGCTCCATCTGCTCCAAGAGCTACTAAGCTTCAATTGCACCAAGAGCTCGAAGGCTCGAATTGATCCATCTACATATGGCTCCAAATGATTTCAATTACATTTTTTAATCGAACTTGTCATGATTGCTGGTTTGATTTTATTATTACTCTCAATTTTTTCTGGAAATGGTGATGAATTTTACATCTTTCAGCTAGAAGTTGTATTAAAAAACTCGGCATTAGATATAAATAAGATTTCTAGAAATGAAACAATCTCTTTTGAAATCCAAAATATTATTTTTTTTTTTCAATTTTAAACACATGAAAGTAATACAAGTCATTATTGTATGTAGCCAGCTTCCCTCAGTTCTTTGAGTATGAAGGATACTTCTTTGATGTGTGAATAGTTTCCTGCACAAAGCGAAGTATGTAGAATTCTTAACCTGTCAATCAGTATGTTAGTATCTTTCCATGATGTGTAATCAGTCTCTTCTGCTGCTATCATTTTCCTTGCATGTTTGTAATAAATATTATTAAGATCTCTGGAGTCTTCTGTTTTAATACCAGCCTCTCGGTCACTTTCGTCAATGACCTAGTGATCATCGCAAGCTTGGTCAGAATAATTAATTTTAACATCTCGTTTTCAACGTTTTGGTCTCATCGCTTCATCACAGTTTTCGAACTTGTGAGCTTCAGGTATGTCATCATAGTCTTTGATCATGTCAGGCTCTGATGTGTCATCATAGTCTTCAATTATGTCAGCTTCAGATGTTTCTTCACAATCTTCGATCTTATCAGCTTCAGGTCGTTCTCCGCTGTTCGCATTTTCATGGAAAAGTTGGTGTAAATATTTTTTTATTTTTCATTATGTTGCTACTTTCTTCGTTAGTTTTAAATTTTAAATTTATTATCGTGATCTTAGATTGTATATTTAGCAACAGCATTTTTACATTCTTCGCAATCATTTTAGTTGTCTAATATTTTACCTTCGTTCCTCTTCCTCGGTGTTGTAGCCCAATCCTCTGTATCTTTAGTCAGCTTAGTTGTATAGGTATTGCAATGTCTAGTCTATTTAAAAAATTATTTCTGCCAAAGGATTTCTAACACTGCCTTCAACTAAATTGTTTTTGGCAAGGACCCAACATACACTCGCTTCTCTCATGTCGTTTCCTTTTTCTTCTCAAGGTAAACTCCTTGCTACATTATCTACAGTGATGTATTTTTGGTACAGCTACAGAAACGAACCAGGATACGTTAGCTTCTGCGACTAATGCCATATGCAAATTGAGAGTTTTCCATTGGAACAATTAGGACTTAAATAGAATTTTTTTTTTTTAAATTTTTCATCAGTGGAAGTTTTTTTTCTCATAGAAGAAACTTCTCGCAGGTAGTTCTGCTTTTCAGCAACAGATGAAGCCACGTGTTTCGTATTGGCAAATAGTCTAATTTTTTTCTGTGGGATGCGGGATACTCTCGATCGCAAGAGAAGGATGGTTTCGCTAGTGTTTCTCAAACGTCTTTTCACATATTATTGGACTGAGTAATGATATTTTTGTTTGAATTCCATCTGATAAAAATATTTCAAGTGCTGATTTAGGATCAGAAATTCACTAATTGAATTTAAATCCAAATAAAATTGAATTACTAATTACGTAAAAATTATTTCATGCAGAGATAGATTCCTCACATATAACCAAAAGCACTCGGAGACCATCAACAGATCTCTAGCCAGGAATAATAAGAGCACTCGGAGAAAGCCAACAATATATTGACAGAGATAATGTGGAGCACACGGAGAAAACTAACGCAAGTTTTTCTTTATACAAAAAAAAATTTAAAAATAAATAAAAATTACAAATTACAAAATAATTATTAAAATAAAAAAATTAATAAAATTTAAAGCAGCTTTTGCCAACTTGTGTCTTTCTACTTTGTTGAGCAAGGAGTTCGGAACAGAATTTTTTGTATTTTTTTTTTTCATTTTTTTTTTTTAAATATGACAAAATAAAAGCGCAAACATTTCGATTTTGTATATGAATCAGTTTTAGTGTTGACTTTTATTGCTTTCTATTACAAGAATAGCATGCAATAATAGATAATATACTTTGTGTGAATGTTAACCCAATAAGTCAATATTTTCAAATTGGCATGCCCATTTTTGAGGTACACGTATATTTGTATAAACATAATTATGTGTAGAATATCAGGTTGAGTCGGTGCAAATTAAAATTAACAATGCCTTAGGCTAAATAAATCTTAAGTATTTTAGACATTAAGCAGGTAAATTAATCTAATATATGGTCCTTAAGTGAAGTCTTGATAAGAAAGTGGCCTAACCCAGCAACGAATAGTGGTACACGTCTTAAAATAACCAGTTACAGTTACTAATGGTAAATTCTCAGTCACTTGTTATTCACGAGTACTGAAAGGCTAACGTATGCTCATTTATAACAATTTAATGCCAAGGGAAAGTTCCTGTTATTGTATCCTGTCACTAACACCAAATGTTCACTGTCAAGGCACGCTGCCATTGCAGACCAACATCTTTCAGTCTTTTTTTTACTAAGTCCAAAACCAGTATAAATTAATACTGTTCCCTCGACTTATCTTCATTCTCAAATTATAATGAACAATTAACACAACACAAGAATCGATTAATTTATAAAATAATATTGTAAGAAAGTTAGTTCACACAAACTAATAAAAAGATACTTTAGTAAAATCGAAATAACCTTTTAGAAAAAAATATCTTATTGTTAATTAATCATGCGTAAATTTTTAAGAAGAATTTAATTCTTGGTTTACAAATCATAATGTGGTATTACAATTTCAAATAATACATTTACTTATTGAATTAAAATATAGTTACATAGTATTTTGGTACTAAACAACAAAATTTATTTAAATTTTATATTTTAAATCATAGATTTAGAATAATTGCTGGAAATAACTGTTTTATTAAGATTTTTTATTGGTCCGTAATTTTTTCCCTTTGTTTTCGAACAATTTTAACAAATGTTTAGGTCAATCCGCATAAATTTGTGGTTGGTTATTATTCGCCAATATATTTCTAACCTTATTAAAAAGTGCAATTTCAACAAATAAACGTAGCATAAAGAAAAAAGAGCACTTTTCTCTGCCCCATGATAACGGTATCTGTAGCTTTAAACCCTAAATTACCTTTATCACAAACATGCCTTCCCTACTGGGGTAAAATGCTAGTAGTCCTACTGAGATAATCTTTTCACGTCGTGACAGCCAGATAGCAAACATACTTGGCTGTATTCCGTACGTTTACTCTGCTGAAGAAACATCGCTTGGAGCCCGCAAAGAAGTAAGACACCTGAAAATAATAATTTTATTCTGGGGATTATCTATACTTACAATAAAATTGTTCGAGGTAAAAGATCTATGCAGGTTATGTAAACATTGAAATATAATTTTAAAATTTTTTTCTGTTTGTTTGTCTGTTTTTATGTTTTTCTGTGTTGTATATTTTGTATTTTTTGTCTTTTTTGTCTGGTTGTCTGTCTGCTAAACTCTATTTTTACTATTTTACGAAATACAACCACTTAAAGTAAAAAAATATAGTTTCAAGATAAATTATTACAACTCCGAATATAATAAAACCGAATATAAAATAATTTTTCACCAATATTAAACATACGAAATCTCCCACCAAACAAATTTACCTTTTTTCGTTGCGAAATTTAACACCAAGTGGTAAAAATGGGGTAATATTGTTTTAAAATCACGCATACAAAAACATATTGGTACCAATAATATTTATACAAATAATACCAACAACAATTTTATTATTTGGCAAAAATTAACCCTTTAAGGGGCCAAGATTTTGTGAATATAGCTTAAATATATATAAATATATATCCATATATAATCAAGATTAATACAATTCATTAGACACCAATAATAAAAGAAAACTACTACCAAAATTGTTACCATGTTAAGAGATTAAAATCTTAACGGAGGTAAAAAGGGTAATTATGGTTTTCAAACGAAAAATAAAAATTAGCAGTGTACAATAGTATTTTCGGTGCCAAGGTCTAGGGTCCGGAGCCAATGAGCCGAACCACATCTTGGAGTGTATCATCAAGGCTGTCATCTTGGATTACCTTCACCTTGACTTTTGACCTTGGCGGCCATCTTAAAAAAGAGGGTTCCACTCACTAATGCTGCAAATTTCGTTACGGTCATTATATTGCATGTGCATGATATCATCGTTGCACTTTTCATTATGGTCGCCATCTTGGATTATGTAACGTTGCAATTATCATTTGGTCGCCATCTTGAATTCTAATAACATGCCCGCCAACTTGGATCTGATTTTAAAGCCACTTTTTTGATTCTGACATCATGACACTATTTTGTTTTCGTCTGACGGAGGCCGCCAACTGAGATGATATCACGGCAGCCATATTGATTTTTTCATGTTCTGCTGGAAGCCGCCATCTTGGATACCGACGAATTTGTTTCTGTAGCTTGTTCCTAGAGAGCACCAGCGTCGTTTTGTCTCATCACATTAGGTCTATGTTCCATTACCTACCAGAGCTATTATGGTCCTTATCGAAATATTAAAGTGATTCAAATCATCGCAGCTCTGAACTCTAGGTTGGAAAACATACACCTTTGACCGCACGGCCAAAATATTTACCAGACTAAGAATTAAATAAGATATATATATATATATATATATATATATATATATATATATAGCACATATTCGGACTCGTATTTTTTTTAATTTGAAGGAATAATATCATATCCTGTTCGGGATAAAACCGCTATCTTTTTTCAGTGCTCGCTACCAGGAGCGTTAGTATCACGTATTACACACAGCATCTACTAGAGAGTGCTGCCGCCATCTTGTTTTCAATACTAGTTACTAGGTGCACTAGTGCCACTTAGTACACATGTAGTTTGCTTGCCATGTTAGTTTAAGCTTTACTCGCTAGTGTGCAAGAATCATTTAGTAACAGGGCTCCCGCCATCTTGATATTTGACCGCGATCTTTGATATCTTTAATTATTTACCTAGAAATTTGGAAACAAATTCCAAAAATCATCAAAATTATTTTTTAAAATAATTGATTCGATCGATTCCCATTCTTAGTTCGATACTTGATCAACGTAAAATATTTTAGGCAAAATATACTTATTTAAGAAATCATGTTCAAAATACTAAACGCGACTTACGTTTTTTTTATATAAACCTGGTTGTTTGGATAAACTTTTTTCATTTGCAATATAAATAATTGGGTATCCAGGACTAGTGTACTGGATATTCAGGTATTATGACACATTGGTTATATTACCACAGGCAATATTTGATGTGTAGAGTCTTTGCCGTTTTGATAATTGTGGACAAGAAAACATTTTTAAAGCCATAGTTATGTTTAACACTTACTTATTGCCGACATTTTGTTTACCTCTTTGTTTATTAGTATCGAATTTTTGATGGAATCCTTACAATTAATTCTTCTTAGTGAGATTTTATTATATCATTGTACAAGAAAATCCCATTACACACGAAATCGTTTCCTGCCAAAGAAGGTGCTTCAGTCACGTGCTAGGCATCATCATGGAACAGTCTATACAATTTGACGATTTTCTCTTCCTGCCAAACAAAATTTTTTCCGTGAATGCAACGGAAATGTGTACATATGAAGTCGATGTCGAAGGAGCTACTATCTGTGGCAAATGGCGCGAACCAAAACTCACTATAACAAAGAGAAACCTTAACGTATTAACGGTTTAGTGAATTTTAACAAGATGGACAGCAGTTTAATCAAAATCCTCAATCGGAAATTAGATTTTTTCCCCTGTTTATCGGAGTCATTTCATGACAGTTTTAAATTACTTTCTGCTAATAGAATGGTTCGATAGCCAACATAGTTAACGCGCTGCTCTCTGTGCTCGCGACGTTTACGATTGTGTCAGCGAATTATAGCGGCGGGGGCGGAAAGAACGTTTGATTTGAGTCCAGAAATGTCCTTGAAAACACATTTTTCATACGTTTATCACGCTCGGCATTATTTAAAAATAATTCTATTTGTAATAATTTCGTGTACAAAGCCCAAGTTACGTATTACAATATATATACAACACGATAACACATGAATTTGCTCGTTACCGAGGTTTGATGTTATAAATCACTGGTGAGCACTGAAAAACACGCTCACTTAGTTTTATGCTTATGTGAGTGGTTCCCTGAACGAAAAGAATAACATAAATTTCACAAGCTGTTAAAATGGCTGGCTGACTGTATAACAGACTGTGTTTCATCGTGTCGATCTCAATACGTTGACAAACTATTGAACGAACTGTTTTCCTATGTTATTTCGTTTGTTGAAAGTCGTTCACCGTTACTACTGACTCACAAATGTATTGACTCTAGTAGAGCAGGTATATTTAACATCGTATTCCACACCACAATCTTTATGATATTTGGTTAATTGTTATTGGTGTTTAAAATTTCTTTAAAAATTGTGTGGTTGTTATGAAATACTAGCCAATTCGTCTCAGTCATTCAGAGAGTTATTTATATATATATATATATATATATATATATATATATATATATATATATATATTGATGTTTTCTATTCCTTTAATTTTGAGTTAAACCAATCACGAAAAAAATTACTGAAAATAAAATTTTTGTTTATAGACGAAGGGATAAAATACACTGGTGTCATTGATAGAACGAGTTGGTTTCCAAAGAAAAAATAAAATCAATCATACATTTTTTTAAATTATGCCAACAATTATGTAACATGTTGATTTGGTATGTGAATCAGTTTTTGTGTTGACTAATGTTACTTTATATGACAAGAATTTTAGCACACTCAGTCAAACTTTCAGATGGCAGGCCAATTATTGAGAGACACGTGTATTTTTAGTTCATAATTATGTGTAGAATATCAGTGGAAGTCGGTGGAAATTTAATTTAACTATGATTTAGACTAAACAAATCCTAAGCATTTTAGACATTAAGCAGGTAACTTAATGTAATATATAGTCATTAATTAGAGGTTTGTTATTAAATTAAGTACCAAGGAGGCACACTAGTTTTTAAACTGGATACATGTTCCAGACGATCCCGGTCTAAATGACAATACGCATATATTTTTCGGTTCACCAAGATTTCTCAAAATCACTCAAGGTAAATGATGGGTCGATTAATCCTTAGCACAGGCCCTTGGCAATTCCTTCCCCAATATTCATAGTCTGCGTTATCGACTTTAGTAATTTTCATGTCGACGAGACATTAACCCATAAGGAAATAAAAGTACTAATTTATTTTCCTCTTTATGTAGAAATCAGAGTAGATAGAATTACTTGACGTGGGCTGCGATGTTTCTGTTATCTAATAACTCGCTTAAAAAAAAATGAATCGGGTTTGATTACGACTATGGTCTGACTCTGATTCACGCAAGACGTAAATGTTACTAATGTCACAGTGAAGCACTATTTTTTACTCAGGGTGGATATTTTCGTTTGCCAATACATTTTTTGGCACAGTTTCAACTCCTAGCCTTCTCTAACGATATCGATGTCGAATAGATGTAAAACACTGATTAATTCTTTCAAATTCCTTTACAGGGTGAATAATCCAAAATGGACAGTGGCCATGTGAGAGCTAACCAAAGAAATCCAAGAGAAAGAGCAAGCATTCTCTCACTGATATTTCTCACGTGAGTATCTGTACAACATTGAAATTCCTGAAAAATTAAGTTTTGAAGTATAAACATTCTATTAAAATGTTTTATTTTTAATACCTAGGTATGTTAGGTGTAAATTCTGCGATATTCACGAAAGCAATATATACGGATGTATCACGCGGGTCCGCTATTCTTTCGCAATTCCTGTGCCATCCGCCATGGATGTAATGCCGTGTAACGCATTATCGTTTCGTGCCTCTTCCGTTCCATTAACGCAATTACGTCTACAAAATGCCGTATACCGAGAGCTAAGATCATTTCTCATAAAAAAATACCTAAAGCATTTTACAGTTCACCAAATTAATATTGTCTCCAAAATAACAATTTCAAACAAGTCCACAATATCGTAACGACCGTTTAGACTGACATGGACCGTAAAAATGACGATATTAAACTACAAATTCAATATTTAAACTAAAGTTTTAAGGACTATAGCTAAATTTTTCATCTTGTAAATTTCATAGTTTTTAAACCATTAATTTATAATTTATTTTTGCTTAGTACAGTGAGAAAATCATCGCGTCAGAAACTGAAAATGACGTTGAAACATACATACGAACCAAATTAAAAATACGTAGTACCAAACTAGACTAGGATAAAAAACCACCAAGTTTATGAAACTGTTGTTTGCCTTGGTCAGGTGAGGCGCTCGCTGGTGACAATTCACGGTCGAAGCTGAACAAATCTAAACGTTTACATTGTAGGACGACAACTGTCTTTTTAATTTTCTCAAGAGGATGAGCGACAAGGGAGTATGTGCTATATTTTAGTTCTGTGTAAAGTACTTGCCGAGTGGACAGCGAAATGCGATTTAGATAATTTTTCTTGTATTTATTTGCTTCCGAGGACCTTTTGTAGTCCGTTTTGTAGATTTACTACATAATGTGAACTTTTGAAAGTTTACACGTCATATTGTGCCGCCAATTAGTATTTTCGGCACAAATATAAATTTTAATTTTTGAAAAATAATGTCGCCAGTCATTTTTTGCTGCAAGAACTTACACTTTTTCCACTTCCTGTACACTCCCGTTTAATATTTGTCAGACCTGTCTCCCCAATATTTCCCAGCATAAATATTATTTTGCCAACCATCTAATGACCCAGCAAATGCTATCGTCTTATCCCCACCTTTGTGCACGTCCGTCGCCTGTAATTCTCCTCCGAGCCGTGACAAGAAGTGCTATGTCCTGCAAGCTATTAGAGCAGGTAGGTTCTGAGAGCCAGACTTACGCGAGAGATTTCAGCCACGAGCATGGGTGACTTTGCTCGAGCTATCGACACGTCCAGGCCTCTGGGAGTGTGTTTCCCATTGGCAGCAGCACATTTCCCATCCCCCTTACAGCCTTTCAGAGAACCAGGCCCAGTGCAATGGCCGGGCGTCAACACCGAGCCTGTCTCAAGGCCACGACACCAGTCTCCGAATGTATCGCATCTGACCTCTAGTGGCAGAGTTGCGAGTTATTTCCCCTGGGTGTTTTAACGTCCGATAAACGCCTGCCCCCTGGCACTTCAAGCAACATACAGTGCCCGGTAGTTCATTTCCAAGCCACCAGAGTGCTGCACTAGTCTCCTCCATAAACCCAATGCTTTAGCAGTCGCCTCGTGTGAGTCAACCTCTCCTTGTTTCGGACACCCCCTCAGTAGGTCGCGCTGACATCGGCCAGTACCACCAACTTCGAGATATTGAAGTTAATATTTTTCGACCACTCCCTCGGAAATCTTCGGAAACTTTCGGTCCAGAATTCGAAGTCTCCCCCCTTTTTTTATTGACTTAGGTCTTTTAATTACGAGTCGCTGCCGTCCCGAAGAGACTTCGCGCCGCGACAGCAGACTGACCAGACCGCATCGTCGGCGAGCCGCACATCAAGACTTCACTCCGGTCATTGTTTAAAGATGTAATCAGCTAGGCAAGGGATGTGATCCCCACCACTTGAGTAATTCGTAATTAGTCAGTCTGCGTACCTCGTAGAAGTAGTCATGTTTCGTTAATAATACTTCATAATATTTTCTATCTTTTAAACCATGAAAACGTCAGCGACAACAGTGTTTTCATGAGCTCCGCACTCTGGCTGACGCCAGAAGCCATCTGCCTGTATGGTGAGTTTTTGACAATCCTTATTCCCCGACCACAATAATCTTTGTTATAGGCATTTTATGCCTATTTTGCTAACTGTCTGTGATCATGTTCTGATCATGTTTGATTCGGACCTGTTCACAGACAGGGTCCAAGGGCTGGATGTGGACCTAACAACACCACCCTCGAGCCCTTCCTCCAGCAATCAGGACGACTAAGGCGCCCTGACGCCTCGTTAGCAGCACAACTTCGGCCAAAAAACGCCAAACCTCTAGTCCTTCAGCTTTTTTTATATCTTCAGAAAAACATTAAATCACAATTTTCAAAATATCGGAACACCAGAAATTTTTACGTCGGGACTTTAATCGCTGTAAGCGTACTGGGGTTGTAAAAAAACTTAACCTGTTTATTGTTTCTGATTTTGTTTTAATTATGTCCAATGATTAATGGTATTTTTCTAATTAGGGCCGGCTCATTCTTAAGATAATGTAATTTTAAATCCATGTTAATATAATTTAATGATTTTAATATATTTGTCATTAAATTTATCAAGTTTATTATTCTATGTGAAAGAAATCAAAAGTTAAATAAACATAGAGGTACTTATATCTAGACGAAACCATTATTTTGCATTTTGAAACTAAAAGATCCACCAGTTACACAAGTCATCAAGAGAGAGTGAAGTGTAACAAAATGATAGCATAGCTTAGATTTACTGTTTACTCTGTTATTACTATGTGTAACAATGTACAACAAAACTTGTAATGACACAAATTAATGTTTTAAAAGTAATTGTTTCAATAATAATAGTGGGCAAACCTATAGCATGTCTCTTAAGATATTAATTAATCAATTTGATTTGATACAAAAAGTTTTCGCAAGCTCAAAAAAGGGCTCCATGAAATAACAAAAGGAATAATTTAACTAAAATAGCAAACTGATTTCGATGATCAACGTTTCCTTGGTCATATTACGTGAATAACAAACCTTACATCAACAGTCAAGTATAATTCACCTATAGAAAATATGAGCGAATACGTTTTGGTTAAAATTAAGCTATGTTAATTACTATGGATGCTAACCGTTGCTCAATTCTGTCAGCTCAAGAGAAACAAAAAAAATCAGATAATCCTTCAAAATGTCGTATTCAAAACAATGACTTAGCATGAAATTAAATTCCATACCAAATATATGTAAGTACTTGGAATTGAACTCAATGCTTTAAGAGTTAGACCTCTGGGATTAAAATAACCCAAGTTTATGATTAAATAAAACTTAACAAGAGAGTAAATCAAATATGTAAGAAACTCTACGATCATAAAGTAAAATCTATATATGTTTTTATAGGCAACGGTTTGAATCAAAGCATTAGTGTTTAAACAATATTTTAACGAAAATAAAATTGCTGGAATGTAGTTATATAGAATGAATTTTGTTTTGAATTCGAGACAGTCATACAAAATATTATATTTTAAATAGAGAGTAAATTTCAGGAAAATTATACTAATTAATTCAATCACAGTCTTACTTGATATTTCCTTGGCTAAATCAACGTGTTAAACACCTGTCAGCTTGACAATATTTCACATCAAAAGTTGGGGTCATCTGCTTCATCCTGGAATTCAATGTTAGGATGAGGTGGTGAGTGGTCCAGTGTTCAATTCAGCTGGGCTGGGTGGATTCTTGGGACGATCACACTTTTATCCTTCTTCGTTTTAGGTCCTGGACTCACTCGGAACTGGCGAACTCACTGTCTTGAAATCGTCACCTCTTCAGAACAGTGCAGCTAGGTTAAACTTGCTTGCCGTGTTTATTCCAAATTGACAGTAGATTTGTTGTCTTTTCGGTCGTAATTGATATTGACGAATATTCTGTATATCTTGTAGAATTTTTCTTTCGATGATTTACTTTATTCTGAATATGACTTAAAATCAGTCAAATATAATAATTATTATCTTCTTTACTGTCAACCATAGACAATTCAATCTAGTCCAACATAATATTTTATGAAGCAGTCACACATATTTTAATAACTATATATTAAACTATTCACGATTACAGCAAAGCTTATAGCTTCTAGTATGGTTCAGTACAGACTGTTCTTTTTCTAGAATTTTTTTTATTAATCATCTCCACGACCAAACTTCAGTTCTCACATCTAACACAAGATAATAAAAATACGTGCTTTGCTTCAAACTTTTTTTTTCTTTAAATCCGCACATAGTTATAAATTATTTTGTATCACTTCCTTAAAATCACAGATTTAAAACATGTATTCAACTAGTTAAAACAAACAAAAAAACTTTGAAAATAAACAAACATATACTTCACAGAATGTCATAATTCGTAGAGCAAAATAAAACATTACCATGTAAACTTTCATGATTGTTTTGGAATAGCTGTAAATGAATATCTAACATTACGTTTGAAAATAAATTTAATTTAAATTCTCGTATTTATAAAATAATTATTAGGCTTCATGTGCCCAATTTCCCAAATTATTCAAACATCAATAAGCACAGAATTAGTAGCGTGACGGTTTCGAGCATATAACTGTGTTGGAGGTCCGGTTATATAAATGATTCGTCAGCGTGATTTTAACTTTAATATTTTCAAACCTTATTCCTTGCAGTATCACTAGGGTTACCAAGAGTCCTACTTTGCCCGGATATTCCTTATTTTGTATTCTGGTTAACACACCGGACGGATTAGGAAACTAGTAACTGTCCTCGTTTATCGTTATCTTTAGTGTCGTTTTTAGAGTACTGCTCACATCCTTTTCACCGTAAGTATCACACATTTAGTTGTTTTTTTTTTCCATAGGTCATGTAAGACAGGAAATTATTTCCAATATGAACATGCAAATCAGCTATTATAAAATTTCAGTGGTTTTGCGTAGTGGCAGTTTGTGACAGTAAGAGTAAAATGTCATATCCTAGTCGTCTGCCTGTTGAGCTGATACTAAGGCACGAATATAAAACTGTTAATAAAAGACAGACAAAACTTATAAGAAAATGAAATTATTGTTTATAAAATTGTACAAATATTAGGTAAATACTAAAAGAAATTGAAGTTTTTATATTTAAAAAAGTCTCAAGAAATATCTTAGTTATTTATAGAAAAGTAATATATTTATTATATCAAAACAAACATTAAAACTCATACTTTTTGCAATAAAGAAATTCCCAATTTTACTAAAACTGTTCTTGTGTTTTTGTGTTTATTAGATATACATTCGAGTTGTTTAAGAAATGTTTTTATGAAGATCTTACTATTGAAGACCTATGGGTCCCTCTACAATATCATCGATCTGACTTTATGGGTGACTTATTGGAAAGGTATGTACCATAATTAAATCCAATGTACAATTTTTAAAGTTATTTATTTGCATCAAGGAATTAAAATTCAGTTAAAATCATTAAACTCCAGCTTTTATTAGCAATGGAAAAAATGATACATTCATAAACGCAATAAAAAACTTATATTTTTCTTGGTTTAATGAAAAAAGCTGCGTCAATTTTGAAGAAATAATTTTATTGAAGCTTAGGCCAGAATTGCAGTCAACATCTTCGAGCAAGCAGTAGCCTACAGAGGTTCAGTAGTTTCCTTGCCATTATATACACTCGCGTACGTAGGGCACGATTTTTGATTCGCGGGAGCCGATGGTCAGTTCTGATTTATTGAGTTATATGGCCACTCAGGAATGAGCTGTTAAATTATGCTGGAGCTGTTGACCAATTAGTGTCCACTATCCACCTGCTTTACTGGGTGTCCATGACTACTCAGGGACGAGCTGTTGTGCTAGACTGTTGGCCATTCAGCAGGTACTATGCTGCTTAGTTTATTTTGGCACGTAAGCTAAATCAATTCAGATAATTACAGTGATTGGGTGGGAAAATGATATATTATTCAGAAATACTTATTTGACAAAAACGTTTTTTACTTTGCAGCATTATTTTCCCCAAATGAACTTGTTCAATAAAGTTAATTTCGTGCCACATACTTATTGTTTTATTAGAGCTACGTTAGTTCTGCGGGTGGATCACGTAACTACCTAAAAGGAAATGCGTAATCGATTCACGGCCAGGATATTTTTGTAATTTTCACAACTGAGTAATGGCGGACGTTTCCATTATCCGTGATCTTCTCTTAATCCATTCCGTCAATGCTACATCCTTATCATTCTCATTGTGCTTCATAGTTTCTTATCTACCTGATGTCAACAAATCGTGAAATCTTTATTCATTTGAAAGTTTCTATTATATTGTTGGCTGAATTTATTTAAACTTATTTAGTTGTGGGTACTATTCACAACTATTACATATACTGCTGTGTATTTATTAGATTGAACGCTGTATTAGTGTTTTAAGATGCTACACGATTGGCTGGAAGACCTAAGATTTTAGGTTTATATAGCCTACTTTGCAAATCAACATTGGTTATCATTTAAAAATTAATCGGAACCGTCATCTTTATTTAAGTTGTTACTAAAATAATATTTAATTTTCTTCAAAACGTGTTTGTGAATTTTCAGATTATTTAGAATTATCCAATTGTTTTTAATTAATATAAATTTAATTAATTAAATTTTAATTTCCTTATATAGTAAAATTCATCATTTCAATTGTAAATTTTGAATGGTAGATACTTGTGTCACAAACATTTTTCATAATAATGAGCTTTTATAAGGGCAAATAACTAAAAATAACCTTGGCTGTTACAAATTATCGAATTTTAGCAACTCTGTTAGTTATCTCCTGAGGCATAAGTTTATTAAAAAATAATTTCCAATGACATTATAGGGCAGTAATTTGTGTTTCAATAAATGGGTTACATGGCATTAAAAAGGTCATTACGTTTCTTTACTACTTATAAAGCAAGGTAAATTAACAAGTGCAAACATTGTCACTTGCATGATACATGAACTATGGTTGAAATGTACAAATTTAAATTTACGAATTTTTTGTTGATTTATTTTTTAATTATATTTATTTTTAAATTTTAACCATTATTATATAATAAGATATTTGATTAATTTAATTTCATTTGCAATTTATTTTCAGAAAATGGGAAGAAGAATTGTTGCGATACAAACTGACTGGGAAACAGCCAAGTTTACTGCGAGCAATTGTGAAAACTATTTACAAGGATCTTGTTTATTCTGGTCTAATAGTTCTAATAAGTGACTCATTAATTAGGTAAGCATATTTTTGTTCCAATAAATTCTTAGTAAGTTATTCATTCACAATGTGATTACATGTCTGACGATTCGGGGCAAGTGTACGAGGCGAGGCAATAATTCTGTCACTGTCTGTCTCCTAGGAAAAATATGAAGGAAAAAAAGACGGAAAGAATTTTCTTAATGTGAAATATTTTATAATTTTCATTTTATTTTCTAGTGGAAATTCAATTGCAAAAAAAACTGCTTTTTAATCATTTGGTTGGTTGCATTACTCACAGAAGTAAAAAAAAATCAGTGGCGTAATTTTGCGGTAATTTTTTTTACAATCAATTTTTTTTGTAATAAGTAAAAATCTTATGATTTTTTATTTAAACTGAATAGAAAAGTTGCTTAGTGAGAAAATAGTTTCTTAGATATATTGCTAGTTTGATTTAACTGGTATTTAAAGAAAAAAAATAAACTTTAATGTTTAGTAACACAAAACTCTCACAATAGCATTCATTACAAATTGACAATTACTTTATTTGAGGTGAGTTACACGCAGAGTTAAGTTCAATTACTATAGTAAATCATTGGTCAAGGCAAAATTGTATGGTTTGTTTGTTTTAAAATAAAAAGCTTGCAAGATTTGACATTATCGTTATTAAATATTCTGTACAAACCTTTAAGCTCAACATTTCCTTACTCAGAATAATGCATTTTGAGACAATTATAATTAATCAAAAATAAATCATTTTTTAAATAAATTATATTAAGTAATAGATAATGGTTTAGCTTGGTAGCTTAAATATGTTTTACTTATACTTATAGATTTTTTATTCATAACTGAGAACTTTAGGGTTCATACAGTTTTTTTATGTGTAACATCTTGGCTCTCAATATACGGAAATTTAGTGAGATTAATTTCACGCATGCGACGGAAATTAGGTAACGGTGCTTCTATCTATGGTGGATGGAGCGAATCAAAGTTTACAAATAAAACGTTGTAGTATTAGCTGTTTAATGCTTTTTATCAAGCTGGAAACTAGGTCCAAGCCATATTTAGTAATTTGGGTGCGGGTAATGTGGGTGCGGAAAGTAAGTGTGATTAATGTCGAGAAATGTAATTGAAAACACGTTTTGCGTATATTTATTTCGTTTGGCATTAATTAAAATAATTCTACTTTAAATTTCGTGTCCAAGGTCCGAGAGTTTTAGTTTCACAAGTGTACTAGCTAAACCCGTCCACGCTTCGCTGTGGCTCAGTCTGATATGAAATGGATAGGAAGGTAAATCAAAGTATTCTAGCGAACATAGATTCACCGAGGAAACACGTCATTCAATTTAATACTCTGCTCAGCGTGGCTGTGGCTATACTGTGGAATAAAAAGAAAGGAAGAAACATTTTTTCACTTAAAATCATTTTTTATCTTAAAGCTAGTGGATGGACTACATTTGTTGTTTGTCCGTTTTCCCCATAAACATAAATATCAGACTGTCCACCTACTCTTGAGCATGTGACGTATAATTAATTGCCCCTGAGAGAAGCATTGATTATCGAAATTAAAACCGCACACTTGCAAAGATTGCCCTTGCGCTTTATTGAAAATCATAGCGAACTCAAGGCGTATTGGAAATTGAATCCGTATTCGTGGAAGAAGTAACTCTTTTATTTCATCCCATGCTGGATTACAGGTATATGTAATGAAAATACCAGGACAAAAATATTTCCGCAAATAACGTGGGATGATAGCCCAGTGGCAGCCAGTAATGGCTGCTCTGGACTGCTTCGTCAAGAAGCTATTCTTAGCCGCTTCGTGGGAATCCATGCGCCATTCTTTAAAAAACATTCCACTTTATTTTAATGATTCTTGCAGTGTGTAAGATTGATTAAAAAAATTATTTTGGACACACGCATTGCTAGTCTGAACTGTGTGTCACAGAGAAAACACGAAGAACCGTTTATGATCAAGTTGTTTGTGCCTGATGACGGGAACAGAACATAGTTCTCTAAACGTAGCAATTTTTTTGTATTGTAAAGCCTGCTTGTTTGTATGTGCTGTAGTCGTTGTGCTGTCAGAATAACTCTTTAATTTAATTGCTGCGTCGCTGTATCATCGGCGATTTTTCCAGATTATTTTTTTTATTATCATCGTCGTGTTACTTTGCCTGTCGCTATGTGGTCCAAAGTTCTTGTTGGTCTGTATTTACATTTTTTTTTTTGCTGAAACTCTTTAGTTTTGGCCAGTCCATTGTTTTATCATATGTTGTGGTATTGCTATGACAAATTCCTTTCACGGAATTCTCTGTGTTGTTTTAGATTTAATATTTGACATTGTTTCTGCCGTTATTAAATTTGTGCCCCGCAATTTCTGAACATGGTGAATTGTTTTAAATTATCATTTAATTAGTAAATACCATAAAATGTGAAAGTGCGGGCATATATTTGATAAATATTTAATATGATATAACATTACTGAGCATTTTATTTTGTAAAAAAAATTAGATGATGGTGACTTTAGTGCAGTAAGTCATTTAAAGTCATGTATTATGTAACAATTTGTTTTAATATTTTTGCGAAAATAAGGTTTTTGATTTTTAAGTTCAAACTGCTTCAAGTTGTTTAAAAGCCAAGGTCTAGGTAAACTGAAACTTCCACCAACAAATCCGTTATTATTGCCTGAGTGGTCGGAAATGTTTTTACAGTTGTCTCAACAGTTAACACAATTCAAGGGCCGCCACAGTACCGTCTTCTCTTTATATTAGCATGTTTATATCGTTCAAATAATAACTTATTTTGAACAATAAAAATGTAAGCATGATAGTCAGTGAGGGTACACTCTATATGAAATGGTTTAAACTACTGGAAATAACTTAAATTTCAATTAAAATTAGTAACAACTGCAAAAAAGATTCAAAATGGATTATTTAAACAGTTAACTCCCGTATTTAAGCTCATTCATAGAAGTGTAAACGGTTTCATCTTGAGAGTGTTATTAGTACCCAAACTTAGAAATATAGTTTTACTAGGTTTATTTCCCTGTTGTGTAACTTTATAAATTCATTTACAGCTATATATGATGTTTAGACCTAAGAGAAAGTTCTTGTGCTTACTGGGCGTTGTAAGTTTAAAACTAATCACAGGTGAAATCTTTCAAAGTTAGATTATCATTTTACAGTTCTTTATCACATACATAATGTAACAGGATAGAATAAAAATTTTTTAAGCTAGTTATTAAGTACTTGCCAGATATGTGTAAAATCTAACCTTGGTAACGAGAAAATTCATGTGTTCTCATGCTGCAAGTACACTTATAATACAAAAATCGGACATACAATTTAAATAAAATCCTTTAAAATAATGCCGAGCATGATAAACATACGCAAAATGTTTTTCAACTACATTTATTGACGCGTATCGCATGAAATTTCCACTACATTTATTGACGCGTATCGCATGAAGTTTCCATTATATTTATTGACGCGTATCGCATGAAGTTTCCATTACATTTATTGACGCGTATCGCATGTTGTTTCCCCACCTACCACTAGAATACGTTGCCGAAGCAGCTATGTCGACTATTGAATCATTTGATTAGCAGACAGAGAGTTTAAACTATATAATGAAACGACTCCGATAAAAACGAAAAAAGATTTGTATCTGGTTTTCGACAAGAAATTTTACTGAAATACTGCCCATCTTGTTAAAATTCAGTAAACAGTTAATACTATAGTTTCACTTTGGCATTGTGAACTTTCGTTAGCGCCATCTGCCATAGATGGCAGCACCATGGTTACACATTTCCGTTCCATGCGACTTACGTTTCATTCACGATTTACTTCCCACAAAAGCCGTGTACCTATAGCTAAACTGTAACGATTTTATAATATTTTGTCCTTTATTGTATGAAGGCTCACCATCTTAAATCACAGTATTCTCCTTTAAATTTCCAGAGTGTGCCAACCACTTCTTCTAGGAAGGATGTTGATATTCTTCAGCAACAGCCATGATGTTTCGCATACGGAAGCACTGATTGTGGCAACGGCTATTATTATAATATCATTTTTACTTGTATTCATTGTAGTGCACTACAATATGCTCCTTAAAACCACATTTCTAAAGACCCAGGTGGCCTTAAGTTCTCTCGTCTACAGAAAAGTAAGTATCTAAGTTGGCACCGTTAACCTGTTTAAATGAATTAAAATATATTGCACATGAAGTTAAGTGGAAGATTCACATCTTCATTTACACTTAATTTTTTTACCTACTCTAACTTCTTTTACTTAAGTTCGTGATTGTAAATTAACTAAACTACTTTAAGAACTTCAATTTTGTGAGCTTTAGGCATCTAAGAATTGAAACGGGTTGAAACTGGCGTAACTGTGCAATTAGTGAATTCCCCTTAGAAGGGAATGTTATAGACTACAGAAAAATACTAAAATCAGTGAAATTTTACTCTCTAAAAGGTAGAAATGCTCCACTTCGAATCACTTGGAAGCGGATTTGCCAGTAAATTCACTGAACTGCAGTAACATTTTTATAGTTTCCATTCTAGAGAAAGAGAATTTAAGGCACTCCCAAATATTCCTTTTGTCTAGTCGCGGCATTTCAATCGACTGATTTACAAATAAATTCTTTTTTGAGTTGAATCCACTTTCAATGAAATAATGATGAGCTTGAAGTTTTGGCTAGCCATGTTGCAGTTATCCTATTAAAGGGCAAAAAACAACTGAAGACTTGGTTCTTCGCCCTTAAAGATGGCTACAGCATGGCAAGCCGAAACCGCAGGCATTTATTTATTTCCTTGGATGTGCTCTGAAACCAAATGCCAAGAAGTACTTTAAAACTGTGGCCAAAAAAGGTCCATGATCAGGAATTTGTTTTCAAACAAGCTTGTAAAAATTTAATTCCAAACTGTGAGGGCAAACCTTTCTTCTAATAACGATAACAAAATGGCGTCACGTTAACTACCACGTTAATCGAACAACATAGTGTTGCTAGATTCCATTTGGAAACGTACGCTATTATGTCCTAAAAAATGCGATGATATTTATGGAATAAAAGCATAAATGTACAAAATATTAAACCGCACAAAATCGAAATAAGTCTTATATTATATTTTAAAAATTGGTAGTTTTCACATATAAATTATTTTTAAAACCCTATTTTAAAACTTATTTTATTGCAGTTTTACAAATAAATAATTGTAAATTTTTAAAAAAATTCATGCTGGACTTAGAATATGAATGCCGTAATTCCTTTTCCATCATAATATAGAAGTCTAAACTATCTGCTACCCAGTAGACATATTTGGTTTGTGTGTTGCACTGGAACGTTTTGAGATCTAAGGCTTTCGTGGGTATATTCACAAACTACTTGTTGGCTGCGGCATGAGGCAAGATCCGTGTAAATGACGAAGTGCCTGACGTGTTGGTATTATTTGCTGCAACTTTCTCCAAGGATAATAATTAACAATTGAAGGCCTGGTATTCTTGGCCATAATTTTCCAGACCCTCCTGCAACCATGGCCATTCTCAGAGCCCGATTACAGCTTGTTCGGACTCCAGGCCTTCACTTTTTTTTTAACCACCATTGAAGATGGCTGAAAAAATGAATGCCGATACGTCAGACACATCATTACCATGCATGTGGCCGCAACCCAAAAGCATAAATAATTTGTTCGATTTATTATATTTTGTTTAAATATTCACAAAAAGAGTACTTTTTAAAATTTGATAAAAAATTTATGTGCAAAATAATAATTTTATTTACCGTTAGTGAGAAAGCGTTCTTTAGATTATTCTTGACCTTATTTAGTATGTCTTTTATACGAAAAATCTTTTTAAAAACATATTCTTAGTTTGCATGATGTTAAAAGATACTTGCTTATCCAAGCATTATTGATAAGCACAAATCTTCAGTTTTACTCCCTGAGCTAAGCAACCTAAAATTACTATGGAATTGTGTGAAAGACTCGAGGGAGATAGTCACTCTAAGGCCACATTGAACAGATATATTGTGTTTAGTCCAGTTAAATACTTGGGTCGTTCAGTGAACTATCATAGTTTATAAAATTATTAAAATATTAACTTTCAGTTATAGCATTTACTTAAACTATTTAGTTGGAAACTTTTCCGTATTAATTTCAAAGTTTGTTTGAACGCATGTATCATATGTGACAACGGAACTAAAAATAAATATTGCATTTAAGTTTAAATTTTTTATTTATTGTTTTATGTTTGTAATTGAGACCCTTACAAAGTAAGGACCTACTGAAATAATTAATAAGTCTTCATTATGTAAGTGTAGTGCTTCTAGCCTCTTAGCCGGACATAGCACCCATCTTACAAATATATCAAGTGGTTTGAGGAAATATAATATTTCATTAAATTGTTTATATTATTTACATTATATCATATATATATTTTTTCACCAAACCGTGACATCACAAATCCAAGATGTTTGGTCATTGACCCCATCCACTTTACACAGCCTGAAACCTGCCTCAGATTCGTCATATACACTCTACTTTAATGCTCGATGAAATTTTAAATAAGTTAAAAATATTCTGCTAAGCTGGGGAGGCCAGGGGTGTCAATAGTGTTTAATAGTATAATTTTTTACTGTACCTTGTTTATGAATATATTAAATATTTTGGTAATTCAGCAGAAAAGTGGTTTCTTCGAAATAAGGGGAATAAAAACTAAAGTGAAAAGTTGGTTGTCAGCTACATTAATTATGTATAACATTCTTTACGTGTTAAATAAGTATTAATTTCAAATAAGTATTTTTTTTTGTATTTTTGAATGCTAAGTTGCCAAGTAACAACAATTTTGTACCTACAATTTGGTACGATAAGCAATTTTAATTACGGTACATTGATAAGTAGCGATTTTTAACAACTAATGAAACTTCAGTTTAACATATTAAAAGTTTTTTTTTAGAGAGAACCTTTCTTGCACAGGTTATTCGAAATCGCTCAATTATTCAAGATGCTTTTTGTAATAACATACATATATATTTTTTTGGTCTTTGCCCTGCCAGGTCCTACATATCAGTAACTTCGCAGCCGGGAATTCAGTTGCCGGCAACGTGCTGAATCTGATCTGCGCGGACCTGAAAGCGCTGAATAACGTCGCCACGTTCATCCACCACCTCTGGCTCTCGCCCGTCCTGCTGGCTGCGATAACCTGCTTCGTCTGGCTGCGAGTCGCTTGGCCGGGCGTCGCTGGGCTGTGTGTGGTCTTCGCCCTGGCGTCGGCGCTAAGTAAGTGTGCTTACGTTTACAAAGCGAACAAGCAAGCGTATTTTAAAGGACGTGGACTTTCTTGGCACTTTTTTTTTTTTTTAAGTTTTCAAACCCAAAACATTTTAAGTGAGTTTAAAATTTATTATGGCTTATACACAGGGGCGGATCCAGGGCAAGCGATTTTATCTTGTCTGTCCAGAGTTATGTTTAAAAAAATGGACATTAATCGGAAGAGGAAAAAAAAAATATATTATCTTGCTATACGTATGTTGGTCAATACCTACCTATTTAAATTCACGATTTCGTAACGGAAATAATATCAAATATTTTATTACCACGTGGCTTTATCGTAAGCATTTATAAACCTGACCTGGATAATATATCATGAAATAAAGTACAAAAATTCTGAAATGAATTAGCAAAACCAGTGTCGAAATTTATGTTACAGGCTGGGTTACCAATGTGGTTTGAAAGAGAAAAAAAAATATTTTTATCTTCAAATTTTCCAAGGGAGGGTCTCCGTAGAAATAAAAGTCCAGGGGCCCACGATACCACCACAGATGATAGTTGTATTAACAAATTAATTTGCTGGAACAAATAAACAAGTTATAGTTTTAGTAGCATAAGACGTTAAATACTAGTAAAACATTAAAAAAATATTTTTTATTAGGAAAGGAATTTCACATAACAGAAATTTCGCTTGTACTTTAAACTAGCTAAAATTTATTAAAAAGTCATAAATAAACATTTTATGTGAAAAATTTAATATTTAAAATAATTACGCTGAATCACTGAGAATTTAATTACAGAATAAAATCTACAAACACAAAAAAAGTAACTTCACGGAAACTGAACGGACGAACTAAGAAGTCTGTAACATAAAAAAAAAAAACACTTAAAACTACACACCACATAAAACAAAGATTTAGAGAGTCTGTGAGAAAGTTATTCAGTTTCTCACCGATTGTAGAAAATTGTTTCTGCTTAAATTTTAACTACTGACGGCTAAATAAATAAGGTGCTGTTACACGAACTAAATATTGTTTACTCGTGATTCTATGATGCATTATTATTGTATTGCAGTAATTGCGGAGAAATTCGCATATGCGTATCGCATCCAGAGCAACCAGATATCCGACAGACGGATAAAACTTCTTCAGGAGATCCTGTTAGGAGTGAGATTGATAAAAATGTATGCTTGGGAGAAACCGTTCATTTCTCTGGTCGATCAGGTTCGAAGGTAGGTGGTAATGGTTTTTGTGAGAATTTGTCAGAAGGTTTAAATATTGTGTAAGTCGTTAAAATTATTATTATTTTTTTTAATTTCCAACATTTTTAAACCTAAGCTCAACATTTTGTTTGAACAATAAGTTGTTAAAAATTCAATTTTAAAGAGATTGCAAATTACATTTTAATTTTAGAACTTCGTCTACATTCCTGTATATACTCTATGCTATTGATTTTTGTAATTCAACTGGAAAATCTTACATACAAATTTAATAATAATGAATGGCAAATGAAATATGTGTGTTTCAAATTTCATCTCAATGCTCACGAAAGTACATTTAAAAAAAATTATTTAGCAAGTATTTTTATGTAGTGAATAATGTAAGATGCGCCTGAATTGTACCAAACAATGAAAGTGAAAATACAAAACAACATTTTAATCGCGTATTTAAAATACTACTTGTAATAATATAGTATGATATGCAAATTCCGTATTGTGAAAAGCAGTGGTAAGAAACTCAGTTCATCACGTCGTACCGTGGAATGAGAGATTCAAAGAAACACAATAAATATCATGCGGGCTTGTTTGATACGTACCTTTATTAATATAGTAAATAAAAATACATGCTACAAATAATATGCACTCACTTTATGTACCTTTTATTTAAACGGAAGTGCGGTTTAATACATTACCTTTAAATCCGTTGTTTCGTTTTTGTGTGTTTCTTAAAAAAATTAAAATGCCCACTCTAGTTTAAATACTGATGTAGATGACTTATTGCTCATAAATTAGATATATTTATTAATGATTGTTTGAAAAACATTTTAAGTGTGTTTCATACAGTGCAAATACGGATCATAAAACGTTTTGTGGTTGTATTAAAAGTTATTTGTGAGTAAACGTAACATGGACGAATAAAATTAAATAAATATTTTCCAGTTATCGACCAGTTGTATTTTAGTTAGCAATAATTAAATACAGATTAACTCTCTTCGGAGAATCACGACAAGCTATAATTTTTATTTTTATTTTAAACTGGCAATGTTTGATTCGTTTGCTATATATACATATGATAAGCATTTGCATTTATATTTTTACAGAGCTGAAACCAAAGTAATGAAGAAAAGTGGTTTTCTCAGAGGAGCATTTTTGGTGTTCACTTTAAGTGCTAGCAGGATCGCTTGCTTCACTGTCATGGTCTGCATGGTATTTAACGAGCAGCCTTTGAACGCAGAAAATGTAAGTGTGTGCATAAAGAAACAATTATATTATTTTAATGACATCCAATTTGTTTCAAAATCTTTATTATTATTTTTCACTGAGACCAGTTTTGCAAAGCAGTGAAGTTGAAAAAGAAATGCCTTCAAAAATAAAAAATGTGTGTTTTCTTTAATACAGTATTATTTAGGTATGCAATATGTACAGAAAATTCATAACACCAAACATCGACGAAAAAAGGTTTCCCTTTAATTATTGGTTCGCGGATGGGTGACTTACGTTTTAAAAACAAAAACCACTAAGGCTTTCTAGTAATGAATTCAGTTTATTTCAGGAAACTGGAAAGGAAATAATTATTATTCTCATCAGAACACTAAGGGCAGTCAGAAGAGAGTTCTATCGTTTTCACAAATGTGGAAAATCGTCTATTTCACAGTGTTTCCATAAGACGGTTACGATGCCTGTAGAAAAACAAGGAAGATATACCACCGGAAAAACATCTTTGAACGTTATCTTTGGGTGATTTTGTTTTTCAACACTATCTGGAATTCGAGATCCGTTACTTAAATACGAAAATCAAAACAAAAGGAAAGACTACGCATGCGTAAGCCTTTTATGAACTTTAAAGCTCACTGCAACTACGCTTTACACGAACTATTCTGAGCGATGGGTGTTAGTTATTTAAATTTAAATTTTGAATTTATGACATTGCGTAGCTTTTTTTGTTACAGATAAATTAAGTCTGAAAATAATAAATGTACAAGACACAGAAATAAAAGCTAAGGTTGCTATAAAAAATAAATCAGAAAAAAATATGTAGAAGTCGGGAAAAGAAAGTAAGTCAATTATCTTGTCCTGATCAACACGAAAAAAATTTAATTAAAAATACGAAAAACAAAGTGCATAATTACTGACCATGGACAAACTTCTATGGACGAACTTACAAACACAGCACACACAAGCATCTGATATAAACACAAATGGTGACAATGCAGCTAAGGCAACACCTGATAAATAAATTACACCAAAGAACTTTTAATATATATAAAAAAATTAGCTTGAAACGCGTAAGCTTCTCTTGTAGACAACCACGTTCACAAAATCAACGATATTGAGTAATTATGAAATCGATGTATGGACACTGTTTAAGCGCTGAGTGTTTCACTTACAATGGCATGGGAAACAAGTGCAAATTAAAATTTAAAATGTTTCTATAGGCGATTGATATAAATGCTCGAAAATAAAGGTGTTTTTTAAGTCAGTTTCATGTAGCTTGACTCTCAATTTACAGTTCTACAAATAATATCAGAGTTACCCATTTCCCAGATTCTACTTGCAAAGAATAGCGTACTGTTTGTATACTAACACTGACCACAACATGAAGTTGTTTAAAAAAAAGGTTGACAGATAAAATGTGGCAAAAGAAACGCACAAATTTAGTACTACTTCGAAAAACAGTCAAATCTGAGGCCAGTTTCATGATAAAGACTATACAATGTGAGTCTAAATTCGACCGACAAATTTCTGCTGCAGGTTAATAACCAAAAAATAAGTTGAAAACCTTTATACGGCTTACGGTATAAATTTGTTTCCAAGGCTGTTTATGTCTTTGAAGTTGGGGCTGATACATTTTTTTTGTTAACATATAATAGTCGCAGCTTGGCTCGCGAAATTTCAGGGTATTGCTGATATCTTACCATTGAAGAAAAGCATATGATTTTTGCCAAACATATTTAGTAAAAAATTGGAAACAATAAATTTTAAGGTCAATACATGATTTAAATCATAATAAACCATTCAATAATGATTTTTTCTTAAAGTGGCTGTGCGTATGCCTTCTTAATTTTTAGTCTAAATATGGTATCTGATTTTGAAACTTCTGTTTTAGTGCCTTCGAAGATATATTTAGCATTGATGAAATCAGACTTACTTCATTTTTATTTCACGAGGTAGACCATTTAACAAATTTTTTAAATTACTTCTTTAAAATTAATTTTGCCCCTTATCATCCCCTTAGGTGTTTATTTATGTAATTAATTAAAGCCTAATTTTTATGGTAACCAGAAACCATTATAAGAAAAAATCCGTCAATTATTTATTGTTGATGCTGTGACAAAAAGACCAAAATTTAATGTGTGTGTATATATATTAATTCTTAATAATGTGAATAGCCATTTCCAATTTTTTTTCATTTCATCCAATGTACAGACTTTTCACACCTAGAAAACTTTATTATTAATATAGAACGGAATTAGGTATGCGAGATCGTTTAGTGCCACAACCCAAAAGTTCAATATAGACACTACTAACATAGTTCACTAAATGACACGCGCAACCAAATACAAATTATGAGTTTTCATTTAATATAGATGAGTACTCCTACGTTGTGAACCTGGAACACACTAATGTCTTCAAATTTCGTTCACATGACCTTCATGATTCATTATTTGTGAATACAAAGAATTATGGGATTAAAAATATGCATTAAAATAACTACTGTAACACACAAAAAAAAAGTATAACACGTACCAGTGGGGATTTAAATTCCAACTTGGTATATATAATCGACCATCGTCTTTATTCTTCAACTTGTATGCTACTGTAAACACCGCAGGGTATGCGGTAACGGTCGACGTTGTTACTCGTCTTGTCCCGTAATCACTCGCAACCTGCAGTTACGATGCATTGCTTCACCAAGGGCCGAAGAACTCACGGAACCGGGAAGCGATGAAGTCGCCGACCTCCGCGTCCCGTCCCGTCGGCACCAGGACGACTCGCCCCGCTGAACGACCGCAGCTGGTCGCACCGGGACTCGAACCAGCCCCTGCGTGAGGCCTCGGCGTCGCCAACGTCTCCCGCCCAGCCGACCCACAAGGGGGGGGGGGGGGCTAGTGTCGTTCGCTGTTGGTGCGCTCTAACACCTCGCCCTCGGCCGTGTTCCCCGAAAGCCTTCGGCCCCCATTGCCGACTCGTCGGCTTCATCCTACTCGTTGGCTTACTCGTACTCGCCCAGCGAGTGTGGCTCGCTCGTCCGGTGACTCGTATCAGCCATCTATTCTCCTCGTGCCGTTACCCCGCCACCACCTTATCTCTCAACTCGGCGTTTACTCGTTTATCTACTCGTCACTCGCCGAAGCGAGTGTTCACTCGTCGACTCAGGACTTGAACCCAAGTCCCTCGGTACTTGTGACGTCACGCCGACACCTCGGCGACACCTCCTTTTGACAAGGGCTTACCCCGGCGATGAAGTCCCTCTGTCGGCGCGGCGGATGGGCAGAGCTTCGCTAGTTCTCTCACGTGTCGGCGTCGTGTCATGGCGCGTCGGAGCCCGTCTGCTCCATCTGTGCATAAACTGGGGGCTATATCCCCTTCCAGGGTCAACTTAACCAGAATATCATTTACTCCGCTCGCCTAATCTGTGCATAAACAGCCGGCGTAACTTCCGGTGCCCCGTAACAGTCACATGAACGAGAAACTTATTCTATAGCCTCGCTCAAGCGTCGCGGATTGTCCAACCAACAGGCGGAAACTGGGCTGCTCTCGTAGCTATAAAGTCAGCGGGTGGCGTTTTATCAGGGGTGTGACGAAACACATCTCGTAAGTCACGGTTTGCAGTTAACGGGCTGGAGAACACCCGATACAAATATAGAAACTATTTTAGATGAAACTCGGAGCTTCTGAAGTATGATTAATTGTATTTTGAACTGTGAATTTTGTGGCAGTAGAAAAATATTTCATTGGAATAATTGGAAGTAACACCTATATTTTTAACATATTTTTGTAAAGTGTTACTATCTCCAATAATTTCAGTGAAATAATTTTCCTACAGGCACAAAATTCCGGTGGTTACAGAACTTCATTGAATTAAACTCAATCCTGACGCTAAGTGTCCAATATTATTTTTTTGTATTATTTATACCACTAATAACTCTGTTCGAGGTAAAATGTCCGTAGGGGAGACTGGGAACAATTGTAACATTTTTTAGGATTTTTTTTTCGCCACTATACATAATTAAATAACACTGATAGTTATCGGAAACAGTACTTTAATGGTCTGTGGTACTAGTCATGCAGTAAAAACGATTTCAATATGTATATTGATTATGAAACACAGGTGTACAGGATAATTATAAAGTCCGTGAAACATTTCAAAAAATCGGTACAGTGAAATGGCTAAGAATTATGTAACAAATTATACAGCATGTGAAATAAAAAATGTGAAAGTTTTCTTTCCACTAGTTATAAATGTTCTATGTGTCCACCTGGCGTCACACGACACACATCTAATCGATAGTCCAATTCTGCCCATACCCGACCCAGAATTTTAGGAGTGATGGTAAGAGCAGCTGCTACAATGAGGTGTCTCAATTCGTCAAGGTTCTGTGGTAGAGGTGGAACATAAACACTATCCTTGATGTAACCCCACAAGAAAAAATCGCAAGTTGTCAAGTCCGGTGATCGTGGTGGCCACGGGAGTAGCATTTGGTCAGCGGCCGCCCCACGGCCCATCCAGCGATGTGGCAACGTCTCATTCAGATAATCTCGTACCACATTGTGCTAATGAGGTGGAGCACCAATTTGTTGGAAGATGAAGTCCCTGCTATCAGCTTAAAGTTGTGGCATAAGCCACAATTGCAGCATGTCGAGGTAGGTGATATCAGTAACAGTTCTCTCAGCGAAGAAGAAGGGGCCATAAACTGTCTCGCTTGTCATGGCACAGAACACGTTAACTTTTGGCGAATGTCGGACGTGTTCGAGAGTTGCGTGTGGATTCTCTGTCCCCTATATGCGTGTTTTGTGTCGGTTGACTCTTCCTGAGAGATGAAAAGTGGCTTCGTCACTGAAGATTAATTTGCTTGCAAAGTCATCGTCTTCAAGACGGTTCTGCATGGCAATGCAGAACTGCAATAGGAGCAATTTTTCATCGTGGCTGATGGCTTGCAGAAGCTGCAATTTGTACGGCTTCACTCTTAATCGCTTACGAAGAATTTTACACACTGTTGGCTGAGAGATGTTCAATTCTGCACTAGCCCGATAAGTTGACTTCTTGGGACTCCGCACCATCACGTACCGTACACAATCCACTGTCTGTTGTGACACGCCTGGCCAACACGACCGTTTTGCGTCGCACAAACAGCCGTCTTCCTCGAATTTCTTGTACTACTTCATTATGCTATTGTAAACTGGTGGTGTTTTGTTAAATTTGCCACGGAAAGCTCTTGGACACTCACTACCGATTCGCTAAGGGCGTATTCAAGCACACAAAAGGCTTTCTCTGCCTGGTTGGCAGCCATTTTCAGCAACTACATGCACTAGCGCCCCTGTCGGTTGTTTTTTAAAATAGATTTTAGGCGCTACATTCAAAAAAACTTTGAGAGTTGTTCTTTCACGCGTTGTATAATTTGTTACGTTATTCTTTTCCATTTCGCTGTACTGATTTTATGAAATGTTTCACGGACTTTATAATTACCCTGTATTTACAGTAGGGGAGACTGGGGACAATTGTAACATTTATTTAGTATATATATTTTTTCTCTACTATACATCATTAGATAATGCTGATAGTTATCGGGAACAGTTCTTTGATGGTCTGTGGTACTAGTCATGCAGTTAAAAATTATATATATACCTATATATATTGATTATAAAATATAGGTGTATATTTAGTAATGTGTTCTGTTACAATCGACACCATTTGAAGGTCATTTGTAACACATATAAGGGTCGTTTGTAACACACATAGCGTACACAACATAAACTGAAACAAAATTAGTAGCGTGTTTAATTCGTAACAATTATAAACTTTTATGCATATAGCCCTATACAAAATACCCTCATGACATACAAAGTGTTTGTTTGTGTCTTCAATCTGACAAACAGTTGTGACACAAGTAACTTAATCCCCCTTTAGTGCAATGCACATGAGCCCATTTACTACATGACATGCATTGCACCCACTCTTCATTGGACGACTGTCTTTGTAGCTGTCTGAACATACTATACAAGAATAATCTTCTTCGTTTAACGTACACTTTGAAATGTTTGTTGAGTTCTGTATTTTCTGAGTGGTGTTATTGACTGTTTCGGTTATGCTCTTCACTTTTCTTGTGCTCTTGACTTTGTTGATGGCCGGAATTCTTATTTTTTATGCAGCATATTCCAGTGCTTCTTTCTCTGGTGTGCTGGTCAGTATGGCTGATTTACGTTTTCTCTTGTTAGGTAAACAGGTGTTCTGCTGGCTGGCTGTGGGGTATGGCTGCACTACATCTGGGGAAAAATTAAAAACACCAGCATCTCCAACCACTTCGTCTTCCATAACTTTCGCAGTGGCAGGCATGAGACATGTTTGTTGATCTGGTGAATTCATTAGACTTGGGTCTGGTCTTTCAGTTACTTCACATGGAGTGAAATCGCTGTCATCGAAAATGTTCTCGTTAAATGGCCATATTCCAGTGGCAGAAAACCTGGACATAATGTTTTTCGGTGTTGTTGCTTGTGGTAGAGCAGTTGCAACGATTTCAGGGATATCGTAAATAGTCATTTTCCTGGACGAATCTTCATCCATGCATCCATAGCTGTGAACGAACTTTTTAAAGGGACCGTAAACCCTTACATCAAGTGACTGTAACTTGTGAGAAGAATGGGGGGAAAGGACAATAATACAATACCATTTTCCCTGCAAAACTCTATTGTTGGCAAGTACAAATGACTGTCGTGGTTGTCTAACAGAAAAAGCACCTTATTTTCCTTGTCTGGTTTGGCATGCTTTGGAAAATGCTTCATGAAAACTAGAAATTCTTCTTTTTGCATCCAACCAGAACCATTTGCTACACCTACACAGCCCACAGGACCACCCCAAAGAAAAACAATTCATGTAATACTTTCCTTGGGAACACAAACATGGGCGGCACACAGTTCCCAATTGCATTCACTGCTACAAAAACAGTGACCAATGTACCTCGTTGTCTTTCGACGGCAAGATGTCAGCAATGACACCAAATTTCGCAAGCCGGTAATTAGCTATTCAAGCATCAAATATTATTTATTTGGTATCAAAAAACCCATATCAAAACTACAAACTACAATTCTACAATTTTTCCTAAGTCACCCCCCTAAGCAGTGACAGTAAATGTGGTGAATATGATTTTAAAATAAATAATTATATCTCCAAATAACATAAAACAAAAATATATAATTGGGCAACAATAATAAGAATATTCACTTTTTTTTGTGAAATCCAATCCCTAAACTGTGAAAAAGGGTTACATATTGTTTTAGATAATTTATTATATCACCTTTTCTAAACAAGATATTGGGTACCAAAATCAAATATACGAAATTCCCAAACAAAATTTTACCTTTCGCGTAATTCAACCTCTGCTGTGTGTCAAAGGGGTATATATGGTTTTATTATAAATAATTAAAGCTCCGAATATAATCAAGCATAAGAAAGGATATTGAGTACCCATAAAAGTAAGAAAACTAAGAATCAAAATTCTACCATTTTGCAAAAGTCAACCCGTGAAGGGTGTAAAAAGGGTAGCTGTAGATGGAAAAGGGGAAAGTTGAAAAATTATATTTCTTATGGAACTATGGTTTGATGGCTTGATGGCTTGCCAATCGTGAGGAATCAACCATGTTCGGGCATGTCCGCCACTCTTTGACTATGATCAGGACCTCGTCGGCCATCTTGGATGACTCCACATCCGCCATCTTAATACCTACAATCAGTGGCTTCTCGTCAGAGCAAGCAAGGCAAGCAGTGCTTGTATAATTTCATTGAATCATTATATATATATTCAATCACAAAAGGGGCAAAAACACTGTCAGTTTTATTATAGAAACATTAATTATCTAACAGCTCTTTTTTTAATATTTGCAGAAACTCTACTTCTAAATGGGTGAAATATTGTAAATATAGTTACCATTAAAAATATATTCTTATCAACTCAAAACTAATTTAAGTTATAGGTAATGATAAATCTAACTACTTTAAACTAACTATCCTTATTTAACGCTTTCAAAAATATCAACTATTAAATTGTAACGAAGGCAATACTATTCATAAAAAATTAAAAATCTGTTATTGCAAGATAAAATTAAATTTTATATAAATTAACTTCATTATAAATATTTTAAATTTCATATGCTTTTTTTCTGTATATTGATACATATTTTTAACTGTTACAAAGGAATATTTGATTAATTCTATTATATTTACTTTAACCAAAAATATGCAAAGCAAGATCTGATACTGGCTTATGGATAGTTAAGTTTAAGTATGTTTAATTGCTGATGTGCCCGATGTGTTGCCATGTCTTGTTGCAGCTATCTCCAAGAGCGAATTTCAAACTAAATTGCCGCAATAAGCCATTCCGAAACGTCTGGTATTCTTTCAATTATTCAGGTGTGGTCTCAATATATAAGTCAGGAATAAGTTTGTGGCTCTGATAATGAAAGCTTACGATATATCTGTAAAACAATGTTTCAAAATATATTTATGTGTTTGCACTTCAATCATAAATCTCACATGATCTTGGAGGCATGAAATTTTTTGGAAATTCTTATCTTTTCATGTCTCCTTTTTTTCAAGGTTTTCACCGTTGTCTTCTTTATATATTCAGCACTGCACTCGACTATATTTTTTGTTCGTGGAATCCAAGAATCTACAAATGCACTCATATCACTACAGCGGCTGGAGGTAAAAAATTTCTTTCCACGATTTTTTTATTATTATAGAAATCACACATTAGATTTTAATATTAATATTTTTTTCTGATACATATCTTGGTAAAACATACAAAAAGTTTTTTATGTGTTGGAAAAGTAGGTGTAATTGGTTCATTCTGGGGCACCGGTGGGTGGTGGGGGATTCGGGGATTCGAGGCGATCATCTTGGATTATGTCACTTCCGGTGGTCATCTTGGATTACGTCACTTCCGGCGGCCATCTTCCATTTGACCTTTGGCCCCGGAGGCCATCTTTGATTCCACCATTTTGTTTTCTAGAACTTCTACCGAATTATGATGTCACATCCACCATCTTGAAAATCCTCAAATATTAACTTAGAAAATCGGAATTTTTTTTTTAAATTTATAAAAAAAGATATTATTAAAATTTTAATTTGAAAACATGATGACTTCGTCATCGAGCTCCTCACTTCTGTGCGTTGCACTTTTCGTTATGATGGCATCATCATCGAGCGTCCCACTCCTACCCATGCATTATAGTCTGCTGGAGGTGGCCATCTTCTTTAGTGGAGACCACCATCTTGATTTCATCTGATGAATATCGTCATCGAGTGTAGGTTTCTAAAGTATGTTAGTGTATGTAAGGTCGAGTTTATATTTCCTGTCAGTATTGTTATGCCCCTAATAGATCAAAAAATTCACAAATTTTGTTATAATAAATCACAAAATCCACAGTCATTTTGTTGTTGTGACCACTATTTATTCTTAAAAACATACAATGTATGTAGAAGTGTGATTATATTTCCCAACAGTGTTGTTATGACCCTAATAGACCAAAAAATTCACAAATTTTGTTATAATAAACCACAAAATCCACAGGCATTTTGTTCAAGACCACCATTTTTTCTTAAAGACATAATAATTTATGATGTTTGTATAGTCTGTGATATATGTGATCAAATATCAAAAGAATCGACTCATCATTGCGGATGCGATGGTTATAGTATTGATAATTAAAAAAATATTTATTTAATTAAATTTATTTACTCCATCCTACACCGTTCAGGATCAGAAATTTTTCAGAGCCCTCACACCTAAGTAATATTTATATTGACGTATCTTCTAAGCAGTAACATTTTTGCGTACCCGTGTTTAAAAAGTTGCATGGAAGCAAATATTTTAATGTTTGCATATACATTTTCATTTTCACTGTTTTTAATATGATTACCTTGCGGAATGCAGGTTTCATGTTAAAATAATAAACAGTATGCAGGTAAAAATGATATTTTTTAAAATAAACTGGTGGCTTTTCACGACATAAAATCCTTAATAAAAATAAAAACTATACACATCAAACGAAACTATACAACTAAAATATAAACTATATACAAAAACCGTAACTTTATACCAATAATGTAAACTATAAACAAAAAAACCTATAAAGAAACTGAAACATTACAACAAAAAAAGAAAATGTACAACAAAAATCGGAAAACTATACAATAAAATACACAAACTATACATAATAAATGGAAACAACAACCAAAATATTTACAGAAACTTTATTCGTCGTCTCCGATACATCCGTGGGGGACCGTGCTGATACCATCTTTACAGATTCGGCGCTTGTCATCTTCCCACGTAATGGCGAGCTTATTATATACTCACTGTACAGTATGTGCTGCCGGGAGCGAACAGCCCTAACACCTACCCTCCTTGTGCGGTGGTCTTGCAGGGCATCCAGGTAGTCACTGAATGTTATTTGGTTTTTGACTACACAGCACTGGATGCCCTTAGCCTTTCTTCGACCTCGCCACCGCACCAGTAGGCATAGAGTTTGGCCCGCAGACCGACAAACTCACTCATAACTTGCTCCCCCCCCCCCCCCCACATTCATCTTTGAATTTACCAACCACCTTTTTCTTGACAGGAGAGAAGCAGGGATGGTTAGAAGAATCGTCTGGAACAGACATGGCATCAATGGATGTGTCTGGCCATTTTAAATGGCGAATAGGAATCGGCAGAGACATTGCCCACCCATACAAGTTATTCGCATCCACATACCCTACAAAGATAAATGGCTTGGAAGCATCGTAGGTTTCTGGTACATAGGAGTTATTGGCTACGCAATGTCGTTTGATGCTTTGCGCTACACCTCCCCAAATACCTGCTTCCACAAACACATACATGTCATAATCAGTCAGAAGCTCCAGTTTTACGCCTGTGGTACGAAGCATCGCATCGAAAGCGAACCCTGGACAAGAAATGTAGTGCGAGGGGTCTAGACTGTCTCAAGGCACAGACTGCGAAAATTCTCGAATACATCTTTCAGGATCAGGACATCCGTCTTTAGGTAGAAGTCAGCATACTCCTCTAAAGTAGCGCACGGAAACTTACCCCAGACATTTTGTGCGTGCTTATAATCTGCCTCTGAAATCCCAGAATCAGTCAGAATATTGTAGAAATCATCGATAGATGGAAGACTCCTATCATCCAACCGAGAAAAAGAATCCACAAAATCATATGGGAAGACCCCCTTGCGGGTAACCAATTCCAGCTCATGAGGAGCGAAAAATGCAGCAGTACTTATAAATTTGTCTGCTGGAAAGAACTCGGCGAGAGAAGCGAGACCACGGCTCATGAAGCAGAACGTAGCAACAAACTGAATACTAAACATATCACACAACTTCTTGGAAAAAGTTATCAGCTTTTCTTCCGAATTATGAATAATGAACATATCTTTACTGTCGTACCACAACTTCCTGATAATGAAGGTCTGGTCGTATGCCAGGTTGTGGAAGAACACAATAAACTTCTTCGGTCTGCACCTGAGAAGGTTGCAGTCATTAAAAGCACCCCCAAGATACTCGCCAGTGAAGTGATTGTGGTCACGAACTTTCTTTGCAGTCCCTCCAAACTTTCCACCACAGTAGCAACACTTTGTTGCTTGCAGAAAAGCAGTGTTCTGTGCATGTGTGAGTGGAGTTACCGGAACAGATGTAGAAAATATTTTCTGTACATCCTGTCCAATCTCTACAATGTGTGAAATGAACCTTTCCTCTGCATCACAACCTCGATACACTTCAGGCTCTGATGGAAGTGCTGAAGTGAGATTTGCAGGAATTATGGTGTTATCAGATTTCACATAAATGCAGTAGCTGTATGCCTTATGTTTTTGGTACTGCAACGTGTATGCCTCATTAGGATTTGGCTGACAGGTATGTATTTTTTCGATAATAGCCTCAAAATTACAATACACAACTATAGGCATCTTATCGGCATGGTGGAAATTTTTGAACTGCAGAATAGGAGGCTGACCATTTTCATCAAGCTGTGGCATCTCCATTCAAACCGCAACATGTTGTTTGCAGAGCCTACTGTGTTTTTCAAAACACTGAAGACCAGTGAGTCCACCAACCCTTTCCCGATCATCGAAATGCTTGAAGCATCTTTTACATACATGGAGAGCATCATGATGTGTAGTGAGTTGGGGGCACACCAAGGCGGAAAAATCAGCAATTAATGTAAAATGGGCCGAATTGTTACTAACCAAGAGTAGAATATCGAAATGATTTTCTTTTTCTTCTGGAGCGACTCATGCTGGTACAATGTTCTGGTTCTCGTCGATACTATAGATGTTGATGGAGACACCATGATTCTCTTTTTCGAACAGTGGTATTTGCCGAATTGGAGTAGGAAAATCGATGTTTGTAAAATTGAACTTTCCTTCCAGGTCATGGTAACGGTGGTTGACGCGCTCTGGATTCCATCCCTCCACATACTTGACAAGAATAGACCACTTAAAACACATGTGATCTTCAAGGTTTTGTGGGTTAATCACTGCATGTTTTGACTTGATAGTGGTAGGCAGTTCTATGTATGAACTGGCACGGAGTGGTTCGAGCTTATTTATTCTAAGTTGAAGTCGCTTGACAATGGACAAAGTCCATCCAGACCCCTTCCCCGTGTAATCTTCCTCCTCCTTGCAGATCTTGGGGATGGATTCAGCAACTGCTTCCACCACCTCATGAAATGCGTAGAGAGGAACATTCACAGTTTTGAAGGCCCTCTTCTATTCGCTGGCATCTACAGGCTTTTCATAATCGCACTCGGGGATTATGTTAAACTTGAGTGAACCATTCTCCTCAATCTCCTCCAGAAGCTGGCTGATTATTTTATCCTTGACAGAGTTCAAGTATGTAAAAATGTCCTTGGCAGAACTGGTGTTGTTTTCTGCCACATAAGTTTTCAAGTTACCCTTGAACCCCACTTCGGCGGTGATGAAACCATGGGTATTGGGTAAACCAGCCTCGGGAATCACCTTTGCTCGCCTGGTCGAAGGCTTAGGCGTTACTGCTTGCTTGAGCACTGCCATCTTTTGCTTTTTGGACAGAGGTGGAGCAGGACCCTTGCACACTTTGGTGTGTGCTTTTAAAAAGTTGGCCCTTGCGAATTACTTAGCACAGTTTTCACATGAATGTGCTATGCGGTTTGTATTGAGAATACAGGCCGTCTTTTCATGCCATCTGACGACATCAGTACGGGCGAAAGTCTTGTAGCAGAAGCTACACCTGGTGCCTGAAGTCGTGGGGGCAGCACCAGTGCATGAATACAGATGCTGCTGCATCTTGTCGCTGCGTGCATCAGTCCGCAGTCGTGTCAGGCTGCGTTCGAGTTATTTGTACTGCTGAATTCTCGCAACCAGCGAATTCGTCACGGGACTGTCTCCATAGTCGTATCAGACCGCGTTACTTTGTACATCTGAACTTTCGTAACCAGCTCGTTTCGTCACGGGACTGCCTCCGCAGTCACATCGAGTCGCGTTTAAATCGTTACCAGAGTATTTCCGGGAGTCCGGGTCGCGGCGAGGGAGAACGCTCGCCCCGCAACGTGTCGGCCAGGCTGCGATAGGGCTTCGACGGAATAAAGTAGCTCGTGAAAATGGACAGCAACGTCTTCTTCTTACAACCTTCTTCGTATCCTCTAACCTATACAACCATTTTACCACATAGGTAACACTGTTGGAGGTCACGCTGCAGGTTGTCAGCGCACTGACATTCGTGACAGTAGCGGTTGTGGCCTAGCGAAAATACTGCTGGGCAGAAATGGCATTTCTGCATGATGGATGAACAAATTTCCCTCCCGGTTCCATGTTTCACGGTCCTGGCCACGTTGGCCTGAACTCCACCTTCTCTCCAACTGGAGCTACGCGGGCAAATCAGGGCGAGTCTCAGGACAATTCGCAACAGGGACTTAGGGACCCCAGGGCGAGGGAGGTCACAGTTATGTAATCTCACATCTTGAGTTAACGTTGAATATTTTTAGGCTAGTGTAAGATTTCGTGTGGACTTTAAATATTTTACATTGCAAACAATTTAAGTTATCTAGACTTTAATTATTTTAACATTTTAGTGATATTAGGGACCGAGTAGGTTTGAGGTTATGTAATCAAATATTCTCACATTTTTAGTTAAAATTGAATATTTTTTTGGCTAGTGTACAATTTTGTTTGGTCTGTGAATATTTTACATTGCTTAAATTTAGGTTAGGTTAGATTCAAGTGGGTTATGATAACCTGAGAATTAGTTTATTGACTTTCAGGCTTTTTTGTGTGAATGTTTAGGTTTGAGGTTAGGTTCGTTTTCATGTAAAATCTAGCTACATTGATTATGTTAATTCTTTTGTTATAGTTCTCCGTACGTCGTGCTTCCTTCGTGTGTGTGATCATGATTGCCCCACTATGATCGGATTTACCCCGTGAATGATCGCAATTACCCCACTTGTTTTGTGAATCCTGTGATATCACCTTTTAAAGAATAATTTTTTTGTAAATTTATATGTGCCATTAATTAACTTTTTCAGTCAAGGTATATTAATTATACATATTGAAGTTTATGCTCATGTATTTTCATTAACCTAATCCTATTTTCAAAAATTTATTTTCACAACACAATTTGAAGTGATCGGAATTGCCCCTCTCTACCCTAATACAAAAAGAAGTGGTGTACCAAATGAAACTTTATGTTAGTGACACTACCCTGGAATATATTTGCTAATCTAAAATACTCATTATATAAAGTAATCTCAGGTTTTAAAATACCTAGGAAAACTGGCATTTCAACGATTATAATTCAAATTCTCCTTGTGATCCGTTAACGGGCTGGATTACACAGTCATTAAGCGCGTGCTTGTTAACCATGAGGGACGTGGCTCGATACACATCACTCAATTTTTACCTTTTTAAATAATAATATCATATAATATCATTATATAATAATGATGTTGAATCAGATCAATACATTTATACTTTGTAGTAATTATTTACAGACTTATTTCAGTCGTTTAAGCACAAAAATATACTAACATATACTTAGTGTTATAATATTGATTTTAAATGTTTCAGGTATCTGTTTTAGTAATGCTTTGGAAGTATAACTTTAAACATGTATAAAATCTTAAAAAATAAAAAAATCTTAATGAATTTTAACAAATAGACAGTATTTTAATATAATTCCGTGTAGAAATTTAGGCCCAGGTCTAAAATATTTTCAAGTATTTTTTTGCTTTTATCAGAGCCGTTTCTAATAGTTTAAAATTTTCAATTGTTTCGTGTTGCCATCTACGGGTGATGGTGACAAACAACATTTATAATACAGGCAGCGATTTCTAGCGTTGGGCGTACAAAGAAAGTGTGTACTTCCCGACTAAAAATGTTGGCATGTACTTGAAAAATTAATACTTTATTGATCAGTATATTTATCAAGAGCGACACTATTTTTAAGAAATCTACTTTAAATTTTGGTGCCCGTCGCATTTATGTAAATTAATATAGAGATTTGAAGAGCCAAAGATGATTATTCATTGTGAAACAACTTATTGACCTAACATTCTTCAAGACCACCAACGAACACAACCTATAGTCTCTAATTCAATTATTATGATTATCAAGACACGGAAATACAAATTAGAAAATATTATTTTAAATGTATATTATTAAAACGTATAAATGTAATGTAGACTCTTAGGTCCTGAACTATAGCAATTCTGAAAGAGACCTAGATCCTGATGTCATTCGGGAAAAAATTAAATTTCTTTGTCTTTTATGTTGTGTGGTTGGTAGTGTCAGAATCGTGAGTAAATGATTTCGGAGAGAAAAAAAAGGAATCATGTTTAACATGGGAGTGAAAGTTCTGTTTACTTCTATACTCCGTTGACTGAACCCAACCTTCTACTTCGGTAAACTTCGGAACTCTTCGGGTTGGGGTTACAGCTTCCATCCCTGTGAACTGTAGACTGTCCGTCCGCGGCACCTTTTGTCGATTCTTTCCCTTCTCTTTGCACGCCGGCGCCGGCCGTTTGTGACGTCATCACCTTCGCGCCCGCTCCCAGTGGCCGGGCGACGCAACAACGAGCAAATCACGGATAGTTAACGTAACGTTTCAAGTGGGAAAAAATACAGTAAAATATAAAAATTCCAAAAGCGTTTTTAAAGAAAATACTAAATGCAAATAGAATAAAATTAATGGAAAATAACCTTTATAATAATATTAAAGAACGTTAAAATTTCTGTCTAGATAAAAATTTATACTAACAAACATGTTTAAATTACCGGAAATACGAATACTACTAATAACACTAAAATAGCCTTTAAGAGGCCAAGAGCCACAATTTGTGATATATAATACAAGTTTTCTCAGAAGAAATTTGAATACCATTGATTTTGATCTCTTACAAAATCCTATATTATCGATTAAGGCGCTTATTTTATATTGTGATTAGAGTATTAATTTATGTGCAAGGTTCAAAGTACTCGCCATAGAAAAAATATTTTCCGTAGGTATTTTGTACTTAGTATTCACTACTAATTTTTTGTTAGTAAATTCATAGTCAGTAGTTAGCGGGGTAAAATTACCCGTAAACATAAAAAAAAGAAAACTTAATAAATGAGTTATACTTCTGTGTCATTAAAAAACATTGTTAAAATTTGCAGAAATTCCTTCTTCAAGAAGAACTGACGAACGCGGCAAATCACTCACGAAATGTTGTCTGTCAAGAAACAAGTGGAACGGCTGTAAGCATGGAAAACGTCACAGCTAGATGGGACAAGTGGAGTAATGAGCTGACATTGTCAAACATAAACATTCGCGTGAAGACTGGTTCTCTTGTGGCAATAATTGGATCCACCGGCAGTGGAAAGGTATTTATAAATATATTATATAATTCTTATTGTCTTTGGTGCTAAGTCAGTTTAAGTCAAAATACATATTTGTTGGCAAAATTTCAGACAAACTCAATTGTAAAATTTCACGACGTTCGTAATGCTACATATGAAATGTTTATATATATATATATATATATGCTGGAATATGGGAAAAGCATGCTACTATATTTGTCTAGATAACTCCATATATAGAGTGGTGTTTCAGCAAGTTAAAAAAATTAAAGAATGTATGTTATTAAAAGTTTTTAAAACGTCGTGGACATTTTAAACAAAAGCTAAAAACCACGGAATTACTTGACCAATCTTTAAATAAAATGTAAAAGTTATCGCGTAAGCATTAAAGGTCTACGAAAACAGCCAAAAAGTATTACGAATTAAAAATAGAAAGTGAAAAAGAGTCCTATAATGCTTATGCCAGCAATCAACAGTCAGCAGTCAGTATCACACTAGCAAATACTAATCTATACTAGCGTTAGCAAGCAAACAGCTTATAAATAGCTCCGTCAACAACACATAGTACGAAATTTCAAGGTACATTCGTACACAAAACAGAAGTTTGAAACATTAAAATCTCCCTCCCCCCCCCCCTTTTTTTTTTTTTACCTTTTACACTTTCACATATTTACAATTTTAAACGTTTAAATTTTGTCAGCTCCTTTATTATTTTGAACACGAGGCTCAACACAGCGCTGAAGCATTATTGTAGTTACGCACTTTACTAATGTTAAAAGTCTACCTATTAATGTAACTAATTTAAATATTATCTTATAATAAGTATTTTACTTAATGATGGTTGGCTCAACTTGGGCTTATGGAATACTGAATCAGACTTTTGCGTTCGCAAAAAATGATCTCTTTGAACCTTTGTTTTATTGGTGGTTAAAAAGAAAGGTGAATAAAAAAGAAATATCAGGACTCACTTTGTATTCAATATCATTTTAATCTAACAAAAACATTTTTGTAATTATTTTCCCAAAAGCATTTTTGTCACCAAAATTTATATCTGGAATATTTTGTTTATTTAATATTACGAAATACACTATTTCTTTTAGTAAATAAACATAAATATTAAATAAATAAAGGTAATTATAATATTCTGAACTAATTATTAAAAATAACGTATATCTATGTAATATGCCGTTTAACACGATACTTGGTTATTTCACGCCCTTACAGCCTAAATTTTAAAACATAAAAAAGTATTTAGAACCTAACCAAAGAGTCTAACACGAGTGGGTGCTACGATGTTCTTATCTGGAGTTAGTACTTCCGCTAACTTCTAAATATATATATATTTATCTATGCTATTATAAAACTGTATCTGTTTGTTTCTTCGAGCATCACCCAAAAACTACTGGACTGATTTCAATGAAACTTTCCGTGTTTAAAAGATTGTTTTTGACTTAAAAACTGGTGTATATTTTATCTCGCTGTATTGACGGGAGCCAGAGATAAAACATAAAAACCACATTTTTGCATAGATAATTCCCATCCTTCTTGGTGAGGCCCGTACGCTTTGTGGAGATCGCGGCGGCTAGCGAACTATCGACGCTAATAGTTTAGTTTGGAATTTTCTCAATAGATGTCGTTGCCTGAAATTTGAAACGCGTTATCGCTCCATGCGTCCGTCACGTCTTTATTTGTTCGAGCACCGTGCAAAAACTACTGGACAAATTTGTACGAAACATTTTGTGTTTAAATAACACTTAAAAAGTTGTACATATTTTATCTCTGTATAATACGAGAGCAGCTTGAAATAGTTGAAAGATTAGGTTGTATTGAAACAAACATGGCGTCAAAGATAATTAAAATATTAGGTTCTAAAAATAATTACGAACGAGGCGATATATTTTTAACACACTTTCATTAGCTTCACTTGTAACTAACTACGTAATCAAATCTTGATAGCCGATTTTAACCTACTTCTAATTGTCGTATCGATTAGAAACTTTACACCCATATGTAATCCGGATGAAAATCCAATAATTTTATCACTATAACCTGAGCAGAGAGGGTGGGAGGGTCATAGGGGCAGAAAACCGCTATTTTCGAGCTATGTGCAATAGCCATGCTCTTTGTGTATCCATGAGGCCGGGGCATGGTGGTAAATCCGCCGGTGGTCAAATGCACCCCCCACCCCCCGAAAAACCTAAAGTTCGAAAATTTTGAATATACATTCTGTTTATATTTGGAGTGTTTTCGATTCAAGAGGCTGGGGCACGATGGAAAATATGCTGGGGGTTAGACCACCCCCCTTTCCCTTTATAAAGGGAGTTTATTTGCCCCAAATTTTTCGAAAATCCGGAAAATTTAAAAACGTTGATTTTGACGTGCTCGTGAGGTCTTCGGGCACTTTAGTACTCCTCGGATGAGTCCACGGTTAGGGTGAAGGTCGGAGGGGGGTGGGGTTCAATTGCCCCCGAAATTTTTGGGACTCTGAAAATTGATTTTGCGGTGCATTTAGAGGAGTTTTTTCGAGTTTGGACGTTGGAGGTACAACCTATTTCTTTCTCTCCCCCCCCCCCCTCAAAAAAATCCTCGGTGGGTTGAGCCCTGGCCCTTTTCAACGAAATGTTCATTTTCTCAATAAAAAAAATAACAACTCGTGTTTACTGAGTCACTCTCCCAGTCTAACACGTGATTTTGTTTCCGGTATACTAAAAATGGTTTTCGGTGACTGTGTTGTGTTGACTGATACTATACCATGTGTTTGTGTCACAAGCTATGTTTAACATGTGCTATATGGGGTTTTGTGAGAATCGAATAGAATCGTGTGCCAGCCCTCAAATCATCGTCTCATCCTTTTGTTGTAAAACCGAACATACAATAATTTCATGATTATGAGCTGTAGGATTGGGAAAGAAGGGGGGGGGGGCCCATCAGAGGAATAAAAAACACTACTTTTGAGCAATGCACAATACCTATGCTTTTTGTGTAACCATGAGGCCGTGTCAAGGTGGAAAATTTGCCCGACGTTGACTGCCACCCCACAAGTTTTGGTTTGGTGATGGGAGGATAAAAGCCACAAAATTTGCCCCCAATTTTTTAAAAGTTCGGAAAATTGAAGTACATTGAGTTCGATGTGCTACCGAGGCCCTTAGGGCACCATCGGACCCCCTCGCATGATGGGGGTCAATTTCCCCCCGAATTTTCGGGACATTGATATTTTATTTTTTTTGTGCATTTCGAGGAATTTATAAAAAAAAAAAAATATTCAATGTGAACTAAAAAGTCAATAAAATTACATTCAATAAACTAAAAAAATACATTCTTTCATTTTTTATGAACTTAAGTGTAAAAAATAATTAATTCTAATTCATTTGTTCAACAGCGATAGAATGAACTATGAATCTGTATAAAGAAATTATTTAATAAAATTAAAATAAGAATCAAGTAATTAACAAAACAATTAATTTTAATGAAATAAAAATTTGGGGTGATCTCTTCTTTCATTTTCATAATGACTCTGTTTTCAATAATAGCCATTAGTGTTAAAAAAAATTCAAACAACTGATATCAAGCGTGCGCTGCTCTCTTCTTTCATTTTCGTATATAGGTACTATTCTAACGAATAGACTTTAGAGATAGAAAGTTTAGGGCATCTTATATCAAGCTCCTTAAGCATTTTTCCTTTGAAATATATTATGTTTATTACTTGATTCTTTTTTTAACTTATTAAAAAAATTACATTATACAAATACATAGCTCATTCGGTTGTTGTTGAACAAATCACTTAAATTAATATTTTTTTTTCCTTTTTAGTTCATAAAACAATAAAAGCGTGTTTTTTTGGTTTTCAAAATATTATTATATTGTATTATTAAAATTATAAGTTGCACTTCATTCAATAACTGTTTCGTTTTTCGCTAAGTTATAATAATAGTAGCAGTGGTTTTTACGGCACATATAACCTACAACTGAAAACTTTGAAAACTTTGCAAAAAATTGGTAAAACATCATACAAGCGAATCCAATCAAGGGGAAAGGTGAATTGTATATTGGAAATTTTATTTATTATTACTAAGCATAACTATTAATCTACTCATACGTTCGATAAGAAAATTGATACCATTATTATACCTTTCAAATTAAGATGCAATTGTTTCAAAAATTTTCAAATAATGTAAATGTCTATAATGAAGCTGATGATGGTTATGGAGTCAATGGACCATGAAACGTAAATCTATATAATTTTTTTTTGGGAAGTTGCACCACGGTAATGGCTAAAATAGGTAGTACATCTTCGAAATCTACCCGAAAATAAATAATTTTTACTCAGGGAAGTAACCAGACTGGACTTGTGCCCCGGGCGTTGCGTTTGTTGGGGAGGGGGTAATTAAACTGGCAGAATAATTTTTACTGAAGATAATTACTTGAGTATTGTAGAGTTAGAACACAACGCAAATTGTTGGAGGGCATACGAACTAAATTATTTGCATGAATTCGTGTTATTGAAAGATACATATATGCATGTCATCAAATATTTGAAAAATTTCTTTATTTCATGTTGTTACCTAGTCGTTGGAAATTAGAATGGCAACAAGAGCTTAAGGAAACACAGAGCAATGTATAACACATATTTAGTACGGCATGTACAGAGATTTATTCACACATTATACAAACACATATAATCCTCATACATTAATATAAATTTTCTTATTATGTTGGCTGTTACACATTACTGCTACAATTCATGTTCCAGCGATTACCAACAAAACACCTGAAATAAATTTATACAAAATTACGTACCATTCACTACTTTTTAAACATTTTCTCATAACCACACGAATTATTCCTCAATAAATAATTCTAACTGGACCCTTTTCTTTTAGTTATAATTACAAATTCTTTTTAATACAAAATACTTAAACCTTCACTTACAGATCAAAATTAGACATTGTTTTAACAGTACCAGAGACTTAGGAACGAGATATTTCTAACACAATTTAAATTTCAACACTTCTCCCCAAATAAAATTGGCTAAAATCTTCAGTGTCGTTTAAGTGATAGCGGCGAGTGTTTTTTTTATTTCCGTTGATCCTTGACCTGATCACCCCAGTCGGACCGGAAACCATCGACGGAGCGAATTTCTTTATTCTACCTCTGCCGCCGTGCTGATTCCCTGATACTTGCACATTCTCGCCGGCTCTTAATTCACACTATTTGGTAATAAAACGAACACTATACTAGTGCAGAGAATTGGAGACAAATCACCTAACATGCTGTTGCTTGAAATTATTTTAAAACAGGTTTTCATTAAAAATTTACCTCCTTGTTTATGTTCATAGGTAGTCTTAAACGCCACGACTGATAGTCCCGCTAATGCCACTGCACTACGCCCTTAACGTTTTAATCAAGTAGTAGCACCTTTTATTTTCACCGTATTAATAGAACGAGAAAATATATATATATTTTTTTAAAGTATTGCTGAGCAGAACTCTGTTATGCTCCTTGTCGCAAACCACTTCATGACCCTCAGCGGAATTTTCTATGTTCCCCTTGGTCATTTTACTGCAAAGTCCGACACATACTTTTTACTTCCGAAGTATGTGTTTGTATAATGTGTGAATAAATCTCTGTACATGCCGTACTAAATATGTGTTATACATTGCTCTGTGTTTCCTTAAGCTCTTGTTGCCATTCTAATTTCCAACGACTAGGTAACAAGAAAATTGCGCCACTCTGCTCACAGAGTGTGTCTGGGCATGTGAAAAATTTTCAGATTATTTGGAGGGGAGAGAGTTTGTGTTGAAAACTGATAATGAGGCTCTTACCTGGCTATGGCGTTCTAAAAAGGAATTGGGTAAATTGGGAAGATGGGTAGAAAGGATGAGTCGTTTCCGTTTCATCATAGAACATGTTAAAGGGAAAGAAAACAATGTTGCCGACTGTTTGTCGAGAATGTTCGACCCGAATGAGTTTGAAGTTCAGGATAGGGAGGAAGATGAGGAGGAAGTCTTTCCAGAAGGTTTAAATATTTTGAGTAATTTACCAGAAGCCTATATTAATATTAGGCGTTGGCAAGAGCTAGATAACGAATGTAAAGTGATTAAAGACGGAGTAGTCAATAAAACCCGTGATGATTTTTGTATATGTAGGGGTTTAATAGGAAAACCAGGTAGACAAGGGAATTTCCGAATTTTTGTACCCGTAAGACTGCGAGGCATGTTATTTGAATATTACCATAGTTCGTATTTTGGGGCTCATTTCGGTCAAGATCGTACCTTGAAAGCCATTAAACGAAATTTTTTTGGGAAAACATGGAGGAAGAGATTCGTCGACAAGTGCGATCCTGTGGGGTATGCCAAAAGGTTAAGGCGAAAAATACTAAGCCCATAGGATTGCTGAGTAGCAGTCCCCCAGCATTTGTGTGGGAAAGGGTTTACCTAGACTGCTTTGGACCTCTCCCTAGATCCAAGCAAGGGAATAATAACCTGTTAGTGTTAGTAGATGGGTTCTCCAAATTTTTGATGATATTTGCCATGAAGGATCAAAAGGCTACCACAATCACAAGAATATTAACGGAAAGGGTTTTTCCCTATTTTGGGTCTCCTGCCTATCTCATTACTGATAATGCCAAGAATTTTGTATCAGATGAATTCAAAAGTATGGCGTTCTCTTGGGGAATACATATGGTCCAAACTAGCCCCTACCATCCATCCGGGAATATGGTAGAACGGTATAATCGGGTGATTAAAACTATCCTCAGAGCCTACTATCATGATAGCCAACAAAATTGGGACAAAAACATACATAGTTTGTTGTTGGGAATTAATAGTAGTGTCAATAAAGCCACACAACTTACCCCCTCTCAAGTATTTTTGGGTAGGGAATTGTTACACCCCTTAAGTATAACATGGGAATTATTAGTCGGTGACGCGGAGGAGGGCTCAAGTAAAGGCGCTCAGGAATATTGGGCAGAAACCACTAAGCATTTAAAACAATATTATTCCCGGATGAAACAGCAGTTCAATAAGAATAGGGAGGACGTTCCCTATGAAATAGACGATTTACTATTAGTCAAAACCCATTATTTGAGTAAGGCAGCTGATAAATTCAGTAGTAAGCTAGCCCTAAAATATAAGGGTCCTTTTCGATTGGTTCGTTTCCTGACTCCAGTAACTCTCTTACTCAAAGACGAAACTAAGAATATGTATCTGAAGGCACATGTAGACAATACGAAACGATTTTATTCAGACACTTAACTGATGTAAAGTCATGTGTATACATGTGTTGGAATTTTGTTTTTTTTTATGTTAAACAGAAACTTAGACCTAAGTGATATCTGATCGAAAGCCGGGGTTTTCGATTCGCCGTCCTGAGGAGATATGTTACGCAGGTTGGTACTGCGTAACGAGGAAACTCACCCCTGCGGGCTAGTGGGATACCACCCGCCATACACTGCACGGACTCGGCGCGCGAATTTCAATTGAAGCGCGTTGGATAGCAGATCCTCGGGTCCACTCGTGCCGAATCGCCTTTGATCGGAGCACGTGGACGTGGTCGGAAGTTTCCGAGCCGCGTTTCCGATTCAGGATGTCCAGAATATTCCTCGCTGTTTTAGTATGGAGCGCAGCGAGTATATAAGCAGGCTGCAAGCACGAGTTCCACAGAGTCTTCTCTCAACCGGCTGCGTGAATAATGCGGTGACCACGACCCGCACCTTCGATCATCGACGCCGAAAGGCTGCCCGCTGAGGTCTTCAAGCTGCGCACGGATGCCGAAAAAGGCGGTAAGAGAGGCCGCAAATTATACAAGTCAGTTACGGACTTGGTAATAATTCAGTGGTAGCCCAGTAACAATTTGCAAGTTGGCACGGGACTTCGGAAGTAAAAAGTATGTGTCGAACTTTGCAGTAAAATGAACAAGGGGAACATAGAAAATTCCGCCGAGGGTCATGAAGTGGTTTGCGACTAGGAGCATAAGAGTTCTGCTCAGCAATACTTTAAAAAAAATATATATTTTTTCTCGTTCTATTAATACGGTGAAAAAAAAAGGTGCTACTACTTGATTAAAACGTTAAGGGCGTAGTGCAGTGGCATTAGCGGGACTATCAGTCGTGGCGTTTAAGACTACCTATGAACATAAACAAGGAGGTAAATTTTTAATGAAAAACTGTTTTAAAATAATTTCAAGCAACAGCATGTTATGTGATTTGTCTCCAATTCTCTGCACTAGTATAGTGTTCGTTTTATTACCAAATAGTGTGAATTAAGAGCCGGCGAAAATGTGCAAGTATCAGGGAATCAGCACGGCGGCAGAGGTAGAATAAAGAAATTCGCTCCGTCGATGTTTCCGGTCCGACTGGGGTGATCAGGTCAAGGATCAACGGAAATAAAAAAAACACTCGCCGCTATCACTTAAACGACACTGAAGATTTTAGCCAATTTTATTTGGGGAGAAGTGTTGAAATTTAAATTGTGTTAGAAATATCTCGTTCCTAAGTCTCTGGTACTGTTAAAACAATGTCTAATTTTGATCTGTAAGTGAAGGTTTAAGTATTTTGTATTAAAAAGAATTTGTAATTATAACTAAAAGAAAAGGGTCCAGTTAGAATTATTTATTGAGGAATAATTCGTGTGGTTATGAGAAAATGTTTAAAAGGTAGTGAATGGTACGTAATTTTGTATAAATTTATTTCAGGTGTTTTGTTGGTAATCGCTGGAACATGAATTGTAGCAGTAATGTGTAACAGCCAACATAATAAGAAAATTTATATTAATGTATGAGGATTATATGTGTTTGTATAATGTGTGAATAAATCTCTGTACATGCCGTACTAAATATGTGTTATACATTGCTCTGTGTTTCCTTAAGCTCAATAATCTCGACTAACTCTAACTCCGAATAGGGATTCCCTAGCACTTTAACATACTTGGTAATATCAGTCACGAATGCCAGAGCTGACTCGTCTTCCCCTTGACTTCTACAGATAAACCTATCCCGCAGTCGCTCGCGTGTTTTCTGATTAGTGTTAAAAAAGATCATTTCCTGTTTAACTTGCTCCCAAGCCCAATTATTGCATTGTGCCTTAATTACCAGTGCCCTTAACTCACTCGGCACATGGGTTAACAATAAGCTGAAAATTGAACCTGAATTCAAAATATTCAAGTCAAGGACTTCCTCCACTAAACACAAAAATAGTATTATATTTTCAGGTTCACAATTTTTCAAGACTGGCAAGTGATCTAACACCGGTTTAACTATGAACTCCAAACATCTACTTTCCTTTATCTTAGGTATGCCCGGTATATGTCCGTCGGAAGAGGACTCACTACTTTTGTTGAAATGGGCTCGTGCTCGTTGTCTAAGTTCGTCCATCGTCATGTTCTCCGGGTCCACGTCAGGCAATTTCAGGTCCACCAACAGTCGTCCCAGCGTAGCCTTGGATAAATCCTGGATCCAACCAGTCCCTGTAAAAGGCATTGTAAGGCAGTAATTTACACTTATACACAAAATACAAACAATACTAAAAACCTTCATTAGCAAAACTGTGACTTCAACCTCTTGTGCTCAAAACCCTCTTTCTTTTTGAAATTTGAAATTTTGTAATTTTACTGTACTGAACCAATGTGTGTTCTGACACACCGCACACACTCTGTGAGCAGAGTGGCGCAATTTTCTTGTTACCTAGTCGTTGGAAATTAGAATGGCAACAAGAGCTTAAGGAAACACAGAGCAATGTATAACACATATTTAGTACGGCATGTACAGAGATTTATTCACACATTATGCAAACACATATAATCCTCATACATTAATATAAATTTTCTTATTATGTTGGCTGTTACACATTACTGCTACAATTCATGTTCCAGCGATTACCAACAAAACACCTGAAATAAATTTATACAAAATTACGTACCATTCACTACTTTTTAAACATTTTCTCATAACCACACGAATTATTCCTCAATAAATAATTCTAACTGGACCCTTTTCTTTTAGTTATAATTACAAATTCTTTTTAATACAAAATACTTAAACCTTCACTTACAGATCAAAATTAGACATTGTTTTAACAGTACCAGAGACTTAGGAACGAGATATTTCTAACACAATTTAAATTTCAACACTTCTCCCCAAATAAAATTGGCTAAAATCTTCAGTGTCGTTTAAGTGATAGCGGCGAGTGTTTTTTTTATTTCCGTTGATCCTTGACCTGATCACCCCAGTCGGACCGGAAACCATCGACGGAGCGAATTTCTTTATTCTACCTCTGCCGCCGTGCTGATTCCCTGATACTTGCACATTTTCGCCGGCTCTTAATTCACACTATTTGGTAATAAAACGAACACTATACTAGTGCAGAGAATTGGAGACAAATCACCTAACATGCTGTTGCTTGAAATTATTTTAAAACAGTTTTTCATTAAAAATTTACCTCCTTGTTTATGTTCATAGGTAGTCTTAAACGCCACGACTGATAGTCCCGCTAATGCCACTGCACTACGCCCTTAACGTTTTAATCAAGTAGTAGAACCTTTTATTTTCACCGTATTAATAGAACGAGAAAAAATATATATATTTTTTTAAAGTATTGCTGAGCAGAACTCTGTTATGCTCCTTGTCGCAAACCACTTCATGACCCTCAGCGGAATTTTCTATGTTCCCCTTGGTCATTTTACTGCAAAGTCCGACACATACTTTTTACTTCCGAAGTCCCGTGCCAACTTGCAAATTGTTACTGGGCTACCACTGAATTTATTACCAAGTCCGTAACTGACTTGTATAATTTGCGGCCTCTCTTACCGCCTTTTTCGGCATCCGTGCGCAGCTTGAAGACCTCAGCGGGCAGCCTTTCGGCGTCGATGATCGAAGGTGCGGGTCGTGGTCACCGCATTATTCACGCAGCCGGTTGAGAGAAGACTCTGTGGAACTCGTGCTTGCAGCCTGCTTATATACTCGCTGCGCTCCATATTAAAACAGCGAGGAATATTCTGGACATCCTGAATCGGAAACGCGGCTCGGAAACTTCCGACCACGTCCACGTGCTCCGATCAAAGGCGATTCGGCACGAGTGGACCCGAGGATCTGCTATCCAACGCGCTTCAATTGAAATTCGCGCGCCGAGTCCGTGCAGTGTATGGCGGGTGGTATCCCACTAGCCCGCAGGGGTGAGTTTCCTCGTTACGCAGTACCAACCTGCGTAACATAGTAACATCCCTATTATGTGAAGTATTTTAAAAAAATATTTACCATCTAAGTGAATCCAACATTTTTGGAATGGTGGAATTAATATGTGGTGACGATATGAGGGGTTTTTTTTTCTTTCGGGAAAGGTTTAGGTTTGATTGGTTTGGAAAAAAAAAAAAGCCTTCGGGGTTGGTGGCGCTCCGAGACCAGCTCTTACCCCGGGTGGAAACTATACAAGACAAGCCCCTGTCTTTACTAACTTTTCATCAAGGTTCACTGCATGCTTCCAGAGTTCCCTGCTGCACTCGATACTCGGGGAGCTCCCGCTGGTGTCCGGCGCCGTCGGCGTGGAAGGCGGGCTGTCGTACGCCGGCCAGGAGCCCTGGGTGTTCGGGGACACCGTGCGACAGAACATCACCTTCGCGCGGCCGCACGACGAGCAGTTGTACGACAGAGTGGTGCGCGCTTGCGGCCTGCGAGCGGACTTGGAAGGTCTGCCGCGCGGGGACCGGACCCGGGTCGGCGAGAGAGGTTGCTCCCAATCGGGAGGCCAGAAGGCGAGGATCAACCTGGCGAGGTGAGGAGAACCGAGAACTCACGCCTTGTTTCGCTCGGTCAGTTAGTTTCGAAGCGACAACTTCTCCGCTGAGAATGCTTCAATTTTCGAGCATCACGAAAATAATGTTCGCATGAAAGGAAAAAAAATAAATACGTGGAAGGGGGGGGGGATATGAACGTGACGTAGCATGCTATATGCTAGTTGTAATGGCCGGAAAGGGAAATGGCAGGGGAGATGTGGAAATGACGCAGTAGTGATGCTACATAGTTCTCGTAACGCTTATTGTGTTTGTCTACTCCTAAGTTTTTTTTTTTTTTTTAAATTTCAGATCATACCCGTAACATTACTATTCTCAATATTATTATCACTTTTTCAATAAAAAATACTAGTAATTTATGTACATCTATAACTAATAAACAATAAATTTCACTTCTGTCGCGCGTGGAACCCAACACACACATACACTTTTTTTTTCTTTTTTCGAAACGTGTATTTTTGTAGGTATTAATTCGGATAAATTCAGCGTGATTTAAATTGAGGTATTGTTTGTCTGTTTGCATATATTACAGTTAAATCATTTACCAACACTTAACTTAATTTTTATAATTATGAATGAATGGTGTTAAATTTAAAAAAATAAACATTTGACATCACCCATAGCGTTTTCAATGTTTAAACCGTAAATTGTACAAGGAAATAAATAATGGCAGTAATTATATTAATTTTAAATAAATTATTTTTATCATAATCCAAATGACTAACTATAAGAATATTAATCTTACCTGTATTAGTTATGAATATATATAACTTTGAAGTATTTGTTATACACAGAAAATAAAAATAAAATAACAAAGTACATCATATGGGTAAACAAAATAGTCACGCAACCACTTTGCAAAGAAAAGTCCGAATTTTAACTCGTAAATACTTATTTGTAACAGTCTGTTCCAACTGTCTATTCCGTACTTGTAGGGAGCAAGAAAGAAATACTTAATAAATCTAATAGAATTTATTATAATGGAAAAAAAAATCATGGAACTTTATTATGTTTGTAGAAACGAGGTAAGTTATTCCAGAAAAGCCTCTGTTATTTTCGTCTTAAGCAAATATTAAAATGTGTGGTAAGAATTTAGAAATTGGGTGAATAATGAAGCGTGGGTGAAGTAGTGTGTAAAGGCTGTCGATGATGACAATAAATTATTGGCGTAAGAAATTTATGGCATACACGTGAAAAATGTTCGTGTTATATATTTTAGCTTTAGGGTCAATGAATCATTATGATTATGTTTGGTCTCGAAGACCGTTTGAAGATGCTACTGAGACTTTTAAGTATTTGAATGAATGGTCTGTGGTAAGACCAAGCATGAAATAATACCAAGATGGCTGAAAATAAATTGGCGTTAGCAAATCAGACCGGATGAATTTGTAAGATGGCTGCCACCCAAGTGAAATCCATTTTTGAAGCTCCACGACATCCAAAGACACTTTCAACTGATGTATAAGTGTTTTCTGCGGAACTTCCAATAACACATAAGTAAGATTACTTTTGTTCGACCCGCAGAGCGGCGTACAGTGACGCTGAAGTGTTTCTGCTGGACGACCCCTTATCAGCTGTGGACCCGCATGTGGCCAGACACCTCTTCCACGAGTGTATACTGTCTCTCCTGGAAGGGAAAACCCGCTTGCTCGTGACACACCAGATCCAGTACCTGGAGGACGCTGATCACATTATAGTCATGAGAAATGTAAGTACGAATAACTAAAAATCCAACGAATTCTCAACTGAGGAATGCCACAAACTGATTTTTAATGGGTTGAAGATGTTGCAGATATATAATTTCAAAAACTTTGAGTTAACATTTTTTTTTTTCGTTTGTTCGGTTTTCACTCATTATAAAAGTAAAATAAAACATGAGTTGGCTTACGTAATATTTTTACTGAGATAATCTTAGACAGCAGAGGATTAATTGTTTTCCGTTCTGAGTTTTGGCTTTCAAACCTCAAAATTCAGTCTTCCTCTGACAGAACTTCTTTATAGTTATAACTATCTTCAGGGGAAATTTGTAGAAGTAATATGTGCCATTGAAAATGTGTAATATGTTTGAATTTCACGCTAATGGTTAAATATCTAAGAAAGGTGGCGTTAATATATTTCCTTCAGTTCTTTGCCAAACCTACCTGTTTGTATATTATCTTTGAAAGATTTGTGCAATGGAAATGCATGACTTGATGTAGGCTTTTGGACATACGCCATTGCTATGCTCATGTATAGCATAGCAATGGCGTATGTCCAAAAGCCTACATAAAGTCTACCTGTTTGTACGTAGCGGTCTATAAACCTTTGTGCAGGGATGTAAAGAATGTGCTAGTCGTAAATTTGCTCGTTCTATTAACTAAAGTAAAAAATTATATATATATTTCTTTGCGAAAATCAAAAATATTTCTTTACTAGTCGGTGAATTTTCATGAACAAAATAATTCATTGAAACTCTTAAAAAATTTGTAGAATAGACTTATATTTGAACTGGAAAAGAACAGATTACGATTTCAATAGAATTAAACAGTAAAAAAGTGTATCTTCAAAGGGTCCGCCTAGCCAGGGGTGTATTTGTGTCAGTGAGGCGGGATGATAAGTGCGACTCTCGCTGGTGCTTCTAGCGTGGTGTCACCTTTAAGCGCAAGTCTGTGGAATGGCACGCAGTCTTATCGTCGTGGCTAGGAAAACCGCGAGGGTTGAGGAACAACCATAACAATATATGGCGGATAAATAAAGTTAAAAGTGTAATTAAATTTCCTTGAGTATTTTCAGGAATATTTACCAGATGATTCATGTCTAAAATTTATTTTAAAAACACGCGTTTTACCAACTTCACTCTTCAAAAAATACAGTTTAAAACAAAACAAGGAAATAGAACAACTAACCCAACCTGAGAGTCTTCTTTGATGCTTTTAATTAACAGACGCCAATCGGATATATTGAGCAGTTTTCAAATCACAAGGTTATTTCTGAAGATGTGCATACATTATGGGTGCACAGTTTTTAGGGGCCCTTAAATGTTTGTTAGGAAACAACATACGGAAGAATTCCTCAAGAGAGAATGTATTTACGGAATATATTAGTTTTGTTATAAAAAAAATTACTTGTACTCTTTCAAGTTAAGTGTTAATAATTTTTCGACGATAATTCATTAATAAATTCAATGTTATTTTGAATAGGGCAGTGTGGAAATGCAAGGATCGTACATTGACCTGATGAAGAGTGACATTGACGTTACAAGATATCTGAAATCACAGGAAAATTTGCACGTGAATCATGACGACACTGAATATGACACCGCTGATGTACGTAAAATTCGAATCACCTATATATGTAGAGAGTTGTCACCTAAAAAACTCAACACGATATTAAAATTAAATAAAAAATAAATTAAGTACCTATTATGAATATAGGTTAAAAAACTTTCTTAATAAATATTTATTATTTATTTTAAAATTGATAAACATATTTAACTTTTAAATATTCATTGTCAAGTATTTTGTGACAAAAGAAATCTGAGTTGAGGAATTACTACTAATACAATTATTTGTTGAGGTTAAAGATATTTTTGTAAACTTTTTCCCAACAGTTATTTATATAAATTTTTTATTTAAATAGTATAGTACCAGCAGTTTTATTGAAAGAATTATTAGATAAAAATACACATAATTTTTGGGGGATTTCGGGGTTGAACTAGTTTACCATCTTAGTCAAATTAATGGGCCTCTTTAATATGAAACACGTTTTAAGCGAAAAAGCTTATTTAAAAAAACAAGCCTATTTACGATAACTATTAAAATAACTATTTAAGGCACAATAACGGAACTTTGGTATAAAAACGGTGAATTGCGAATAAGAATCAAAGAGAGGTATATGTTTTATTGCTAATCATAGTCTTGATATTCCATAAAATATTAAAATATGCTAACATGATTTGTTTTTTCCGGGTCTCAGTTAAAGCATGCCTATATGATACGATATAAAAAAATTAAACCTGAGTGATAATCTTTCCAATAAAATAATGCATTTTTGGCTAGTATCTATGTAGTTTGATGACCGGCCCGGGAACTTGCCCCTTGGTCCAGCTGAAATAACACAGAAAAAAACTGTAATATTTGCGTTTTCAAACACTATGGTGTACACACATAAAACTCGTACACCACAGTTGACATACAATTTCTGCAGAGTGAAACAATACAAGCCTCTGTTGGTTGCTACTCTTCTGAAATGTGACCTATTTGCACCAGCTTGCATTCACACTTTTACTTAAGCTTTTACTATTGATAATAGCAGTACTAGCAGTGATTTTTGTACTTGCCACCTCGCTGAATTTATGACAACTTTCTTTCTTTCAAAAAAAATTGCTGTTATCAACCGATGTTAACTAAAAATACTAGGTAAATGATTTATCTGTGCAGAAAAAAAGAATATTAACTGAGCGCCATAATGAAGTAAATAATAAAGAATTTGAAGTTTTTTACTTTACAATTTATTGATAGATAGATAATGATAAAAATATATATAACAGAACATAAATTATGGTATTTCTAAATTATGATAAAAACACAATAACAACGTTTAATGTACTCATAGCTCATCATTGAGTTAAAATAAATAGACACGAACACTTTAAGGATAAATCTTTCTATTTTTGTCCAAAGAAAACCATGTATATTATCTAAAAAATAATCTATTTAGCGATGCCTGTACGATGGGCACGATCGTACAACAGTCTATATATTCACAGAAAATAAAGTTTCACTCGAATAAAAAAACAAAATCCAAAATTATATCATGTATTTTTATTAAATTCAGTCCATAGCCAGTTGTTTTATTGACTGGGCTTGGTTACAATAGTAGTGCTTGATTACTGCGCTGTAACACTGTACCTGTGTTTTTTTATGTCTCTGTTTTGATTAAATATACTGATAAGTCGCATGTAAAATACCAACAATATATGGATTTGTGTTTTAGGCACACGTACTCACTGTTTATTCGTTTCAAATCACGTGAGAAATGCATTGAAACACGTAGGCGGCACCAGTTGCGCTTATCCAATATGGCCTACCTTACTGACTCTGTAGACTGCTCCACATATGTTAACGTTCATAAAACAAATACACGTGCTCACGTCTCACATACGTGAATAAATGTCACTGAATAGTTTATGCGTCACACAAATTCAGTATGACTGCCAACTTTATGAGGTAATTTCGTCCAGATATAGGTACCACGGCGCCTAGTGAAGCTATAACCACAATGACGGAACCACAGGAACTTTTGCCACGTTCGAAATTCCCATAATGCAACGCGTCGGACGCTCAAAGTATTCAAACAATTAAATACTTAAACACAGCGCCGCTGAAGCAGTGACCAATCACTGTATGCCAATTACAAAAGGTTTATAAAAAAAATCGGGCCCGAAACTAATTAATTATGTTGTATTAACATAGCAACGTTATACAAACGCAAATACATTAAGTTCAAATTCAAATAAAACCATTACTTGAAGTATTTAAGGATGTAAAGAAAAAAAAACTAAGCAGAAACGGTAATTTAAAAACAAGAAATGTAAGAATAAACAGAATTTCTGTATCTCTGTACAGATGTTTCTGTACACTGGTCGATCAAGAACCATTTCCGCAATGTTTTTGGGTAGAACAATATGGCATGTGCAACGTAAAAACGTTGCTTTACCAACGTTACACTATGCCATTTCTGACAATTCCTAACTCCATGCTTATTCACACTTTTTATACCAAAGAATTATAACTTACAGCGCGCACATAAATTCAAAAGTGCAGGCAAAATTTGTTTTGAGTGATAAAAGTATATAATTAAAATTTGTAAAACAAAAATAAAACATTTTCATTGTAAATAAAGCATAAAATAATTTCAGAGTTTTTGGATATGCAAGGAGCACGTGTAAACTTTTCATACCACGAAAATAATAAAATTATGTGAACAAATTAGTATAGTTTTTTTTTACTTTTATATTAACATTATAATATATCAATATTATGTAATAATAACGTTGAATCAGCTCAACAAGGTTAAATTTGTTTGTAGGAAGTATTTACAGACTGATTTCAGGCGTTTAAGCAAAATCAGATAAACAAACAAAAATTTGTGTTAGAATATGTGTCTTAAAATGTTTCAGGTTAATTTTTTTTTTAGTAATTATATGAAAGTGTAATTTCTAACATGTGTGGTTACAATGATTACATGAATGCCATGGAATCATGTTGCTATAAAAAATGTTGATCCATAAATTTAGTCTTTAATAGTGAATGGAACTTCAATACGTTCATTGTCCAGTTTCTTATTGAAAAATGAACATGAGAAGACCTGAATTTGCTCGTTACCTAGTTTATATGTTTAACCATCACTGACGATTACTGAAAGACCCGCTCACATGTTTTTGACTATGCTGTTCTTTTTATTCCAGAAATGTAATGACTTAAACAATACAAAAGCCGACGCAATGTCAATTCAAAATTTTGCAGAAACTTCGTCGAAAGGAACGTTGAAAAAATCAGTCTATATGGAATATTTACTGTCCGGATCAAGCTACTTACGTTTGTTAATAATGGCTTTGTTATTCCTGCTATCGCAAGTAGTTGCAAATATTTCTGACTACTGGGTGTTGTACTGGTGAGTTTATGAAAGATCTGTTTCTATGAAAGCAGTGATAAGGATATGTATTTATTTTAGTTCTTTTTTTGACACAGTAGGGTTAACTTAGGTACAAAGAAAAACAAATACAGCCATACTCATTTCATCACAGATATATTTTAAAAAGGAACTAAATTTACTATATATATATATATATAATTAAAAATTAGTACTAAAATCACAATCTTATTAAGAGAATGTATGATGCATATTTTGTGAATTGTATTGACATTCTCCACGTTAATTTTAAATTGATTTCTAATTTAATTATATCATATCTTGATTTTTAAGTATGAAGAGTAGGTATTATGTGGCATATGCGATGCACAGCACTAAATGCATGGCCCATGTTTATAGAACCAAATAATTTAATATGTTCTTTGACTTACAAAATATAAAATTAGTAAAATTAACTACAGGATGTGTTCTTAAAGTAATATAATCGTTCATAAAGTAATATAATATAATAGTCAAGCTTTAGTTAGAAATGTTTAGAAATCATTGCATTACTCCCCTCGTGCATGTTCACAGTACACATTTTCTTCCAGCGATTTTTCCAGGCACAGGAACCTCGTAAATTTACAGAAAAACTATGGACTTTTCATCGAAGAAATTAACTCATTGTATGATTCGTTGTAAACAAAGGTAAACACACACATGTGTTCATGCTGTAGACTTAACCAGTTTTTTAATTATTTTTTTTAATATACCAAGAATAAACTTTCAGATTCATGTTCAAAATAAGTGAAATCAGCGTCTGTAGATTTATGAAGAAAGCCTAAGTTTACGACGATCCCTGGACAATTTGAAACCAGCGTTCTTCGTAAATTGAAGGTGAAATTTTATAACAGTGTTCAGAGATGTCGCAATGGTGGCTTGGATCGCCAAATTTCTGTCAAAACGGTGAACTCTGAGGGCGGTCTTAATCCTCGGAAACAAAATTAAGTCTGTCGTAGCTCAGTCGAGATTGCGAGGGGGGCTGCGCTGCGTTGCCAAGTCGTGCTTCGCCAGGAACTCACGTGGCTTGAAGCGCTGTCACGACGGAGCACCATGGTGCGCGGCTATTTGAAGGCGCAGCGTCCGTAGAAACATCCCAGACACTCATTAGACGGTCAGACCGATCACGCGCGTCACATTTTCGTTGGTGACTGGTGGATGGCCGTCAAGAACGGGGGTTGCCGATCACCTCTTCACCGGGCATCCTGAAGCATCTTCAACCACCTATGAAACTTGCGGTGACGACAGAGCAGAGTCCCCGGTACAACTTCCGCCGAGTTCGGCGCATAATCTCGAGCGAGTACCGTTGTTCGATAATTTGACTCCACCGCGCGTCGTGGCATGGTCTTTTGAGACGAGTTTCACAAAATAAACGATTCTGACCCAATCACTGCTTGGTGCATACCAACCTTGGATGCGTTGTGAAGCCAACCCCCCCTCCCCCCCCCCAAAAAAAAATTCCAGCCAAATCGAGTCCAATAGATCCGAACGGTCTGCGACGTGCACACTGATAAAAAAAAATCTCACCTTCAATTTACGAAGACCGGGTTACAAATTATCCAGTGATGTTCGTAAATTTACGGTCCCTTAGTTCTGCCCTCCTAAGAAAGAAAGCCTTAACTCCATTTTTTTTCGATTTTTTTTTATTTTTTTTTACATATTCTGAAGCTTTGGAACAGAATACACCTTTCTACGCTACAAAAACAGTGTTCTAACGAATCTTTGCTGGTTTAAATCGCTAGTGAAAAAAGCCATAAGTCCCAAAGTTAGGGCAAAACTAAGAAAAAAGGCCTTATGTTGACTATTTGAAGGAAGAAAGCCTTAAGTGCACCAGTCTTTGTACTTAAGGCTTTCTTTCTTATGGTTTTCAATAGTTGACAAAGGTGTACACGATGCCTTAGGTGCTTCTAAGTAAATTAAAAGTGAGTCTCTTGTCATTTACACTTTAAATAAAGATTCGCCACATCATATTTTTTTGGAAAACATGTAATTTTTACTTGTAGAGACTCTTTTAGCCTCTGTGCTGCCATCTCTGTTCGGGAGTAATTTTTATAATATTTCTCCAGGACAGAGATGGCAGCACTGTGTGGAACACAAAATCTGCAGGCAATATTATGTGCCACTGGGTTGGTACATATGAGTTTGTGGAATAGCCATGTTGATTGTTACTTTCGTTGTCAACATTATGTACTGTTTATTGTCATGTTTGTGGTTTATTTATCCATCAGATATACCCAAAATGCAACAATGTAAATCAAAATAATTTAGACTCAGTGATGTGAAATAATATAATTGATGATGTTAAGTAATAATATTGAGAATAAAAGTGACACACATAAAACACTTTCAAGAGGAAGGTATATTTGTAGTTTGCTAGAGCGAAACAACACAAGTGATGACAGTGATTTTTTGTGTAGCCCTAATGCTTCATTTGTACATGTAGGTCTATGTCCTAGTCAAGATCCTGAGAATGCAGACAATGATAATAATTATACTCTAACTGAATTATCGCCTATGAAAATCACTAATATTTCAAGCAAGTGTATTGAAGAAGAACATGACATAGACATATGCAAGACATATGTCGAGCAAGCATTTGAAGCTAATGAGAAAGGAAGACAAGGTTTGGACAGAGAAAGACTGCTGGACAATTTAGATAACAATGAAAAAGATTCTGAGAATTCAGTTAAAGAAAATGATGTAGTGGAACATGGAACTAGTAATGTGGAATTAAGACAGTTCGACGAAGAAGTAGATGGGAACAATCAAAGTGACCAAGTACCTCAACTTACCAAGAAAGGCAAACAGTGTCAACTAAAGAAAAAACAACAGCTTTCAAAGGAAGAAAAACACGCAAATAGCATAGAGAATTATAATGATAAGCACCCTTTACCATTGGCGTAGCTGTGTTCATAAAGTCGGGGGGGGGGGAGGACAAATAATTATTTTGATGTCATGTAAACCCATTCTCCTCTTACTAAGATGGGGGGTCCGGGGGTCCTCCACAGGAAAATTTTGATTTTAAAAGTGCAAAATAGTGCTTTTTAAGCAGTTTTTGTATCTTACCATTGTATACATCGATGTTAAAATTATTATTGTTTCCTTAAGATAAAATTTGATGAGTGAAGAAATTACAAATAAAGTTGGGTAGAATAATATTATAAAATAAAAATATAACGGTCTAGAAAGTTGGGGGGCGACAGTCCCCTCCACCCAAAAAGTTCAGGGGGACACGTCCCCCCTGTCCCCCCTGGTTCCTACGCCCCTGCCCTTTACACGCTCCTTGCGATGCATGCCGTCTGAAGTGTACAGCACGTATTCCTGAATCAAGACGAGTTGCTATTAATGAGATATATACCAAGAAGAACTGGATTGATCGAAGGCATTTTATCCCAATATCAACAACTAGGCAAGGTATTAAAAGAAGGCGGGGAAGTGAGTCTTCAACACGACGTAGGTTTTCATTCAAATATTACCTTACAGATGGAAATGGAGAGCAAGTTCAAGTGTGTAAGTCTTTCTTCTTAACAACGTTAGGCTACACAAAAAATAATGATACTGTTTTACACAATGTTTTGTGTGTGGAGAATGACCCCACCAACATTTCACCAGATGGGAGGGGAAAATGTATACCTCCAACCAAGGTTGATAGAAATGTCTTGAAGGATCACATTGAATCATACAAACCTTGCATCGCCCATTACCGTCGCTCCCATGCACCCAATAGGCGATATCTTCCAAGTGACATAAATGTAAATGAAATGTATAAGAACTTTGTTGTTTCTCACCCTGACATAAAGTGTTCGTATGATCTATATATATCTGTTGTCAAAGAAATGAATATATCATTTGCTAAGCTTGGCAATGAAGAATGTGATGCATGTGAGGCATTTAATAACCATAATTCAGACCATAGCAAAGATAATTTGGTACTAGACTGTGAACAATGTACAGAATGGAAACACCACATTGACCAAAGTAATGCAGCCAGAACTTTGTACAGAAAACATGGGGAAGAAGAACCATGTGGGAACAAAGTTTATTTTACAGCTGATTTACAAAAAATCATTATGTTACCAAGAATGGAAGGTTTCAAGTCTGCAATGTTTACAAAGCGCATTATTGCATTCAATGAGAGTTTTGTTCCTGTTGGTGGCAAACAAAAATCTTTGAAACCTCTAGCTGTCATATGGCATGAAGGCATATCTGGCAGAAAGAAAGAGGACATAGTTAGTGCATTCAATGCTTTTTTCCTACACTGCAGAGACATACACCACATAGTTTTATGGCTGGACAACTGCTCTGGACAGAATAAGAATTGGTGCTTACTTACGTATCTTGTGAATATTGTCAATTCTGAGTATGTATCCACACACGTAATTGAGTTGTATTTCTTTGAGCCAGGCCATACGTTTATGGCTGCTGATTCTTTCCATCACCAAGTAGAGCAACCCCTACACCGCCATAGTAAGGTGTATGACTTCAAGGATTTTCAAGACTCTGTTGCAAAGGCTAACTCTGGAAAAACTGAAGTCAAATGTATGAGGTACGACAACTTTGCTGACTGGCCATCCTGTGTTTCATTTCACAAACTTAAGAAGGATGAAAACCGTCCTTTTTAAGTGACATAGTCTACATAAAGGCAGAAAAGGGAAACAACAATCTACAATATAAGTCATGTTATGATGAATTTTCCCCAACAAGAAACCTTGACTTCATGACCAAGAAAGGCCTGTCCACTGCTTTGAAACCTCCAACATTCAAAACATCTGCAAGAGGTGTCTGCCCAAAGAAAAAACAAGATATACTGAAAAAACTTGTACCACTAATGCCAGAGAGTCGCAGACAATTTCGGAAAGACCTGCCTGTAAACAATGTTCCAGATCTGTGTATCTCTGACGATAAGTAATGGATGAGAAATGTACATACCTAACACAGTTAGTTCTTATACCATAACTTTTGACTTTATATTACATTGCAATGACTGTGCATCATGCTGTAATTAATAGTTTGTTTGCTGAAGTTTTTGCTAGAAATGATTGATAACAAACTCCAGTATTAGTTGTTAATATAGCATACGTTTAAATAAATTTTTTTAATTTGTATTGTTAATGTAATTGTATTACTGCTTACACATTTTCACAGTAAATTTAGATTTCTTTTTCGTTCTGATAGTGAGACAATAAGTTTTGTTGGAGATAAGGTTTTCTTCCTTAAAAGTACATATCTTTATAACCATTTTTTCTAGGTATGAACACCGTAACTCCATTTTTAATACATTCTGTATATAAAATATGTTTAAAAACCATACCATAATACTTTTACATACTAAGGACTAGCTGCAGTACCCGGCTTTGCCCAGGCTGAACACCGGGTGAAATATTGTCCGTGAGTTACAGCAAAATGGATAGCGATATGTCCAGTGTGTTGGACATTAAGAAATTACACATAGTTACTGTTTGTGTATCTGTGACCTATGATTTTTTGTTTACCCATGGTGATCGGTTGAAAGGTTTAGAAGTTGATGCGCTACAGCGCCATCTAGCGGCGAGTTACAAAAAAATGGATAGCATAAAAACCTTCTTAACCCTTTATCACCCAGCGTCCTATTTATAGGACACACTATCTTTGTCCTTGAATCTTAAACACCAGGAAACATGAGACAGCGTGATGAGTCACATGAGTTCTAGAGACCTTAGTCATCATGTTTTCCACCCTTTGTTCCATATAGTTCGCAGTATTGTGCTGACAGTGAGGAAGTGAAGTCGCTCCTTTTTCTTATCGTGCACGCTCTTCTCTTAGGTATTATTTTTTGCTGATGTATTGGAGGTAAGTTTATCTTTTTTATTACTGATGTACTTATTATTGATGTAACTGTTTCAGAAAATGTGTAATTAATTTTTATTGGTTTTTATTTTCTGTAGATTTGAATATAAATACCAGTGTCCTATAAATATGACGCTGGGCGTTGCACATATTTTACACTTCACGGTGTCAAAATGGAAAAAATATATTTTTTTGTATTTTTTTGCAGGGCAAAGTTACGAAAATGAGTCGCCAACAGTTTCGAGCTATTGAAGAAGCGCTAGAGTATTTCTATTCCGATAAAATAGAAGAGGATTTAGCCGCTCTTCCTCCAGATGTTGACGAACTGACAGACGAAGAGACAATTGATGATGAAAATCTAGAAGCACCTTTTATTCAGGATATTGCAGGTAATATAGAAGTAATTATTCCGGAGGTAGAAGGGGAAAATGACATACCAACTGCTTTTTCGCCACAAGAGTCAAAAACAAAAAAGAAAAAGTTTGACAACCTAAACATAACTTGGGAAAAAAAGATTCCAGAATACACTAAGCTGCCTGAAGCAGGAAATTCATTTTTCAGACTTATTGAGTTAGTGAAGACTGACTTAGCAAATGCAACACCTTTAGAAATTTTTGAAAAATTTTTTACAGAGGAAATCTTTGATTTTATTGTCGAAGAAACAATAAGGTATGCCACTACCCAGAAAAATATGCATGATTTAAGTATATCAACACAGGATATAAAAATCTTTCTTGGGTTTCTTGTGTTGTCTGGGTACCATACGTTACCCAGTGAGCGGGATTACTGGCGTGAAGAAGAAGACTTAGGGTTAGATGTTGTTCGGAATGCTTTTAGCAGAAATGCATATTGCACAATCAAATCTCTCATTCACTTCCAGGATAATTCTAAAGCTGAGGACAACAAACATGATAAATCGTTCAAGGTAAAACCCCTTATTGATAAAATCAATGACAAATTCCAGCAGTATGGTATTTTCGAGAAATACTTGTCTATCGATGAAATGATAGTCAGATATTATGGCCACAATCCACTAAAGCAGTTTATAAGGTCAAAACCGATACGATTTGGTTACAAGTTATGGGCATTGTGTGGTGAAAGTGGATACTGTTATAAGTTTAGCCTTTACTGTGGCAAAGAACCTTCGGAAACATCTTCTGTTGGTCCACTCGGAAGTAAAGTTGTTATGAGTTTGTTATCTGCAGTTGAAGATCCTTCAAGTCACGTAGTTTTCTTTGACAACTTTTTCACAAGCCATTCACTTTTGATAGAGCTGCGGGAGAAAGGCTTTAGAGCTACTGGCACAATACGTGACAACAGAACAGCAAAGTGCCCTATAAAATCTACAAAGGAAATAGAGAAATCAGTACGAGGCTCATACGATTACCGTTTTGATACCAGTAATGAAATACTAGTTCTTCGTTGGAATGATAACAGATCTGTGACCTTGGCAACCAACTATGACACAGTAGAACCAATTTCATCTGCTTTACGGTGGAGTCGAGAAGCCAAGGAACGACTGCCTATTCCACAGCCTCTCCTGATAAAGTCTTATAATAAATACATGGGGGGAGTTGATCACCATGACTGGCTGTTGGAAAAGCATGGAATTGCTATACGAGGCAAGAAGTGGTATTGATGCCTTGTAACTCGAGTAATTGATATGACAATCGTCAATGCTTTCATACTTTACCGTCTCATACATGGATCAAAGTCAATCTCAATAAAAGACTTCAGAAGATCCATAGCAGTAAAGTATCTTAAGCTAGGCCATGGGCAAAATGTCATGAAAGGTAGGCCATACTCCTTTCCCTCTACATCTAAGCCAGCAGTATCAGAGGATATTCGATTTGACAGGGAAGACCACATTATAGGGGAGAGAGAAAAGCAAAGACGTTGCCAATTCAGGGGATGCAAAGGAAAACCACTTACATTTTGTACAAAATGTGATGTTACATTATGTACAAGATGTTTTCCAAAATTTCACAACAAAAAGGAAAGCAGTAAGCCTAATTGACATTTTTCAGTGTACATGAACACACATGTTTTTTATGAACTAATCTGATGCTATAGGTCCTATATCTTGGAACACCTATCTGTATCCAGTTCAAAATATAAATGGTAAACTAATTCTGTCAAAACCAATTTTTGAAAAATTCATAAACAAATAAAAATTCTTATTTTTGGTACATTGTCACTCACTCTCTCTGTGTAATGCATTATTACTGTGATTCCATATTGTTGATGCACTTTTATTTATGTGAATTTGTACAAAATTATATGATTAGAATTTTTGTTATATTTTATATAGCTTAGTTTTTCGTATGTCGACTTTGTGTGCACAATGTATATAAAATGTAATTTAAAACATTATTGTAGTTCCATAAAAGTGTAAAAAATATATATTTTTCACAGTTCTCCATAATTAGACTTAGTACAGCAAATTTTATAATGGACACATAAATTATTTTCTTATAGTATACGTAAAATTGTGTGCTTGAAATTGTTATTTAAAAAATTAGTTATACAAATAAAATAAATAATTTAAATGTTATAAGATTATTTTGTGAAAAAAAAATTACTGTGACTCACTTAAACCCAGCGTCATATTTATAGGACACTACTTTTTTCAAAAACTATAGCATATAATTTTTTTTTGTAAATTTATTCATGCTTAGGGGTGTCAATTATACCAGATATGTAAATTTTATAACTAATTTTCAAAAATAATTAATTTGGGCATTAATGGGTTTTAATGATAAAAACACTTCGATGTGCCAACTTTCATGGCGATCGGTCAAACGGTGTAAGAGTTTATCGACGTCATACATGCCAACATCCAATTATATATATTCTTATATTTCGAAATTTTGGGGCTTTCACTTTTGTGGAAAGTGGATGTTCAGGACCTCGAATGGTTTGGAACAACTCCATCTCGAAAGAAATAATATTTGAAATACCTGAAATTTTCGAGATTTTGGAGCTTTGTCCCCAGAGGGGGAGGGGTGATTTTGAGGACCCTGAATGGCAGGGAAACACTAAAAATCGAAAGAGAATGATTTTTGAAATTCTCTAAATTTTGGGGCTTTGACCCCTGAGAAGGGGGGGGGGTGATGTTGAGGACCCCGAATGGCTCGTAAACAAAACACTCCAAATCGAAAGAGAATAGGTTTTCGAAATTTTGGGAAATTTTTTTATTATTGGGTCTTTGACTCCTTGTGGGGAGAGGGTAGTTTGAGGACCCCGAATGGCTCGGAAACATTCCAAATAGTAAAAAAGTATACTTAAAATTGAGAAATTTTTCGTAATTTTGGGGTTTTGCACTCCCCCCTCCCTCAAAATTGGGTGGGAAGTAGACTTTGGGTAAAAGTTCCACCATGCCCCGGACACTTTAGTTCGTAATGACTTAATTTGAATACAATTTCCTCCAATTTTTCGAAATTTTGTGGCTTTCACGTTTGTGAGAGGGATGGGGGTGGAGGTAAAGGACCTGGAATGTTTTGGAACACTCCATCTCGAAACAAATGATATTTTAAATTCCTAAAATTATCGAAATTTTGGGGCTTTTTCCCAGAGGGTGGCGCGGGGTTCAAGGACCCTAAATGGCTCGAAAACACTTAAAATCGAAAGCGAAAGATTTTTAAAAAATTTTGAACTTTCTTAATTTTGGGGATTTAACCACCTGAGGGGGGGGGGATTTTGAGGACCCCGAATGGCACGGAAACACTCCAAATCGAAAGAGATATAAATGAATATAAGAATTTAGGTATTTTCTGTACTCCTATCTACCATAATAACAATATTGACAAATAGAAAAACTTATTACCTACCAAAGAATAATTTTCTAAATAAATTAATAAATAACTCTATGTTTTAGAATTTACGTACATAAATAATATTAAACTTCAAACTATACACACCAAAAAAACTAAGGATGTTTGTGAAACTATTTTTTATTTGTCATAATGTTTAAAACATTTGTATGATTTTTTATATGTAAACCTGTGGTGGCCATATTCCGCTTATCCAAAGGAGTATAGAAATTAATAGAGATATCACTCCCTGTACACACCACAAATCTTTGAATTAATCAAAAAAAAAAAACCATAGTCAAAAATGAAACAAAAAGTATAAATAACAACTAATTTGACAAGAAAATTTATTCAACTGGAATGACAATGTTAACATCCACCTGAAATTTAATAGAAGTAGGTAGGTATGAATACATATATATAAAAAATTAATGAAATTAAAACATACATAAATAAAATTGTTACACTCAACCAAACATAATGTTTAATATGAAATAAAGGAAGATGGCAATTACACGTAACTATTCTAATTAATAAAAAAAATCAACCTACCTGAAATAGTAAAATTCAAATTTTTCAACAATATATTACATAATTGATAAATATTTCTGGTCTTCGGTCTCAGTAGCCCTAAGACTCTTGACGCTTAGCAGATAAATTATAAACACTAAACCAAACTCCTTGCAAATAAGTAGGTACTGTAAAAAAATATAACAATATTTACAATAGAAAAAATAAGTAGGCCCTACCAACCTATGAATAAATTTCGAAGAAATTTATAAGTTTAATAATTTATATACCTACAATATATTAAACTTGAAACTATCCACACAATAAAAACCTAAGAATGTTAGTGAAACTAATTTTTTTATTTGTCATAATACCTAAAATACGTATGTTTCCAAAATGAAACAAAGTATAAATAATGACCAAAAAAAAATTGTACAACTCGAATGACATTGAAAACATACACGTGAAATTTAAAAGAATTATGAGTGCCATAGGTAGGGAGAAAAAATATATATAGAAGAAATTAAATTAAAAAATGGGTGCGTGTACTTAGGTACGCGCATGAGAAGTTATACTTCTTTGGCATCATTAAAAAATAGTTTTTAATTGCATGCAAAATATTGCGTGGAGTCCCTCCGCGCGGAAGAAGTGAAACTTCGTAATGTGGAAATGAAAATAGGAAGGGGTAGAAATTGATTTTTAGTGAAATCATATATCAAATCAAACTAAAAAAATAAAGGAAATAAATTTATAACGATTCATAGATTGCTCTTCAGAGAGAGAGAGAGAGAGAGAGAGAGAGAGAGAGAGAGACCTATTGAATGTCTATAAAACTTACTTTTTTATGAGAGCAGATTTTCATGAAATAAATCATGAAATCATTCAACGATAAAAGCTGTTTATTTAACCAAGCGGACGGGTTCGCCCCAAGGAGAAAATTTACGTGGCAAGACCTCGTGGACATAGAGAAATGACACACACTCACAATTTATGTGTCTATGAAACATGATTTTTTTCTGCAATTTAAATTGTAATATACAAAAACGGTATTGAAAATTGAAACAAATATGGCGACACTATAAACTGTCAAGATCTTTATTTTTTTCTTACTCTCTACTTAGTTCCTTACAATAGCAAAACGTAACGTAATGGCTTGAAAGCTATTGCTCGGCAGACATAGAGGAATGACACTAAGAGTTTGTATATCTGTGACGCACATTTTATAAAATTAAAATATATATTTTTAAAACCGTTTAAAATTTATTTTTTTAGACAAAAGATAGCCTATGTCCATCCCCAGGATATAATCTATCTCCTTGCCAAATTTCATTACGATCCGTTCAGCCGTTCAGCCGGGAAAAGGTAACAAACAAACAAACAGACTGACAGACAGACAGTCAGAGTTACTTTCGCATTTATAATATTAGTATAGATTACATATAAATGTAATAAATAGTGCAAATGTAAATTAGTATAGTCTGGCCAAGAAACAATGTTCTTTTTGCTCTCCTGTAAAATTTGGTTTATTGGAGTTAAGGCTTTCTTGCTTAGGAGGGCAGAGTTAACTTACTTTGAATATGAATCCAAAATAATATTCATGGTATATTAACAAAAAAAACTTAAAAAAACTGTGGTAGTCCACAGTAAGACCGCTCTTATTTTGTTCATGTGTTTTTTTACCTGTGTTTTAAACGAAACATCACTCACGGTAGTCAAAAAGGGCGCGATGTTACGAGATTCAGTTATTTAATATTGCGAAAAACTCTTAGTTCATTCAGTTAAATTATTCGTTGAAAAGTCCGGACATTTACTGTAATTTCTGAAAGTGCAGTCGCTTCACAATAAAATCACTTGCATTACTTTATGAACAAACCTTGCACTTTTTGGTTGCGATCCGTATTGTAAATCGCTCTTGATGATGGCTGCAAACAAGGCATGCGACGTGGCCTCAACCCAGAAGTAAAGAAATAAGTTGTGACTTTAGCCAGAAAAGTCTACGATATAGAAGTCTGAATGCAAATCAGTTAAGATAAAATATGTAAGAAATTTAAAGAAATATATCATTTTTCTTTAACTTGTTTTCACAATGCATTCACAATGAAATAATCTATAATTCCCCCACCTCAAAAAATGCAACACTGCATACAATTTTTTTTAATAAATTATTTTTATAGACTATCTCAGTAATTATAATTTAATACTTTTCGAGATAATATTCCTCCTGTCTTGTGTTCTGGTAAGAAGCAAAGAATTGGCACACTAGATTTTGGATAAATAACATATTGTTTTTGGTTTAACAAAATGCATATTTGTTGGTGTCATTTTAACTAGAAATATAATGTTTATAAATGAACTTTTTAACATAAAGTAAATGTTTTAAATTCATATTTGGTTAAATGCTAGTCATTTTACATTTGGTTTACTTAATGTGCGTAAAATTAAATAACCTGTTGTGAGTTGTTATAAAATGAATCGTTATAGTTAAATTAATAATTAAAACTTTCAAATGCATTTTATTATTCATAAAAAAAAATAATCAAATGATTGCATTAAATTATGAAATAATATCCAATTGTCAGTAATTAACAGATAAAATTTCTGTATTTTATGGCATTTTACCTAAGTAACTTACATAAATGTAACATAAAATAACAACGTACATCATTATCCCATATTATTAAACATTTGATAATATTAAATTATTATTCTGTGTAATGAATACATTATTATTACAGAACTTTTAAGTTATTAATTTAATTAGGCAAGACAACTATACCTATATCTTGTTAGTTTTATTTTGTGAAATTTTCAGAGAAATTTTCCAAGTAAGATAAAGATATGACAATGTTTTACCATGATAAAAAAAGTCATTTGTCGAAATATTTGGTAGTATTATGCCTGATTATTAAACTCATTTTACAAATTACACTTGCATAACTTTATTTCAGGACTAATCAAGAGGAAATGAGTCACTCAAATAGATACATTTATACGGTGCATAATGTAAATACCAGTAATTCAGAACATGACCTAACGATTCACAATCCTGAATCTTCAGCTGTTAGTGACGAATGGACGAGTTCTTCAGTGTTTTGCGCTATAGTTTACAGTGCCGTGATCTTTGCTCTCATTGTGCTCTCAGTATACAGGATAATTTTGTTCTACACTATATGTGAAGCATGTCACAATAACATACACAGTGATGTCATTAAGAGTATCGTGAGAACGTATGCAAAATTCTTTGACATCAATCCTTCAGGTAAGTTAGTACTTTGAATGTACTCTTTAAATGGTGGAAGTATTCAATAGTGCAAGTTTTCCTAATATCTCTACTATATATATACCTATATATGTATATATGTATAATGTCCAATAATTTGCAAGTAATATTCAGTAAACTATATTTGTCCAAGCAAGAAGCTATAAAAATCATTTTCAAGTTTTAAACAACATATATTTTTTTATATTGTTTTTTTTTTTTTTTTTTTTTTTTTTGGCTGATTTTGGATCTCTGAATCAAAACAGAAGCAACATATTATATATTCTGTGTCTTTGCATTTCATGAAGTGATGCGAATTAAATGTTATATTTATAATCTAAGTCTGTATAAATTACTATTTTGAAGCATTATAAGAACGAAGAAACTTGTTTCCAAAAATTAAATGTATCTGCTACTGCTTGATTTTCTACACCTTAGTTTATAAGACGAGAGAAGTACACCCTTTTAAACCTACAATAAGTTATTTTTCAGGTATATCTTTGTAAATTTCTTTACTTGAGCTTCATTATTGAGATAATTTGAGCGAACATTTAGTGACTGAAACCCTTTCAGTATGAATAGCTTCAAATACTATGAACTTGTTTGCACACTTAACTTATAAGCTACTCCTCTTTATAAACTAGCCATTACTTTTAAATAAAAGCCGACTGCACCAGTATTGTTCCTGCACAACTGATACAATATTAACTTATTTAAAACTTTACAAGCAACATTTGTATGAATACAAATTGAAATCGACCATTTCATCATCGCTAGCAAAGCTTAGAATATTTATTTACTCTCCCTACCGTCAATAGATTACATTTGTCTTTTTTAACAAGTTACATTTTTTTAACATGTAATGGGTTTCTTAACTTTATACGTTACGTTTATAAGGATATTGTAATTTTATTTCTCCCAGGAAGAATACTGAACAGACTATCCAGCGACGTCAGTGTCATGGACGAATCCGTTCCAAAGGCTACTATGGACTCCGCGCAAGTAAGTGCGAGAAGACTGTCTCTTTGGTCTAAAAGTCAACATGTCTGACTTCATTCTAGAGTCGTGAGCTTGTAGAGCCACGCCTCGCTAAGTGAGAAATTTTAGAATTTGTTATATGTATGGCATATGGACTGATGTTATTATTCTTTAAAAAAATTTATTTTCGAGAAACAATAATCTGATAATTTTTTTTTACCCAACTTAAAGTTAAATCACTAATAAATTAGTATATTATTATTAAGTCTTTAATCACACAACTTAAGGGCTACTTTATAATGAAAAACTAAGCCTTCATGTCGTAAGACATAATTGTAAATTAAAATTTATTTTAGTGTTTTAAGAAAATTCTGAAAACATATTTTGGAGCGTATTATATTTTTTACTTGTGAATATATCTCATGAAAAACAGCCTTATATAGTAATAGCTATAAGTAGTGGCTTCGTTTTTTTGTCGTACATTTAAATATTTTATCTAATACAGTTTATTGTTTAAAGGACGTGTGTTAAACGACTTTATTTTACAGTGGCAGCGAAATATGACAGACGAAAAAAAAAGTGGATAAAAGGTAACCTACATGATGTTATATTGGTTGGCGTAATATAAAATCATTGGTATTAGTTTTTGAGGTTTGGTCTGCTGATAGCCTCCATTGAGGAAGGCCCTGTCGCCATTTTTAACCGAATAACCTCGTCGGGGATTGAATTGAGGACTCCAAGTTATACAATGTAAATGTATTTTTATTAAAAATGTTATTAAAATTGTAATTAAAAATACTTTCAAAGACATGAATAATAATGTGTTTTGCATGAATAATGATGTATTTTCAATATGGCAGTTGTGACATCATTATTAAAAATAACTTAATCCAAAACTGTGGAAATTTCTAGAATCCAAGATGATGGTTGTGACTTCATAATCAAATATGGTGGAACTTCTAGAAAACAAAATGGCAGAATCCCAAATGCAGGATATTTATAGAATCAGACATGGTGGTTGCGACATCATAAACCAAGAAGATAGCTGTAATGTCATATTTTAAAATGCAGGAATCCAAAATGGTGGATGTTACTAGAAATCAAGATGGCTGACAGTTCTATCACAAAATAACATCCAGGGTCAAAGTCATCCAAAATGACGGAAGATTATAAAATCCCAGATGGAGAAAGGTTCTAGAATCAAAGATGGTGGTTGGTTAAAAAATCCTAGATAAAGGAAGGTCCACGAAAACATAAATTCTGGTTGTGATGTCACAATTCAATATGGCGGAATCCAAATGGGGGTCGGGATCAAGGTAAAATTCAAAGATTAAAGTCCACCATGATGTCATAATCCAATATGGAGGTCAGACCAGCATCTCGCACCAGAACCAGGGCTCGGACATACATTTAAATACTACTTGTATTCAGATTAAAATTCTAAGATTTATCAAAAGAAACATAATTTTACATAAAAGTGTTCATTTCACATAACTACAAATTTTTATGGTTGCGTTATAAACTGTGCATGATTTCTAATTCACGTTTATATATGAAATATATAAGAAAAACCTTAAATGTTTTATTCATACGAAATAAAGTATAAATAAATTAATTTTAAAAATTGATTACATGACGTAACATAAGTTTAAAATTCTTCAGAGACACTTTTTATGTTGGACTATTATAATAATATTACATATATTTCTAGTTCAAAATAAAGCAGACGATAAATCATGCTAAAAGTAGTAAAAAAACAATTTTTGGAAATTATCAAAGACATTAAAAATATTGTTACGGTACGTAGAGTTTGTTAAAGAGTAGTAGCTGAAAATCACCCTAATTACGTTTACTGATATGTTGTGTATTAAAAGTTAACTATTTTATTTTAATTTCCTCAAAACAATGAACGAAAAAATAGCATCAACAATAAAAATAAGTGTCAATATCCAAACCAACAGTATATGATTTGAATGTGCATGTGACCTATTTATCAACAATAAAATTTGTATTTGATTTTTAGGCAATAGCAAAACATCAGAAATTAAAATAAATAATATTTTATTTCAAATAATAACGAAGATACAAAAACAAATAATTAAAATATTTATAAATTCATGTGTATATAATGAAATAAGTGACAAAATTAATAAATTAATATTAAACTTCAAATATTATAATAATTATATTACAAAAATTAATTAATATTTCGACTATGTTATGTTTACAGTATTTTCTTTTAGCCGTCGGCCCGCTTGTATTGATATCCATTGTGAACTGCTGGTTTCTAATTGCAATTATTGTATTGGCAGCAATTTTATTTATTGTTTTGCGAATATTTTTGAGAGCTTCCAAGAGAATTACGAGAATTGAAGGAATGTGTAAGTATGAAAATATCAAACATTAATTTTCTTATATAACGCTTCAATTATTTAAATTATGTGTTTTCTCTAATATTTAGAGCTAAATTGTTGAATCAGGAATAAAATCAAAATCAAAATAATAAAAAAAGATTATTTTTTAACATATATAAAATTGTACCATATTAACATCTATATGCGTTACAGGCAGAAGTCCTATTTTCGTCCATTTGAACTCTACTCTCCAGGGACTAACAACCATACGCGCCCTTCAGGCCGAAGACGTCATTAGACAGGAGTTCAATCAGCACCAGGCAAAATTGACTGTTAACATGGGCCATTCCTTAACTCAGTCCTATATCAAACAGTATACTTTCTTTATAATTAAGTTTTTAAATATAAACCAATGAAATTTTTTCTATATTACATCGCGTACTTATTCGTTTCTAAGGCATATCCTTGTTTATTTACACTTTTTTAAATTGGAATAATGTGGATTTCTTGTTTGGCCCAAATATAAAAAGGGCAGTTTTTTTTTAACCACCGATGTGTTACAAAAAAGAAAAAATTACGTAACATTATAATTTTACTACCAAATGTACATCAAGGTCTTACTTATTTTTCTACATAATCGCCAAAATGATCGAGGTATTTGTCATATCGTAACACAAGCTTCTTGATGCCTTATTCGAAGAAGTTAGCCACCAGTGAATAGAGGTACAGGGACAGTGCCTGTATCTCCCTCTCCCTCACGATGCTATTGTGAGGCGGATAGACTACAGTCCGGCGCATTCTGCCCCACTATTTGCATATCTTGCGATAATTCTTGACGCGGGAGCCAGCGCGCTGTACTATTAGTCCATCCGCCTCACAGTAATCCTAAAGATATAATTTTCTAGCCCACACTTTGGGCAGCAGTGAATGACTGGATGATGATACAAGCGACCTTAATTCATTCACGCAATGCCTGGCCAGCTAGCGAGACAAATCCTTTTTGGTAGCCACTATCGCTTGGTGGATTCTTAAGCTGAACATCAAAATAAACAACTAAAAGAACTAAGTAATACTTTCTGTGGTAATATATGTGTGTCACAGTATTATGTAAGGAAAATTATGCATGTTTAAGTCAAGTGTACTTGCAAGTAAAATCTTAAATCCCGCTTTAAAGTGTCTTTCATCTATTCCTTCATGAGACTATGCTATAAGAAACATTAACTTTATATTTATATTAAAATTTGTACAAAAATCAAAAGATGAGATAATTTTCATACCATTATTCTTTTAAATTAAAAAAAAGCTTAAATTTTAAGGATATATCTGTTTACTTCAATCTAAATCGAGTGGTAATTTTATGTATCATAATATTTAATTTAAAATATTTTTTTTTAATTTTGTTTTCAGGACCTTAATACTTCTGCTTCGTACATGCTCATATCTGCAAACCAAACTTTCGTTTTAGCGGTCAATTTGATTTGTTTCGTCGTCTTTGCTATTATAATCGTCACTTATAACGTCACTGAAACAGGTAAGTAATAGTTAAACTTAAAACTGTGTTCTATAATTTCCGTAAAATTTCAAACTTTATTTCATTTATTTCATTGCAACTGACTGTAGGAATTAAATCAAAAGGCCATTTGTTTCTTAACTGAGAACTGAAGAAAATGAAAATAATATTGAGTTTTTTAAAATCGAGTTAAAGTTACCATCACTGGTAGATAGCATTAGGGCTCACAACTTCAATACATCAGAAACAGGAAATTGCAAATCTAGGAACTGTAGGCGCGGAATATTTGAAAGCCTGATAAAATTTAAATTTATACTTTAAAACATGTACAACAAATACTATTCGAGGCCAGTATTTTCTGCAAAAACAGCTGTGCAAAATCAAGAAAATTAAAAATAATTATTTGTAAAGTAAATGATGACAAATTACACCCTACTCCAGGATGGTTTATAGTTTGGCAAGCTTTAACATCAACTGAGTCTACTGTACTCAGTTTTAGGGCCACATTGATTTAGGCAAGGACCTGTTGGGGCCAAGCCCGGAATTTTTCCAGAATTGGAAAATGTGATGATTGTTATCTTCAACCATTTGGTTTATTCAGGGTACTTCTATTTTCCTAATCATTAATGCCGTCAGTGCTACACTATCTTTCATCAACCTTCATCGTCTCTTATTCATTCGCACAATATGTAGATTGCTGAAAACGATCGAGGCGCTATCTACTGATGTAGATCTGAACTTGAAAGAGACTAAACAAGCACAAGAAAAATCGGTTATTTTCATTGATAGTGGTGGGCAGAATCGATTAAAGAATTGTATACATTTATTGTTGCTCTAATATTTAAGCTTATTATCATCATAAGAACTCCCATTGGAGAATAACAGTTTCTTGTAAAAAAATAAATAAATATTGGCTGGTGCGGAAACTTATGACACACCAAGATTTTTTTATTCCGGTAAAACCATTTTCTAAATAGCAGTCACTAGCTATTGATTATGTTTAGAGAAAAAGAGAGAACAATCTTTCAGCTAATAGACTTTTAAGAAGAATTTTAAAAAAAATGTTGCGTGAGCATGTTGTGAAATAAAATCCTATAAGTAAAATTGAGTTCTCAAATTTTCAATTAATTAGTACGATTTTACTCACAAGAATCGATTTAAGAAGTATAATTTTCCAGGAATGTGTGTGTATGTGTAAGTGTATATATTTATGTTCTTACTCCACTTGTTACATAAAGAATATATTCATTATTTATTATTTCTTCCACTAACATAAAACCACTAAAAACTGTGTAAATATAAGTTATTTCAGCAGGAACCAGTAATTCTATCGTTTGCAGAGTTTTTTTTTTTTAAATTTTGCAACACAAATAATGAGGCATTTAAGTTTAGTTTAATATTTTACATACAAATACACACACTAAAAGTTATAAACCACACTTTTTTTTACAGTTAACATAAAATCATTGGCATATAATTACTCTTTTCAAAATTTCAGTAAGTAATCTCTACAACTCTAGCGTCACCCAAAGATGTCTTTTCCTTCCGATGATCTCGTATATTTGATTTTTTTCTTTTTTTTCAGGAAGCAATGGCGGTGAAGTAGGTCTCGTAGCTACACAAACGTTTTGGATCATTTCATGTCTCCACTACGCTGTTCTTCACTTTACGTCACTGCCCGAGTTCATGGTTTGTGTCGAGAGAGTGATGGAGTACAAATACCTGGAAGAAGAGAAAAACCTGGATACCACTATGGGTAACTAATAAAGTTAAAATGAAATAAAACATATTTGATAAATGTTTTTTTAAGGATAAGGTAACGCCAGATGAACTATGAAAAAATCAATTCACTTAAGGTATTATTTACACCTATTCAAGACCGTTGGGTAACTAAGGGTCCGAGCCAATTGTTTTTCTCCGACCTCCTCTCTCCATTACATAATGTGCAATTTTCAAAATACAAAATTTAAAAAAGAAGTGAGTCTTTCAGTACTCGCCAATGATGTATAAACATCTAACCTTGGTAACGAGCAAAATTATTAGTTATCATTTTTCAAATTGTAACCACTACTGTGAGTAGAAAAACATAAATAAAATTCAAAATAGCATAAATCTAAAATATAAAAAAAATATATATTCTACAAACACTTCTCGGGTTATTGTTGAAAGTTAAAAGGGATCATCATTACTTAGGGCTTTCATAAATGAGTAAGTACCAAAGATTCGTTCTGTTTCCACATCACGACTTTATACAACAAATTATATTTGACAAAGCGCCGCTGTACTAAAAAGAAATTCTCAAAATAAACGTACGCAGTACAAATACAAATGACTTAAAATAAAAATAAAATGTCTAAAATTTCTCTACAAATATTCTCTTTATTTCAGCTGTGGTGAGAACCATATACTCTTAATGAAAGAATAATTGCGTCTCACGAACTCGTCACAAAATAACTGAAGTAGGATGTTGCGGAGAAAATGCAGCATTACAAAAAGTGTGTCCGGGCCTTCTATCATCCGAGTGTGTTTTTTCTGAACACTAACAGAGAATGGCAATGTTCCTTCGCGGTTGACGATACTCAAGTAAATGTCCGGAGTGACTTTTCCGCGAAACCTTGGCGAAAATCTCTTTCAACAGCTTAAAAAATTTGAAAGAAACGCACTAGCGCTCGGAAATGACCAAAATACTATGAGAATGAATACTGCAAATATTAACGGTGATTTTCTGACGTCACACACCGTGGAGTTGCGTCCACAGTTCCGTGGATATAATGTTTATGTTATGCTTACTTTTGTAAAATTTAAATTTTGATACTATAGCAGGAAATCTTGTTATGTGTAAGAAAAGGCGTATCGCCACTAATAAAGACGATAGAAGATAGATGGATAAATAAAATAATTAATTAAATTAACCAAGATTTCTTCGTAGTTACAGATACCTTGTAAAAATACATCCCGAATTCTAACTTTTAAGTGTTGTGTTCTGTTTTAAACAAGGCAAACTTTAACATCGAAGAGAGAAAAATATCTTAACTGAAGATTAAAATACATTTGAGAATGTTTTCTAACTCTGGAAAATGATTCATGTGAGTTTATGCTAAAAATTAAGTAAACTCAGTACCAGTAGGTATTTCAAAGCTCTCCATGAATTTACCAACATTCCTAGATAATTTGTAACCAGCATCCTTGCGTACATTTCAAATGAAATTGTTATCAGTGTAGCTCTTTGGCACGATGAGGTGACACGCCACAAAATAAACCAGTTCCGTTTGCAGAGGAATCAATGACAAACGTGAGCAACTACTACAACAAAAATAATGCAACACATCTACTTACAGCATAGCATTTTATAAAAAGGAATATTATCGAGAAAATAGAAAAATAAAAACAACACACAAATTTATTAAATCGTCCCCACCTACGACTCTATGATTTTAAGGATTTTTGGATTACCTAGTAACGTAATAGGTAGCATATAATAACTTGTCTTAATGCAATAGAACAAAGTTATTGTTTCTCTGAAAATAAAACCAAGCGTACTGGATCTAATCTAGCGCCTGTATCTCTAGGGTAAATGTACACATGAAACTATTTTATGCAATTGAAGTGATTTTTGTTTCACTGTTGCAGACAACTTTGCTCCACCACTTTGGCCAAAGGCAGGTCGCATCGAGTTCCAAAATGTGACGTTCAAATACACGATCAATGGCCCTAGCGTTCTGCAAGGAATAAACATTTTAATAAATCCTAAAGAAAAGGTAAACAACGTACACTTAACTCGACTAGACAAATTCAATGTGAAAACAAGAGCAGTCAAAGGATAATTTAATTGAGTTGGTTACTGTAAAAAGTCTCCTATAAGCCATATAAAAGGTCGTGAGACAATGTGGAATATAGAATTGCAAGAAAACTTTATAACTAAAGAGATTATATTTTTGTTTTGAATAGACAAAGAAAAAAGTAAAATATGTGAAAAAAACGTTAATCGCATATGTTATTCGAAATTATTGCATTTCAAATTTAAGAAGTTTTATGCCAATAATCTAAATCGAAATAAACCTAATTATATTCCTGTATGAATTTTATTTCCATCATAGATTATTGTAAGTTCTAAAGCAGATATGTTTATAATAAAAATACTGAAAATACAACATGTTTAATAAATTGACCTTAAATTAAAATAAATTACTTACTTTCATGCAAAAATAGGTCATAAATATAGGAACCTCCTGTTTAAGAACGAACGTAAACAATAATGACACAGATGCACTGAAGTAAGTATAGCTAGCAGTATGTCTGTACGTATTTCTCTTCGTGACAAAGTGTAATGTTGGCATTGTGGTTTGTCAAGGTTGGTATTGTCGGCCGCACAGGAGCAGGGAAATCGTCCTTGATCCTGGCACTGTTCCGATTCGCCGAGGTGGAAGGCTGTATCGTGATAGACGCCGTCGACACCAGCACCATCAGCCTGCACGACCTCAGGAAGAAGACCTCAATCATACCTCAGGACCCTTTCCTCTTCTCCGGGAGCCTGAGGGAAAACCTGGACCGCTTCAACGAGTTCCGGGACGAAGAGCTGTTGCAGGCACTGGAAGACGTGAGTGTGAAGCCTGAGTCACGATCCCACCACGGGCACATCACGACTAATCCGATAAAACGTTGTGCAACGTTCCATCACGAAAGATTTTAACATCACAGAGCCATAATACCACACCAACATTAACACGAAGAACTCTAATATGGCAGTCCGCAGATCTTGCCATTCCGAATGGGTTTTTAAAATGCAGTATAGAATGAGATAAAAATCGAGCAGACCTAATAGAAAGCTTTTATTTCCATAAAATTTAGTCGTCTATGGCACAACATGTGATTAAGCTTATTTTGGATATATTTAAGCAAAATATATACCACCACTATAGTAAAAATACTGTATGAAGGGGAAAAAAACCTTGACTTAATGTGTCTGCATAGGACGTCTTGTATTAATTAGGATGCATGCCCCGTTCGAGGTCATTATTTTATATTTATATTCCACGTGGTTAAACTTGCCGACTTTTTGAGTGGCTGAACTCTCACAAAATTGAAAAAAAAAATCACTTGCTTTTTGTACAATCACGTGGCAAATTTTCCTTTATATTGTGTTTTGCAGTATGGATAAGGAGAATAAAATGAAATATAAAACTAGAACTTTTAATTTTAAAGCCAACTTTATCGTCTAATTTGTGATATGGTTTAATTTATTTCAGAAAAAAATAATCATTGAATTTTATATTACCTTTTAAGTCATCAGAATTTGTATGAATTTAAAAAGAAATTAAATAAAATATTTATTTTTGAAAGATTTGTAAAATATATCTCGCAGTAGCCATTACCATTGCCTTAAAACCCAAAATGTTTAAGTCATTCGTTCCATTTCGTTATCCTTATCCATGCAGCCAAAAATTTAAATATTCAATTTTCCAACTAATTTTGAAAAAAGTATGCACTATCAAATTTATTAATTTTTGAAGTTCAGTTATTCAGAAAGTTTTTAAGTTTAGCCGTGTTAAACAAAAAAAAAAATTACCTGGAACGGGACCTACTCCATCAAGCTAGCATAAAGCTACGGCCACACAGGGAGCTATGCTCGCTATGTTCGCAATGTTCGCTACGCGAGTAAAATATGGCCAGCTGCATCTCAGGTGTCACTGGCCACACAAAGCATATGTTGGCGACGTCACCAGGTGTTTGGTTCTCGGTTATTTTTCTAAAACGCCGCTTACTTCGCGCATGCGCAGATAAACAAAAACATCTGTTTTCGCGCGATATTGTGCTGTACTCCTGCGTTTGCTTTTTATGAAGTTTAATTTCTCTCAGTACTGTGCTTTAAATAGTCAAGTAAACGGAAAAGTTAATTGAAAGATAACGGAAACATTCATGTTTATGGAATAAATCGATGGAAGAATGTAGAAGGCAGGATATGCAGGAATATGCCTGGGATATGATTCCAATTGAATGATATAAAACTAAGTTTAATTAATTCTGATGTAATTTATTAATTTGGTTTCGTCCTCACTAGCAACTGATTCATTAAATATTTAAATTCTTCAATTTTTTTAAAATTAATATCATGAACCCATTTCTTTTTACGTTCACATACTGTGAGAGCCAGCAGAATTTTGTCATAGTCGGAATCGTCACTCGAATCCCAGAGCATGCGTCTCTCCGACATCGTGAACTAGATTATCGTATCTGGCCACATGGCGCAGCGAACATAACGAACATAGCGGACATCGTGAACATAGCGAACATAGCGGACATCACGAACATAGCGAACGTAGCGAACATCGCGACCATAGGTAGCTCTCTGTGTGGCCTCGACTTTACTCGCATTTCTGACTGCATTTGCATAGCACCAAGCGAAAACTCTCTTCCGCAGCTCGCGGTCACTTTCCCTGGACAAACAGATTGTGCGCTAGTTCAGACATGAGTGTCTCGCGCTTCGTGGTCGTTGTAAATGTGTTTCTTTTTCTCTTTCAGAGAACAGCACACAATCCCTGCTTGAATGAGAGCTTCTATATTAATTATTTTATACGGTTCCATACAGGCCTGCACGAATACTAACAATATGAGATACTTAGTGTTTTCTTTTCATTCAGTGTGTCAGTAATCGCCACGGTTAGAGTATTTTTCAGCAGGCAGCCCGTCGACTCCGTCGGCCCCTCAATCACGTGACCAGCAGCCAATCAAATGACAAAAAAAAATTTCATCCGTCTGTGTAAACTTTTCTGAGCTCACACTTTCGACGGACGGATGTAGCACATCCGTGATTTGTTTGCGCCAGTCAGTTGTTATCAGGCTGCAAGTTTTCAGAATTTTTACTGTTCATTCATTTGATTTAGTGTTTTACGTTTTCCGTTGCAGCTGTCTAGACTCCCGTCCAAACATTTGAATAAAAAATCTGAATGTTTCCAAGGATTTGCTAACACATTTCGTAGGTACAGGAACACGAGTTCATGTGTGACATCGGTATCGAACCACATCGAGATACATCTCTGAGAGAGGAAACATAGTTTAAAATTGCACGGTGAGTATCTACATTATATTTTTACGTAATTGTTATTTATATAGGCACTGCTAATGTTTGCTAGCGTTTTTTTTAGCTGGTTCCCCCCCCCCCCCCCCAAAATCTTCGCTTTTAAGACATGTTTGTTGGCTGAATTAATTTGGAAAAAATTTTTGACAGAAGAATTTAGTCATATTTCAAATAGGTTGTAGCTGCGTGGTGCTGACGGACGTCACGGACAAATGTAATTCCTGATTGACAGACATGAACACGTACTGGTATACGTCTAACAAAACTTCTACGTTTGTAGCTGTGAAATTAAATTTCATTTTTAATGCCAGCGTCTATTGCCTAGAGTTTCGGCTAGAAAATATGTGTTTTATGCTGAACTCATGGGTAAAATATTAGATAACACGGTGTGAAGATACGCTTCAATTTAAAACGAGACAATCGACTTTTTCTCTACAGCCGCGTTTCACAATGACAGAAACAGTAAACTTCACAATGAAACACATAGTATGACGAGCGTATTTTGCCGTGTGAATCATTCGCTTTTACAGAGGTTATGACCGCCCGCCTATTTAAAGCAGTGGGAAAAAGGAGTTGCGGTTCCCTGCAGGTATGCAACTTGTTGTACTTGCGTGCACAAGCAGTTGTGGGGTACCGGCGTTGCTGCACAAAATCAAAGACATTGCAGACAATTTCTCTACAAGATTTTCTGTTATCTTAATAACACATTTGATGTGGTTAATGTATGATATTATTTTATTCTTTATGTCATTTTTACAAGTACATATTGTTTTACGGGGATAGCAAGTGTGTGAGTTTTACCAGTCTACTTTATGCCGACATATGGAATATTAGACATGAAGTGTTCTAGTTATACATCCTGTTCACAAGTAGGTATAAGTATCTTTATGAGTTTTTCGGGAACACTTGTCAATTCTTATAATACCACATATGAAGTAAAGCATATGTAATATTAATGGTTAAACAATCTTGATGAGGATATATGAGTATGTAGAATATATAAAAATGAGATTTTTTAATATAAATAATTACTGACAGATTAAAGTTAATGAGTATTTAGTATTTATGAAACGTTAATGAAATCAATGAACTAAATTCTATAGCATATGAGTTTTTTTAAATAGCATCAGATTACAACACTGATTGAATAAATAGTACAAATTAACTCCATCCTTTTCCAGTATTCTTACAGCACTGATAGTAAATGGGTTATAGTTCGTGTTAATATAACCTAAAGTATTTCCACTACCTTAAGAATCGTATTGGCTATAGATAGATTTTTCATAAGTATTAAAATATTGCATTAAAAGTATTTTTATTAGTTACAATTATAAGAAAAGAGGAAGAAAGAAGTATTTATTTTATTTTTATTGAAATGAGACTTATTTACGACCGTTGAGTATCGGAAATAAAGGTAACAGATATTGCTCGATGACGCAGGTTTTAAAAATATGGCCAATGGTCATATGGGATGGATTAGATGGGCGAAGAGAACATCGAATAAAGTATAGGAAAAAACTCCTGGAATTTTTCGCCATTTTTATTTACAATTGCAAACTTTCATTGTGTATTTTTATTGATAAAATTCATTTTTCAAGTGAATTAATAAATACTAGCTGAAATACCCGGTGCTGACCGGTCCGTAGGATATATACTTGAAAAACAATGAGTTTTGGTCTTTAACAGCCTCGCAAACCTCATTGGTTGCTGGTTAAGAAATGAAAGTAAGTAAAGAATTGAAACGTCGCCAGAATACCCATAATACATCAAACATGCAAAAGCCGTTGCCATGCAGACGAAGCGGGCACCAAAAATGCAATAGCGTTAAAAACATGAAAATGTTTATCTTTAACTCCCCAGCAAACCACGCTTGGGAGCTGATTTTCATAAAAAAATTTCTTAGTGGAAGTATATGTAGCAAAATAAATATACGTGCCAAATTTAAAGTCTGTAGGTCCTATAGTACCAGAGCATTCATGATGAGTGGGGAGTGGTATTTCGCTTCTTGCAAATGTCCATACCATATTTAACCCCTTTAGGAGATGAATTAAAAAAAAAGTTCTTTATAATGCCTACTTACATTATAAAATGAACTCCTGTGCAAAGTTTCATGCTTTCAGACCCACCTGTTTAAGCTGTGCGTTGTCAGTCAATCAGCGTTAGTTTTATTTAGCAGATTTTCAAATGAAACTTCTTCATAGTCGGTAGCCCAAATACTTTCGTTACCGTGATTTTTACATTCGTGACTCCGATTGTGTGTCTAGTTTTATCTTGATGGTAAATTATTGAATGTTTTAAATTCATTCATCTTTACAGCCGGTTACACAGATTGCGGTAGTGTTAAATTTAATGTGTGCCATGCAGTCTTATGTATTCAATAGAGTTTGCTTTTAGCAACGAGTAACGACCAGAAGAATAATAAATCATGGCTGTGTGAAAGATTTTTTTAAAGTGAATACAATTTAAAAAATGACTGTCCCACGCCTAACAAAATCTTATCAGCTTATGAGCAGAGTTAAATCGTGTGAACGTGTATTAGGATGGGTTAGTTAAATAAATATTTTTTTAAATGGTGTGGGCGAGTGGTAAGCTAAGGTAGGTTAGGTCAGCTAACTTGAAAATATTTAAAGGCGTTTATCACGACAAATACTAGTTTCGGGGGGTCCCCGGGAAGAACACATCTATTAAATTGCAAAATAATTTGTTATAGAGACCCATATTAGATTAAAAAAAGATATTTTAAGTGAAATTTATTTTGAATAAATAGGCTTTTCAAAGACATCAGAGTGTAAAAAAAAAAAAAGGAAGGAGGGGGCTAAGGAGTGGGGTGATCGAAACATGTTTCCATTCTAACAGAATTACACATTTACACACTTGCATAAGCATACTTTCATATTTGTTCACTCGCATACTTTATTACTTGTATATTTTCTCGCTCGCATACTTGCTTAATTGTATAGTTACTTGTTCACTAGCATACTTGATTACACGTATACTTGTTCACCCGCATACTTGCTTACTCGTATACTTGCTTACTCGTACACATGTTCAATCGCATAATTTGTCACATTCCGCAAACATTGTATCATATGTACCTCTGTGTTGTGAAGTTCCACTCTCACTTTCTGACATGGTGGCGGCCACGCAACCACGAGTTTCTTTACTTGGACTTGTTTGTTTGCGTTTGTTCCAGGTCGAAATGAGGGATGTTCTGACCAGCTCGGGCGGCCTGGGCATGCTGGTGGCCGAGAGAGGAGACAACTTCAGCGTGGGACAGAAGCAGCTGCTCTGCCTGGCGAGGGCGATACTGAGGAAGAACAAGATACTAGTTCTTGACGAAGCCACGGCTAACGTAGATCTCCAGTAAGCGTTTACCAGAAGAAGTGAAGTGGTTTTTTTTTAAATTAATTTCGGACGCCGGTTATTATTCAAAGTTAATCATTTTGATCGTCACGTGTATGTTTATATAGGTGTTACGTTCTGACGACGTTCACCCAGGACTTGTGTTCCTCTCAGGACTGACGAGCTGATCCAGAGGACTCTGCGCGAGCAGTTCGCGGACTGCACAGTGCTGACCGTCGCGCACAGGCTGCAGACCATCATGGACTCCGACAAGGTCGTCGTGATGAGTCGCGGCAACATGGTGGTGAATATGCGACACATTATTATCTTTGAAAGATTTGTGCGATGGGAGTGCATGACTTGATGCTAATCTTTTGGACATACGCCATTGCTAAGAACTTTTTCTGTTTATGAAAAACTATTGTGTTTGTTTCGTATTTTCGTTTTATCGTGTTTATGTCTCGTTTCAACTGTTGTGCTGAATTTATTGGGTTCAATAGTTTTGTGCTGTCATCATTTGTGGGGGGTTTTTGGTTCTCTTAGTCCATTTTTCTTTGTTTTTCTTTGTTTGTTGACCATATTCCTGTTATGGAATATTATGTGGTGTTTATATCCTGTTGACAACTTAAATTTTTGCTTAATTTGTAGTTTTGTATTTTGGTTTTTTTTATTATTCTACAGAAAAAGTGCTTAGCAATGGCGTATGACCAAAAGATTACATCAAGTCATGCGACACATCGCTCTAAATACAACTAATCATAAGCTACTTACTATGTACCCTTATTCAAATCTCAAATTTTATTTTAAAAAAATTAGAACCTTGAACCCGACATCTCGGATGCAAATATAATCCTTAAGTGTAAAAAAAAATATGTACAAGAAATAAAATTATTATCTATGTTAACCAAAGATTTAAACTTTAGACTGTTCTTTTCATGAACCAATATTCCTGAATCATCACATATATGATTAACTTGATTACGTATAATAACTACAATATACTCGGGAATTCCAGAAAAGCTGGTACGAAGAAAACACAGACTACAGAGTTGTCTTTTTTTTTCAATTTTAAAATTTACTCTATTCCCTCCAATATTTTTTCGATCGTGTTCGTACATAAAACACCTGCTAATTACGAGAGCAACGAGCATAGCCAAATACTCCATGCTCAAGTTGAGTCTCAATTTGTCTAGAGGGTGCCCTTCGTTGAAGAGATCTCTCGAGTGCTCAGTTATTCTGGGAGTGCTCGAAATGTCGAAAGCACGACAGATCACGAAACTGCATACGCTCTGGAGATCTCTCGTGCTCTCTAACACCCGCCTCGTTTCTAACAATTCTAGACTAACATTTTCGTCTGTCTTTATAATTATATAAACAACCTTCTTTCATTTTTATAATGACCCTTGTCCTAACGAATTGACACTAGTGGTGGAAAATTTAAGACAACTGATATCAAGCACCCCAAGATTTTTTTCCCCATTAATATTAATTGTATTGTTTATTACTGGATCCTTATTTTACGCTTATGTATAAAAAAAATTCATTATACAGAATTGTAGTTAATTCTATCGCCGTTAATCAAATTAATTATATTTGAAAATATTTTTTTAACTTTTTAGTTAATACAATTAAAGCGTGTTTCTTTAATTTTTGAAAATATAATTTTATTTTTTACTTTCAAGTACATATTGAATTATTTTTTTTATAAATTTCACTAAATACACTACAAAAACAATTATTAAAGACCAGAACATTAAGGGGGTATTTACCTCCTTCCAGAAGATCCGATAGTCTCTGAAGGCCCCGGAATAAAGTTAAAATTAACGTGTTGTAATTGTACCGACTTTCAAAATGGCAAATGAACTCTCCCTTGGGGAGGGGGGAGGTGGAGAAAGTGGGTGGTTGAAGACACCAAATGGCTCGGAAACACTCCAAATCTAAAGAGAATCAATTTTTGAAATTTTCGAAATTTTGTGGTTGTGACCCTTCCCCCCCCCCCCCCCCTTTTTTTTTACCATGGACATACAAAAAGCATTTTTATTGCCCATAGCACAAAATTAGTGTCTTTTTACCCCTATGCATCTCCCACCTCCTTTTTACACTCTTCTGGTCAGAGTCATGATTTTATTGTACTGTCATCGGGATTACAAATACCAGCAAAGTTTCAATTCGATACAAAAATTATAAGTAGGTTCAAATTGACTTACAAGATTTGATTACATAGTAAAAATGAAGCTTATAAAAGCGTGTAAAAATAAACAATTTCCTAAAAATTTTTTTTCTTAATAAACAGTTTAAACCATCCATAACCATCTATAATAACGTGTTTTCAATTAAAATACTTTTCTCCAAGTAATTTTGGCTTAATTTAAAGATCAAACCAATTAAAAATTCAGATTTGCTAAGTATTTGAATAGTTTGTTTCCAATTAATAAGACACGTAAAGTTTTATTGCTTCTAATTGAGGAGCGACACAAATTTCCGATCATTTTTTTGTTTGTTGTTGCCTGTGAAAAAACATGCCTGTTTGTGTTTTGGGACAAAGTGTTGTGTGACAGGAATTCGACCATCCACACATACTGCTGCAGAACGCTGGCGGTGTTTTCTACCAAATGGTGCAGAAGACGGGGCAACGTACCAGCTTGGCTAGAATAGCCTCAGAGGTACTTCTTGAAGAAAAATATCAGTTCATAGACAAATTAATTTCAATTGCTGTATTTAGTTTAATATCTTAACAAAAAAATGCCAAAATGATTTTAATTCAATGCAGTATTTGATTTGTTATTAAATCCATTCTGTTGGACGTACGTAAAGTATTATTAAGTAAGTTACTGCAAGAGAAAATCGGATTACAGCAAATTCGATTTTCATTACGTTTATTTCAATTGCTAAAAATGCTTATTAAATGTGAAGTATCTCTATTTCTATGACCTTATAATTGTTTGATGTTAAAATTGCAGATTATATGCACAAAGTTAAAACCATTAAGACATGTTTGACAAGGCCCGGTTTAAGTGTAATGTACTGTTCAAATTGAGTATTTTTTTTAAATTCCTCTTTTGTCTATAAGATACCGTAAATATTGGGATTTCAATTTTTTCAGTAATGCAATATCAAATATAATGTGTTTTTTCCTTCATCACAAACGAAACAGTTTACTCTTAAATTCTTAAACCATCCAATGAATTAATTCACTGTGTACCCATACCCAAAGCATTATTAGTTAGGTTTAGGTTTATCGACTGAATATCCTTTGTGGTGTTATTTCGTGCTAACAAAGCTCGTAAAATTGTTAAGCTGTATTCTTAAAGTAAATAAAAATATATATAGTCTGGTCACCCGTAATTTAATACAAATGTAAAAACTGTTTTATTTTAAACCTGCTGCTACATCAGGTAACAGATAGAAAAAAATTACAAAAAATAATTGTTTGATCTTTGTTTCAGAGCTACACCGCCCTTAAAGAAAGACGGAAAGAACAATAGGAAGGTTTGCAGCAACACATATATTTATTTTTTGCTACATTTTTTAATCATTCAACAAAGTCATTCAATGTATATGTATAGAACCATTCTAGTTTTGAACCAATATGTTTTGTAATACTATACTGTCTATAATACAACGTTAAAATTTTTTGTATGTAATGCACAAACGTCCAAACATACCTAATGCTTTTTGAAATAAATAAATGTATTGAAAATAAAGATGGTATAATTATTATAAGTAATTTTGAAAATATGTTTACTCAAATTTAAGAGAAATAATAGTGAACTTTGTTATAGATAATTTTTTTGCAATATTTTAATGAAAATTTAACTTTGCTTTGAATGTAAATAGAAATACATTAAAAAACTGTTTGTAGCATCATGATTCTGCACTGACTCATATTAAAATTATTTTTTGAAGTAAAGAAAGTTGTTATAACATGAAATTGAATTATTTTTATGTTTAAATAGTACAATTATAAAGAGAGAGTGAGTTTGTTTACTCGACCTAATTTAAAAATACTTATACTGTTATGATTCTAAATAGACACATAAAGGATTTTAAATATACATATTATGTACGACTGTAAAAAAACACAATTTAATGATGTCTATCCGGGAGACATGCATAATAGCAACATATATAGTGTCACCAAAGATATGCGGAAGAGTGAAAACCAGTTTAGTGTGTATTGTGCCGACATCTAGTCAACTTTTTGGCACCATATACATTTCTGTATTTTTTTATTCAAGGCACTCAACCAAAGTATTCTTGAAATTCTTCTCTACATTTTCATTCTATATTTCATTTCTAATAAATTAGGTTTTGACTGTAATTTTTGTATAATCTTTTGGCCCGGCTGCGTATTTCCTTATCCTAGACCTAGACCATAAAATATATATTCAATGCCTAGACTGACTCGCCGATTGACCCCTTAAGCACGCTGGGATTGGTCGCGGCTCGGGAAGAGGAGGAGAAGTGAGGTGTTGACCGATCGTTGACCGGGGGAAGGAGGGAGGGAGGGGGGTCACACTCTGGCCTTTGAATATATATATACTGTATAGAAGTCGCGAGTGAATAGGATTTACTCTACCTTTTTCAGAAACGTATGATGAGCAGCTTGGGAACTTCACCGCTGCAGTGCGCTGCCGTAACACCCTGTATCGTCTTAGTTGTTATTTACACGTTAGAGCGCAGCACTGTCGCCCGCTGTCATTCCCCGCACCCCCCACCTATCATTCACTGCAGCTCAAGTTCGTTCAACGGGAGGGGGAAGGGGTGTTTGAAGAGTTCGACACTTTTCCGCTAGGGACCACCACAAGTCGATGCCCTAGAGATGGTGGCGATTGCGGCGGTGAATTAACCAACTACCTCAAAACCGTATTAGAAATTTTAACCTGGGCTGGCGACTTCTATACAGTTTATATATTCAAAGCTCTGGCTAAGGTTTATGATGCTAGCGGTTTTTTTTTAAGTTGAACTTCTTTGCTGATGTGGCTACATTTTAGAGTGTCACTAAAATTCCGATTGCATGAGGGGAATAGTTAGGTACGGGGTGGGGAAACCGGAAGAGGAGGGGAATAGTTGGGTACGTGGTGGGGGAACCGGTAGAGGAGGAGAAGGCAGGGAATACGTAGAAATGACGCAGCATACTTGCACACTTGCAAAAATGCACATTTAACACTCTTATACGCTTGCAAACTTGCACAATAAAATTATTGAAATGAATATAAGGCTTATCGTATCGTCAACAACGGGGGAATTAGAGACTATGAAAGAAGGTCATACAAGAATTGTTCTTTGAGGAAATTGATATGTAGGGGAAACGGGAATAACTCTATAAAATCCAAAGATTCACGGTAACGTCCACCAACATTACATAATAAATTTTAGCTTATTTCCGGGCTGTGTATACAGCGGGACAGAAGTCTTGCGAGTTGTCAGAGTGAGGGTGAAGAGCTTAAAAGTTGAGGGTGAAGTAGGGGAAGGTATGAGTGTCATTGGAGAGCGGAACTCACCCTTAGTGTGCTATACCCGATCAAATAATGTTAGCAGTTATTGCGTAACACCAATACAGCCAAGAGTGAGCGTAGAATAATCAACAAAATAACTCACAGTAAAGAATAGAATGTAATCAGCAATGACGTGAGATGAATTACGAAAATAAGTGAAGTAAACAATTTAATAAAGTACCTACACAATGGTTCCAGAAATGGCTTTCTGTCAGGGGGATTTTAAACATAAATGTTTTGTAGGTACTACTGTATAAAGAAAATGATTTCGGATCACTTCTTCCCTATTGCGTCCTCTTTTATCTGAACTAAAAATGTGTTGTACATAATTCTAAAAATATAAATTAGACATTTTATCAAAATCAAGCAATCGCCACCTTGCTTGAATTTTAATAATGGGTCTGAGAGAGACAGTTTGAAACAATGAGCAAAAAGCATTCTGTAATAAAGTCGGACACTAATGAAGTATGAACAAAGCATGAAGGATCCCTGTGAAAGCTTTTATCAACACGTGACAAAGAAATGGTTACTATGCTTAAAACCAAAGGCAGTTGCATTCAAAGAAACTATTCGTACATGTCTGTAGCAAGAGATCATTGAGACCCATTGAAAAAAATGTATAGAATTTTTTAGTGTTGACAGAATATTATTAAAAATAAATACACTCAGCACCATTGCGATGGTAAATGTTTTTAGAAAAGTTAATGTGTAACCGGGCTGTGTTGAATGGGTAGTATCTTGCTCCGTAAGGCTCCTGGTCCGTACTTAACAAAGGCTTAGCAGCCTTGATCAAATACATATCAGCCTTCCTTTATTTTCAGGCGAGAGTACATTTCTAATCGTATTCATGCAAGTGGAACTAGGCCTGCTTGGCGTACTTGGCGGCCTTGGTTTCTAGGGCATCACGGTCACGTGTTCAAGCACGCAGTCGATGGTTTCAGTACATTCGTGACTCGCCACAGTGCCCGTGCTCTAAGGCAGTCTGCAGGCAGAACAAACTCGCACTTATCGTTATACACGCCCCTCCTCGTAACTTCGATGTTGCCATGTTTACACAGAAGGTCGTAGCCATGGAAACGAAGAAATGGCTAAATTTCATCAATAATAATTAAATTCTGCTTTAGGAGTGGTTTTCCTCGGAATATCATCCAGATAAGAGACCTGCATCGTGTTTCGAAGGTCAAGTGTGCAAAATTTCATCGAGATCCGAGCAAAACTTAATATTTGTATAGTAAACGCACAAACCACAACTCAAGGAACATTTTGGGATTTATTTCGAATCCTTTTTATAATTTTTAATCTCTTGTGGTACATTACAGCTCCACTAACGTGGCATCCAGTGCAAAGGCCACTCAAAACCGTCCCGCCTCTAATATGAATGAACTTGAAATGGGAGCTCACCTTATTTAGGTTGCACTTGATTGTGAAAAAATGTGGTTTTATTGTCATATCATCGGGGCGAGATGACATGTAAACCAATTTTTAAGTATTATCATAAGCTTTTAAAAACAAAATGTCTCAACATAATTAGTTCAGTAGTTTTTTCGTGATGCTTGAAAAACAGACAAACACACTTATCTTTAAAGTTTTATAATTGCATGATGAGTCTGAATTTAACCGACCAACTTTAGCTGTAGGTTAATCACGACCATATAAGTTGTAAACAAACATAATGAATAAGGTATTAAGTGCTTACTAAAGCTGGTGTACGTTTTGAAGTTCGTGCAGAATTTTTTTTGGCTGATAAGAGATAAAATATTTAAGATGAAAAACTCAGCGTTTGAGTTATGTTTAACTAAATGATTTTCTACAACATCCACGAATTTTGTCTCTGAAGATAAATTAATCAATTGAATGATTGTTAATAACAATTTTATTTGTGTGAATTTTCACAACCCATTATATTTCAATGAAATAAAATTGCCAGAGTGACAAAAATCGCGGTGGTTGTAGAACTTATTCAATTTAATATAAGGGCGTATAGACAAAATTTGGGTAACTTTTCGGTATATTTTGTTTATGGTAGATTTTTAAATCAAATTCTTACAAATTCGCGTTATAAGATAGCTAATCTAATGAATATATTGCTCATGATAGGGCCAGTCACTTTGTAAAGTAGATGCGGAGATATTTAGATTTTTCCGAATTTGACTGCCAGGGGACTGACGAGGGTGACAAAGTACTGATAAAACACACAACTTCATTAGATATGCAAGAAATTTATTAAGATTTAGAAGAAATCTCTTATAAACTAATAATGGCACATATTTTGAGTCTCACTTTTAATCTTAATTCACTTATGTAACAATTTTAAAAAAATATTTATTTACGTAATACTGTGAGGAACAACTTTCTCCACCTTTAAAGCAGCTTTTTATTAACTTTATTTTACTTAACTTAACTACTTTGAGGTAGTTTAAATTAACAATATACATTTTCTAAGTAATCAACAAACAATTGAAACAAAAAGAATTCTCTCTGCCGTAAAGGTACCAATAACAGTTACCAAGTAATACTATCTCAGTCTTAAAAACAGCCTTCTGACATGTCTAATATCGTTATGTTGCTTACAAATAATAATCTATGCCTTATATGTAAATAATAAAATGATATCTTTTTCTCAACAAAAATAAAAATAATGCTTCTAAATAGTTTAACACTTAAATAATCACTTTTCAAAAACATCAAAATGCTTTTTAAATTAGTAAAACACTCTATTAACTTTTGTAATGATATTTTGTACAGGTAATTTTTTAACTACTTGATCCATCGGAACATCTGCTACATCTTTTTCATTCAATTGAAATAGAGTGCCATTCTATTTACAAATTTTGAGGAAAGTCACTCTCAATTCACCTTCTTCATCATCAACAGAAGAGCAGATTGCTGCATAACAATATTCTGTATTCCTTGTTATATATTTTGCAAATACATAATCACCACTGCTATAAAGACTTCGTTGTGAATAACCGCTAACTCCTGGTGTTGATAGATCACTATCCGATTTGGAACGGTAATCCATGTCACTCACGTAATTGGATAGTGGTATATCATCATTTTCAGAGTCTGTAAACACGGTATAAACATTTATACGTGTACCATGTTCAGCCACCATTTCTGTCTGATAAAATGAATATATCTTAGCTTGAAATGATCGCATGCGTCAGCGTCGCAGAAACAACTTAGTAACTTCATTGTAAGGTGATTCGGAATGTAAGCAGAGCCGGTCACCTATGCAACAAGAGCGTCCCCTTAAAGGTGATCATTTGAGACGACTTGTCGTTAATCAAGGTATTTATCTGCTCGATATCAAAGCCTTCAATCACCGTCACTTTTATTCCTGGACATCTCTCGCGGATAACAGAAGCTAAGACATGTTTTTTTAGGAGCCATGATGTTTTAAACTGAAATAAGTAAAAAAAAAATTCTTAGACACGCTCAAAAAGTCAGTACCCTGGAAACACATAAGTCCTTTGGCGCAATATCAGACAACGGACTGACGCCAACGGACTGAAGAAACAAACATGAATTTGAGGTTATCTTTAGAACCAACGTTTATTTTGATACTAGCTGCAATACCCGGCGTTGCCCGGGCTGAACATAGGGTGTAGATAGTAATTGTCTTCTTAATTTGAATGTCAAGTGTGAAAATTAATTTATATCACTTTCAGATCCTGACAGACGTTGTTCTGCCAGTTTATAGTTATTTACATGGTCTGTATGTAATTTAGACTTTATAAAGCAATATAGAAAAAAGCTGAAAAATAAGAGATTACTAATATTGAAAAGATTATATTATCTAGCTAATGCTCGGCCTGCATTGCAATGCCTCATTCATTTTTGTTTTGTAATATGTTTGAAGTAGTTCCACATATAAAAATCATCTATCCATCTCTCTATATATATTTATCTCTATCTACATCTATATACATATATGTATCTCTCTATCTCTATTTATCTCTTTTTATCTACATATATACTTCCCAGAATCTCTATATATTCTATATATAAATCTCTATATATATCTATACATCTATATATCTCTTGATCTAACCCATTTCATTCTCCATACCTCATTCTATCTCAACTTATATCTCCATCTTTATCTCACTCTATATATATCACTCTATCTCTGTCTCTCTTTTATATTTAAATACATTGTGTTATGCGTGCGCACTTATACAACAAAAACAGACGAAGTGCCGCTATATAAAATGAAATAAACACATTTTTTGACACGATTAGTGCTCCAACTATTGAAAAATAATAATACCGTCTCAGTAACCTTCATGGACATGCGCATAACAAATCACCAAAATTTCATCGCAATCGGATGAATGGTATAGGAACGCATACGGCACATACAAACGAAAATTAAAGACATGACAAACGCATCACACGATGGTGCGTTTAAAATTCAAGGCAACTCTATCTATTGACGGAGTTAAGAACAAAACTGTTATTAGCGCCTTTATTTTTCTAGCAACTGCAAGCTCCACTAGCGGACTGGTCTCACCAAGGAGAAAAATATTAATTTGCCAGACCTTACTATGAGTATGATCGTGTGTCAGACATAGAGAAATGACACTCACTATTTGTATGTCTATGACCTATGATTTTTTTCTGTTATAAAATGAAATTATTACTTTTTCACTCTCTTAAGGTTGGAATTTCATATTAATATGGGGTCTATGTGTTAATCCAGGTTATAAGCTAGCTGTAGGCCAAATTTCATTCAAATCCATTCAGTAGTTTTTACGTGAAAGAGTAACAAACATCCATCCATCCATACTTACAAACTTTCGCGTTTATAATATTAGTAGGATTTTTGAATATCAAGAAGCTACATTTTAACAAATCAATGTTAAATATGTATACATTAAAATATAACACAGCTTTACAAGGAACTAGCGCATCACCATAGGACTGAAATTTTGACTGGATCGGCACGTGTTCACACGACAGACACAACTCTAGCACTGGCACAGTAATGGCGGCCGAAAAATGGCGCGGTCTGCAGCTAGCTTTAGTACCAACCTTGAAATTTAACGTGGATTTGAATTTGAGATGCCGTTATTTAGCGGGAAATTCAAATTCGAACAACACACAACGGACTGACGAATAAAACTGAACACATAGTTTCTTATTATTTTTACAACAACGGTGAGAATATTTAACTATGAAAGTTGTGATTACATATTATTAAATACATCACAGATTATAGTGAAATAGTAAGTTTTATTATATTAAAGGTAATATTTAATACACAGATATTTGATTGCGCGCTTTTGAGGTTGTGACATGCCAAAGTACTGACTTTTTGGGATTATTTTGTGAAGTTTTACAAATTTGTATTTAAAATGAATAGCTAAAATTGAGTGAACAAATAAAAGGCTTTTAATTGTTTTAAAATTAATCATAAAATATCAACAAAATATAATTATACATCGTTTTATTGACTGATGACATCGAGTTACCCATTTTTTTGTACAAACACCCATAATCAAGACGTTCCGTGTTCCCTCTAAAATCCTTTCTCTATTAAATGAAATAAAAATTTTGTTTGGACCCACCTTCAAAGACCTACATTCTTGGGAAGCACTTTAGACCATAAGTCGTGTTCATGTTTTCAACTTTTTTTTGTCGAAATGATACTACAGTGGAAGTTCGTTCATCGCATTCAGACTCAACCTTTATACGAACACCAAGTATGTTTAAAAATTAATTTCAAGTCTACCTTGATGGTGAATTTCTCGTTACCTAAAAAAATAACATTACTACAAAAAAAATTAACTTTATTGCTCGTCCATATAAGGAACATGTTGCAACAAGTTATCTGGTCAGTTTTTAATATCTGCCTTAAAGTTCATAACGGTATGATAGATATTGAAAATTTTAAAGATGTCGGTTTATTTCCCAAAAACCCATATTTAAATAGTTTTCTTCAACTAAAATAGTTACTTAGAAATTTTTCATTGATGTATAAAAGTTTACACTGACTTATATTAGTTTTTTTTTTAAATTATACTGTTATTTACAAGCAGAGATGTCTACGTTTAAATACATTGCAGGTATGATTTATTTGGTAATTTTTTGGTATGTGTGGCCTCTTAACAATTACTCCTTTAACATGCGGTGTCGCTGACTAACACATTATATGTTTCTTCGCGCGAAAGAAAAGCCAAATTACTTGCTGACGACCTGTTCTGGGAGTATGCACAAAAAGTGTTCAAACCATCGATTCCTCGTCCCAAAGTATACAGTGATATAATTCCGGAGCTGACTTCGTGCCCATGCAAACACCAACACCGGTCGAGTCCCACCAAAAATACCGGACCAGAATGTACTCAGAAATTACTGCGTCGCAGTTTGCGAAGATCATTTGCAAACCAGTCCAGGATCTTCATCGTCGATAGAAAGCCTTTTTTAAAACACACAGCCAAAATTAATGTCTTACAGGCCGAGCCTTGGGGTTCCCAGGCATCCACCTCGTTCACAATCATTCTCGCGGACTGCTGGTCCGACTTCTGCCACGGCCGATTAGCGAGTACCTATCCTAGCTGAGCGTTTTCCTGTCTATTCGCAAGCCCACCCCCTCCACTTTCTGACGTCACAAGCCATGCACTCGAGACGTTCTTGCACGCACGCGGACACCGCTACACCGCGTGCGTGAGTGTGGTCGCGCGGCAGTGCTTAGCGCGAGTCATCGCAGTGCTCGCCGCCGCACTTTATCAATCTTGTAAGTCCGGACTCTTAACTTCACTTGGCGCGGGCCATATTACATCACGCACAAGTTCACCAAAGCATTTTTATGTCATTCACAGCAAACACCGCCGCCCACTAATGCCAGCGAAGTTCCCTAGCAAAGTTCCGTCTGCATAGCAAAAATATTACTGAGTGTCTTTAAACCTACAAAATAAACATAAAAACTATACAAAAGTATACTCCAAAAATTACTAAAATCTAAAATACAATAATCATTTTAAATAATTAAATTTAACAACAAAGTATTTTTCCTATTTTCCCTATTTTTCCCTATTTCCCCACAAAGTTATATGACACACATACAACTTAAAGTAATATTCTTCCCATACATTGGTTAACAAGTGCGGAGTAATTTAAACAATAGCCTCCTCAATTCTGTGTCTCAACTCTGGCAAATAATTGGGTAGCGGCGGAACGTAGACACGATCTTTTATAAAGCCCCAAACGAAAAAAAAAAATAACATGGCGGTTTGTCAGGTTTGTCATGTTCGGTCGTTTTAAATTGCCTCTACCATCGATGAATGATTTTTGCCACCAGAAGGATCACAATTAAATTTTAAACGAAACGCACATTCAACTGAAATAACAGATTCACCCTTCGCAAATTGCAGAACATAAAACGCTTTACGTTGAGGAGTCGTCTTTTTGCGTAAGTGGCGCTGCATGTAAAAAAAAAAACAAAGCAGTACACGCGCGTGCGCTTATCTAAAACTGCTTGAGTTACTCTTTAATTGTGAACTTGAACCAACACTTTACAACTCTTACAGTGTATGCTATTAATATGTATAACTGGGACATTCTTTTATGAACATACTGTATATTAAAAGCCCTAAAATTTATTATTTATATTCGTTTATAGATTTGAATAAGGCTTTCATTTATACGTGTGTAATAATTGTTGAACGATGAAACTTGGAACGAAAGTTTTTATCACACGTTCACGACAAAATTATGATTCATTTAATTTTATTCCGTTCATATTCAATGAACGATAAAAATAAAATAATAAGAGAATATTTCAAATACACGTCTTACTACGGAAAATATTTGACCGAAGAAACCATAAGTGTATTAATAAATACAAGCACTAAAAAAACTATGCTCCGGAAGTCAGCATTGGAACAGGTATGCTAATGAGTTTGAAAATGTATCTTAAGAAACAAGCTGTGACCTTCACGGTCCAGCTGAAGTAGCTGTGTGCAGCCTAGCGTGGACTGGTGCGTGGCACATGCAACGGTGCGATATTCGACGGTTGCGATTTTTCGATTTTTCGATGATCTGAAAACTATATGTCGTGATAATTCAGTATTTAACTACCACGAAATTATTATTTTCTTTATATGTTTATTGGGTAAAGGAAAAAAATATATAACCCAAAACGAATCATCTTGGTTTTTAAAAGTTTTTACAAACCCAAAAATGTTTTTTTTCTGTCGTTTAATTTTCAAAAATTAGTTTCTATAAAACATAGCTAATAATTAAATTGAATGTTTAGAGGTAATACCGACTAGCTGCTACAGCTTCCCCAGAAAAGTTATTGGCATTTATTATGGGATAAATTTTTGAGAGTGACAACGACTTAAATAATATTGTCAATAGACATGTTATCATATTTTCACATTTCTTAATGCACTTTCTTTACCTAAACGAAGTCTAACTTACATACAATAATAAAAGTTAAAAAGGTTATGCCACAAAATACTTTTGAAAACAATATGGCGTCTTACAATTCCTATCTATTCGCCTTGAATAACATTTATTTTTGTTTATTGGTAAACTTAATGGTTACTTAATGGCTAAACTTTAAGAAAAAATTTAAGCCTTGCTCACTGATTTAGTTTTTTGCTTAAATGATAGAAATATGGATGTAAAAAGTTCCTACAAACAAACCTTATCCTTATTGGGCTGATTTAAAATTGAGGATTTAAGAGTAAAAATTTCATCACGAAATTCTTTTTCAACATGTTGTCGAATATATGTAGGCTAAAAATGGTTGTCTCTCTACATTATGATGAACGCTGCGGTATCTCTACCTTCTTAAGTTAACTAAGGGTTATCAAACTTGTAATACCAGCATTTAAATGAATTTTTCAAATTGTAATTATTTTTTATAATTCCTGTAAACTATAACATAAAGAATGAAAGCAGAGTCGAACTATTATAAAGTTTTTTTTGGCACCCCCGTACGCTCAGTAAATCCCCCGATGTTCGCAAAATACGGATTAATCAAGCGGGCCCACCATCGTGTCAATTCTTCTGAGACTTCCGCGGATGGTAGCACCGTGTTTACACATTTCCGTTTCAACTGACATCCTTTACATTCACATAATTATTCCTACCAAATGTCGTATACTGAGAGATAAGATGTTCACATATCAACAGCATATTAAAAAATATTCAGTAAAATCAACCTGCAAAAACTTTATTTTTTTCCTTTACTACAGAATAGTTTGCTTTAAAATGCACAATGCCGTTTTTATATAAAACAATAATGTAAATGTTTAACGAATCGAGAATGAGTCAGAGAATGGTCAAGTCTGTATACGAGGAACAGGGAAGTTAGCTGACTATTTAACTTAACATAACCTGTTCGGAAACAAGTTTCTTAGCTTCCAAGGTTTCACGAGGAATGTTATACACACGCTTACTACGAAATTATAAATTATTCCTGCATTTTAAGTATATTTATAGTTTCAATTTTGATCTTCAGAACTAACCAAGCGATTTAAAAACTGCTCGAAATATGTGAGTGGTTTCTGTTCACGGAAAGCATTTAAGAACACGCTGATGGCGGATGAGTAGTTCTATTTCCTTGCTTCGTTTTTTAAGATATATATTTTAGAAAAGAGTGAAAAGGGTTAATACGTGTGTGTTTTTAGGAAAATCTTTAGGCATGAAACACCCGGCACAGATACTTGAAAACACTCAAGGGACTTACATTACACCTTAATCTTCATTTCTCCACCATATAATGTTATGGTTAAAGCCACGGAATTTTCGCGCATTCATTTAGTCGCAAGCTAGAATGCAAACATCCACACTGTCGCACTGTGTTCATGATTGGACCGCAGTTATCTGGACACGCCCCTCTACGACCGTGAGTCAATGACGCCCAGCTAGGAGAGAAGTAAGCGAATCAGTTAGTGCCAATTATCAAGGATAAAAAAGTTCTCGCTAAGAAATCAACCAATAGGAAAGTAAACATGGGTCGAGCACACCTATAACTTTGAATTCTATCCTGAGGCCAGAGGAATCCGCGAAATTTCCGGGACTCTAGTTATGGTTGCCATTCATATCTCATAGTCACCAGTCTACAGCCGTGCGCTTAGAGGCGATACCAAGTTAAATGCACCAGCGAGCGTCGCCTTGATAATCGCGCCTCACTAAAAAAACACACACATATTAAACTTATGTTAGCTATATTAGCTACAGGTTTTCACTATATAGCTATTTGGTTTATAATATTTTGCACCTATATTATCAGTAACTAGAGCGCTTGAGTTTCCCATTTCTGAAATAATAATTTTTATAATAGATTCAGAGAGGGGTGCTAAAAACATTGACTGACTCAACATATGTTTTGATTATAAAATGAACATGTTAAGTGACATATTTTTTAAATTTTTTTAGAATTTTCTAGGCCTACCATTTCCAATATTTGTTAGATAAGCATTGAGCGTGTTTTGAGCTTCTTCAGGATTTAATGTATGATTTATTATTTTATATATTTAACCATTTTTACTTCAACTACTTCGTTTTTTAACCTGTTACCTTATTAATGATGTTCCAGATTTTCTTCGGAATATTTTGTGCTTCAATAATTTTTATTTCAAGTACTTGACTTCGTTTTTCCTACAAGTGACGTAAGCATGTTCCTGTAAATGAAAAATGTATGTCTGGGTTGCCTATTAAATAGTTGTATAATCAATTGCTTTTTAAATTTTGTTTGTGGTTCTAATTGACTTAATCAAACCAATTGTAATCCAATGTTTTAACATTTTCAATGTCTTATGTTTGCTGTGTGAGTGCTAGGTTAATATGTACATGTAATTTTTCATAATGTCTACAAAGATTTTGTTGCTCTATCAAAATTTCGCTCTTTTAAAACACTATTCCAAAATACTGTTTCTATAAAAAAAATAGTTTATGCATGATGTCTAGCCTCGTTTAACTAGAATATTTAAATATTTTTGTGTACATTTATCTAAACTTTTTGCACATACATCTATTAACATTAACTGTGGGGAATTGTAAACTGCAATTATGATTTATAATGAGTTTAGGAAGTTATCCAGACATCCGGTAGCAGATCTGTAGACCACAAGTAGTGAGGCATGATTTGAAACATCGGCGTCGCTGTGAATGATTTCGACATTGCCAAGCAAGCATGGTTTTGACAATTCTCACCTTAAATTAACGCATGATGAATATTAAAAATTACCCAGGTATCTCCGTACTAACTTAAATTTTTGGGTACAAAGTTCACTAAGCTTGAAAACGAATCCTCAAGAATAATCTTGGTACACTAGAAAAAAAATTACATTCAAAAACTGTTTGAGACACATGCAAAAACACACTTATTTCTTCCACATGTGCTTTTATCCTTTTTATATAGAAAAACAGAATTCGAAAAATGACATGGAGCGTAATATCTACGAAGACACAGCTGCCTATAATTTCGAAATAACGCTTTGTTTATTTGAGGTGAATTCTTCTTTGGCAAGTCCGTAAATTTACGGTAGTTTCTTACAGCGTGAGTGCCTCCGAGAGAGAGAGAGAGAGAGGGAGAGAGAGAGAGAGGGAGAGAGAGAGAGAGAGGGAGAGAGAGAGAGAGGGAGAGAGAGAGAGAGAGAGAACTCCTCTACATCAGCGGTCATCTCGTCCTCACAAAGACTGCGACACCATCACTTTTGTGAGCCGTTGTTTCGCTGAAGGAAGCGTTGAAGTGAGCATTAGTGTGCATTGAAGAGTGTTCCGCTTAGGTACGTCTCAGTGAAGACCGTGCCATCAAGTTTTACGTCAATATCAGATAATAAAGCAAGAACTGTGTTAAGGTTTCACTTACACTTCTAACATTTAAATGCAAAGCACTGAAACCATGTTCTACAAATTCTTTATTCAGCTCTGAACTATCAAGACAGTCCCGTATGAAAAAGTTGCTGTTTAATAGCTGTAGAAAATGTCTCACATATAGACTATAAAACTTGCAGTTCTTTAACATGAAAAACTCTTGCAGACATCAATTTTTCAAGGTTAGACCTACGACTAATACTTGTAGCTGGTTCTCCCTCTTCCTTATTTTTTTTTATAAATATTTTTACATAAACACAAACTTGAAATTGTTTTCTCTTACAATTTTTTTTGTTTTTTTTTAGTTTCCCAAAGAATAGATTTAATATAGTGCGTAATATGTCCATTGACAATGTTCCTACTTGCTGGAAATCTTGTATTGGCTTTGGATACCTACTTGTTCTCTTAGTTCTGCAACCACTGGTCTCTCGTCTGGCGAGAAAGCAGCTGTGGTAATACCGGTCTGGGCTGGTCTCTTCGACTGCTAAGTAGTCTGTGAGAAACATGAATAAACTTATCACTCACAACTACTGTGCCAACATACTTAGCGATTTCACACGCCACTGCAATACAGTTATCTCCTCTCGTCTCCATCTTGCCAAAAATTTCAATGATCATGTTTCGACTGTACTGCGCGAGTTCGTTCACCCTTTCTTCTAGCACGTTAACTGTGTTTTTCAAAACTGCATTTTTTTTATTTCTCTAGTTTATCATTCTCAACTTTAATTATTTTTGTGCACGAAAAAAAAAACTTCTCGAAACTCTTCGAAAAAAATGTTAATACTCTGTTCCAAAGATTCTTTTTTTTTTTTATAGCAGAGACGGTAACTAATTTTGAATAACGGACACTTATTCCATCAAAAATTTCGACTCAAATTCAAGTTCCATGCACCTTGAGTGCTTTACAATTTTAGCATTTCCGCGTGTCTTTCTTCACTCTAAGTTTTTTAAGGTTTTCAGCAGTTTTTTTTAAAAGTGCACTGTACATGAAAATAAATTGCACAAATTCCACTATATATTGAATTCCTTCCCGTTTGCCGCTTCCAAAATGTTACATATTTTCCACACTATTCTTCCGTAGTTAGGTAACATTTTTAACTGCCGAAACACAAGATTAAAATATTTAAAAAATAAATACTAATAAAACACTTTAAACCAGGAGAAAACTTTAGCGTTTGAACGAAGCGCACCCCGACGCATCGGGTCTCTGCAGCCTTCTTGGTGGGACCTGTCACGAAACGATCACTGATTGGTTATTGATACATCTGCACCGTACAGATACACTGTTCTGATACAAGCGTGGACGTACCATCACGCGGTCGGCGGCCAACTACTAGAAGAATAACTGGGTGTAAAACCACTCTCCAATTCAGACGTTCAGTGTCCCCGATTGCCAACAAACACTCTCGGGCTACGATACGCGCTCAGTTTAAACGAAAATAAAGTAAATTTTGAGACGCAGAGAAGAGGAGAATACAGCAAGTAGACATACAACACAGAAAACAATCTTTTATACTTAAAAAAATATTTGGAAACCAGTTGCCAAGGAATAGTATGTTATACCACAAGAAAGATTTTGTAACTTCATACGACAAAAATGTATAGTTATTTTTATATTAATGAAAAACGTATTACGAAATAACACTGAGTATTTGTTACGTAAATTGGCATATTATTTTATATTTTAATTGATGTTTCACTGAAGCATTTTTTACACCATGTAAAATATAATCGTTAATTAAAAATGGGTTTTTAATTTATTTTTTATGATTATTAATATTTGCAGTTAGTACTGAAAAGCAATTCAGGGAACGGTTTACAAATATAATTATTGGAGATACGGGGACAACACAAAGCATAAATGGCCGGGTAAGAATCCGAACCCCGTATTACTTCGAACACTTGTGTATTTTTTTTTGTAGTGATAGATTTGTTTTATTGTAAGTTAATAAGTTGAGAAATATCTGTAGTTTTACGTAGATGTTTATATTTCACTTACAAAAAAATAAGTGAATATTCCGGAATCATATGATCGTACGGAATGACTGATTGTTCAGCACCAGTGAGGGATGCCAGGACTTAACTTTTTAGGTCAGGGTGAAAACGTTTTTCCAGCATGCACCTAAGACGTATTCTGAAGTCCAGCGCGAAGTTAACCGGTGTGCTTCGTGTTCCATCGGTAGAACTCGGAAGTCGTTGACAGAAAATTCAGTTTTGGCCTGTACATGTGTTTAAGTGTTTACCCTTATGATCATTTTAATCAATCTTTTCTGGCAAACACTTTCGTACACACGTATTTATTCCAGATGTTTGGCGATCACGGTAGATACTGCCTGATAGGTACTCTCCCATTTTCAGATATCTGACACCTGCAAAAGTCCTGAACGCGCCGAATTATTGGAGTTATACCGTAGTAACAGAAGGAAGTTAAATTGTGTATTTTTTTTTTTTTTTTTGAGAATTTGTGTAGGAAGAATTCGTAGCCAGTTTTATTCAACTGACCTTACGGGGTTTGAATCGAAGACTCCATGGCGTAAGTAGGTTTTTAATTAAAATTTAAATAACGATTTTTTTTAATTTTAAAATTGTTTCCGTTAAAATTGGATAACAATTACGGATTTTCTTTATGGTTACCGTAACGAAAATCTCAATGATGATGGTCGAGGTCAAGGTCAAAGTCAAAGCTCCCCACCAGAGGCTATTAGAGGTTGGCCCTTGGGGAATTTAAGCATCAATGGGTACATTTCCAGCCTCTGGCTTTTTTGTGAATAAAGTGGAAAAATTTCCTTCAAAAAGGGAATATTCCCCTCAAAATCTGGAAATGTCTAGGAATTTGAGTAATTTTTGAGGGCTTTTGAAGAAATTTGACACCAAAATGGCCGCCATGACCTCAGAAGTCGGTCGGTCAATGACGCCACCTCACACCTCAACCTGGAACCTGTCCCAAAATGAATATTTATATACTACTGATAAGGTATTGACTTTAACTGACAAGAAAATTTCTTGTTTAATTAAGAGTATAACTTAACCTGAAAAAGGACTGTCACTAAAGTAAATTTTTAACTTTGCAGCATATTCGATTACATTTTTTTCTACAAATCATAGCAAAGCTATAAAATTAAAATCGTTCACTTTTTCGTATTCAACTTTAATCTAGTGACTCTTTGTTGAAACCCCTGTGTTTGCCAAAACCCAATTGGGGTTTGTGGGCGAATACCCCAATGAGTGAAGCACGTGTGATTTACTTGACGCCGAGTTGCTGTGGGTCGTTAGCACAAATATATAAAGAGACCAAAGGAAAAGCATTGTTTCTCATTTCGAAATAGGCTGAAATTAAACAGTTTTTCCATTGGGCTGGTTTCCCTTTTTGGTCTTCAGGTTATGAGTGGACCTCTGAGCCAGTAAGAAGCTGTCAACCCTATATAAAAGTATCAAATCATTGGCAACACAGATAAGACTTATCTCAAATGACCAGCCAGTGTACAGTGGACATTTGCTCCAGTGTGCAGATGACTGTGGACTTCTGAACTTTTTCCAGTCATTGTTTACAGGTAGGTATGTGTACAAGTGAAAAGACATATAATTAATCATAGCTCTTTGTTTGGGTTTTTCTGCGAAATAATCTTAGGTAACTAAAAAAAGGATGTTCATGGTTTCCGTAACCTTCACCGCAGGCGAACTTGTTCCAAACAACGTATTACATAATGTGATGCACAAATTGCTTCGTACGGAAATATAGCATATTGAATTCTTAAAAGCCAGCCATCTTTAACCGCATCATATAATTGACTGACATAATTTTTATCTCTTAAAGGATTTATGCTTATTTCCAGAAAATAATCTTGTTCGAACTCTTATAATTATTGTAATTTTTCTATTTGCTAGAATTTTTTTTGTTACGTAAAAGTTACAATTGATTGTTTTTTATTAAGGTAGATTACTAAACTTTTATATTTACTGTAAAATACTTTATTTATCCGCATAGAGCCAACCATAGCATATACCTCTTTGTTCGGGAAAATGCGTGATGCTTATTATGTTCGGGCTTTATGCTCTAAATTAAAAAAAAATAAACTGTTAAAGTTTGAGAAATCTGTAGTGCACCGTTTGCATTATTAAACACAATGTATTCTGTGTGTGAGAAAGTGTAGAAACAAAACAAATATCGCAATGGGATGAACCCTTAAGTTACCTGGAAGAAGATACTAGGCTACACTAGAAATACAGCCCTGTATTCCCCTCTCCGTATTATTATCATAACATAATACTGCAGTAATACACTCTGAAAAAACCTTTTAACTTATATTATGGAAAAAATTCCTTTTGTTTTTATTAATTTTTAATTAACGATAGTACTAAATAAATTTATATTTATTGTTGCTTAGGTTTTTCTTTGATTTTTTTAGGTTTGGTAAGATATAAATATGTTTTTAAAGTTTTTAAAATCATTATTTAACTTGTAATACAATTTATTTTGAAATCAATGTTTGCTTACTTCATCATTTGGAAAGCTGTTGCAATTCTATGCTATGCTAAATTGATTTGCTGTAAATTTACATGTAATGCAGTATGTTCTATTTGCAGCAACATAATTACCATAAGATCAAATTGAAACTATCTTTTTGTTTGCCACAACAAACCAGATGTGACAAAGTGATTTTATAATGCTGAGTTGAATACGATGCATAATTTAATCTATGAAATATTTCTTATTTAATGTTATTTATTTTAGTCTTCCAAACGCTTTCTTCTTAGAAAGAGTTAAGTGAATTAATCCCGAACAAATAATTTATATGTTTGGTGGTATAATAAGTGTTTTAAGTGAAATAACGTATTATAGGGTGTTCTCACCACTTAAAACCTTAAAAAGAAATTGCATTTCATGGATAAAAAATACATGCGCTCTTGATTGCGTTTCCGAGTTTTTAAGGAATTATACAGGAGCCACACTCAATAATAAGCAATGTTAGCATAATAAAATCAATTATGAAGCCAAAAGCTACTTTTGATAACTGTAATTTTTTTCGATTACCTGCTGAAACACTTTGGTGATTAAACTTTGGAACTGTCCTATAATCAATTTGCAATGTTGTTGTTTTAACATGCATGTATCATTAGATATTTTACTTAGGCACCTCGTTTAAAGTTAAATAATCATTGCAATAAAATACAGAATGGTAAAATAAGACAAAATATTTTCAGGAAAAGGTAAGTCTTGGCGTTTGTCCGAACTCTGTGATCGTAACTCTCACGCTGTATAATTTTAATAGAGAGCTGTTTTACTACATAAAAATATATTTATTTTAAATTACAAAAACCTTCACCGTAATTATTAAAAATATTTTACAGTTTATTATCTATAGCATCTGTGAACGATATGGCCAGTTTACATTGAAAAAAAGATGTTAATAATCCAAAAAATTTAATTAAAAAATTTTTCCTAATAATTCTATGTGAAAATGTCTATTTAATTCATTGATTGAAAGTCCGTTCCATAGTTAAAGTCACTCTATTTAGCAATAATTTAGCCACATTTGTTTAACGGGAAAAACTAGAAGTTATTTTGATATCTTGAAAGCAAGTCATTTGCAATAATCGTCGAAATGCCATCATGAAGTGAGTATCGTCAAAAAAGAATTTTAGAAGACATCTTCAAGTAATTAGAGTTAAACTTTATAGCAGCAACAAACAAAATATTTTGCTATCCGTATTAGAAACGTATTTAATTTTAGCGTACATATATTTCACACACGTAAATACTGTCTGTCAACCTCTATGATAGAGATAAGTTATATTAAAAGTATAAGTTGTATTCTACTTTTTTCCTATACAAGGTGCTTACGATGTATTAATTGTATTTTTAAAAAAAAATTACTGAAAAACTTTTAATGCTCTTTTCGGAAAGTTACACAAAATGTTAAGTGAGTAGGAGTATAGGACGTGAGCAACTTGCGGTCACGTCCGGAACTAAAGCCGCAAATTACAAGTGACGCAGAAGTTGTGTAACGTAATGGTTGCCGATGACGTTTTCTCAAACAGATGGCCAGAAGTAAAAAAAAAAAAAAAAAAAAAAAAACACTTAAACCCGCAGCATCTCTTCCTCAGAAATGAGTTAACACTTTGCCGGGCTACCGAGACCGCGTCTTACGTAACGATTAAAGGCCTTGGAAGGGGAGAAGAGGAAAAAAGAAAAGACAATACCACTCGTTCTCCTCTGCGCGACCCTGAAACGCCACTGGGCGACGCTTCGAATCCTGGACCGCGTCTTTATTGCACCGGCGGCGGTGCGGGGCTTATAAGGGGCCTGCGGTCGGGGGCGCGGCCACAGTTCCTCGCCAGCAGCCATGAGGACGATACTTACCTTCGGCAGCTGTGCCGCGTTCCTGCTGCTCCAAGCACCACCGCGCGCGACCGCCCTCAAACTACGTGAGTGCACGGTGGGAGGGAAATTCTGTACTTCCACAGAACATTCCTTCAGAAACCACTCGCCAAGAAATAGTTTGTAATACTACAAGAAAGATATTACAACTTTGTACAACGCATGGCTATGTTTAATTTGGCATATCGCACCCTGAGTACAAGACTATCGTAACTCAAAAAATTTAGTTTATGAGATATTTTTACCATAAGCAGGAAAATATCATTATCTAGGCACTGCAAGACTATCCCAATATTATATTTACTTTTACGGGACTTATGGCAAATAATGTAGTGTTGCACTCTGGAAAACATTATATAAGAATATGTGCAAGACTATGGCATCTGAGTTGTGATAGTATTGCACTGATTTTTGAGTTACTATAGTGCTGTACTCAGGGTGCGATATATGAAATAGGTTATTTGTTATACTACTGAGTATTTATTACGGAAATTGGCGTATAATTTAATTTATGTTTTATTTAAGCATATATTTTTTAACTGTGAAAAAAAAATAATCTTCAACAATTTGAATTTATTTTGTTGTTATATGCTTATTATGTCACATCCAAAACTGTAAAGCTATCTAACGATTGGAGATAATTAACAACACAAAGCATAAATACCCGGGTAAGAATACGAACCCAGTATTAGGCTACTGCTGGCACTATTTTGTAGTGATACAGTTGTTTTCATGTAAATGTATAAATAATAAAAAATCTCTTATTGTACATGTACATTTATGCTTTATTTACACACACACACATATATATACATTGTACATAGATTCCCTCTTCAGGTTCTTACTTTCCAAATGTAAAAATATTCTTAGTAAATAATTAAAACCTAAGAATATCGTGTTGGAAAGGTTTCTCAATAAACACAATAGGTAAAAAAATAATTTAAAATTTTATTTTGGTTCGAAAGAGTTTTTAAAATGAATAACTTTACAATTTCAAGTTTACTATGTTCAAAATAATTAGTAATATTTTCTCTTTAAAGGTATTTACAATTAGTGATACTATTTCTCTAAAAATAAACAATACATACATATTTTGTTTGCCTTTCTAAATTGAAATGAAATCATCAACTTATGATATTATATAAAATATCATTATTTTTATTTAGACACAGATATATGGCATAAGGTATGATTATAAAGGCTAACGATTAAATCCAAAACACACTCAGTTGCTGAATTGATCTTTGTATATCTAAAAACCAAAAATTATAAATATCTAACCTAGGTTCATCTTAGGTCATAGAGCTGCACTAATAAAGGATATTTCACACCCTTCATGACTAATGAGCATTGCAAGAGGTTTCTGACTGTTTCGTTCCGAAGTACGGGTGCGTCAAGTGTTACAGAACCGCACCAGTATTCTTCTGGATACTTATTTTACATAATTTTTATTTATATATACACATATAACCAATAATTATATTATTTATATATACACATATGACCATTAATTGTTATTGGCCTATATTTACATATTTGACTATTGCATCACTGACTTTCTTCATCAACAATAGACCAATGTCCAAAATCGTCTCCTCTGATGCTGTGATCAGGAATTACTTTGGTTAGACCACTACATTTATTTTCTTCGTGAATTTCGTTGGTCTGATTTCTGCTTGTAAAATATCTCCCTTGCGTTCTGAAATCTTTACAGTTGTTGCATAGGGTAAAAACTAAATTCATCATGAATCCTAATAGATACAATATTCATTTGGCACCGGAACCAGGAGCTATGCCTATAGAGGAGTCACATTGCCACATTCATTTCATAAACGAAATGGGGGGAAACACATAGTATTTCTGGGATGGAATCTGTATCCTGCAGAAACCTACAAGCCCATTGAGTTGGTGGACTCCTCCCATAAACTTGGTGTAATTCCCGACCGCATGAGGACAGATGATCTATAAAATGTGACAATTTATTCCTTGCTGTCAAAATGTTTTCATTTTCAAGAGTTTATACAGTTTTAGAAGTAGTGTCAAGATGAACTGCTAGGTTATCAAACCATTTAGTTCCAGGGATTTCCACCTGACCGATGTTTGCAACTTTCTCTTTTCGAAATGACGCGCCTCTGACTTTTTTATTCATTTCACTGTCAGAAGTGAAATTCCGGCCAGAAAATTTTGAGGGCCTAATTGCTCCCAAAGCTTGTGTGTGCTTTCTTATGCTAAAGGTGAGTAAACATTCTGGCAATTAATGTCATTTATCGAAATATATGAAACAATACTGTTGACTGCAATTTTTGGTATAAGTAGTTGAAAACCCTTTGAATTTGTCCCTTTATTCGATATTCCTTCCGCTGGGTCAATTCTGGCTGTATACACTTTGTGTACAATGTATTTCAGTATTACGAGGGCAAAACGTTTTTAACCCCATTTATGAGATTTTATTGGGGTTGAACTGCTTGAGGGGTGATTTTCCTTTGAATAGCAATATTTAATCTACCACACGAAGCATCATCTCTTTTCCGGGAATCTCCCGGATTTTTGTTGAAGTGACTGGAGCAGAGGTTTGATTTTCAAAAACCGGTCTCTCTCTTTCTCTCTCTCTCTCTTACACACACTGTCATTTAGAGTTGGCAGCTTTGATGTGAAAGCTTGATTTAAACTCTTCCCAACTATTATCATGCTTCACTTCAGCAACCTTGTCGACTAGAGTGCTTGTTGCCCAGAACAGTCTACTAAGTGGCAAACTATACACACGCATGTAACAACAAACATCTAAAAGCTTTTTTGATTTCTTTGGAAGATGCAGTCGGTGATATACTTACACTTTTATGCAAGCTTTACAAGTTAGACTATCCAACAGTGGTATTAATTTCGTCACCATTGAAAATCTGAAATAATTAGCAGGAAGCAAATGTAATATTTCTTCGATTTGTCGTTTCCACATTGGAAAGGTTTTATCGCTCTCATCATACCAATCTTTTTTTTTCTGGTCTCCTCTTCCTATTTTTTGAAAAGTCCTAAAATTAACTTTCTGAAGAGCTACTGCTAGTACCACCTGAAAAATAATTTTGCAAGAAATTACATGACTAACCTTTGAAATATTAGTTTCTGGATGATAATAATAATTATTACACCCAGTGATAGATGCTTTATTATTTGGAAAGTTGTATTTATTATTATTTATTTCATACGAAGTTCAGTTTATTTGAAATAATAGTTTTGATAATTATTGATACAATAACATTATATTTAATAATATACATTATAATCTTACCAAAACAAAAATATATTATGATTATTCGGTAAAATAGATTATGCTTACCTTCATCATTGCGAGCAGTCCAGGATAATACTCCGGATCATCATCGTTATCTTCAATGAAACTATCTTCATAGTCGTCAGGTGGAATGATGTAAATGTGGAAGATTTTTCTATCTCGTTTCCTGTGTAGTAAATTATACACAACAATGTTTCAAAATATTTTTGTTATAGAAATCTACTAAAATTTATAATTATCGGAAAATTACTACCTACATGCAAATATAATAAGTCGTTTCTTTATAGCCCAATGTGCCAGAAATTACACATAACATGTTTATGAACATTAACTACCTACCTGTGGGACACATCAGGTAAATACCTCAATTATTTGTCTAAGTATATACAAAAATTATATTATGTAAATATTGTATTTATAGTTATTCCAGACATGAAAAAGAATAATATAACATTTCGAATGCATGAATATTTAGCTTATCCAAAACAGATCTACAATTATTGATGTTTCACAACCAACGTTGCCAGACTTGATTGTAAAAAAAAGACACTTTAGTTTATCAATATATTTATTGTTCAGTATAAAGATATATATGGTTAATATAACACGTATTAGCAAAGAGATGCAGTGTTTGTAAAAAGACAAAACTAAAGCTTACAAAACAAAATGTACAATACCGGACAAATATATGTATTAAAAATTTCTTTGTAACATAATTTTCTTACCTTTTTATCAACATAGAGTTTCAATTTCAGGAAGTAGATACTTTTATACTACTTAAACGCTAATTTGTGTTATTTATGATACACGATTACTCCTGAAAATCTCCTTTCATTGGCTGGCACTAAAACCTATATGAGGAGGTCCCTCGTGATTGGTAACCTGAAAAATACTCCTGGCACACACACGTACGCACTCACACACGCACACGCACACGTATATATATATAACCTTATCACTTCCCTACTATTTCTTCATTCTCACCCATGAAGATGCTTGCTGCAATGCAGAGCGAAACGTCGAAAAAAACACTACTCCTGTGACGCTTCTGAACCTCATTAGTCGAAATAGCTTATCAGACAATATCAACAAAAGCCTGTAATGCACTTTCAAATGTTTAAGTTATTTTTAACAGAATGAATTGAATTTGTATTTAAATCTTTTAATTTATTTATAATTTTTTCAGCTCCGTACATCAAGCCATGTTCTGCTAAAGATCCTCTGCTGGACGAGTGTTCCAAGAGACATGGCAACGATGCAATTCCTTATCTCGTAAAAGGTAAATTTAAAGATATTTCAGAAATAAAACATTCTGTTATAAAAATTTGACAACAGTAGAAAATTTGTGTTTTCAAGGCTAGAATTTTTACATAATAAAGGGTTTTCTGTTATTTTAACTATAAGTTTTCGTTTCAAATTTTTAATTTTAAATTCAATAAATCTCTACTCAAAAATTGTTTTCTGAATAACTGATTACATTGATAATATTCTTATGACTAATATAAAAAATTAAATTTTTTTTTGTTGTTTTTGTTGTTTTTCTCCAACTAAATATAGCATATTATTATTTTTTGTCTTAAATAAGTTATATGAACTTTCAGTTTTTTTTGTAAAACTAAACCTCCTACAAATTTTACTGTTGACCATTTCTATAATTATTTCATCTTACTTTTATTCAATCCAGTTGTTAAAAACTTAAAAAATTACGGTTGACTAAAAACGTTTAAATGCTTACCAGAACAAAACTATTTCATTTTCTTAAATACAGCATAATTATGTTTTTTTTTCAACTCCTTAAACTTTTGGAATTTAATATATAATTTATATATTTTACTGTTGTATGTTTTAATGAAATTATGTTCAATTTTTTAGAATTATAATTGTACATCTGTTAATAACTAACATTTAATAAAAAGTCAAATTTAAATTATATTGTAAAGAATTAAAATATTTGTCATTAATATTGTTAAAATATATCTTATATTAAGGGCTTTTTAACATTTTATTTTGCTAATTTCCTGATGGTAGATCAAAGAAATCTATCCAAATATGTTTATTTTGTCCTTGCGGTATTACACACAATACACATTAGGTTCACGCGTATTTTACAGACATTACGATAAGTGAATGAGATTCCTTAGAGCAAGCACGTAGTTCACTATCTCCACTTAAATATAAAACTAATTCTGCATTAAAATATAAAAATATTCCTCATCTCTCAAAGTAATAACTATTTGAGGGTTTCATAACGTTGAAAAAAGGTAAGGTCTAAATATAAGAAATAAACAGAAGCTTGTAGGTAGTTTAATTATTTTTCTAAGGTTAAGATAGAGTACATCGCAAGGAAAATACCTCATGGAACAAAATTTTCTGTACTTTTACACAAGAATTCTTTAGAAACAAGTTGCCAAGAAAATGTTTGTAGTACTACAAGAAACATATTGTAAATTTGTACAAAACATGGCTATGGTTAGTTTTGCATATATTAAATACGTTTTTTTTGAAATAATATTGAGTATTTCTATCAAAATTGGTGCATACTTTATATTTGAATTGAGGTTTCGTTTAAGTATAATTTTTTCAACCGTGGGAAATATAGTGGAAAATTAAACAATTTGATTTTTTTGTTGGTTTCACTGTGATCATTAATGTGCGCAGTTGATACTGGAAAGCTATTCAGGGAACAGTTTACAAATAACTTAAACTGTTGGAGGTACTGGGACAACACAAAACACGAGCACAATATTACTGCGTGCGGACACTATTTTTGCAGCGATAAGTTGTTTTCACGCAAATGTAAAAATGAGGGCAATGGTGTATTGATAATGTGTATCCTCACAAAGGATACGATTGCAAGCAGATGATTGGTCGAAAGATGTATCGTAACAGTGTGAGGTGTGCGGCAAAGGTTTCGACGGTGTTGTTTGCAATTGTTTTGAAATAATTTTTTGAACATTTTAACTATAAATGCAGTTTAAGAGTTTAAAGATAAACATTATTACATCACTTAATTTTTTTAAACGATGAATTTATATTTGCAAAGCATCCGTAAATGCAAAAGTGTTGAGTGGAAAAATTGCTCTAAGGATATATGGGAGTGATTAAAGGAATAATTGTTTAATATAAACGGGAAAACGTATTATGCGGGAACGTCTTAAGCGGGTTTTACTAAATGTGATTTGATTCACAACAATACCATTTCCTGTTTTAAAATACGACGTGTAAATTACTCATACAGACCAAAGCGGCGCCACAAAAGCTCTTGCAAACAGGGCCGTAGAGAGGAATATGTGCAGAGCGCCTCTCGGAGCCGCGCCAAGGGTGGTAAATCAGGGGGCTTGCTTGTGTGACCGCCAGGCGACCCGCAGTACAAGATCCCTGTCCTCGACCCCCTGGTGGTGGAGGAGCTGCGGTTGGAGGACACGTCCAAGACGTCGGCCACCTCGCTGACCATCGTCATCTCCAACATGACCATCCGAGGACTCGCCCGGGCCAGGATACTCGGGAGACGGTGCGTACCTTCTCAGCGCTTTACCGCGAGGCACGCGCGCCAAATCGACGGGGCATAATCCTGGTCATTTAATTTTTATTGTTTTTTTAGATAGTGATGAGTCATAATCATAATTTTTTCGAATACGAATGTCAGATTCAAATCCCAAAAAAGTATTTAGAATGTACCCCTTGAATCCAAATATAAGTCGTAAAAGTCCAAAATAAAATAATGTACAAGAAATGGAAAACGCTTACTATGGTGTTGATAATGTTTTATTAATGTATTAAATTTTCAAAGTAATAAATTTCAATTTTTTTTATTTACATATTTTCTTGCTTTTGAAGAATCGTAACAGGAAAGGTGTGAAAGAAAAAAAAAAATTCCTAGTGAACTTCAGAGGTTATCACTGTAAAAATTTTTATTTAATTTATTTTCTCTAATTTTTTCTACAAATTTTTCCCTTGGATATTTAATCCTTCTAAAATTATATTTTTGATAGTATTTAAAGATTTGAGAATTTTTTTGGACCATTGTTGACAATGTTAAACAATTATTTTGTTACTAATGAATGACAACACAATTCCAAAATTTCGGTACAATAAAAACTTAAATAAATTACTACTAAGTAAAAAATATTTCTAACATATAAATCAAAACATAATAGAGTGTTTCAGAAATTAAAAATTGAATTAAAAAACATTATTACACGCTAGAAAAAGTTTTGTACGTGTTTTAATCAAACATATACAATATTCTAAACCATTAATTAAAATATGTTATGAAAACTAAAAATTAAGAGGCTGCTTTATAAGATGTTTCGTATTTAATTATTTGTAAGTAAAACCATTTAATTATGGTCAGAAAAGGGTTTTATGATGTTATTAGTTTAATGAGTTTCATTATTTTTAATTTTTTATCATTGCCAGATCATCAGTTATTGAAATAATCTATTTATATAGCTTTAGAAGAATCAAAATTAGCAGATAAGCACGTTTCTAATAATTTGAACTCCTTGATGTATTTTAATAATTCATTAATGTAACATATTTTTCTTTTTTTTCCTTTCCTTCCCCTTTTCCTTTCCTTTTTCCTTTCATATTCTTTCATGCATAGAATCATTGTTCTGGCATATTTCGTTCCTTAACACTTGAAAACGGGGTCAGCTATCAACATAAAGCATGTCAGTAACTGAATTCAGTTGTACACACATAAAAAAATGTGAAGTTATGATAAGTCTTATTTGCATGTGATCGATTGGCAAATATTTTCCCCAATATATTGCAACTATACATGTCTAACAGTGTTCTTCCGATTCAATATAAAAGTTTTAGACAATGCATGAATAAAGTTCTAGTTCTCTTGATTTTTCTTGGGCCATGAAATATGCATGTATGTGTGTATATATTTGGGACATGCTCAAGTGTGAGGGAAGAAGTATATGTTACAAACAACAATATTTCAAGCACTAAGTTGCCTAATACACTAAGAAAAATTCGTAAATTGACATGTACAAAACTTAGTAATTTTACATTTTTGTCGAGTAATTTATTAAAACAGGAAAAAATTATGCCATTTTGCATTAGTTTCTAGATAACAAAATTGTGCTACAGACTGAGGTGTTAATTAATTTAGATGTACATGTGAAATTACACGTGAAATTAAATATTAAGTTAATCAATGTCCTATTTGTTTATCATTCCAAAATAGTTTTCAATTTACACTAATTTCATTGAAAAAGTGTAATATTCTTTATTGTAGTATTTGGCTTAATACTTATACATATTAACAAACCCCCATTTATAATACAAACCATTATAAATTATTTGACCAGTTCAAAATGTCATTATGAACGTGGTACTTTCATTACTTTATTATTTATAACTGTGCACAATTTAAAAAAAGTGTTTATTTACCAAACAAATGCTAGTTATTTAAATATTGCTCCAAATTACATATTTTTATTGAAACATATAACCTACATAAAATATTTTATAGGTATATCATTTTATCATTATCGTTTGTGTAAACTTACTAACGTAGTTAATGTAAGTGGTGTTTGTCGTAGACGTAAATTTACACATACAGTAAGTTAACTAACTTACCATGAAGCAATAATCAACCAACAGGGGTGGCATATTTACCAAATAATTGAAAATGTACAGTTACACTTTTTGAAGTATATTTATTTGAGCATAAAAGTAAAAATACACCAACACATGTAATGATAAACATACGAAAATATTTTATATTTTCAGTTGTTCTGAGCTCACTGAAATTTTGTGAAAGTTTCCTACCTTTCCTTGCATTTATATAATTCATTTCCTCGCTAATATTGATATTTGCAGTTATGTGAAAGCTTTGGGAAAATTATGTTTCAGACATAATTTTGAGAAGAGAAGTATATTCACCGATTTCGTCACACCGCAGCTGGATGTTACTGCCGAGTACGATTTAGCCGGAAAACTGCTGAGTTTACCCATTAAAGGTCACGGAGATACCGATCTGACAATTTGTAAGTAATATTTTGCAATATTGTGGTTATTGTTTCATCAGAATATGCAAGTTAATTTTTATTAATATTTCCATGTTAAAATGAAATTTTAAATGTATTTGTATATTTTACTTTACAATCTAAAGATGAGTTATAATAAATGATAACAGATCAATTTTTAAACAAAAAAGTCTGTCTCTATGTCCACCAAGCAAAACGCTCGAAGCCTAGGCGATAAGTTGTTTAGCTACAAATATACGTAGTGTAAGATTTGTAGTTTTCTTTGTGAACTCATTAAATATATATCTTTAAATAATGCATGTATTAATCGGCATATACGACATGTACACAAAAATAAAATGCAGTGAATTTATAATTTCACGATGGAATGCTTTACGGACATATTTTTTTTTTCCTATATAACTAACATTATAACAATTTGAGATATCGAAATAAAAGTTAAGTTTTAATTAATATCTGTGTATCTATTTTAAATTTTTGTGAAATTCGTGTCAATAGCATCTACCGTGTTGTAGTTAAATAATTAATACAGAGAGACCCAAATTGTTGAATGCTATATTCGGTTCAGGTTACATTACTCGCTAACAGGAAAAGATTTTTAAGCGTAAAAAATCTTAAATCACAGACAAAATTTCAGCTCTTTTTATTTGTAACCTATTGATTTCTGCAGCTTCAGGTTAGAGATGGTAGCGTCAATGACATGATGATTTTTAAATATACAAAGACCACGCGAGACTGTTACAATGGTTAGAAACATTAAAACTTTAAAATATATAATGTTACCTTAGTTTGAATAAAAATTACTTATCCTGATTAAAAAATAATAATAACAGCGAAATGTTTCGTTTTTACGATACATTTTGAATTTTTTTTTGTGTATTTCGTTTATTGCAGCCAGCTTTGTTCCATTATATTTAAGTAAGCTAATTCACTTTTGAGAATATGAACATGGTAGGCAATATTTGTTTTCAGATAATTTGAGGGTCCTCTACGACATGGAATATGATCTTATAAAGAAGAAAAACGGGAAGAAATACTACCACATGAAAAATAATGATATGTCCTACAACGTCACAGGAGGTCATATACACCTAACTAATCTGTTCAATGGAGACAAAGAACTTGGTAAGTGCAAATCATTTGAGGCGTTGAGAATGAAAAGGAGGTTAATGCCATTAATGCTTTTTTTTTTTTTCAGGAAAAGAAAAACCAACTGAGTATAAATACACTACCACTTAATTATTTTATTGTATTATGATAAAATTTGTGGTACTTTTGGTTAATCTTCACTTTTGCATCTTCAGTAGATCCTTCTTTTATTGGGGAAATGACAATATGATGAAATATGGCACTTACCTCCTTTAAAATGTCTGTACCTCAGTTGTTAAAAAAATTATATTTTTTCCACTTAATTTGCACTGCTTTAGTTGTGTACATATTTCCATGTACGAAAAGGGATATATATTTGGTTTTTGAAATTCTTTCACCACACAATAAAACTTACACAATAATTCGTTTACCACAATCAATAGAAAAATTATTATATGATATATGTTTGCAAATATACTTGACATCAGGAGAGGAGTTTTACTCGTATGTATAAGCAATGCATTGTATTTTATTCATCATAACTGCAAATCGAACAACTATAGTTATATTTAACAAAAACCACTACGGTCTCCAAACAGTTTCTACCAATTCACCTGGGTAAATTACGTGTCCTCAACATACGAATCATATTAAACAACAATCAAATAAAAAAACATAAAGTCTCCAATAATAAATATGGTTTAAATCAACTAAGGCTGACAGTGTAAAATATGTTATGCAAAACGAAAATTATCTTCATTTATTTAGAAAATATTTGAAAAAACATTTAAAAATCTTTACTAAGCTTTTAAAGCGTTAAAAATTATTCCTTTTCTACACTAGTCATTGAGTCTATGGTAATTACGATTCCAGATTACTAAAACCTGGTTTATGACACCTTCAATCTCCTCCAACATTCGGGTACCAGTTAAAATTGCATTGCACTGACACCGATATTTTAGTCGATTTTCAATTTTTTAACCTTAATATTTTATCTGGGTGGCTCAAAAATATTCATATGTTCACTTGCATCAAAAACCACTCTTAAGAAATTACAATTGTGATTTTGTTGCCAATTTTTTTTGCAACGATTTTGTGTTTTATTTGAAGATGTAACATTAATTAATATTTTTTTGTATAGTTATATGTTGGCTATAAATATAAATTACATTTAAAAAATACATGTTAAATATTATAGCCAGGGACGAGAGAATTCTCTCGGCGATCGAGGCCTCCACACCCCGGGAAAGTTTTGGCACTCGGACTCTGTGTATTCCTCTCGAGACAGGCCTGCGGGACTTTGAAAATGTTTTGCAGGGGAGCCAGAAAATTCTCCCGGCGATCGAGGCCTCCGCAGCCGGGGAAACACCCGGCGCTCGGGCTCTGTGTCTACCCTTCGCAACACCCATTTCGGGTTATACAGGCGGGAGTGGTGTCTCGGGAGGGAAAAATACATGTTAAATATTATAGTTGCTTAATTTATAATAATTTTATCTACTTTGAAAAATAACTTAGGAAATCAAATCTTCATATTAAATATTATTTAACTTCAATTATGGGTACATAAATTAAACCTGGCCGTTAAATTCTTACGTACGTATTCAAGCATGAAAATAAAACAGTCAAAACTTAAAGCTTTCATTCATACGCAAAAAAAAAAAAACAAGTTTTTTTTTCCTTAAATAGTCATACCTACATTGTACTTTTCCGTCCTATAGGTAGCAGGTCAAATTGTATTTTTTTTTTCTTTCCGCGCTTCTTACGGTATGGCTAACGGCCACCTAACAATGAAGAACCACGACACTGTTATGTGAAATTGCATGAGAAAAACAATGAAATTTTAATTACAGCAGCCTTATGATGTTTTTAGTGCATTAATTATGACAAACACTTTATATGGACTACCAAGTATTTAGTTATTCAGTACTTGGATGTTTTATAAAAAGTACGTAAAAAATATTTACACTCTTAATACATAAGTGTGTCAAAAAATAAATAAAAATAAAAAAACTTTAATTAGTTACAGTAGTATGTTCATACCGATTCTGGCACAGTGTTGTTTTTATGGGAGTATGAGGCTTGAGGCTTGCTCATTTCGGGCTTGCCGTTCATGAGAATTTGGCCATGTTTGGGTGCGTCCGCCACCCGATGCTTATGATCAAGTGCTCATCGACCATCTTCGGGAACTTTCATCCGCTAAATCCGTAATCCTGCCCAACATTCAGCTGGTTGTGGACCAGGATACGCTAGTTCCTGACTCGGACCGCGTGCCCGGCCTGCAACGAACCTAGCTCATGCTCATGCCTTGTAACTTGCTTGCCTCATGCACTGCTAACCTCATTCCTTGAATCCCTCCATATGGCAACATTTGTAGCCAAGCTGAATTTTATCACGGCCACATTTCAAGGCTGGCTTCGAGGCTATATCTTTAGTAGAACGGAGCGATATGCGAATCATCATTCTTTACTTAAAATACAGCTTACTGCAGTAAAAAAAAAAAAATTCAAATGAGCATGTGGTGAAATCTGTTGAAAGAAGCGGAACTAGTTACACCATGTGCTATTTAAAATGGAACATAGACTCTTGCTTATTGCTTAATGAAAATTATATTTAAGGTTTTTTTAATTTCAATATAAACTTTCAGTATGCATCTGACATTATTCCAGAAGCTAACACGGATTCCGAATCGTTGCCTGTAGCTATGTCGAAAATTTACCGGAATCAGCTACATTTGTGTTCAGGCTACAAACGGGTCGAGGCAAGTAGGGCAAGTTGAAATTCAGGCATGTGACCAAAGACAGGCACCAGGCAAGACGAGTACGAGGCAACAAGGCATATTGTCAAAGCCAAACACCAGGCTAAACGGGCATGAGGCTGCTGAGTACGTGCTCAGGTGCAGGGCACAGGTACAATGCAAGTTAGGTTCGATGCAGGCCGGTCGCGTGGTTCAAATCAGTGTGCGGTGCAACTCACCGAGTTTCATAATAGTATGGCAGTCTAGTATTCATGTTCAGCCTTTTTTTATGCACGGGGCTTTAGCTATGCGGCTTTGCTTTCTTGCATTTTAAAATATATATTTGACATGCGTTCTGGAGTTTTTTATGCGATTTTTTTTCCAGTTTTGTTAAAGACAGGGTATTACTATGACTACCATAGCTATTTTTATGGTCACTCCCTTCTTGTTTCTTAAAAAAAAGTTTATTTGGGGTCAAGAAAACCAAGTGCCGACCTCCGCATGTGTACAGTTCTTCGATGCACGCCGGCTTCCGGTACGAGGGTTTCTCGGTTCGAGTTCGAGCATGAGTGAGAATCTATATTTGTCTAAGGCCGGTATTCCAAGACGCAAAAATAATGGTTTGGGTGTTGAATATGCTACGCCTTATACCCTAATCGTATTCCAAGTGCGTGATAGGACACTGCCAGTCACTTAATCTTTAGGGCACGGAATTTTGTGTCCTATCTGTTGCCGGTCTCATACCCAAATTCCGCGCATGCGCACAGCTTACTTTTTCGTTGATTTCGTCCAGATAACGGACACGCGTCTTGCGTCATTAACTCGTATACATTAAAATTTAGTGAACATGGGGGGACGTACGAAACATATTGGTGTGCACAATGAAAATTTATTAGAGCGAAACTATCCTGAAATATGTTTTGTACACAATAATGGTCATCAAAAGAAATATTCGCAACTTGGAAAGTTCTTCAGAAAAATTAGAAAGGTGGTTCAATTTTTTTTCTTTTTTTTGCAATTATTCTGATATCTCTAGGATTTTTGGCGTTAGAACTGTATCATTGGATGTGAAAAGTCAGCTATAATGTGTTGGAACAATTTTATAGCCTCGTGCAGGCCACCGTTTATTAAGACGGCTGCCGATGTGTTCCCGTATTTGTATTCGGTTTGGACCCGTTCTGGAAAACAGCCCACGAGTTAGGTTACGGTTGTACAAGGCAGTGCTTATTCGCTACCTCGCCCGAACGTTTTAAAATACCGCCCTAAGTCTCAAACCTTGTTACTGTCACTAAAATTGTCAAACTTAAAATAAAAATTGTTTAAAGTTAGTCAGTAAATTGTGGGTTGGTTGGATCGATGGTTATGAAAAAACCAATGAGAAAATCATATTTTTTTTAGTAAATAAAAAGAAGTGGTCGGATACTTACTGTTAAGTCTATGCGGGTTCTATACCCAGCGATGCTAAACACAGATATGTTTCAAGTGGTAATCGTGGTAGATGTAGAGTATTCCAGTGGGTTTCTTCTGGGCGTTCCTCTCTGTCCCCCTAGTTTAGTCCATCTTACCACATCGATGTCAGCAAAATGTCCAGCCTCAGTTCAAGCATTTATTTGGCAGTTTTAATATTTTTACTAATATTTCGGCACGTTATAAGCAACTGCTAAATAACTATATGAAGATTTTTAAATACTCATTTCGATTAAATTCTTAGTTACATTTAAAATGACCAGAAAAAGATTTTATTAAACATTTCCATTACAGTTTGCACATTTATATTGTTATTGATTTTTTACACATAACTCTATCCAATATATTTTCTTTTTATGTGACCGTTCGAAATTGCATAGCTTCTTAACCATACATATTTTATATTTTCTTTTTATGTGACCGTTCGAAATCGCATAGCTTCTTAACTATACATATTTTATGAATTGGTTTTAATGTTTCTTTAGTAGTTTAGTCAAATTCAAACTTTTATCTGTGACTTGTTGGCCAATAGTTAAACATATTCAGAGGGGTTTGAATAGTCTATTTTTGGCAGTGATACTGAAAGCAAATAGAAACATTTATGTTGAAACTCTACTTGTTCATCTGTGTGATGTCACAGAGACAAAACATGTCTCTGTTCAAAAATTGTAATAAAATAGTACAGGTAGATGTGGATAGATAGTCAAATTACTGGTTTACTGATATTTGGCCTGATTTTTCATTGCAAGCGTTATTTTCCCTTACGTTTCAGGCGATCGCATGAACGAATTCCTGAACGAGAACTTCATGGATGTTTTCGCACAAGTGGGACCTTCAGTTGCCGAAAGCATGAACGAACTGTTCAAGAGACTGAACGGCCACATTTTCAACTTCATTCCTTTCGACGAGTTCTACACAGACTTGCCGTCTGAATGAGGACACGGTGCGAAGACACAGGGAACAGGAACAACTAGTGGAGCGCTGTCTTCACAAACAAGCCAAAGTACAAAAAATTGTTGACTTTTATATCGTTTGGAGCTATAAGAGTAACATTTTGTATTAAATTATTTATAAACAATTTTGTAATCAATTATTTAAATAAATTTACATTAATTTTTATAAAACTGTGTGTATTTGACAATTAATCACATGATTACCTACCTATCAGTAACTCCCTTCTCTTGCAACTTCACTCTTACAAATATGAACTATATTCTATGTTAGTACAGTCACATTAAATGCCTTGAAAACACTGACACGAAGTTAAATGTTTGGTTTTTGAGAGGCTACTTACAAGAATTCCATAAATTCAAAAATATATGTGTATAAATCTTTAAGTTCACTTAATGTATACAATAATTTTTTTTATACTTTTAAACAGATTTTCTTTTAGAAACCGGCTGCCTAAATATGTTTGTGTGTAGGTATATACATATGAGTAGATAAAAATTACAAAATAAAATGTTGAATTGTATATAATACATTCCTGTGGAATATGTATAGATATGATAGTTTTTCATAAGAAGCAATTATTGTATCGATATGGTAGAAAATGTAAAACTTTTACTTGTATAGTCTGTGTTATGTAATTTGACAGTTTCTGAAAGAAATACCTGCCATTAGTACAAGAATAAAAGGTGCATAATAATACTGGAACGTAGACTATTGGTATTCCTTCTGACAACTGAAGAATTTCATAAAAGTTAAATGGCACCGACTATATCACTACAAAATGCTTTGAAAAATAATTTCCTAAAAAACTTTCCTTGTGAAGACCACATATATATTTTACAGTGTAATTAATAATGACAATTTGTTTCAAAAATATCATGTTTTTTTTATATCGTGAGTTTTAAGCTGAGCTTTGCTAAGTAGCCGTTTATTTGGGCAACTTACAATAATACTTGTAATAATATGTAATCTATACTTTCTTGTAACGCAAACTTAAATTCTACGTCTCATTACTTACAGTTCAATCAAGGTTATTGTTCGAGAACTTGGTATTTCAGAAAGGAAATACAGTCAAAGAACAGAAAAATAAGTAATACCCTGCTGAACTTTTGGTAGTAAAATTAATATGTTAAGTAAATTTGTATTTTTATAGACCATCGGAGGTTGAAAAAAAAAGCCCTCGTACATATTTTTTCCTTAGGAAATAAATTTTAATAATTGTAAATATTTCTGGTGGAAAACCCCTACAAAGCTTAAAGATTCTTTAAAAGGAATTCATAATGTTTGACACAAGATAATATGTTATATAACTTAGTCATTTATTATAAAATATTATTGCAGTCGCACCTCATGCCGCTATGTTAGTTTTCTCACTATCGCCTGGGATGTTAGTATAAAGCTGTCCGGTATTAGTTTCTAGTGTTTTTGATTTTAGTACCAATTGCAACAGAGTGATGCGTACATGATATGACATATGTAATTGGGAATTAATTATTCTTATCAGTATTTTTATTTTGTCGTCTCTTATTTCTTAATTGCTTAAAAATCTATTTGTGCTTGTATTTGATTGGCTCATGTTTATTTTCGACGTTTGACGTCTTCGGCATGTTGCGGCAATATAAACTCAGTGTGTGACGCTGGTTTACTTGGATGGGAAGAGGCCAATTCCCAGTGGAATCGGATGCCCCCACTACAAACCAAATAAGATTCTCTACATTTAATAATTAAAATCCAAAAAGCTAAAAATCCTGCCAGTGTATTAATACCGACTCGCAAACAAATAGATTTCATGATGAACCGAGAATAAAAATTGGGACATACTGGATAGTTTGAGTGGCAATCTCTGGGAAATTATAACGAGATCCAATGATAAAGCAGTTGAAAAAAGGACAACAAACAAAATGCAGAAGTAGTATAACATTGAGAAGTCTACAACAGGGTACTAGCGTGTGCTGCATGGTTGGGGTCAATGACCGGCCGCTATTTGGAATTTTTGGGAAAAATATTTCCTCTTATTTCTTCAACAATTACTAAAAATTAGTCAAAATGACTGAAAATTGTTCCTATTTCAAGGGAAAATTTCCCACTTTTAAAGACATTTTCCCATTTTAGTCCCCAAAAATGTCAGAGCCTTGAAAAATTCTAATAGCGGCTTCAGAATACTGAAAATTATAAATCAAAGCCGCTGATCCTCAATCGTGACCTGGCAGGAAATAACAGGACTTGCTCAATCACTTACAGCCTTGGTTCGTCTTTTCAAAAATTGTTTCAGACAAACGTATTCAGAACTATTTTAACGAATTCGATGATGTTGCCTCTAAGGTAGTTATGAATTTTTTTGTCCTCGTGCCCTTTTTTTCTCCTTTGCAATAATGGTTGGTCTTATCAAAAATTTATTCAGACACATGTTTTTGATTTTACTCATACGAGCTACAATAGGTTCAAACAGAAGCGTCAATTGTCATATTATGGGACTTTTAGATGTATCTTGTGTAACGTGAACACCATGGTAATATGTTATTTCATAAATATTAACATAGAGAACTTTTTTTGTGCTCATTTACTCTGGACCTTGTTTTTCGGTGGCAGAAACATTTTTTCACTGCACTTATAATTTTTCTTCAGGTGAATGGATCAACGCTTTCCAGAACGAAAACTTCGTGGATGTGGTCGAACACGTTGGACCTTCTGTCGCAGAAAGCTTGAACGTTCTCTTCAAGAGACTTAACGACCGCATATTCAAACTCGTACCGTCGTACCACGAGTTCTGCACCGACTGGCCGTCGGAAAGATTACGCAAGCACGTGATCAAGCACCTATGACATAGATACGGAGTAGGAACTACCTTAAAGCCACATTACCTTACCATGTTACCAGACTTGTAACAAGCGTTTATATAACGTTTGAAAAATAAGTTTTATATTTACGTGTCATAAGATATTTTATTATAACCCATTAATTTTAACATGTTTCTTTGAGAGATTTTGCGTCAAGCACAAGGAATGGCATGAACCAGAACAGTCGCCATCACGTGTTCGTTTACGGTAAACTGGTGTCCGTACAACTGGAGGGACTCATTCAAAGTAAAATGCAGGAAGCGCGCAAAAATAAATCAAGGTGTTTTTGATGCCTAATGACAGGGAATTATTGTTTTAGCTTCTAACAGCACCCCAGAATATGATACACAACTGACGACCGAAACCCAACAATAAAACTAATTTTGGTAGAAAATTAACATAGTTCACGAAGCGCCATCTAAATGTTCTAAAAAATATAACCGAGGCAAAAATGTAGGATTACCAGATATCGTGTCATATTTTTTGTAGCCTTGTTAACAGTCTGGCGGATTTTTTGAATAAACTAGGAAATTACCTTGTTTTTCAAAGAAGGAAAAGGTGAAAAATTATGGGAAAAATTATTTTCAGTGTGATATACTATAAATGATGTGAGTCAGATGCACTGAAATCTTTGTTGATTAAGAATGTGACTACAGTTTTGTTTCCAAGTCACTTAGTTTTTATTACATTACACTTGTTTGTTTATTTAAATTCAATATTAATTTTAAGTGTAATTTTAAGGCACTGTACAACTTTAGTAAGTATCAAACTCTGTTATCACTTATATTAATACATATGTAAATTAATATTGACAAAAAAATCTTCTCTCTCTTGTTTTTTACTGTAAGTTTGTTTAAAGTGCCCTCTTTTCGTGTGCAACTCACAAAGGAACCCTACAAAATTGCTACATGGACTAAGCAAAACGACACCCCACCTCTTATTTTCATTATACATCCTGATAATGAATAATTTGACGGACTGTATAAGTTAAAGTTATTGTATAGCAAAATAAAATTTATGTAAGCAATTATTATTTGTAAGCACACATGCTTAGAAGGATAGCAAAGGTCACATCAAGCATGAATGACGAAATATATAAACATAAATATAATCTGAACAAATTGTCAGAATTCGATGAAATTGGTTTTGTCGGCTTTCTATTTTGATTATGGTAACCTGAATGAACATAAATATTCAGTACTAGCTGCAGTACCCGGCGTTACCCGGGCTTAGCACAGGGTGAAGGGGACCATTTTAATTTGAATGTCAAGTGTGCAAAATAATTTATATCACTTTCAGATCCCGACAGACGTGCTGCCAGTGTATAGTTAATTACCTTAATATATTTTTTAAAAAAATTGGTGTTCTGTATGTAATCTAGACTCTATAAAGCACTATAAAAAAAGCTGAAAAATAAGAGATTACAAATATTGAAAAGATTCCATTATCTAGCTAATGCTCGGCCTGCATTGCAATGCCTCATTCAGTTTTGTTTTGTAATATGTTTGAAGTAGTTACACGTATACAAATCATCTATCCATCTCTCTAAATATATATTTATCTCTATCTACATCTATATATATATAAATATCTGTATCCCTCTATCTATATTTATCTCTTTATTTCCACATTTATACATATAAACCTCCCACTATCTCTATCTCTTATATATATAAATCTCTATATAGCTCTATACATCTATATATCTCTTTATCTAACCCATTTCATTCTCTATACCTCGCTCTATTTAACTTATCTCTCTCTATCTCAGTTTATATATATCACTCTATCTCTGTCTCTCTTTTATATTTAAATAAATTGTGTCATGCGTGCGCACTTATACAACTAAAACAGACGAAGTGCCGCTATGTAATATGAAATAAACACATTTTTTGAAACGATTCGTGCTCCAACTATTGCAAAATAGTTATACCATCTCAGAAACCTTCACGGGCATGCGCATAACAACTCAACAAAATTTCATCGCAATCTGATGAACGCATACGGAACAAACAAACGAAAATTAAAGATACGACAATCTCATCAAACAATTGTGCATTTAAAATTCAAGGCAACTCTATCTATTGACGAGGTTAAGAACCATACTGTTTTAGAGCCTTTATTTTGCTAGCCGCTGCGAGCTCCACTAAGCGGCCTGGTCTCTCCAAGGAGAAAAATGTTAATTTTCCAGACCTTACTATGTGTATGATCGTGTGGCAGACTTAGAGAAAAGACACTTACTCACTATTTGTATGTCTATGGCCTATCATTTTTTCTGTTATAAAATGAAATTATCACTTAGGGATGGAATTTCATAGTAATATGTGGTCTATGTGTTAATCCAGGTTATGAGCTCGCTGTAGGCCAAATTTCATCCAGATCCGTTCAGCCGTTCTGGCGTGATTGAGTAACAAACATCCATCCATCCAAACTTTCACATTTATAATATTATTGGGATAGAGTTAACCCACAAAAAATTCTATGGCTTTTATCAAATAAGAGCATGAAACAAAAAAAAAACATATAAAAAATTGGCTGTAAAATTATTCAGATCACATAAGAAAACACTCTTTAATAACAAAATTTAGAAACATTTCAATTTTAAATTATTTTTAACGAAAGTAAACATTCTAATTAGCATTTCTAAAATAAAATATTTAAATATGTTTCATTCAAAGATTTGATTATCGGAGATGTTATTCTCATGAGAAATTATTGTGATTTTACATCAAAATATTCTTCATGTATTTTTATTTTTTGGTTTAAAGTCTATATTTTATTAAAAATAGTTTCCATTTTTAACATATGCACTCTATTGACAATTTCCGTACATTCTGTACTCCGCAATGAAAATATATCAGCCAACAAAACCAACCCCATCGAATTTTTTCAAGCCGTTCAGATTCTATTATTGCTTTATATTCTCGTCATTTGTGCACGATGCGACATTTACGATCCTCTTATGGTAACAAAACCTTAAAAATATTTTGGTCTCCGAAATGTTCTAAAAACGACCCGGAGCTTATAAATTACTGGCAGGGCTTTGGATTCGGACCCATAACTCTCACACAATAGCGATTGAGGCCACTAAGGACCCTTGTTTTGTTAAAAGATGGAGTCTGTTAATAAGAAGGCAAGGACTTTAAACACATTGAGAGCTGTATTGTTTATATTTTGTGATAGCAGAAATGTGGAATAAAATGAAGATATTTAAACTATAGCAAAAATTATTTTGGAAATTTAATAATGAAAACTTTAATCCTAAGTTAAAACCATTATCACTTCACATAAATTGTATCTAATTAATTTTTATCTCAAATTTAAAAAAAATAATGTACATCATAAAAATCCAATCTCTAAATACAGGCGTCAAAACGAGCATGTAAAACATTTGTTCCTGTTTTAAATAAATAATTGTTTATAAATGCAACGTTCCAGTCTTCAAACACCTGATAGTTTACATAGTTTTTGGGTTACTTCAATTTGAAGTTCTTCTCCAAGGTGATTTACTTCTTGCATTCTTTACGGTTGAATGTTTTTCTCTCTCGATGGAATGAAGTGAAATTATGATTCAGTCATCTTCAATTTCTGGAGTCTCAGCTTCAGGTTCGTTGCGCCTGTAAGACTAAAAAATATATTTTATTTTAGCAAATTTGCACTCTAACTTTACGCGTAGAATTTATTACATAGTTAAGTAAAACGTAATAAGTAATTTACAAAAACAAAAGTATTGTGCACATGACTCTTTCATTTAATAACAGGGTACAAAGTGACATTAACATGCAAGAAATTGGAAAAAGAATTATGACAAAAGTTTCAAGAAAATACGCCTGTAAGCAAAGTGATAAACTTTCAAGTTGTTTACTTCATACTAAATAACAACCCAAATTTTCATGTTATTATTTTTCATATTCATTAATATTTAATAAATATCACTGAGACCAGAAGTTATTCATGATAAACTTCAACCTGGATAGCAGAAAACTTAAAAACAAAGACAACACAAAAAAGGATAAGTTGACAATTAGGTTTCATATTTATCAATCTATAAAAAATCTTTCCGGTCAGGCCAACATTTGTGAAGCCAGTGGTAAGGATTGAAAAATATTGGGATGAATTTCCCCCTTAGCGTCCTTCAAAAAAAAAAAACATTTTGAGTCGCACTTTCAATACCGTGCAATGGAAAGTGTCATATATTATATATTATATTTATATATACACTACCAAAAATATAATCGTGGCTACTCTTCTACGACAAGTAAGGTACCTATACGAGAGACTGGGTATAGCATGTGTCATGTAACTTTTCTCAAATTTCACCGTTCTCGATAGTATAAGCAATAAGTAGTCTGCGTATCTTTCTGCCAATGTTTTGTCATCAGTGATTGTAAACAATTTCAAGTGGTTGTCGGTGTTAGTAAACAAACATCATACTGTGCTTTGTAAGTGGTAGTTGGTATTTGGGTGCCACTAATAATTATTGTTCATACTTACATAGAATTGTTAAAATTTTATGTATAATTTCTTTTTTTGTTTGTTTTTGTCTTCTATGCGTTCGCACATTGTTCATACGATTGAGTTGAAACTTTGCAAACTTGACCTTCGAAACAAGTAGAAGGTCACACGCAGTCTTGGTGAGGTTTCGATAAAAAAATACCTTAAAGAAGAATTTAATTATTCTTGGTGAAATTTCGCCATTCCATCTTCGTAGTACAGACTAACCACGAAATAATGCGGGCATCGGTTCCATCCAGAGGTGACCTGTAAGTCGCTGCAACAGAGCGACGGGAAGACGGCCGTGTTTAAGGGGCCCGCCTACCTGGGCACACATACGGTGTGCAGAGCTTCAGGAAAAACAACGCGATTTCAAAACTACTCAAGATATCCGAATGGGGCCTATTTACGAATAGCATTTAAGAGTTCGCTGAGGACCGAAAAGTACTTTTAATTTCGGATTAAGTTTTTAAAATGTATTTTTATAAGCGTTAAAATGCCTAAAACGCGTGTTTTCAGAGTAACTTTTAGGCATAAAACAATCAGTACAGATTCTTGAAAGCACTTAAGGGGCTTGCATAACACCTTTATCTTCATTTCTCCGCCATATAATGTTACGGTCACCGCTCAAATTTCACAGTTATCCTGTGACGACGAGACGAATGCGCGCCAGTTCAGAGACTTGCGCTTAGAGGCTATAACGCGCTGGAAGCACCAGCGAGCGTCGCGCTTATCATCCCGCCTCACTAACACACATACACCCCTGACGAGGCGGGCCCCTTAAGGCCCCTGAGGTCAAAGCCAATGGAATAGAATCGTCATCCGCTTGAAATTAAAATTTTGTGGGTTACCTGCTTTTTGCGCCTGTAACTTTGCAGGGTTGTGTTCCCAGACATATGTTCCGTGAAAAAAATGTTTTCTTCATCTTTTGCCACATCTTAAATTTATGCCCAAAACTCTGTATAGGTAATCTGTAAAAATAGATCTTCGGGCCTTCAAGCTTCATCATGGTTTTGAAAAATATTTGTCATCAGTAAGTGCAATACATCATTTTGCTAATATTATTTATTAAATAATTTTTAAGTGACGCAATTTTCCACCAGTTGTTTTTCACAATCTCGACAGCCAGTGTTGATAGCATATATTTGGTTGGAAATTTTTTAGTCTCTCACAACTGGAAAAGGAGCAACTACTAAGAAAGAACTTAAATTTTTCAGTTTACTATAAAAACTTGTATGACGCATCAATCAAGAAACCATTATATATTTGAAAATGTTACTGAAAGATACAAGTGTAAGATTAATATTTCCATGTATTTCAAATAAGTTCATTTTTAAGAACTTCTTAACATAATTCTAGATATTTTTAATCGTTCAAAAGCAGAGATTGTTTGTTTATTTATTTTCTAATAAAAATCTTATTGCATATTTGTCCAAAAGAATTTTTTCATAACTAATATCTTAGAGTTATACCCAATTTTATGAGTTTAGCGAATTAGTTTAATTTTATTGTATTATTCTCATTTTAATACATACAAATTTTAACTGGTTATAATGATAAATAATATTAGCATCATCACTTTCAATCCAATTTTGTAAATTAGATTGATATTTTGTGTTTTAGAGCAATTTGAGGATCAAGATGCCAGGCTTACTTTCTAAGTTCGCTAAAAGATAAACAAATTTACCTCCTGTGCTTCTCTATACAATTCTTTTGCTACAGATGTTCCACATTCTTGTACCAGTTTGTAGAAATGGCCTTCGGGATTCAGCAGCAATAAGTGCGGGTGGCCAAATTCCTGTTGGTCACACATATCAATGCATTAAAACAATAATTTCCAATAAATATGACTGACAAATATCTGTACATTTGTTTTGTGACTATAATACATCTAAACGGATTTTGTTTGGATGACTCCTCTGAATGTTTGCATATGTGCCTAAGTGTAACATATTTGGCTGTATTACACCTAATGTTATACTGTAGTGTGGAAAAAAACTATTTTTAAACATAAAATATTTTCCTACTTTTTTCATAATATTTATTAATGGGTAAGTTCTTGTTACACATTAAACAGTGCGTTAAATTTGTCAAGCTAGTTTTTGCATGTCAAGAAGTTTGTGTCATGCCATTTAGTTTTAATATAAACATAAATTTTCATAATAGTCAAATGATTATTTTTAGCATTATAACTTACTATTTATGTATCTATGAAACTATAGGAATGATTAAATGCAGTAAGTGTGGACCAGTCTCCAATAAGTTGTTTTAATGCAACACGAAGATGGTGATGCATGATCTTATTATAAGTGTTTTTCTTAATTTCAGTCATTTGTTTGTGAATTTCAGCATGATTATTCAGCTACCTCTGTCAACTGCGTAAAAATTCAGTTTATTAACATTAGTAGCAAAATGTGAGCTCAATTAATTTAAATTTTGTTGTGACTGTGAGTGTAGTCATAATTTTGTATAATATTAAAAAACCTATGCAAAAAGAGGTTATTCGTAATTGACTTTGCTTAGTATTTTGGTAACAATAAATAGAATTCTAAAAAAGTCAAATTTTTAACGACGTCGTTTAAGCATGCATGAGCATGGTGTCAAGTGATGATGTCAAAATTTCGAAGAAAATTTTTATTGCATTAAAATCTGCGACACTTAAACCTTATGTATCTCGGAATGGCATGTAAATAGTAAACACCCTTACCACCATGGTGCCAGCACTCATCACCATAATCCTGTCGCAGCCTATGACGATCCTCGGATCCTGGGTCATCGTTAAGACGGTGCAGTCCTTGAACTTCTTCCTGACTGTCTCGTGTATCAGCGATGCCGTCCTGCAACGACCATCACGAATTGCCCATTATTTTGAATAAATTCATAATACAGTAATATTTATTATTTACAAAAAAAAAGTATTGTAAAAGTCTTTATTTAATGTTGTTATGAATAGTAATGGCAATATTTTATGTAATTTTTATCATGTACTGACAGCATGGAAAGGTTGGTGTACAGTTTTGGATGAACTGTTAGTATATAATCTTTGTCTTTGAAAACGTTTTTTGAGTAGCCTATATCATTCATAAATCAATAAAATTAGGTTTCCCCAAAACCCTGAAAAAAAGTTTTTGTTTTCTGTGAACAAAATTTTTATTTATGTATTTATGAATGATATACCAAAAAAAAATGGGGTTGAAAGTCTGAGGCTAAATACGAACAGTTAATCAAAAAACTTTATACCATACTATTGCAAGTATTCAGTACATGATTGGGACTGACATTAAAACTTGCCTCCTAGTTGATAAAAAAAAAACATTAAATATGTACTTTATTTATTAGGAAAAAAACCTTTTGAACAAACAATTAAATATGATTACTTTGTGAATTTATTAGAAATCGTGTGCTAAAACAATGAAGTGTCAGAAGCAGATGCCCCCCAAGACGAGCGGTAAGGCAGCCAAAAAGGCGGGCAAGTCCCAGAAAAAAACATCTCTAAGGGCGACAAGAAAAAGAAGCGCAAGAGGAAGGAAAGCGACGCAATCTACATCTACAAAGTGTTGAAGCAAGTTCATCCGGACACTGGCATATCGTCTAAGGCCATGAGCATCATGAACAGTTTCCTGAACGACATTTTCGAGCGCATCGCGGCGGAGGTCAGCCGCCTCGCCCACTGCAACAAGCGCTTCCACCGTCACCAGCCGCGAGATACAGACGGCCGTGAGACTGCTGCTGCTGCCCGGGGGAGCTGGCCAAGCACGCTGTCAGCGGAGGGCACCAAAGGCCGTCACCAAATACACACCAGCTCCAAGTGAGCTGGTCCGGTGTGCACCTGCTCACACTGCCGAGATGTTAACACTCACTGGAGATCCGCGTTGGCTGTGGCTTCGTCCATGACCAGGATCTTGTTGCCCGCTAGCACGGCTCTCGCCAGGCAGATCAGCTGCTTCTGCTCCAGGCTGTGATGGCCTCCTCCGCTCCCGACGGGAATCAGCAGGGTTCGCTCCGCATCTTTCATCCCAACCTGAACTCAAAAAAAAAAAAAGACGTGGTGTTTACTCCGATCAGTTCCACGTGGCTGTTAGTTGTGACTATGCTGATACAACCTCCATTATGGAAGTCACTAGGTTAGTTCTCATAAATTAATATGCCAGGTGTTGTAACTGGGCCATAAACTCCAGCTTCAACTGTCAATGCTACACGGTTAGAAAAAAAAATATTCACCTTAATTTCACGAAGAACGATGGTCACAAATGTTCCAAAGATTTTCGTTAATTTACGGTTATCTTCGTAAATTAAAAGGTGATGATTTGCAATGAGCACGAAAACACAAAAAAAAAATCAAAATCTCGCTGTACCACAGAAAAAAAAAACATTTAAAAAAAACTTGTTAATTCATCAGTAGAAACTCCCTTCGACTTAACACTTGCCTTTTTACCATGTTTATAGCTGAGCACGGAACTGCGAAGTTGAAAAACGGCGTAGTCTTCCCGAAGATTTCAGTTATCTGAGGTTACGAAGAACCCTTTGTTTATTTCAGGTAATTTCTTACATTTTTTTAAAAAAAAGTCCGTAAATTGACTGTATTTCCTAACAGTGCAACGAGGATAGCAGCCAGACGCCCTACTTCCTTCACTAGTTGCTACGGGACGTGTTCCGCCTGGCGCTGGTCCAGAAGTCTCACCCCTCCACTGCCGCTTGTCGCGGTGCGGCGCTGGAATGCGGTGGCATGTGTCATCGGTTGCCGTCGCTCGATCTACCCCCCACCCCCTCCCCCGGCGACCATTCACCAGGCGTCGTCTAGAAGGTTCGGCCGTCGCCCCCGATGCACGATGCAGTCGAAAGGTTCCGAAATGCTTCAGAACGCTTTCGACGACGGTCGAGAAGTGTTTTTTGGAGTCCGGCCGAGAGGTTTGGTGGAGGTACGAGCGGGGTCTGTGATACTGACGAGACAGACACATGCTGCGCCACAAGACGCGGTAATCATCGATGGTCGCGGAGATCACCGCAGGAAAAAAAAAATTGGTTGTCTGTAAAGTCGGTTTACGGACGATAGTTTAACGTGACAACGTCATAACAAAACATTGATGAAATGATTGCATACTTTTATGAATAAAATTGAATAATTTTTTTGAATTATCACTATTTTGTATGGATACAAAGAAGGAGTGAAATGAAATCTACAATTTAATTGATAAATTTACTTTTATTTGCACTCATTAATTCAAATATGTTTATTACTTTAACGAAGAGATTATTTTAACTATAACTTTTGTACATGTTTGCTATTTAACTTGTTCCAATCTGTGTTATTCTGTTAAGGAAAGGACGATGATAGGAAAAGTAGGAAACGAATGGGAGTGTTTCAAGTTTAATGTGCCTCAAAACAGTCAAATCGAGTGGAAGAGAGATAGATGCGGCGCAAGCGTACAATGAGCGTAACTGGACACATCGTAACGGAACAATGTGCGTAATGGGACAATTTTATCCTGCGTGCAGCCTGCGTTCATCGATTTATTAGACGTTGTCACGTCAAAAAGCTGCGTGGTTACAAACACAGCCTTTTTTTTCGTTTCACTACGACCATTTATGACGTTCTGTTGGTACGTTCCGTAACCTTTGAGTGTGAACACACACTTCGGACTGTATTTATCGCACCGGTGGTGAGAAAAAAATATGAGGTTAGCGATGTAACTTAACCATAATAAGTAATAAATGGTGTGAAATTTAAGTTGCACGATTTTCTTTTTATCAAGGAGCCAAATCTATACGCAACAACAATAATTAATGTAATAAATATTTGATGTTAGGTTCTGTTACAGTAGTATTTTTATCCAAGGTTTTAGTTTTGCTATGGAAATACAAAGGTGTGAAAAGGAGCTATAAAAATATTAAACTAGAACACTAGGTCTTCAGTTTTAAATCTTCCTTAAAGATGGCTGCAACCTGGCAAGCCGAAAGATTCTTCGAACGTGGTCTCAACTCGAAAGCCAAGAAGCAATGATGGAAATGATTGCACCCACCATTATCTTGAACCTATTTCCCAATACTTAAAAGTTGGTTTTTCACTAAGTTGACGGATGGACCAATGAAATTGTACTGGGGCATCTTATTTGTGTAGTGTCGGACTGGTGTTGGTGACGGGCTATTGCAATTCCAACTTAAAACACTGCGCTCGCATCACTGCAACAAAATGTACTTTAAAGTATTGAATACTTCAGAATTTTTCTGTCCTTTTTCGATATTGTGATGACATTGAACAAAGGTATTTTCAACATGATCCTGTAAGAATTCTTGACTGTTGAGTAAAATGGTGACGTAATCACATTCACGAGCACATTTCTGTTACCAATTGTGTGTGTCAATGTAACTGCTCTTACCCATTAAAAAGTATATTTCTGGGGAAATTACTTTTGAGTGACTTTTCATTCTTAAGATTACGAATAATTTAATGCTTTTATTTAGTACAGAAACACATTGGTACAGCAAGATGTTAGCAGGTTATAATGTCTTTAGATTTGATTATTTATAGTGTAAATAATTTTACTCTTTGATATGCTACAGTACTTACACTTTGTCCATGTTTGCTACCAGACATTTCTTGTGGGGTATTATTGGCGAAAGGAGCTCATTCCCCGTTAAATTCAGCCAAAGAGGAAAGCATATCGCAACACAGAGCGTTCATGGTTTGCTCTCGAATATCCGCGTCAAGCAAAAAATAATTTGTTAAATAAGTGTAAGAAGAATTACAGGTGTTGTGAGAAATCATTTCATCTGAAGGAAAAATCTGATAAAATGAACTAGGGTATCAGACAAAAATAATCAGAGGATTAATACTAGAACCTGGCTGGGTTTCTTCGTGTTCCACATTCCCTCTTTAAGAGAACACGTCGATTTTCGGGTTTCACGCTGGATCGCGACCCTTTGGAGAACAGAAGGGACCCGTAGCTCTTATTTCTGCTGGAAACTCAAATTATCTGACCCCTTTATTATTTTTATCAGTTAAGTTAATGCGTAGTAGACATCTGTTATATTGTCATAAAAATTGGGTAACTGCATCGTCGTGCAAATGCACACTGTAATTTTCTTTAATGTAACAAACATACATACATGTATAGTTACAGTTTATTTTAATTTGTACATTTACATGAAAAAAACGTTATCACTACAGTACAGTGCTCGTAGTAATATTGGGTTCGGGTTCTAACCCGGGAATTTATGCTTTGTGTTGTTCCAGTACCTCCATAGTTAAATTTAAAGGGCCAGTTTTTACTGTGGTAAATAATAACCAACTAAATAAAGTCAAATTTATTAATTATAGATTATCTTTTCCGTGATTTAAAAAATTTGCTTGAATTAAAAAAAAAATTTTTTGCCAATTTTCTTAAGAAATGATCAGTGTTATCTCGAAAAAAAAAGTTTTTATTTTTGTAAAAATTACGTCATTCATGTGTTGTACAAAGTTACAATATCATCCTGTAGTTTTACAAAATATTTATAGACAACTGATTTCCAAAGGAATCTTTCGTAAAAATACAGAAAAAAAATTTTCATGCATAAATCAAAGGTCTCGGTATACGGCACTTGGCAGGAGTAATTTCAAAAATGTAACAGAAGTCGCACGGAACGGAAATGCGTTAACCAAGTTGCTGCCATATTTGGCAGATAACACGAACCAAAGATGGACAGTATTTTAATAAAAAGCGAGAGTTTAATTTCTTTTCTTTTTTCTTGAAAAGGAACCGCTTCATTATATAGTTTAACATTTCGGTCTGCTCCGGCAGCGAATTCTAGCGGCGGTTGCAAAAACCACGCGTGATTCGCGTCAAGAAACGCAGCTGGAAACACAAGTTGCGCACGTGTGCCACGCTCGGAACTATTATGGTGTGATGAGACGGGAGCACGTTCACGTCCTGTCACTTGCGGGAAGCCTGAAGATGTCCATCAAGTTCTGTCCTTGCCCGATTGCACCCGAACAATTCACCTTCGGCCAACCTCGGGATTTTTTTTTATTTTTGCGCAGGAAAAATGAATTCAAATATTAAAAAGTGGTCGGTTAGGTCAGCTACATTAAAAAAAAACTTTAAAACACTATGGACGGTTAGTTAGGTTAGTATAGCCACATTAAAATAAACAGAGAAATATAAATATGTATGTAAGTAAACCCGAGGTTGGCCTAAGGTGAATATTCGGGCGTGTTCGAGCAGGGACAGAAGGCTTCCTGTGACTTATATTTCGTAACAAAATGCCTAGTTTGTAAGTCATTTATCTGTTTTCTGTCTTAGTTTCTTAGTTTTTTGGGTGCTGACTGGCGGCGTTGTGAGTGGTCAGTGCAACCACTCACCACCAGCGGCGCTTGCGTCCCTGGTCACTAAATCCAGTACTGGACAATTAGCAAAGCGGACCACGAGTCCAAGTGCCCAACCCCCGCATGGTAGATTCAATCTACTCTGGCCAACTCTTCATCCAGACCATCCTCTGTCTCCTGTACTTTCCTACACTTAATGCATGCAAACTTGCATCCCGCATGAAAGTGCCTAGGGTTTTCCCTGTGTCTATGCAGGTTTTACCTGGGACCTACCTATCTCTAGTTATAGTCTAGATTTAAGAGTGAGGGGAGTTAGTCATGGCAACAATCGCTGCCGTGGCTGGCCAATCCCCTCCTAGCACATGATGCATGCGACCCTCTCCCTGCATGGCTAATCCCAGCATGACTAGGCGTATAGGCTTCGGCCTGAGACGCACCTAGGTCCCTCCCTAACCCGGACCCCTCCAAAATACACTTAGTTTTAGTTAGGTTAAGTAAAAAAAAAAAATCCTGTGACTTGCCTCGCGGAGCGCGGCCCACAGCTCGCTGTCGCGCCGCCCGCGCTCCGGGTCCAGGTTGTCGCGCAGCGAGGCCGGGAACACGGCGGGCCGCGCCTCCAGCACGGACACGCGGCGCCTGAGGCGGCGCACGGACACGGTCCGCGTGTCCGTGCCGTCCAGCCTGGCGGCGCCGTCCGTGGGGGCGAGGCGCAGCAGCGCGGCGAGCAGGGCCGACTTGCCGGCGCCTGGCCTCCCCACCACGCCCACCTGCGTCACCACCCCGGTCACACCTTTGAATATATATATATATACTGTATAGAAGTAGCGAGTGGATAGGATTTACTCTACGTTTTTCAGGAGCGTATGATGAGCAGCTTGGGAACTTCACCGCTGCAGGGCGCTGCCGTAACCCCCTAGTATCGTCTTAGGTTGTTATTTTCACGTTAGAGCGCAGCACTGTCGCCCGCTGTCATTCCCCCGCACACCCCCCAACCCTACATTTACTGCAGCTCAAGGTCGTTCAACAGGAGGGGGAAGGGGTGTTTGAAGAGATCGACACTTTTCCGCTAGGGACCACCACAAGTCGATGCCCTAGAAATGGTGGCGATTGCGGCGGTGAATTAACCAACTACCTCAAACCGTATTAGAAATTTTAACCTGGGCTGGCGACTTCTATACAGTATATATATATTCAAAGGTCACACGGACTCGCTAACAACGACCGTACATCTTTAGAACAATGGCAACTCAACGGGTTTTACCCGCACGCAATCGCCGACTGCACCACCATCTGCGAATCTACAAACGAAGTAACATAATCGAAAGTTCTTGATGATAGACTGTATTGAAAAAAATAATAATTAGATCATCAACGGTTATTTTAAGTCCGATAACTATCAGAGATGCATGAAACAGTATTATTATTAATAATAAACTACTCAAGAATTGTTTCTTGCCAGGATGCTCGATATATTTTTAGAACGTTGGAAGTTATTTTTTTACTTTATGGACCAACTACATAGGTAATACCCTCTTATTTCTTCGGTAATTATAGAAGCAATCAGGTGGCAACACACTACCGTAAAAATCCCACATTTAATAAACAATTATATTAAATAATGAATAATGTTTTTTTACTTCTATTTATTATTTATTTCACAAATATAATCACGTCATAAACATCACAAATATTATTTAATTATAAGAATTAACGCTTTCTGCGAATTTACAAAAGAACTAGCTAATCACAGTAGCTCTATCTATCGTTTCAACACTAATTGGGTAGGTACATATCGGGCTATTTGAGTTGCCACCCGCTGCTTGGTAGTGAATGCACTCATGACAAACTGATGTATTGATGTATTGATGGGTATACTGGATTCTGGTTCTTACCCTTGCATTTAGCTTTGTGCTGTCCCAGTACCTCTAATGGTGAAAGTTATTTGTAAACCGTTCCCTTAATTGCTTTCCAGTATTAACTGTGCATAAGCTTAGGGTAATACAACAAATTAAAGTCAAAATGTTGAATAGTAGCTACATTACTTTTCCATGGTTAAAAAACAAAATATTTGTCAATAAACCATCAATTAAAATATAAAATTAATCGCAATTTTTTTAATATATGCAAAAAACTCATATCCATATTTTGCACAAAGTTAAAATACATTTTTTGTAGTATTACAATCTATTTCTGGGCAACTGGTTTCTCAAGGAATATTTTGTGAAATTAAAGAACTTTTTTTTCTATGTACCCGTCCATCTGGAAAATCTCTGGATGTGCCCTGATCCCCGGTGCTTACGTTCGTTCAGGTTATCATTCTTTCCCGACAGTTGCGGGGAAAGTCTCGCAGTGGCCTCTTCGACAAGGGAAAAGCTAGTTTCTTATACGGTGATCCTACACATCCCTTCTCAAGCGGTATGATTATGGAGTACATGATTATCCTAACTTCAGTAAGGTTGATTGAACCCAAGTCAGGCGGTTGAATAATCTACGATCGTGGGTATCAATTTTATGTTTCGTATTAAGTAATAATTATTGTTGAATTCAAGTTTTTATTTATAAAATTCTTATAAAAGTTTATATTTTTTGTTTATATGTTTGGGAGAGTTTACATATCTAGGTGATAATAAACCTAACTAATATGAAAGTAACATAAAAAAATCCGTAAAAACTAAGTTCAATTATTATTAATATTAATATTTTCACATAGGATTTTTTTTTTCAGTTTTGCACGTCATTTTCATTGCTACTGATTTTAAGCAGTATTTTTTTTTTCAAACTGAGTGTTGTGAGTGTGGCACACCTTTCAGGTATAAAAGTATTTCTTTTTAAATTTGATATTAGTTTTTCTCGAAAACAGTTGAATAAAGGGTAATACTACAACGCGACCTTTTACTTTACTTTTTACGTATGGAATTAAGGCTCCTTGTCAAAAACATTACGGGAAATAATTACGTTAACGAAAATTATGACGATTGCATGAATTTACTTCAGCGAACATACTTGCAGTGTTTGTTGAAAGTTGTTTTAATTATGTATTATCCAGACTCTTGGCGTGCCATCCTAAAAACGTTCTTTTTATTTTGAAAAAACGACTGGTTCAGCTGCAACTTCAACGGCGAAGCTCTTTAGACCCAAAGTCGTTAAATGTTTTCAACCTATTTTTACGTGATGAACCTGTAGCCAATGTTTTTCGTTTGAGTTAAGAATCATTCCTTACCTCTTAAAAATCTTGTATAAAATGTAGAGAAACATTCCTCTGACCTTAATAAATAATTTTTAATATGCATTTGCCACTGAGACGTATTCCTGTATTAATTATTTATGCAGAGATCGGAGTGTCTGCTCGATCTCTTTCATAAAGATGACACTGGAAAAAAACCTGTTTTTTTGTCCACTACAATAAACTTTTGTCATTATATCCATCACAGAATATTAAATTAAGACAAAAGAGGCATTTACAATGTCGATTGAATAGTGTATTGGTACTCTGAAAGATTTTGTTTTCACTATTAATAGCTTTTGTTAAAAATACAAAACTATCTAGCTGTCATCACAAAGTGTCAAAACAATTTAATAGAGACCAAAAAATGTGTTTTTTTTCCAGAGCTTTTTCGATTTTCTTCTACACACATCCGTGTTGCAGCTGCGAACTTCGATTTTGCATCCATAACTTCAGCTTAAAACAAAATTCCACTAAATGAGATGAAGATGCTTCATTTTGAAAACTCTCGCTGAACAGGTTCTCCCGCTAGATAGCTATTCATTTGTAGGGAAATCTGTGGTCCAACGAGCATGTTGACCTTGACAAGAAATTGCACCTTGAAGTCAATATTTACGTTAACAATGAATTTAATCTCCAACTGTGCATATTACCTGCGAGAAAACTCATTCAAGATCCTATTACCCTAATTAGGTGGTTATATGCACTCATATGCATGACTTTATAATAAAAAATTGCTATTGAGCTATATTATCTTCATGGTTGTCATTTTAGTTACACTCCTTAATCAAAAATAAAACTTACATTAACAAATGATGCACCATCTCATTGTTGTACGAACCCCGCAATTGTGCCAAAATTTCAGTGGGTATTAAAATATAGAAATGTAGTTTTAAAATATAACTTGCATCATCACTTATAAACTAAAACACAAACACATATAAAGACAAGGTGTGTCTATTACCTTCTGCCCCGGTTCTATGTTGACTGTCACGTCTCTAAGAGCCGGCGGAGAATCGCTGCTGTATCGCAAAGTCAGGTGATCAAACTGAATGGCTCCTTTAGACGGCCACGTAGGTGGTGGTTCGTTGCCTAAAATATACAAAAATATAAATAAATATTTAAATAAAGAAATCAGTGCGTCTGGCAAAATTAATTTATCAAACAATGAAAATCAGTGTCATTTGATTTTGTCTTGCTCTATGCTACAAATGTCATTTATATAAATATATATAATGAAAATAAAAATTTATGATAATTTAAGGGTTTTCTAAGATTCAAAAATATATTTTATCGTGAAAGTTAGTTTATTACATAACATAGCAAACGATAACCCTAAAAAAATATTTATGTAATTAAATTTTAATAAAAAATAGTTAATGATGTCACCAAATAATTTTACAAAATAAAGTCAAAGTATGCTTTCACATAGTAAGTTGTAGTGGTCAAGTAATGCACTTAACATACACGCCAATTCCCGTCTTATCTCTTTCATCCCCCGTCCCTTTTACAATCCTAAGGTGATCTAACTTCATTCATTTTAAAAGGTTTCTTTGCTTTTTCCTTTCTGGTATCCCTGTGCAGGCGCACTGGATCTCCACAGGGTTTAAAAGCATTTGTACCCAGCCTTACACCCTTTACTTCACTTCGGCATACTTCTTCACATCGGGTTCACTTCAAACTCACTCAGTCTGAACTTAGGTCTGTCTTGTGGCCCTATCGGGCTGACATCATAATTTATCTGCGGGCACACGTCAGAGCATAGGCGTGACGGCAAGAATATTGTGTTTGGTACGTCGTGGCCGTGCCCGTAATGTACCTTTGCCAAACTTAGTTACTGTTTCTAAATCGGTTTTCGGGCTGCCAACCTCAAATTTATTATGTTTCGCTTGCAAATGTAACTATATCAATATTATCTGTACTTGCATTCCTCCATGTAATATGCGTTGATGTGATGCGTTCTCGTGAGTAGATTATCATGATTTTTCCATGTAATGTTAAATGTCCCTTTTGCATTATTATTACTAACGATTAAATGTATTTTATTAAAGAAATTAATCGTTTAAAAGGATTGCCTGCCTCTATTGTATTGAGCGACGGCCTCGGTCACCCAGTTTAACTTGGCCTTAACGGTTTGTTATATGTATAGGTGTTTGCTTATGTTCACCTGCGTTGTGCATTAAATAAACTTTCTAAGACAGATTTCAGCTGGACCATGTAGCTTTGGCAGTATTTATTCTTGTTAATTATGATATTCATATAATATATTTATATTTTTTGGATGTATCTTCGTCCCGCGCCACGTATTATGTGGTGATAATGTTCAACTACGTCTGGATTATTCTTAAGAGACACACGTTTACACAAAGACCTCATTTAAATTGTATTTTAAAAGTTTCTCATTCAGTCCTTTAACTTCAAAGTAAACTTTCGATTATGATATTAAGCTGTAAATTATTACTCAGACATTGATAGGGTCATGTTTTTATGTGATGTTCATTAATTTATGGCATTCTTGTATTTAAAAAAATACATGTGTAAATTTTTCTCTAGGCATTAGTTATTACATGTGGACAGGAACGAACTTGTAAAATGTTTGTTCACTATTCTAGTAGAATGCTTTGCTTGTACTATGTGCATGAAGAACGTAAACCACATACCATTTTGTTTTCAAAACCGCTTCTATGAATTCCTTATTATTTGGGGATTTTTGCTGTATTATTTGTTATTTGATTCTTGTTTGTAGCCAATCAAATTATAATAAAATAATAATTCTCTTAACTGGCGAATCCGTATGTATAAATGTTATAATTTGCTAAATCACTGCCCTTATAGCAAATCACACACAAAAACACACACGCTTATTACTGGCTGCATTAACTGCTAATGGAAGTGGGGCTTGCCTTGTTAGACGATAGTTGATTGTGGCTTGGAGGCTACTAGGAGACTTAAATGCTGCTCTACTCTGTTACATGAAGCACAGCCTTGGATTGACGAGTTGCGCCGCGCTCAGCTCTGGGAGTGTTTGTCCGAGAATGACGTCGGTTATGAAGGCACTCAGACGGTGGCTGGCCTTCGAGCCAGATTAGTTGAACATGTTCGTGACGCAGGGAAGGCTTCAGTCGAGAGCCAGCAGCGGCTGACTCCAGAAAGTGTGGGTGTTCCCGCCAGCTCTCACTCCACCTTCAACCTTCAATTATTATTTTTTTCCTCTTCCTCGGATTGACGCCATGGAACACAGGATGGTTCTTCATTTCATCGGGGATAGCGAAATTAAAATTAAGTCTGTGAGGCAACATTTTTGGAAGTTCTTTTGTTCGAAAGTTAATGGACGTTATTTTTCCAAACTTGAGTTTCGCTGACTTTAAGCGGCGAATTTTATAACTAGTATCCAGCTAGAGTCTTAGGGACCTGTAAGAGAGATTTAGTGTCTAGGTTTAGCGACCTAGTGAAACTGACATTGTGCAGATCATCCTTGAAAATATTTCACCTTTAGTGCTGCAACACAGCGCTATGCTGTCCCCCTCCCCACCCTCCTGTAAAGGAAGCGCTCTGCAAGTGGGAAGGCGCGGTTGAAAATCGCCTATTGGCTGTTTAAACATATGTTGATTTTCCGCCGGTTGTTGGGAGTCATTCCTCGAGTGGTGTAGCTTGTCCCCTTCACGGATGGCGGCGTCGTCCGCAGGACAAGTTTCCGTCATGGAAAATTCCGAGTGGAGTTCGCCCCGAACGCTGGGCGCTGTCTCGGATGGCGTAACAGGCGGGCAGTGTAACCGCGCCCCTAGATGTGACGCAAGCGGCGTTGAGTCTCCGTGGGCCGTCTCGTGTGCCGAGCGCACGACCGACATTTGACCAGAGTGCCACCTGTTGCACTTTCGACCATGTCAACTACTGAATGTTCGCTCTCTTGCGTGTGGAACCTGGCTGAGCAAAAATGCTTTCGCTGTTGGCGCTCGGAGTAAATACCGAGCCAACTGCCTGGAAAAAAAAAAAACGCGTGTTGACTGGGAGCAAAAAAAAAGTCGTCGCAGTCGCAAAATCCGAAAATAAGTTTATTTCCCCTAAACTTGTAATTTATGTCATTATAAACATTGTTGATAAATTATTATTGCACTTTGACCTTTTAGTGTGCCGGTGTGTTGTTTTTGACGTGACAACGTCTAATAAATCGATGAACGCCGGCTGCACGCACGAAAAAGTGTCCCGTTACGCACATTGTTCCGTTACACTGTGTCCCGTTACGCTAATAAATTTACTAAAAAATTATGGTGATTCATATAATTGATGATAGGTATTTGATTATAATTTATTTATATGAAAACTTGTTCATAATTATATTTAAACTTTATAGCTAAACACCAATTTGTCACGTTAAACTATCGTCCGTAAACCGACTTTACAGACAACCAATTTTTTCAGTCGTTATCCGATGAGCTTAACAGCAAGCTGTTACCGTCCTACTAGGGTGATGGACCGGGGGGGGGGGGGATGGGGTGGGTGGACCTTACAGTTGTTTTCCTGTAAATGCACAAATTTAGAAATATGTGTAATTTTGAAGTGTGAATATTTCTGGTGCCACGTGTCGAAGATCCCGCCCCCACCTGTCCCGGGCTGCAGTCCCTCCTCCGGCGGCAGCGAGGCGTAGTCCAGCGCGCGCCGCACCGAGCCCAGGTGGGCGGCCGACTCGGCGGCGCAGCGCACGCAGTAGTGCAGCGTGCCCACCAGCAGCAGGGACTGCTGCACGGCCAGGCCCACGTCCGCCGCCGCTGCGCCCGCGGCTGCAAGCACCGGGAACAGTGGCGTGCCCAGCATTTTGCTCTTGGGGGGGGGGGAGGGGGGGTCAGGCAAAAGGCTATGGCCTTTCCGGGGGGCCTGAGGGGTATGGAATACCCCCCAGCTAGGCGGGGGGTCCGGGGGTCCTCCCCCGGGAAAATTTTGAAAAATACGTGTTCAATATTGCTGATTTAGGCTATCTAAAATGCAAAGTGAACTAAGTTTAATTAAACATTTATGCTTGTGTCATTGAATTAATTTTAATATCATACTAAATATTTATTTTTTTCATTTTATGAATTTAATATAAAAATATTTTTAGCCCTGGGGTGGGGGGTCCGGTCCCGCTCGCCCCCCCCCCCCCCCCCTCTATCTAAGCACGCCCCTGACCGGGAAGCCTACCACGTTCGTGCAACTTCGGATTTCTCTCAAAAATTAAAAAATTAAAAAAAAAAAATCGAAGGGTTAGGTTAGGTTAGGTCAGTCACAACATGCTTGGTTTCATTTGGAAACTTCTGATTTAGCGGCTGAAGTGGCGTTAGTACCAAAACGGCAAAACTTCGGAAATCTTGGGAAATTCTTGCAGGGAACCGAAACTACGTGAGTTGTAGGCTTCCCTTGCAAGCACCCCCTCACCCCCCCACCCAGCTCCGTGGTCCAGACTTGAGACTTGTGGGCTTCTACCGCAGACATTCACTTCAATATCCTAGTTTTATAACACAAGAAATAGCTGCGTGTACTTATGTACGTGCGTTTTTACTCGGCGTAATGGAAAAAAATCTAATTTTATAAAATTTCTTGCTAATAATTAACATAATTGAAATAATTAATGTACTGGAGTGATATTAGTAACATCAATTCAATTTTATTTAATTTTTTTTAAATAAACGCTCATTAATTATTACATTTAGTAAAATAATCTACATCAATTTTAATTGATAGTGAAAATAATTAAATATGCTGATACTTTATTCTAATTTATTTATATGAACTGCTTGTGAAACAATAATGTAATAATTTATTTATAATGCAAGTAAATGATGCATACGGGAACATAAATTCACTTATACAAATAAACTTGAAACATGTTTATAAACACAATTTCTATGACTAATATTCAAAATAAATAAATGTTTTAATTATATGGACCAGTATTCAGTATGAGTCACTAAAATATAAATTATGAAAATTTTATATATATAATAGTAAATATAATCTGCTGTTTTTCATATAAGTACTTTTATTTCATGTGATAAATATATGTTGAGGTGTTTGAAACAATATTTAGAAATTAAGTATGATTATAGTTTTCTTTTTAAAAAGAAAGGTAACTGGTTCAAATACTCGCTGAAAAAATCTCTACTATTCTCATGTTATTCTGATACATAATTAAAGTTTAAAACATTTTTTTAATTGTAACTTTTACGATATATACAATGTTTGCGAGTTATTGCGGGATTTATAGTTTTCTTCTTTTAAAAGTCCTAGATTTTGCCAAATAATTTAATTAAATATTCCAAAATCAAATCTAGAGGCTAAAATGTGTCTTGATGAGATATTTCAACAAAATTGGTAAATTATAAAAAAAAATCCCTTTCGGCACAGCCTTTAAGCGCAGGTAGATTTTGAAGTACCTATTTCTAATGGAATGTTTTGGAAACTTCTGAGAACTTATAACAGATAATTTTCAGAACTTAATGTATAGGTATATTTAAATAATCCACAACCTTGTGTTCGTTTGTATTTACTGTTATTGTGCTGTCTCTTCGTATTTAGCCCACTCCGTTTTCCTCTTTGTCGTACATTTGTTCTGAATAAATTCCTTCCAAGGAATTTTCTGTGCTGTCCAGACGTGTAATTTTTGACATCAGTTGATTTTGGCTTTTTCTCCCAGGGCCGTACCCAGAATTTTGTGAAGGCAAGGGCCCAGTAAAACCTTTATGATATATTTTTTACGAATAAGTTTTCTTTTAAATAGAATTTTAAAAGAAAATTGACTGTCACTAAAATCTCAGCGAACAGAGAACTTTTAGAACTCCAACTTCTGAACATAGAAATTTAAGCAAATATTTTACTTGAGAAGGAAAACTGAACAACTCGTATATCGATTTTTATTAAGTTATTAAAACTACTTTGTTCCTAAGTAAGTCATTAATACATACCTTACGTTAATATTACAAGAACATACATGTCAAGATTGTACGAAAGACGTATGCAAACCGGCATTAAACATAGATTATTTGGAAACTCAATTCCTGCAGTTTCTGTGTATGAGGCATGTTGAGTTATAATGGGGAGAAAACACATTATTGCAATCGACTCGATTTAAAACACAATTTTAAATAACGACTATGTACTGGAATTCAAAATTTAATAAAGTTTTTGCATACTACCTAATGTGACTTTTCGGCATTCAGGTTGAGAAATGTACATAACAATGTGTGTCTAAAGTTCAGGCGGTTGGAGAATATAATTTTAATAGAGGTAACAATAAGCAGTTTTCAAACAACTGCAAAAAAATCCAAAAACTTCAGATAAATACTTTGATTGCAGATATTTTAGTATTTTTACCTTTAACATAATATATTTGAAGTGGCACAAACCCATGAACAAAGTTGTTTAAAATATGCGTTGGAAAATTATGACAAGAACATTTAAAAATACATTCCCCCCTTTCTTGTTATTGAACATAGACATTTGAGTTATAAAACATATTAATATTTGCATTCGAATTTCATTGGAACTTAAATACTGATATCGGCCATGGCCTAGTTTCATCATCATTAATAATATTATTTTGATTATGTAAGTTACCATTTTCTAAGATGAGGAAGCTGTAGCAGACGCAGCCCACAAATATGTTGACAACGATGTCGAACCAAAAAGCGGAAGCTGTGACGGTGGTACACAAAAGGTAGAATGCTGAGGTGTGGATGTCCTGAAATAAACGTTAAGTTTAATCAACGTCAGTAGGCTACGTCACTAGAAGTATGCAACCATCTATTCTAGAACAGAGTAACTTAAACTAAGAGGGTTCCATTTTAGGAAGCGAGGGACCTAGGTGTTTCACAGGCCGAAGCCTATACACCTAGTAATGTTGGGATTAGCCACGCAGGGAGACGGTTGCATGCAACGCGTGCTTTGTTCTTTGTGCGGAGACTGGCGAGCCATGGCAGCGTTTGATGCCATGACTTAGACCCTATCTTAAATCTAGATCAAAGCTATGTTATGTTGGTCCCAGGTTAAAACTGCAAAGACACAGGGAAAACCACAGGCACAGACATAAGGGGTGCAGTTGGCACGCATTAATAGTGTAAGAGATTGCAGAACACATAGGATTGTCTGGACGAAAAGATGTTCATTGTGTAGGGGAAGCAAGCTTACCTGATAGGTGTAATAATCCATGCTCATCACCTCCTGGGATCCGCCAGCTCTGATTGTGGCTAATCCCTCCAGGGTGGAAGACAAGTGTGTTAGAACTGGCCCGCAAGCTATAAAACGAAATTTGTTAACGTTAAATTTCCAAGTATGCTGCGCTGTGGAAAATTTTAATACCAAGAGTAGATTCTGTACTTACTTGTCCCTTCTAGCCGCCGCATGGCTTGGATTGTTCTTGTGAATATATTGCGCATTTTGTAGATAGCAGCTGCCACAAAAACCATTGGCACTATGAGAATGTAGTTCGTAATCATCATCAGAATTAGTGCCCCGCTGATTACTAAACATATCTGTGGGTGAAAGCAATAATTTTACGACCCCTGGGATGATAATAACTACTGTAGAGAACATGTTTAAATTACCTTTCTGAGTATGAACAGGCTATTAAAAAAATATCACATAATTTTTACTTACTACTTTTCTCATTCCCAACAGTCTCCAAACCCCTCCATAACATTCATAACAAAAAAATAATTTCCACACTAATACTAACCTTAAAACTTCACACTGTAACAGTATATATTTAAATTGTTTATTAAATGAAAATAAATAAATTTTTGAACTATCGTCATGCAATCTATTTGTCACATATTATCGTGGAATATTATCTTTTCTCAATCTTTATCCTTTGTTTTTGCTTTTAATGGCAATTTTAATTAACAATTCCATAAATGTTACATAACTCATTAAGAAATGTACCCTTAAAAATTTACTATAGTGGTTTCCTGATAATGTGATTTTAAAATAAAATATTAAATGAGGGTTACACATATATGTACCACTTACCTGTATTGATTCAGTTAGTGTTCTGGGTAAAGTCTCGTCAATAATAGAAAAATCAGATGAGAGTCGTTTGAGGATCCGCTCTGTAAAATACATTAATAAGGACTCCTATGTGAAAAATTTATGTTGACATTTATTAGAAAGGTATTTTTAAATAATCAATAAACCATTAATATGTATATTAACACCTTAATTATTTTGAGTAATATTTTTTTTAAAAAATGTGTCACTTTTGCTATCACGGCTTGAATAATTGTTTATATAACCTTCATAATCATCATATATTGGAAATATATTTTTTTTTCATTCGAATACGACCTTTTTCACTATCCAGCAAAAATTTTAATCATGAATATTTTGTAACATTTTACAATTAGATAATACCGGTGTAAAAATATTTGAAGGAAAAAGTACGTAATATGCAATTCATGTACTTAAATACATTCACGTAATTTTAATAATGCAATAATGCAAAAAATAATTGTTACTCGCAGCCAAATGCTGCATTAAAAAAAATTAACTACTGCTACTTATATTAAGGAAAAATTTCTTGGGGGTGAGATGTGTTTTTTAGGCAATAGATTTTTTTAAAGATTAAAGTAAAACTAATAACCGTAGGCACCTGATTTATAAGGAGGAATGAAATAATACTTGATATCTGTGCACATAATTGTTTTAAGCACAGCTAGGTGACATTACATATTTTCACATAAGAAGTTTCACCAATTAACTTTTTTTTTAAAAATTAAAGTCCTAATATGTAAAGAAATAATATATAGGTACTAATTACTTGAATTAAGACTATTGTTTTCATATTATATTTCTCTCTGTGCAGAAGAGAACTGCTAACGATAAAAGTGTAAAATATGACTTATTAACTGGAAGAAATTTTTTTAAGTCTTCTTGCAAAAAATATTAAGTTTCAGTCATACCATGATTAACTGCATTTGAAAATATTAATCAATTTCGTTTGCAGTGTTTGAAAACAATCTTACTGTTATCGAGCTTAATAATAGCAACGATGATAAGTGTTGTAAAACGAGACATTCCTGGGAATAAAGAAAGTGCGGGGGTGGTCCTACAATCAGCGAGGTCGGCAACAGGGGCGAAGCCAGGAAGGGGGGGGGGTGGTTTAGGGGTTCAAACAGCACCACCCCCCCCCCCACCTTAGCAACCAAATCCTTAATTAATTTCTTATTCATCACTGAAACAAATTTCATATTAAAAATTAATAAAAAAAATTTTACCATTACGATATTCAAATTTAAGTACGGAAAACTGCTAAAATAGTACTGTTTTACACCTTAAAATCCAAATTTTCCCGGGGGAGGACCCATCCACCCCCACCCTCCCGCTTTAATACGGGAAGGGGGGGGGGGGCCATGCTTCCTAACACCCCCCCCCCCATACACAAATCCTGGCCACGCCACTGGGTCGGGGGACGAGAGCCGGCACCTGGCGGCACGCGGCGGAAGAAGCCCAGCGGAGCCCGCAGCAGCGCGCGACACAGGTCCGCGTGCAGCCGTCGGGCCGCTGCCACGCAGGCTGCGCCCAGCAGCAGAGACCTGCCCGCCGTCAGCAGCGCCGTGGCCGCCACGCAGCTTGCGAACACGCACAGCAGCGCCTCCCGGCCCGGCGGCGGCTGAGAGAAGGAGCTGCCCGTGCCGTTGGCCAGGTCGCGGGAGAGGTCCGGCGGCGGTGCGGCTCCCGCCGCCTCCAACCGCCCTCCCGCCAGGGAGCTGTTGGCGTCGTCGGGGCGGAACTCCTCGTACAGGCCTCTCACCTCCTCCTGCTTGGTCCTGCACATACACCCATCACTTGATTCCCACTCGCAGCTCTCAAAAATCACCACTATATTTTACCAGTGGTAGGTGACAACGTCTAACAAATCGATGAACTCCGGCTGCACGCACTAAAAAGTGTCCCGTTACGCACATTGTCCCGTTACGCTGTGTACCGTTACGTTGTGTCCCGTTACGCTCATCGTACGCTAGCGACGCATCTATCTCTCTCTCTCTTCCGCTCGATCGGAACAACCATCGATTTGGCCTTTTTTCGAGGCACATTAAACTTGGAAACACCCCCTTTCGTTTCCTACTTTTTCCTATCGTCGTCCTATATCCTCAACAGAATAACACAGATTGGAAGAAGTTAAATTCCAAAAACTTGTGTAAACGTTTTGGTTAAAATAATCTCTTCGTTAAAGTAATGAACATATATTTGAATTAATGAGTGCAAATAAAAAGTAAATTTTATCAATTAAATTGTAGATTTCATTTCATACCTTCTTTGTATCCATAAAAAATAGTGATAATTCAATAAAAATTATTCAATTTTATTCATAATCGTATGCAATCATTTCATCAATGTTTTGTTATGACGTTGTCACGTTAAACTACCGTCCGTAAACCGACTTTACAGACAACCAATTTTTTTTGTTATGACTTCATCTTTCCCATTTGTATTTGCCAGTTTACACACAAACAGCAATGATTAATGTATGAGCAACTGCACTAATTTGAACTTAGGAAACTCCTTACCGTTCGTCTCCCCACCCGTCCAAATATTTTTTTTTTTTAACCCAACTTTTCTAGGACTTTTTCTTATGGGTATTGTAGGAGCGCCGAGTTAACCAGTGCATCTTTGTTCACATCAGCTTAATTTGGTTGTTCTGTAGGTATTGACTATTTATTAGTCCAAGCGCAGAAAAAACAACCTTCTAAGAGCTCGACACTTGGCTGCCAACGACGGACTCCTAATAAGGAAATGCCGGGACGCCGTTAAGACCGAACAAAGGACCTAAAACTATAAGACAGGCGATCTCTCTGCATTCGGCATCATCCATCTACTGCCATCGATGGCAGATTCAGGAAGTAGCTCAAGCGAGAAATAAGAGTACTTTTTTTTTTTGGCAGCCACGTCGTTTTGTTGTTTTGGAATCAAACCTGATTAATTTTTAGATGATCACCAAACGTATTGTGACTAACATGCCATAGAAGTCTGCGTTATATAGCAGCAGTTTATATCATGAAATCGTTAAAATAAAATAATTGTTATAAATTGTTTGTCCTGACAACATTATGTGCATTTTTCTTCCTCCATTATCTACATAAATTCAACATATATTCATCATGGGTGCTAAATAAATAGCGGACTATACATTTCCAGGTCTCTGGTCCAATTCACAGAGATATCATAGAGCTGGATTACAGACGTAAGTGGTAAAACAAAAGTTAAAATTGATGCAGCCTTGCACCATATGTACTTTTTATTCAAAAGTAGGCGTAAAGTGGAGCTCATGACCGTAATATAAGAAATGGAATAAACCAGGTTGATTCCTGAAATGGAATCAACTTGTTGTCCACTTAAAATATAATTAAGGTTAATTCTTGTCTCCATCATTCGAGGCCATCATTGACTGACAATTTTTCAACACAATTCTCAAACTCAGCTGATGTATGCAAAACTATGTGGGTTTGTTTACTAATGGCATGCCAAAAGACGCATATTTTGTTAATATGTAATAATAAAGTTGTAAATTCACACATATCAAATTTAAAATGAACTCTTAACGAAATAACAGAACAACTACCGGCACTGTACTGAAACTCCGACTAAACTATAGTCAACACAAAAGTTCATAACTATTTATAAATTTCTATACTTTTGTCTCAATTTTGTTAAGGACACGTTACCTGCCATGATTTTGCAAAATATCTTCCAGACGGTTACATAAAACAGAAAATTATATATCTATTTTGGGTACATAATAGGCGAAATCAGACCAAATAAATGTATAGCTAGGAGGAAAGTTTAAATTTAAAAAAAAAACCTTCAACTCCCTTGATACAAAAAAAAATTGGTTGTCTGTAATGTCGGTTTACGGACGATATTTTAACGTGACAACGTCATAACAAAACATTGATGAAATGATTGCATACTTTAATGAATAAAAAAGAATCATTTTTATTGAATTATCAGTATTTTGTATGGATACAAAGAAGGAGTGAAATGAAATATACAATTTATTTGATAAATTTACTTTTATTTGCACTCATTAATTCATATATGTTTATTACTTTGACCGAAGAGATTATTTTAACTATAACTTTTATACATGTTTGCTATTTAACTTCAAGATCGTCGAGAATGTTTTACGCTTTTTTACAATTACACATTTTACGACGAAGTTTGTTCGTTGTGAAATTAAACGTAGAATTTAATAAAAATGCCCTTGCAGTTTATAAAATAAGTATTAGTAAGTTTAAGAAAAAATTTCGGCTTTAATCTCCAACCCAGACGCTCGTTAGTACAAAAACGTATTTGAAAATTCAACTTTACTTTTAAATAACCGTACCAATTGTGCTGAAAATCGGTGGACGATCGTTAAATTAGGCTACATAATATTAATAATTCAAACGACGAAAACATGATTGAAAAGTAAATCGATGGTTGTTCCAATCGAGTGGAAGAGAGATGAGGTGCAAGCGTACAATGAGCGTAACGGGACACATCGTAGTGGGACAATGTGCGTTACGGGACACTTTTTCTTGCGTGCAGCTGGCGTTCATCCATTTATTAGACATTGTCACGTCAAACAATCCCTTTTGCCACAGTCTATAGGCTTAGGTGGATTTCGAAGCACCTATTACTTCTGCATAAGTTCTGTAAACTTCTATAAACTTCTGTAACAATTTAAGAACTTAATGTACATGACATCCCATATCCCACTAATAATATAAATGTGAAAGTTTGGATGGATGGATGTTTGTTACTCAATCACGCCAGAACGGCTAAACGGATCTGGATGAAATTTGGCACAGAGATAGATTATAGTCTGGAATAGCACATAGACCACATATTAGTATAAAATTCCATCCCTTAGGGAGTGAAAAAGTGATAATTTCATTTTATAACAGAAAAAACATAGGTCATAGACATACAAATAGTGAGTGAGTGTCATTCCTCTTTGTCTGCAATACGATCATACACATAGTAAGGTGTGGCAAATTCATATTTTTCTCCTTGGTGAGACCAGCCCGCTTAGTGAAGCTCGTAGCGGCTAGCAAAATAAAGGCTCTAATAACAGTTTTGTTCTTAACTTCGTCAATAGATAGAATTGCCTTGAATTTTAAATGCACCATCGTTTGATAGATTTGTCATGTCTTTAATTTTCGTTTGTTTGTGCCGTATGCGTTCCTATACCATTAATCCGATTACGATGAAATTTTGGTGAGTTATGTGCATGCCCGTGAAGGTTTCTGAGACGGTTAACTATTTTGCACTAGTTGGAGCACGAATCGTTTCAAAATAAATAATTTTGCACATTATTGGGCTTCGTCAGTCTGCGCAACACTCGTTCATCACGAGAGGAAGAAGCAGCTTAATGGGTGACGTCATCATGCCCGTCACCAGACCGCTTCGCTGAGATGACCGAGTACCGCGACACTCTGGAGAGTATCACTGGTTCGAGTCCCGCATTATCAGTGAGGGCTATAGTATTTTGCCCGATAAGGCATTCGTACATCAGCCCCTGTGGCCTAATGGATAAGGCGTCGGTCTCCTAAACCGGCGATTGTGGGTTCGAGTCCCACCAGGGGTAGAATGTTTCTTTTTTCATTCAATAATCAAGCAGATAATTGATATTTTAATAAGTACCTAAAAAAAAAATTAATTGTCTGCAAAGTCGGTTTACGGACGATAGTTTAACGTGACAACGTCATAACAAAATATTGATGAAATGATTGATCCAGAAGAAAAGGAAATATCATATTCGGCCTGAGAATGAGCCGTAATAGGTTTTTGCACCCAAACCATTTAGGGATTAAAAATATTATATTCTATGAGGAAGAATTTTATTTAAATTTTTCTATCTTTTGTATGATAAAATCTACCCTTGCATAATTTTATGAATCAAATTGAATCAAATTTTTTGAATTATCACTATTTTGTATGGATACAAAGAAGGAGTGAAATGAAATGTACAATTTAAATAATAAATTTACTTTTATATGCATTCTTTAATTCAAATATATTTATTACTTTTGAAATGTTGCGTGCGCCGTATTTATTTTTAAAAGTACAAAAAAAAAATTTGCAGCTGCCGAGACGGCCACGAGACCGTATTGAGAATAATTGTTTCAGATGGTATAAATTAATAATACTCCACGCACGATATTTGTTTGAATTTCTTTTAACTAGCATATTCTCTGTTGGACTCGAAATATTTACACGCTCGTGGGCTCATAACTATAATACGGTGTGTGATTTAGTTGATCAAATAATAACTCATGACAAATAATTACCAATGTCAAAATAAAACGTGAAAAGTATCATGCCAGCAATAAATATTTAGTTACACAGCTAAAACAATACTCATACAACACTGTTTAAATATACTGATTTACTCTAGTAATTAAAATAATACGTACTTGTAAGAACGCCATTTCCTTGCGAATATACTCCCGTGGCGCGGTGCACAACAATAACCTCGAACCAGTACGCCGCCATGTGGCGGCCGAGTTCTCTGTACCGTCCACAACATACCAGAGAGATGCCACGCATGCGTAGTAGTGGGAGGGACATCCGTAGTGGGACATCCGTAGTGGGACATCCGTAGTGGGACAATGTATCGTGCGTGCAGCCAGCGTCCATCGATTTATTAGACGTCACGTCAAAAATTTCAAAATTTATCACATTTAATGTGTTTAATTTATATTATATAGCGGCACTTCGTCTGTTTTTGTTGTATAAGTGCGCACGCATGACAAAATTTATTTAAATATAAAATATAGACAGAGATAGAGTGATATATATATATATATATAGAGTGAGATAGAGAGAGACAGAGATTAGTTGAGATGGAGCGAGGTATAGAAAATGAAATGGGCTAGAGAAAGAGATATATAGATGTATAGAGCTATATAGAGATTTATATATAGAAGATATAGAGATATTGGGAGGTATATATGTATATATAAAGCGATAAATAGAGATAGAGTGATACATAAATATAAATATATGTAGATGGAGATAAATATATATTTAGAGAGATGGATAGATGATTTGTATATGTGTAACTACTTCAAACATATTACAAAACAAAACTGAATGAGGCATTGCAATGCATGCCGAGCATTAGCTAGATAATAGAATCTTTTCAATATTAGTAATCTCTTATTTTTCGGCGTTTTTTTCTATAGTGCTTTATAGAGTCTAGATTACATAAAGACCACCAATTTTTAGATATAAAAAGTTAAATAACTATACACTGGCAGAACGTCTGTTGGGATCTGAAAGTTATATAAATTATTTTGCACACTTGAAATTCAAATTAAGAAGACAATTACTAAATACATTTGATTTCGAATGTCTCCTTCAACCTGTGTTAAAAAATGATTGATAAAGCATTTTCTCATATTCCATGCAGCAAAAATGTTTCGATTGTTTTTAACAATGCATCCACCATTGTTTATCTTAGAACGAATTTCATATTATGCCTACTAATATATTTATGAATTTTGTTTGTCATTTAAAAACTATTTTTTATTCTTTTTACGTATATGTAAACTTATAATAAAATGCTTTGGACCAAGGCTATATAATATTAAAATTGTTTAAAATATAATCGAGCTGATTTTTAAAAATTGTAATTCCTGTTTTTACAAAAATTGTTTGGGCCAAAGTTTTTGGGTAATGTTTAAATTTTACAATAAATTAAAACGGACTTGATAATATACTTACTAAACAAGTTATGGTACTTTTCATGTCTTGTTTCCACCCATTGCAGTAATGTTAGGTTACTTAAAAATGTGGAAAACCAGGTCCAAAGCTTGCTCTTATCGGAGCCATTTCATTACATGGTTTAAAATTTTGACCTGCGAATTGAATGATTAGATTGTTGACGTAGCTGCTCCGAAAGCAAATTCCAGCGGCCGGTGTAAAAAAAAAAAAATACGCGAAATGTAATAGTTGAAAACTCAATTCACGTAGTATTTTTACCATGCTCGGCGTTACTTTGAGGAATTCTACGTTAAATTTTCGTATTCGAGTTTCGTATTTCAAGTGTGTTTGCAACAGGCCCTCCTACCTCGCCCAAAGGGGAAAACACGAAGACCGGACAAAGAGATATTAATTAATACACAAACACACATAAAACATTTCGATGTCAAATGTAAAAAAAAAGCACAGAAAATTTCGTGTGAACCAACAATATGACAACAATGTCACAGCTCGAAAAAAAAAACACAATGGGATGACAATGACGAAACAGTTGAGGCCACTTGCTGGGCCTCAGTCTTCCTGCACCCCCTTGACAATCTGTGGGGGGAGGGAGGTGATCCGATACAGGGTGTGATCCTGGGTGAGGGTGTTGATGTTGTTGGGTGGCAGGCCCACGGTGTTACCACCAGCTGTATCTGGGGAACCCTGTCCTCCCGCTGCCAGCAATCAATCTCGCTCAAACACGTTTTCGACAATTCCCTACGGACGCGCGTCGAGTGGACGGCGCACCCACCAGAAGGCGACCCAGTAGTCGGAGCCCGAGGCGGCGGCCTGGCACAGCAGCAGCAGCAGCGCCAGCCCCGCGAGGCGAGCGGCTCCGCCCCCGGACCGCAGCCAGCCGGCGCGCGCCGCCGCCGCCCTGTCGCCGAGGAACGGGGACTCCGAGGCCTCGCCGCCTCCCGCGACGTCCGCCTCTTCGTCTTCATCGCCGCCCGCGCTGCTCTGGAGCACGCACCGGCCTTCTTTCAATCATTCCTTCAACGGGGTGTCACACAACACAGCCAGTGGCGTAGCCAGGATTTGGGTATGGGGGGGTGTTAAGAAGCATGCCGCCTTCCCCCCCCTTCCCGTATTAAAGCGAGGGTCCGGGGGTCCTCCCCCGGGAAAATTTGGATTTTAAGGTGTAAAATAGTGCTATTTTTAGCGTTTTCGGTACTCAATTTAAATATTCTAATGGTAAAAATTTTATTAATTTTTAAAATGAAATTTGTTTGAGTGATGAATAAGAAATTTAAATAAAGATGTTGTGCTAAGGGGGGGGGGGGGGGGGTGTTTGAACACCTAACCCCCCCCCCCCCCCCCCGGCTACTCCCCTGAATACAGCATGTCCATAAAATAATGTTCCAGTTTCAATGTTACAACAGTTTGATTTAGACTATTTACAACAAATATTTTTTAAAAAATTTTCAATTTGTGCACATTTAGTGATTCGGCACACATCCAAACCTAAAGTCCAATTCTTCGCACAACAGCAAATTTTTTGCTTAATTTGTGTTTTTTTTTTTTTTGTCTTTTGGTTTTTTTTTTTTGTAGTTTTCTTCTACAGACATACATGTGCTTAGCAATGGCTTATGTCCAAAAGCTTACATAAAGACATGCACTCCATTTGCAGAAATCTTTCAAAGATAACACAATACAGTATGTCCATAAAAGAATGTTCCAGTTTCAATGGTGTATTACAACAGTTTATTTACACTATTTACAACAAATATTTTTTAAAATTTTTCAATTGTGCACATTTAAGTGATTCGGCACACATCCAACCTAAAGTCCAATTCTTCGCACACTTTGGTTAACTAGTCCGGAGTAATGGAAGCAACATATGTACTCTTCAATTCTGTGTTCTCAACTATGGCAAATCATTAGGTAGCGTCGATACGTAAACGCGATCTTTTATAAAGCCCCGAAATAAAAATAAAAAATCGCATTGCATTACGTCAAGAGAACGTGGAGGCCAGCGAATAAACAGCTTTCTGTCGTCTCGACCATCACGACCAATCCAATGGTCCGGGACTTCGACGTTCATCCACTCTCGTTCAAATAGATTGCAATGGGGAGGAGATCCATCCTGTTGCCGAATAAGGCTTCCAGATTCAATAACTGCTAATTGGGAAAAGAGCCATTCTTTCGCGCTGCCAGCGAGAAAACAACAAAGCTGTATTCACGCATGCGCTTATCTGAAACTGTATGAGTTACTCTTTAATTGTGACCTTGAACCAATACTTTACAACGCTTTCAGTTAATACTATAAATTTTATAACTGGGATATTGTTTATGGACATACTGTACATGAATGCGACGGAAGTTAAGGAACGGAAATGTGTAACAACCATGGTGCTGCCATTCGTGGCGGATGGTGTGAACCAGAGTTTACAAAGACAAAGGGAAACCTTATAGAATTAACTGTTTAATAAATTTAAAAAAATGGGCAGTATTTAAATAAAATTTATTCCGGGTCCAAAGCTATTTTGCTCACTATACGTCATAGAGAAAACACGAAGACCGGACAAAGAGTGATTAATTAATACACAAACACACATAAAACATTTCGATGTTAAATATGAAAAAGCATAGATAGCACAGAGAATTTCGTGTGAACCAACAATATGACAACAATATCACAGGGAGATAAAGTAGAAACCAGTTTTCACTTCTAATCATAAGACTTTAAACAAAATCAGGTTTCACCAAAATCAGTCCAGTGGTTTTTGCGTGATGCTCAAAAAAACAAACAGACGAACAGGCAGACACACAGTTGTGGTTTTATTTTTATATCTCGAGCTTCCTTCATTGCAGAGATGTACCAGTTTTTAAGTCAGATCATAAGCGTATAAACAAAAATGTTTTATTTAAATAGGGCCAGTAGTTTTTGCGTCAATCTCGAAAAAACAAACACAAACAGACAACATACAGTTTTATAATTATGGTGTATTACCTTGCATTTCGGCGTTAAATGGTGTATTGGCATATTTTTTAGTGTTATTTCGGCTTTATCGCTGTTCACCATATAATATTTTCCCTACACATTGCTCTCACTTCAGCGTTTGATTTAGAAATGATGCTAAATTGTCTCACCTGAGTGGAAATGTAAGATATTTCTCTCGTTAAGGAATCGTGAATGTGTTCTTCCACCTCTACTTCGTTTTTGGTTAAAATAGTCTCAAAGTTGAGCTTGCTGGCTTGAAGCTCTTGATAAGTTCCTTGAATCTCAATCTGCCCCTACAAAACAAAATGAGTGACATTATGTAATCGTTCTGGTCAAAACCAACTTTAAAATTTATTTTAAGTCCGAAAGAAAAACAAGTTAAAAGATATTGTAGTAAAACAAGCCAACTAATATACTATCATCAAGTTGTCTACGCAATGAGTTAACTAATTTGCTTTTAATTTGATGGTACGTACACACATATATAAGAGAACCAAGAAACAGCATATAAAACTTAGCAATTAATATCAAAATTTGCTTTATTTTTACTATAACTTTAAGGCTGGAGTAGTATGTAAATGACGGTCCGGGCGCAGGCGCCAGGCGCTGGTGCCGGTGCCGGTGTCCGCCATCTTGGATTGTGACGTCACGGCGGCCATCTTGGATGGTTGTGACCTTGACCTTTGACCTTGACCTTGAATTTGATCCTCAAAAATCGCCAAAATCCGCCAAAATTGGGCAAAATTTGCCCAAAATTCCTCAAAAATCGCCAAAATTTCCATTTCTGTGGAAAAAAGTTCCGCCAAAAAATCTCAAAAAATTCCACAAATTAAAAATTTCTCATTTCGAGGGAAAAATTTCCCGTTTCGAGGGAAAAATTCCCGTTTTTAGTCCTTAAAAATCCCAGCGGCTGAAAATTCCTAAAACTGGCTTAAGCATCCTTAACTCAAGCCTCAGTTAAGCCATTTCTAGGAATAAGGATACCATGGCCGCCATCTTGAATTATGACGTCATCGTTGCAATTTCCGTTACGGCCGCCATCTTTAAATTTATTATCCGATTTTAATGAAAAAAATTTAAAATTCATAAAACAAATTAAATAATAAAATTTTTAATAAAATATTTAAAAAACAATCATTTACGACACGGAGCTCGGAGTCCTCGGTTCGAACCCAACGAGTGCAAAAAAAATAAAAATGGCGACCGATCCTTCCCCCGAGGTGGCTGCAGGCATACTGACTCCCACCACTTTTTATCATCATCTAGTATGACGTCATGGCCGCCATCTTGTCTTCGATGCTGGAAGCCATCATCATTGTATCGTCGGCTAGAGTGCGCCGATGACATGTTAGTTTAATTAGTATCCGCAAGAGTGCAGTAATCATTTATTACTGTGACATCCGCCATCTTGTCATTTGGCCGCCATCTTGAAAATCCGTAATTATTTAGCTAGAAATTCGGGAAAAGTTCCAAAATTCATTAAATAAATCACTCATTAATTTACATATTGATTCGATCGATTCCCGTCCTCGGTTCGATACCCGATCGTTGCAATAATGTTTAATCTTATGTAAAAAAATAATTTAAATAAACCATGTTCAACATTCTTAAAGAGACTTTAAATCCTCTACTACCACCATCCTATCCGACATCAAGACCACCATATTGGAAATGTGTAATTTTAATGCTAGAGATCCGGGAAAAAGTTCAGAAATCATTAAATAAATTTCCGATCAATATACTGATTAATTAGATCGACTAAGATCCTTGGTACGATCTAGGATGATGCAAAAAAAATTAAATATATCATCAATTTAACATAATAGTAACAGGTTCGAGGAATTAAACACCGCAAGTTCTTTTACAAACATAATATTTATTACATAATTTCTATTCTACTACAGGATCACTTACGAAAGCCAACAATCTTATAATCATTTAGTTCTGCAGCGGTGTGAAATGACTAATTCTTAGCTCCAATCGGTTTATACTAGACAGAGTCCAGCCAGAACCTTTACAGACATAGTCCACCTCTTCTTGACAGAGTTTCTGAATACCGTTTTTAACAGTTTGCTTCACATCGTTAGAACTGTAAATTACTGCAGCAGATGTCTTGAATGCACACTTCTTCACTTCGTCATCGAACGGATATGGCTTTCCATATATACAGTCCAACCACAAGTTATATTTCAAAGGTCCGTTTGTTGCTACATCATCAGTAAGCTGATTGATTATCTTCTGTCTGATATCGTCAAGAAAATTACAAATGTCCTTTGACTCACCGAACGTATTTAGATAATAGTAGTCTTTCAACGTTCCACGAAATGCAGACTGCGCCAAGTAGAAGCCATTATCGTTCACTTGTAATGCTACGAACACAGTCTTAGGTTTAGTTCCATGTTCAGACGTCATAACAATCGGTTGCTGGGCATCTGTTTTTTTGGTTGTACGCTTTCGTGTCTCCAATCTAAAGCGAGGAGTCGAAATGTCGGCAGGTAGTTCAGCAGTAGGAGCACAGACTCCACCTTTACATTTTTTCGCATGATGTCGCAAACTGTCAATTCGAGTAAACCATTTAAGGCACTCATCACATCGAAACTTCATGCGAGAAGGATTCTTCGCGCATTTGCTCCGCTCATGTCTTCGTGCATCATGGTAAAATGCGAACGACGTATCACAGTAGCTGCAAGGATACCGTGGTGATGAAGACGATCCTTTCAGACCCGATCCAGATACAGGCGTTGCAACAGTAGTACCATTTCCAGGCATTCTCTTATGCACATCGATGCATCGTTGTTGCGCCGAAACCTTTACTTTCTGCCGCACAGCAGGACCTTTGCATGCCTTCATGTGCGTTTTCATATTATCTTTTCTGGCAAACTGCTTATGACATTTCTCACAAACAAACATTTTACGATATAGGTTCTTGGCACATTCGCTCCTCTCGTGTCGCCGAGCATTGCTGTTGTTTGAGAAAATCTTGTCACAGTAACAGCACCGATGTTCGCTAGTTGTCAAATCAGCATCCATTGAAGTCTCCATCGAGGTCGTATCGTCGATCGTCGTGGTTTCCTGCACATCCAGCTCAGTAGTCATTAAGCTATCTTCTGCTGGTGGTATCACATCTGTTGAAATCTCCTCCAATGTTGACATCGTCGTCGTTGCCAACGGGATCTGCTCCACCATTGTCGTCGCTGTCGTCAAGGTTCCCGTAGACGATGATACAACGTCCATCGAGTTCGGCGTTAAAGTAGGTAAATATGCCATCGAGTTCTCAAGAACAGGTAATTACGCGACTTATTCACCAGATGAAATAATCTGGGTGATCCTTACACCGTCGACGACAGTAACAAACTGAGCGACCTGCTGTCTAGGACTCGCTTATATACATGCACCGGATGGAATAATACGCAAGTCAAATCAAGAACCACTTACTATAATACCAGAGTCAAAACAACATTAAAAATAGAAGGACCATCAACGAAAAGGCAGCACATTTGGAAGCACCGACAACGAAAAGGCAGCACCGACAACGAAAAGGCAGCACCGACAACGAAAAGGCAGCACATTTGGAAGCACCGACAACGAAAAGGCAGCACCGACAACGAAAAGGCAGCACATTTGGAAGCACCGACAACGAAAAGGCAGCACCGACAACGAAAAGGCAGCACCGACAACGAAAAGGCAGCACATTTGGAAGCACCGACAACGAAAAGGCAGCACCGCCAAAAGAAAAGACAGCACATTTGGAAGCACCGACAACGAAAAGGAAGCACCATCAACGAAAAGGCCGCACCGCCAACGAAAAGGAAGCACATTTGGAAGCACCGGCAAAGAAAAGGCAGCACCGCCCACGAAAAGGCAGCACATTTGGAAGCACCGACAACGAAAAGGCAGCACCGACAACGAAAAGGCAGCACATTTGGAAGCACCGACAACGAAAAGGCTGCACCGACAACGAAAAGGCAGCACATTTGGAAGCACCGACAAAGAAAAGGCAGCACCGCCAACGAAAAGGAAGCACATTTGGAAGCACCGACAAAGAAAAGGCAGCACCGCCAACGAAAAGGAAGAACATTTGGAAGCACCGACAACGAAAAGGCAGCACCGCCAAAAGAAAAGACAGCACATTTGGAAGCACCGACAACGAAAAGGAAGCACCATCAACGAAAAGGCCGCACCGCCAACGAAAAGGAAGCACATTTGGAAGCACCGGCAAAGAAAAGGCAGCACCGCCCACGAAAAGGAAGCACATTTGGAAGCACCGACAAAGAAAAGGCAGCACCGCCAACGAAAGGAAGCACATTTGGAAGCACCGACAACGAAAAGGCAGCACCATCGACGAAAAGGAAGCACATTAATTTGTCATTGACTGCAATATTCATTGGTTCCAATATTCATTGGCTCCAATATTCATTGGCTCCAATATTCAATGGCTCCAATATTCATTGACTCCAATATTCATTGGCTCCATCAGTCATTGACACCTACAGTCTTTTGGTTCCAAAAATCTTTTGGCCCCAAATATATTAGGCTAGAATTCTTCGAGTCTAAGAGACTATGAGACCACATGGCTACGAGTCTAAAATGATCTAGCTGGTTACGAGTTATACATGGCTTGCGAGGCTACAGAGCTACGAAGTTTCTAGTACACAGGTTTACATGACTGCGAGGATACAGGACTACAAGTCTGCAAGAGTACTTGACTACGAAGGTACTCGTCTACATGACTCCAGTTACCGCATCTGTCTTCGACAGAATTTTCTCTTTTGCTCCAACTGCTCCATCAGCATTATGTTATAAGATTACAAGGCCTCTTGCTTACCTAGCTTCAAGTCTACGAGCCTCCAATGTATCATGACTACGAGACTACGAGCCATGAGGTTACGAGTCTATGCGATTGCGAGTCTTCTAGGTTACGTGATCGCGAGGCTTTAGGACTACGAAGCTTCCAGAACGCATGGTTACGAGACTGCGAGGCTACAATTCTACGAGGTCCCAAGACATCCTGGCTACGCGACTACGAGCCATGAGGTTACGAGACTACGTGACTACGAATCTTCAAGTTTACGAGACTGCGAGGCTACAGAGCTACGAAGCCTCTAGAAAACGAGTTTACGTGACTGCGTGGATACAGGAATACAAGTTTGCATGAGTTCTTGACTACGAAGCTACTCGTCTACAAGGCTCCAATTGACACATCTGTCTTCGATGGAATTTTCTCTTTTGCTACATCTACGCCATCAGCATTATGTTATAAGATTACAAAGCTACTTGCTTACGTAGCTTCAAGTCTACGAGGCTCCAATACATCATGACTAAGAGACTACGAGCCATGAGGTTACGAGACTATGCGATTGCAAGTCTTCAAGGTTACGTCATCGCGAGGCTATAGGACTACGAAGCTTCCAGAACGCATGGTTACGAGAATGCATGACTAATTGGCCGCATGGCTACGAAACTTTATGTCTCTAACTGACTACAATAGCACTATTCAGTGGTGAGAGTTAATTTATTTCATGCAAAGGTACTTGCTGCAAGCAGTTCCGCTTTTCAACATCAGATGACATCACGTTTTGCTTGCAGGTAAAATAATATTTATTTATTTTATGCGGGATGCGGGTTGTTCACTATCGATCGCATAAGAAGAATGGCATCGATAGTCTTCAAGGAGAAGGAAGTTCGTCCTTCCTGCTAGTGCTTCTCAGATTTCTCACGGTCCGCCATATTGGATTGCGACGTCACGGCTGCCATCTTAGATGGGTGTGACTTTGACCTTTGACCGAAACCGCAGGAATGATCGCAAGCACTCGGATTAATCATCAAAATATTGATAAGAATAATCAGGAGCACACGGACAAAACCATCATAATATTGGCAAGAATAATCAGGAGCACACAGAGAAAAACGACACACGTTTTCTTTGATATCATAAAATTACAGAAAAAAAATATTTAAAAATAAAAATAAATTAATAAAAAATTTAAAATAAAAACAAAAAATACATAAAATTCTGGCTTGTACTAGAACTCTATCTTTGCTCAACAATGATAAGTTTACAAGCTAGCAGAATCTGTTTATGTATTTTTTGGAACCAAAAGACTGTAGGTGTCAATGACTGATGGAGCCAATGAATATTGGAGTCAATGAATATTGGAGCCATTGAATATTGGAGCCAATGAATATTGGAGCCAATGAATATTGGAACCAATGAATATTGCAGTCAATGACAAATTAATGTGCTTCCTTTTCGTCGATGGTGCTGCCTTTTCGTTGTCGGTGCTTCCAAATGTGCTTCCTTTTCGTTGGCGGTGCTGCCTTTTCTTTGTCGGTGCTTCCAAATGTGCTTCCTTTTCGTTGGCGGTGCTGCCTTTTCTTTGTCGGTGCTTCCAAATGTGCTTCCTTTTCGTTGGTGGTGCTGCCTTTTCTTTGTCGGTGCTTCCAAATGTGCTGCCTTTTCGTTGTCGGTGCTGCCTTTTCGTTGTCGGTGCTTCCAAATGTGCTGCCTTTTCGTTGTCGGTGCTGCCTTTTCGTTGTCGGTGCTTCCAAATGTGCTGCCTTTTCGTTGTCGCTGCTGCCTTTTCGTTGTCGGTGCTGCCTTTTCGTTGTCGGTGCTGCCTTTTCGTTGTCGGTGCTTCCAAATGTGCTGCCTTTTCGTTGTCGGTGCTGCCTTTTCGTTGTCGGTGCTGCCTTTTCGTTGTCGGTGCTGCCTTTTCGTTGTCGGTGCTTCCAAATGTGCTGCCTTTTCGTTGTCGGTGCTGCCTTTTCGTTGTCGGTGCTTCCAAATGTGCTGCCTTTTCGTTGATGGTCCTTCTATTTTTAATGTTGTTTTGACTCTGGTATTATAGTAAGTGGTTCTTGATTTGACTTGCGTATTATTCCATCCGGTGCATGTATATAAGCGAGTCCTAGACAGCAGGTCGCTCAGTTTGTTACTGTCGTCGACGGTGTAAGGATCACCTAGATTATTTCATCTGGTGAATAAGTCGCGTAATTACCTGTTCTTGAGAACTCGATGGCATATTTACCTACTTTACGCCGAACTCGATGGACGTTGTATCATCGTCTACGGGAACCTTGACGACAGCGACGACAATGGTGGAGCAGATCCCGTTGGCAACGACGACGATGTCAACATTGGAGGAGATTTCAACAGATGTGATACCACCAGCAGAAGATAGCTTAATGACTACTGAGCTGGATGTGCAGGAAACCACGACGATCGACGATACGACCTCGATGGAGACTTCAATGGATGCTGATTTGACAACTAGCGAACATCGGTGCTGTTACTGTGACAAGATTTTCTCAAACAACAGCAATGCTCGGCGACACGAGAGGAGCGAATGTGCCAAGAACCTATATCGTAAAATGTTTGTTTGTGAGAAATGTCATAAGCAGTTTGCCAGAAAAGATAATATGAAAACGCACATGAAGGCATGCAAAGGTCCTGCTGTGCGGCAGAAAGTAAAGGTTTCGGCGCAACAACGATGCATCGATGTGCATAAGAGAATGCCTGGAAATGGTACTACTGTTGCAACGCCTGTATCTGGATCGGGTCTGAAAGGATCGTCTTCATCACCACGGTATCCTTGCAGCTACTGTGATACGTCGTTCGCATTTTACCATGATGCACGAAGACATGAGCGGAGCAAATGCGCGAAGAATCCTTCTCGCATGAAGTTTCGATGTGATGAGTGCCTTAAATGGTTTACTCGAATTGACAGTATGCGACATCATGCGAAAAAATGTAAAGGTGGAGTCTGTGCTCCTACTGCTGAACTACCTGCCGACATTTCGACTCCTCGCTTTAGATTGGAGACACGAAAGCGTACAACCAAAAAAACAGATGCCCAGCAACCTATTGTTATGACGTCTGAACATGGAACTAAACCTAAGACTGTGTTCGTAGCATTACAAGTGAACGATAATGGCTTCTACTTGGCGCAGTCTGCATTTCGTGGAACGTTGAAAGACTACTATTATCTAAATACGTTCGGTGAGTCGAAGGACATTTGTAATTTTCTTGACGATATCAGACAGAAGATAATCAATCAGCTTACTGATGATGTAGCAACAAACGGACCTTTGAAATATAACTTGTGGTTGGACTGTATATATGGAAAGCCATATCCGTTCGATGACGAAGTGAAGAAGTGTGCATTCAAGACATCTGCTGCAGTTATTTACAGTTCTAACGATGTGAAGCAAACTGTTAAAAACGGTATTCAGAAACTCTGTCAAGAAGAGGTGGACTATGTCTGTAAAGGTTCTGGCTGGACTCTGTCTAGTATAAACCGATTGGAGCTAAGAATTAGTCATTTCACACCGCTGCAGAACTAAATGATTATAAGATTGTTGGCTTTCGTAAGTGATCCTGTAGTAGAATAGATATTATGTAATAAATATTATGTTTGTAAAAGAACTTGCGGTGTTTAATTCCTCGAACCTGTTACTATTATGTTAAATTGATGATATATTTAATTTTTTTTGCATCATCCTAGATCGTACCAAGGATCTTAGTCGATCTAATTAATCAGTATATTGATCGGAAATTTATTTAATGATTTCTGAACTTTTTCCCGGATCTCTAGCATTAAAATTACACATTTCCAATATGGTGGTCTTGATGTCGGATAGGATGGTGGTAGTAGAGGATTTAAAGTCTCTTTAAGAATGTTGAACATGGTTTATTTAAATTATTTTTTTTACATAAGATTAAACATTATTGCAACGATCGGGTATCGAACCGAGGACGGGAATCGATCGAATCAATATGTAAATTAATGAGTGATTTATTTAATGAATTTTGGAACTTTTCCCGAATTTCTAGCTAAATAATTACGGATTTTCAAGATGGCGGCCAAATGACAAGATGGCGGATGTCACAGTAATAAATGATTACTGCACTCTTGCGGATACTAATTAAACTAACATGTCATCGGCGCACTCTAGCCGACGATACAATGATGATGGCTTCCAGCATCGAAGACAAGATGGCGGCCATGACGTCATACTAGATGATGATAAAAAGTGGTGGGAGTCAGTATGCCTGCAGCTACCTCGGGGGAAGGATCGGTCGCCATTTTTATTTTTTTTGCACTCGTCGGGTTCGAACCGAGGACTCCGAGCTCCGTGTCGTAAATGTTTGTTTTTTAAATATTTTATTAAAAATTTTATTATTTAATTTGTTTTATGAATTTTAATTTTTTTTCATTAAAATCGGATAATAAATTTAAAGATGGCGGCCGTAACGGAAATTGCAACGATGACGTCATAATTCAAGATGGCGGCCATGGTATCCTTATTCCTAGAAATGGCTTAACTGAGGCTTGAGTTAAGGATGCTTAAGCCAGTTTTAGGAATTTTCAGCCGCTGGGATTTTTAAGGACTAAAAACGGGAATTTTTCCCTCGAAACGGGAAATTTTTCCCTCGAAATGAGAAATTTTTAATTTGTGGAATTTTTTGAGATTTTTTGGCGGAACTTTTTTCCACAGAAATGGAAATTTTGGCGATTTTTGAGGAATTTTGGGCAAATTTTGCCCAATTTTGGCGGATTTTGGCGATTTTTGAGGATCAAATTCAAGGTCAAGGTCAAAGGTCAAGGTCACAACCATCCAAGATGGCCGCCGTGACGTCACAATCCAAGATGGCGGACACCGGCACCAGCGCCTGGCGCCTGCGCCCGGACCGTCATTTACATACTACTGGCTGGATGTCACATGCCATATTGATTTGTTTACGTTCTCGTCATTACTAAGTTAAAGGCTACTTCTGTAGGTTTAATACTATGCCACTCTTGCATTTGCTGTTTTGTCACAAATATTTACAACAGATATATTAATAGGTATTATAAAGGGTGTAAATAGTAGCACAGGTGTTAATAATAACAAACACTTACCTGACATTTACACCCATTTTATTACACTTAATGCATAAACGTTAACATATTTATGACAGAGAGTAATAGTGCAAAAGAGTTAAGAGTGTTAGATTTAGATAAATATCTCTTAACTAATAGTAATGATGATAAAATGGAAAAAATATCAACATGGCATGTCAGAACCAGTCTTAACACGAACCATGATTTTGGCACTCACTCACGTTGTTCATCACCACGATATGATCAGCTCTTTCCACGCACTGAAGCTGACTGGTGACGATTATCCTCGTCTTCTTATGTAGGTATGAATATATACAGTCTTCAAGTATGTGCTGACCGATATGACTGTCTATGGTCGACAGGGGATCGTCAAGCAAGTATATGTCTGACTTGCGGTAAACTGCTCTGGAAAAAAAGGCCGAATTTTCTTCATGATGTTGTATTCAAAATCTGCCAAGATATAAAAAAAAAATATTTTATGGAATTTAGGTTTCACATATCCTGGAAGTCGGGGTCATTAGAGGTGTAAGTAGAATAAAAACCTTATATGAAACGGGTTTTGGAGATTTATCTGACAAAATACACTATAAACCAATACATGGCAGCTTCACGATTTTTGTGAGACAAATGTGCTTTTTTTTTACACCAGTCCAATTTCAGCATTTATGTGCAGTTTTAATTTTTATATTATTTTTATGAACGTTTTTAACTTTATTAAAAAAATATATATTCTTTTAGGAAACCATTATTTACCATTATAAAAATTTACTGAAAGTATAAACCTCCAGTGCTTGGAATTATTTAATAGAATTGAAAAGTTTTTGTCACAAGATAATAAAATACATTATTAAGCTATTAAACAATAAACATTTATTGCTGTGCCACACAATCACCTGTTTTGATAGCATAGTGCGGTCTGTCAATGATCTATTGTGTATTTTACCTGATTCCTCAAACATAATGGGGTACTAATGCCAACATATGAATACCACTCATGATTAGGATGGGGGGGGGGGGTGTTGTTTACCACCAGATTTTTTTGGTAACTCAATGCTCTTAGCCTAAGCCTTTCCGCCTAGGGACTCCCAAGGGCTTGGATATGGAAAACGCCATGTACGCGAATCCGGAAAGCCGTTAGAGAGTTGGCTATGGTGAGAGGTTGAGGCTACCCATCCCAGCATCATAACCATCTCGTCCCAGCTAGCTCTCTTCAGCTGACCAGATAGTTGGCTGTGTCCCAAGCCCCTAGACCTTCTCAGTGCTGCTGGCGCCTACCTCTATCCATCACGTGACACTGGGACTCCTCAGTCACCCAGGGAACCCGTGGTCCGGTGGAGGCCTATCCCACCTCTCCTAGCTGTCCGGCTAGTAACCGGAGCTGTGTCGCTACTCACTGCGTCAGCTCTTCACAGGCCCAAGGAACCCTTAGAGTCTGCTCCAGGCAATAAGAGCAGTGCGAGACCTGCCCGAGCTGATCCTGGGCCGACAGAGGAAACCTCAGCGGGGATCCATTCACAACAAGTATCATCCCGCACTGCTACCAACTTGGTGGTGTAACCGATGTTGCGAGGAAAGAAAAGTATGTACTTTTAAGTAGATATCCTAAGAGTTTATGATCGGTGGATCTAATAGTTATTTTCATGAAGTTTTTTCTCCAACCAATGGGATCATTTGTCGGGTGGCTAGTTGACTCACTAAAACAAAGAAGACCGCTACGGTATGGCCGAGGTTGGTGGCCATTGGAACATACTGTATTTATGTTTAACGGGATAAAATTTAGTTTATTTAATAATGATATTGATTTTAAGCTTGTATTTTACTGTGAGCAAGAATGAATGTTGAAGTAAAATTAATTTATCTATTTTTGTATTGTTGTCATAGTGTGTTTATTTTATTGTAATAAAATAAAAATGATTGTAGTGAAATAATCGGTCTTTATTGTTTTCAGCTAAACACCTACGACCCCCCTTATCCACCCGGTAGAGAGAGAGAGAGAGAGAGAGACCTTTCCGAGTAGCTAGTTCTACCGATGCTATTGTCCCCCACTTGTAGTAAAAGTATTAAAGGTATTTGTTTTCAGATGTCAGTGCTCACTTAGGTGGACTGGCGACAGTTCTACGCCACAATATACTAAGAAAAACTGGCGAGAGAGTCCAAAATAACCTAATGGCAAAAGGTGTTAACTACAAAAATATTAGTAGATAAATTATTAAATTATGTATATATACATTTGGTATTAAAGATGATTAATTTAATTTCAAGCACTGAAAGGGGGAAGGGTGGTTTCCCTCCCCCGTCGATAAAATCTGCATACTGGTTATAAATATATTTATTTTTAGCAAAGAAAGATATCTTCGTTATCATAATGTTGGTACTATAAGTATTAAACAGATATAATGTTCACACTGGGAATACCTTCTACTCTCTTTATGACTGTGACCTAACAACAACGCCAGGTTTTCGCACAAAAATATTGGAGCTATCGGTTATTAATTAGTATCTAATGGATTTGGCTAAACGTCGCCATGTTGTTCACAAAGGTTTAAGGCGACGGTACCTTCGATATTATACTTGAGTCCGAACCACCCAATTACAAACTACGTGCCAATGAACCTAAATCACGCCAAGAAGCTGTAATTGAGTCCGCGATCGACAACACATTAGCTCGACGTGTTAGCGAACATGGCCACAGAAGAACCATTACAAGAGATCATGGAAATATTTAATTATTTGGTAGGCTTCAATACACTTCGTATATTTCTGCAACATGTTATCACCTTACTGGCTCCGTTTGGCAAAATAAACTTTCAAGGCTCTTTAATTTGCCAATGAAAATGAAACTGTCAATTTGCACTCTAAATTATTCTTTACTAGCTTTTACCCGCGGCTTCGCTCGCATTGATCCATTAAATAAATATCAGAGATCATTACAATATAAATGAATCAATAAAATATATTTCTCTGCAACAAAAAAAATAATTTTGAATTTTGAATTTTGACCGTCAATAATACAGTGCAACGGTATTACAGTACTCAGGGTTGGAACTTCATAACTGGAATGCTAGATGGCGTTGAAGTAGCTAGATTTTGACATTTTTTGACAAATATTTTTTTAAATCTTTTGTAAAAAATTATTTTTTTCTATAAAAAGTATCCTATGTTACTTATAATACCTCCAAGAAAATGTATACAAAGTTTCATGATGATCGGTTAAGTAGTTTTCGCGTGTGAAAGCGTAACAAACAAACTTACATTCACATTTATAATATTATAGTAGGGATTCTCAGTGACTCTCTACAACCCAACAGTTCGTGTGCCCCAATCCTGAGCCTTTGCACTTTTAGTTACGATCCATGACTAATCGCCTCCACTTGGCCTACTTGCTGTGAAGAAGTTACACTTCACGAGGATCTGAGTCGTGTAATGTGTTCACCTCGCCAGGTTGATCCTCGCCCTCTGCCCCGGGCCCAGAGACGCGCCCTTCTCGCCGATGATGGTCTTGTCGCCGTCGGGCAGCAGCTCGAAGTCCCTCTGCAGTGCACACACTCTGACGACCTCCTTGTACCTCCTGGGCTCGTAGGGCCGGCCCAGCAGGATGTTCTGGCGCACCGAGCCCACGAACAACCACGGCTCCTGCGAGGCGTACGAGATGTCCCCGCCGACCGCCGCCGCGCCGCTCGATAGGGGCAGCTCCCCCAGCACGGCTTGCAGCAGCGAGCTCTGCAGGCGAGCGCGTCGTCATAACTTCCTTTATTCCACTCGTGGGGGTTGTCTTGCGTTCAGAATCATTCCGAATCGCAGATTCTATTACATTGTAAGTCATATTATATTCAATTTTGGTCACAAATTTTACGTCGTCTTACATTACAGGTCATCTTACATTAAAGGTGTCGTCTTTCATTAGAGGTCATCTTACATTAGAGATGTCGTTTTACATTTTATTACACTAGAGGTCGTCTTACTTTTGAGGTCGTGCATCATTTGAGGACGTCTTACATTATTTTAGGTCGCTTACACTTGCGGTCGTCTTACATTTGAGGTCATCTTACATTAGAGATGTCGTCTTACATTTTATTACATTAGAGGTGGTCTTACTTTTGAGGTCGTGCATCATTTGAGGACGTCTTACATTTTAGGTCGCCTACACTTAAGGTCGTCTTACATTTGAGGTCATCTTACATTATAGATCGTCTTACATTTGAGGCAGTCTTACATTAGAGGTCGTCTTACATTAGAGGTCATCTTACATTAGATGTGTCGTCATACATTAGAGGTCATCTTACATTAGAGATGTCGTCTTACGTTTTATTACACTAGAGGTCGTCTTACTTTTGAGGTCGTGCATCATTTGAGGACGTCTTACATTTTAGGTCGCTTACACTTGCGGTCGTCTTACATTTGAGGTCATCTCACATTATAGATCGTCTTACATTTGAGGCAGTCTTACATAAGAGGCGCCTTTCATTTTAGGTCGTCTTACATTTGAGGTCATGCCTCATTTTGGGTCGTCTTACATTTTTGGTCGCTTACATCTGAGATCGTCTTACACCTTTGTGTGATTTCTCTTCCCGAAACTCTCATTATTCGTATCCGAAAGATAAAGTCTTTCTAAAAGGTTTTAAGAGATAGAAATTTCTATAATTAGGCTATAGACAATGTTTTTATGAAGAAAAAAAATTGAGTCTTGAGCATAAAATGTTTAGTAACTGGAATTATTTGAATCTCGCATCACCTTACCTTCCCAGAACCAGGAGGACCAATCACAGCGCATAGTTTCCCATGCTTCACGCTCAAGGATATCTTGAATATTGTCTCGCATATCGCGCTTGAAGTCCACCTGGCCGTAGCGTCGACTAACGTCACGTCTGCTTTCTCGCCGTGCACAGTTCCGTGTCTGCTTGCACATGTGGCCTTGGATTCAAATTCTTTTTCCAGTAAATATTTCTGAAAAAAAAAACACATATACACAAGTGATGTAAAGTGAATACAATTGAGAAAGGTTTAAAGCACATTATTTATATTTCTATTTTTATACAGTAAATATTTTCAAAAAATCTATGTTACAAGTGCATAAAATTGCTTAAGTTTAGATTGTAATTACCTATATATTTCGCTTTTTTTCTCGAAAAAATCTTACCCAGCTTAAGTTTAACTAAATTTACTAAAGAATTAAAATAAACACTTATCGACTCTGGAATATGAAATGTTATCAACATTATTTATTTAGTGAGAGCTACATGAATAGGTCGCACACACCCACACAAGAATGTTAATTCATAACCATGTTTTTTTAAAATGTTAGTAAGATAAATATTTAATATAGCCATATATCTTTGCCTTGATTCATCTATGATATGGAAGATAAGCTTATCATATTCTATTTTTTTCTTCATTTTATTCATGCACTGAACACGTTGAAAATTAATATTTACAATTTTTTTAAATAAATTTCGATATTTATTTTTTTTCTGTATGATTTCGTGAATTTTAACATAATTCTTATAAAATGTATTACTGACCTGTATTCTTTTGATTGAATTCATAGTTTCCGACGCTATTTGCACCGCGTTTGGAAATCGAATTGCCATATTTCTGTTGAGAATGTGGTAGAAAGCTGCGATGGAGAAAACCTGAAATTTAAAATAAGTATTAAAGAAGATGTTTCTCTTAAATTAAATCATTGTAATGTCATAGATATCATAAAATGCATTACTGTAGTATTTATCAACAGCTTTTTTGTCTTTTTTAGGAAAAATTTTGATAACTTATTTATCTAAAAAAAAGTATTAGGCCTACTGAGAAAGTTAATTTTCATATTCTTAAAATAACAACACTAGAATTATTTGTTCCAAATTATTTTGCACATCACACTTTTTTCTTAAATTATTTGTTCTAATCAACTGATGAATTAAGTTTGAAATTTTGACATTATATTATGTAGGCTACACCATAACTCATTATCCTGTTAATGGTTACTTATAAATATATATATTTTTTAGTCAAGGCTATTATCAACAGGTAAGGTTTTAAGTTTTACTGTTATGCTCAGAAGCACAACACTAACATCTTGAACTAAGGGCTGCGGTCGCTGAGTGGCTTTATTACTTCTATAGGCATCCACCTCATCACTCAATAACCTTTGTAAACGACAGATAAGGTAATATACAAAAATGTCCCATCAAGATTGAGTAACTAGAGCAAAAATGTTATTGTAGATATAATCAAGCACGAACCCTTGTAATATTGACATGAACGAAATATATTATAAGAATATCACGTATAATGTGAACGAAGTGCATATTTTACTGCAATTAGAGTCTATGAAACATATAGCTCTCTTCCAGCTACTGTCCAACAATATACAACAAATCATATCCTTCTTTGCTTATTGCAGATTTTTATAAATAAATATTTTACAAATCAGATTATAGAAGCAATTTTGTAAGTATTAACCACACGCGGAAACACATTAAATGAGTTTCAACGATACAATCAAAAGGTAAAAAAAAGTGGCATCAAAATGCAATAACCCAAAATAGCGCAGCCACACAAACCCAAAAGGGTATTTTGGTTGTGCTCAGCATGATGTACGACCTGTTGTGATATCAATACGTTCATACACCCCAAAGGTAATTAATAAAATGCAATTCGCTCAGCGTTGCAGAAACACAATGCGTAAGGATGTGCTGTTTTACATATATATTATCTCCTTTGAATTCATTATGACACTCTCAGTACAATACACAACCATGTCATCCACTTGAGTTTAGCTAACCACATTTCTATGTCATATTACGGCGCTACCAAGGCACTGTTCGTTGTTCACACTCGCTTAGACAAATATTGCGATGAATGGAAACGCTCAAAAAGACGCAAAAATCTAGTCAATACGTTAAAAGATGACGTATCCTTACGATGACAAAATAACTCCCTAAAATAACAATTTCATTTTTGCTCAAGTGAAATAGCGTATTTAGCCTTATTTTGGTTTCAAAAGAAACTACATGGCCATTACCACCCGGTGTTATAAAAACAGAATTACCTGTCCTTTCCTATTACTGGGACATTCTGTAGCGTTACGTAACATATTTAAAATGATCTAAAGTCATTTAAATTATTTATAAGTTTTTATTTCAGTGAAAAAGGCAATGAAACAAAATAATAATGACATGTATATTAGGCTATTTTTAACTGGTGTGAGCTGTAGCAATGACAGCGTGTAAGAAACCAAGTCCGATCTTTTAGTGATCCACAAAAGTTAATACCCCTCAATGGTCTCGGCGTTGCGTTCCTCAACAGCGCTACGTGCAAAGCAGAGTGGCGTACAACAGTAATATTGCCAACGACAGAGTGGTGGCAGTATGCACTAAAGGTGGGAAACAAACTTTTCGTAAAGCGAACACTGTCTGCCAGTTAAAATGAATTAAAAAAAATAATAATAATTTTGGTAAACGCTGCAAACTTATCTCGAAGTAAGTAGAACTACTAGTTGCGAAAATATGATAATGACTTATATGTTCAATCCAACCGTTCCGAATCTAAGAACGTCTTTGTGATGGTTGGAAACACAAACTCCATAAATTTTATAGTCCATAGTCAAATTTATATCAGATAGTTAAAGAAAAAACTTCTTGCGCAACCTGCAGCCAGTTATGTTTCAAAAACTATTTCTTCGGGAACGTTCTGAAAACTTCTGGAACCTCCTAGAAATGTTTGGAACATTCTGAGAAATTAATGTACATAACAGCCTATATATTCTCTATCATTCCAAAATTAACGATTAAACATTTTCTCATATTGCATTTCCCGAAAATGTTTAGAATATTTTAAATTCAATGCATCCAGTATTAACTTGTAACAAAAATTTTAATATACCTAAAGTTATGATTTTTACCTTCAAAAAAAATATTTAATACCTTGCACTAATAAGTATTTGTATAAAAATTTGTTTTGGACAGAGGTTAAGATAGTATTTAGAACGTTTATAAGGAAATTTGAATATTTTATAACCAATTTTTTCCACCCTATGGAGCAATAATAGATTGGCAAACATTTTTTTTTTAAAGTTTTAGATAATTTTATAAGGTTTACAAACAATATACCTATAGTATTTTTATAACGTGCTTATACTAAGGGAGTTACGAATGTTGTATGTCCTTCAACCACTGTTTTTTTTACAACCCGCGAAGTATTGGTTGATTGTTTAAAAAATTATTTCAGACTAATGTTGCAGATACTATTTAGTGTGTTCACAATAAATTAAAATTGATTTTAAAGTGTAAATTGCAGGGTTATAATAATTAATATATTTTTTATTTCAGCCCCAGTAATGGTTCGCCAATCAAAAATTGTTTCAGACGTTCGTTTAAGTAAATATTTAAAAGTTTTACAAACAATATGTGCCTACAAAAATGGTTTTCATATATTTTTCCAGGCCATTATTTTTTTAATCACTTACATTTATGTATGGGCGTATCATTTTTGATTTGTTTTTGTCATTACTTTATCGTGATATAATATCTTCATAACTTAGAATGCGATACTATTCATATAAAGTGAGTAATAGCGATTTTTTGTTGTGATAAAATTCTTCCTAATTTTTACCCCTTTGTTCGGAATTTGACCATTACCGAATTCAACAGAGATATTACATTACTTTATTTATGTGCTAGTTAGAAGTATTTGTGAAAAATTATGGCAGTTATTCGTGTCCATACAAATAAGCATGTGAAAAATAAAGGCGTTCAACCACCCAACCCCACCCTTTTCCCCAAATAACAATGAAATCGCATTGTGGCAGCGACAAAATTTGCGGATGGTTGTAGAACTTCGTTCAATTAAACACAATTAACACGCTTAGTGTTCTAGAGTAGATACTTTCTCTTTTGTTTACAGCGGAAGTGTCGTTGAGCTCCAACTTCATAAACCTTATGTCAGCCTTGGGAAGAACTTCAGACCGTAAGACGTTATGGAGATTTTCAACTCATTTCGCTGAGACGAACCTGCAGCTGAAGTTTTTTTTTCGGTCGAATTCAGACTCACCCTGCCACGGACGTATTCTCGCGGTCCGCGTTTCACGCATTCTATCTGGTCCCGGGTTCGAAAGAAGTTTCAAGTAAGTAACGTGCCAGCGACGCACCTTGTCGGCCGTGATGTCGTGGTTGCCCAGCAGCACGTAGGCGCCCAGCGTCAGGAACAGCGCCACGCGCTCGGGCAGCACTATGAAGGACACGGCGAGACCCCGCAGGTGGGAGGCCTTCAGCATGAGGTCCGTCTCTCTCCTGGCGAGCGCACGGCAAAACAGAACTGCTCTGAAGTACCTGCTTGCGGACCGCGCCGCTGCAATGCTTCAACATTGATCGCGACACTGCAGCAATGAACAAGCTGTTCGCAGTGGCTAGAAGAAAAATTCGATCCTGCAACTGGCGATGTTAAAAATTTCATTCAGAATTATTAAATAGGCAGTAAATAATTATTTCTACCTTTTTGTCTAATGTTTAAATTTATTTTAATTAAAAATTCGTTTGGTCAAATCTATTGTATTTTTATTTAAGAAATATCGCCTTTATTTAAAAATTAATTAAATTTTTAAGAGTATACAATACAACACATATTAATACAGATGATAAATCTACTCTGATCAAAATTATAATTACTTTACATAAGGAAACAAGCCACAAATACATTAATTTAAAAGCATTTTAAAATACTAAGCAAAACAAAAGATTTTTCAGATGGTTAACTTATTTATTTAAATCTCTCTTGACATTACGAAACCAACGTTTATTAATTTGGAATCAGGACATATTAAACTAATTAAAACAGGTTTGTATAGTAAAAAAAACTTGTTTTGTTTAAATTGATAATTGACAACATAGGCAAAATCCATATGATGTTTAAAGGGCATCCGGTATTCATTAAATCGTTTCTAATCATAATAATTTTTGAGGTATTTTCTATCGTATTACAATAAAGAAAAGGCCATTTTGTCAGTACATCTCTGTAAACGGCATTTAGTAGGAGTAATTTCGCGATTGCGACGGTAGTCGCATGGAGCGGAAATGTGTAACCACGGTGCTGCCATCTGTAGCGCGTGCCGCTAATCGAAGTTTACAGAGCCAAAAGGAAATTTCAAAGTAATAAATGTTTAATTAATTTTAATAAGATGGGCGGTATTTTTATAAACGTCCTTGTTGAAAATTAGGTCAAAAAAAGGATTTCATTTTTATTTTTATTTTTTTTCCCGCTTTTATGGGAACCATTTCTTTACATAGTTTATCATTTCGATCTGCTAATCAAATGATTCAATATTTGACGTAGCTGCTCCATCAGCGAATTATAGTGGCGGGTTCCTAAACCTAGTTTAAAATACAATTTATGTAAGTATATGTATAACGCTCGGCATTATTTTAAATAAATCAACAGCAATATTTGTGTCCAAGCTTAGGAATTTAAGTTTATTTGCAACATGAAAACACATGAATTCGCTCATTATCGAGGTTAGATGCTACACTTTTCTGGCGTAAGTTTATTTGCAACATGAAAACATATGAATTCGCTCGTTATCGAGGTTAGATGCTACACTTTTCTGGCGTGTACTGAAAGACTTGCAAACAATTTTTTTTAACTTACCTAACTTTCCGCTTTTAACTAACCTATTTATATTTCGTTTATAAGATAAAAGAGTACGGTAAGTATTTGTATTGATCATTTATCAACAGAGACGCTCAACTAACTGGGACCTTCAAGGTTTAAGTAGACACAAAACCAATAAATAACCCGGTACTCCTAACTTAAAATTTCTGAAAAATGGAAGTTATCCACTGCCTTATAGCGCCTTGTTGCAGGGAAAGCTTTGGCCACTAGGAGACTTGGGAAAACAATCATCCTGAGCACGGTACTGCGTGCTAGGTGGTGCACCTTCTGGCCAAGTCGATCAGCTTCTCTATGTGTGTCTCCCAGGCCAGTATCTTGATGGACTGCATGCCGTTGATGACGTCTTTTATCAGCCCAACCCTCTCGCCAGTCTGGGACGTGATTTTTCTGCGTAGCCCAGCTGTGCACTTGCTTATCATAACTGAAATAAAAAAACACAAATATATAGATCTATATTAATTTTGTGTCAGAGTGATTTTATGTATACTTTTATTTCTATTTTATGCTTAAAAAATAGCGTATAGTTGCCCTGTGATAAAACCTGGTGTCGCGTTAAGGGGCCCGCCTAGACTGTGTAAATGAGGCGGGATGATAAGTGCGACACTCGCTGGTGCTTCTAGCACGGTGTCGCCTCTAAGTGCAAGGGTATGAACTGGGGCGCAGTCTTCTTGTCGTGCATAGAGCATCTATGAAATTGAAGCCGTGACCACAACATTATTTGGTGGATAACAATTCTGATAACAATTGACGGGCGCCGCCAAACGTTAAATATGATTCCACCCGCCCGTCCATCAAAAGTTTGAGTTGGCCATAGTTGGCTTAGGATAGAAAGGAATTATTTTGGGCCCTCTTATTTGTTGCAAGTTACGTGATTAGGCGGTAGCGGACGAACGGAAATTATGAAAAATTGTAATTCCGCACAAGTTAAAAAATGTGGTCTATAATGTGTGGTTTTTTGGCGTTGCCAGAGGTCATATAGCACGGTTAGGTTTATAAACTTCACAAATGTTAAGGGCGTAAGGAAGAAACACGCAAGGAAATTATGATTGTTTGTAAAACACGCGAGAGACAATATATAACCAACTTTACAACTTAAAATGCCTAAAACTGAAGAAAAAAATTCCGGTTGGTCTACTTTCTTTACGAAATTTTTTTTTCACAAACACATTGCGACACTCTAGATAATAATAATTTAAAAAGTAATTTACGTTCTCTCAAAAATTTTAATAGATGAAAACGTGATTCATCTCTATCTTTAAAAGTTTTAGAAATATTTTGCTTTAAATAAATAAGGCGGAAACGCAAACCGAAACGCAAGAAGTTTAAAGGTTGGCTGGTGCTGCTCAGCGTATTTTATGGTCGCAGTTTATAAACGGGTATTTAAGGGTGAATAGGCCCATACATCTTGCAATATCACATATTTTCATACTGCTTGCAATAAAGTTTCCGTTCGATTTTTTTTATTTGACATCACATATGACAGCTTTGGCTACTTGCTGAAATCGACACTTTTGAACTGGTATTATTATTATGATCGATTTAGTAGCCTGCGTGAACTAATAAGTTATTTCCTCTCGGTCCTTACAGACTATAGCCTGCAACAAGGCATAGGAGGTCTGGGAAATATAATTTATGGGTTCACATGAAAAAAATTTGGGATATATTGTTAAAAAATTATAATGATAGAAAAAATATGAAAAATTTATGATGGCGTGGTTTTAATCACTCTTTAAATAAGAGGCCGTGTAACTTAGTATACGTGATAGAAGTGAAACTTCTTTGACCATTGAAACCTCGACAGGGAGAAAAATAAATAGATGAATAAATACATATTAGCAATATTATTACGCACTTCAAAATAAGATCAAACCCTTTAGTGTTGCCCTCTGCCCAAATACTCCCTAAAGTAGGGGTGGCTTCAGGCGCAGGCGGGTCCCTACCGCCGCGACACGCCTATCCCTGCAGCACGGCAGGGTTCAACCTGAGCCGCGCGCCGCCACGTGGAGCCCGCGGCCCGCCAAGTTCTCTGCACCGTCCGCAACCTAGTTTCCATTCTTTTTGCTTCATATAGGGTTTTCCCTGTGTCTATGCAGGTTTTACCTGGGCCCAACTTATCTAGTTTTAACTTAGAATAGTCAGTGAGGGGAGTTAGTCATGGCTAAAACGTTGCCTTGGCTGGCCAATCCCCTCCTAGCACGTGATGCATGCTTCCTCTCCTACATGGTTCATAACCTGCATGCTTAGAGCGTATAGGCTTCGGCCTGAGACGCATTTAGAGTCTTCCCTACCCAGACCCCTCCCAAATACACTTAGCAATTAGTAAGGTTAAGAAAAAAAAAATTATGTTTCACGAACACGTTGCATTGAAATTCGGCCTTGAAATTTTACTCTCATCGCGCCCAAAGAAGTTTCACTTCAAAACGCGGTCGATGCGCAGTTCATGAACCCGGCCAGTGAAAGAGGCCGTCGCCCCTCACTCTGTACGGGGACGGTCTGCAGGAAGATGGCGCCGACGCCGATCAGAGCCGAGGCTCCGACGGACCGCCAGGCGATGGCGGCCACGACTGCCGCCTGCACCGGCGCGATCCACACGTAGTGCAGGAAGAAGGTCGACTGCTCGAAGCGCTTCAGGTCCGAGGACAGCACTTCCACCAGCTGCACGCTCGTCGTCTGGCCCAGCGCCGTCTTGCTGACGTGGAGAGTCTGCGAGAAGAGCGCGCGGGGTGGGTGGATACATCCTTTCAACCATCCTTGCGATTGGGAGGGTTCATTTGAAACATTTCTAAAGTGAAACGTCTTTGGTGAGGGGACTACCATTTTCGAGCTTAATTTAAAACATTTCTAAAGTGAAACGTCTTTGGTGAAGGGACTACCATTTTCGAGCTTAATTTAAAACATTTCTAAAGTGAAACGTCTTTGGTGAGGGAACTACCATTTTCGAGCTTAATTTAAAACATTTCTAAAGTGAAAGGTCTTTGGTGAAGGGACTACCATTTTCGAGCTTAATTTGAAACATTTCTAAAGTGAAACGTCTTTGGTGAAGGGACTACCATTTTCGAGCTTAATTTAAAACATTTCTAAAGTGAAACGTCTTTGGTGAAGGGGCCTACCATTTTCGAGCTTAATTTAAAACATTTCTAAAGTGAAACGTCTTTGGTGAAGGGACTACCATTTTCGAGCTTAATTTAAAACATTTCTAAAGTGAAACGTCTTTGGTGAGGGGACTACCATTTTCGAGCTTAATTTAAAACATTTCTAAAGTGAAACGTCTTTGGTGAGGGGACTACCATTTTCGAGCTTAATTTAAAACATTTCTAAAGTGAAACGTCTTTGGTGAGGGAACTACCATTTTCGAGCTTAATTTAAAACATTTCTAAAGTGAAACGTCTTTGGTGAAGGGACTACCATTTTCGAGCTTAATTTAAAACATTTCTAAAGTGAAACGTCTTTGTTGAGGGGACTACCATTTTCGAGCGTTACGAAAATTCCGATCGCATGAGGGAATTGGTTAGGTACGCGGTGGTGTATTTGGCAGGGGAGTGGTAGAAATGACGCAGCACACTTTCACACTTTCATGCCTGCATACTTGCATACTTGCACAATTGTTAAATGAACACTCCCATACCTGCACACTTACATAATACTTGCTCACTTACATACTTGCTTACTTGCTTACTTGCACACTTTACACCTGCACACTCGCATTACTTGCATATGTTCATTCTTTCACACTTGGGGGTTAGCATAATTTAGCTCTCGCATACTTGCGTGTATTTTTTTTTATTTGCGACCTGATCCAAAGAGGATTAAGTTACCTATAACAAATAATATAATAAGCAAGAAGTTTCACTTTTATCACGCGCGGACTCCATGCAGGATTTTTTTTTAGATACAAGGCATTATTGGATTACACTTTATGTGATAGATAACCCTAAGAACATGCAAAAAGATGAATAAGCAAACAAACAGAAACGTGCCAAAACAGCACAGATAATTCAGTGTAAATTGTAAATGAGAAGCATATCACCGCTCATATAATCACAGCTGAGAACAGCGATACAGTTGCAACAAGAACAGTAAGTACAGACAAACCGCATCGTTGGAAAACACATCGCTAATAGACTAACCCAAATATGCCAAGTAGTATATAATAGCCGGAACTAGATCTGGCGCTGGCGCGTGGTGCCGGTGCCGGTGTCCGCCATCTTGGATTTGTGACGTCACGGCGGCAAAAATTCCTCAAAATTCCTCAAAAATGACTCAGAATGACTCAAAAATTCCCGTTTTAAGAAAAAATTTCCCGTTTTCGAGGGAAAAATTCCCATTTCGAGGGAAAATTTCCCGTTTTATTCCTCAAAAATCCCAACGGCTAGAAATGTCCTGATAGAGGCTTAAGCATCCTTAACTCAAGCCTCAGTTAAGCCTCTATCAGGATGTGACCTTGACCTTTGACCTTGACCCCGACGGCCATCTTGGATCCACCATCTTGGATGACATCATTTCGTTTTCTCGAACATTCCGGCATTGTGTTATCCGCCATTTTGAATTATGACGTCACCGTTGCAATTTCCGTTACGGCCGCCATCTTTAACTTTTTTATTCATTATCCGATTTTAACGAAAAATTTTTTTAAAATTATAAAAAAATTTAAATAATAAAATTTTAATAATTTTTTTTTAAAAATCATACATTAACGACACGGAGTTTGGAGTCCTCGGTTCGAACCCGGTGAGGGCAAAGAAAAATTAAAAATGGCGACCGATCCTTCCCCTACGGTGGACGCAGGCATACTGACTCCCTCCACTTTTTTTTTCAAAGCATAAATATATCGTCAGGTAGTATGACGTCATGTCCGCCATCTTGTCCTCGTCTGCTGGAAGCCATCATCAGTGTATCGTCGGCGAGAGTGCGCTGACGCCATGTTAGTTTAATTCTTATCCGCTAGAGTGCAGTAATCATTTATTATTGCTGTGACACCCGACATCTTGTCATTTGGCTGCCATCTTGAAAATCCATAATTATTTAGCTAGAAATTCGGGAAAAATTCCAAAATGCATTAAATAAATTTGTAATCTATATACTGATCGATTAGGTCGACTAAGGTCCTTGGTACGATCTAGGACGATGCAAAAAAATTAAATATAACATCAATTTAACATAATAGTAACAGGTTCGAGGAATTAAACACCACAAGTTCTTTTACAAACATAATATTTATTACATAATGTCTATTCTACTACAGGATCATTTGCGAAAGCCAGCAATCTTATAATCATTTAGTTCCGCAGCGGTGTGAAATGACTAATTCTTAGCTCCAATCGGTTTATACTAGACAGAGTCCAGCCAGAACCTTTACAGACATAGTCCACCTCTTCTTGACAGAGTTTCTGGATACCGTTTTTAACAGTTTGCTTCACATCGTTAGAACTGTAAATTACTGCAGCCGATGTCTTGAATGCACACTTCTTCACTTTGTCATCGAACGGATATGGCTTTCCATATATACAGTCCAACCACAAGTTATATTTCAAAGGTCCGTTTGTTGCTACATCATCAGTAAGCTGATTGATTATCTTCTGTCTGATATCGTCAAGAAAATTACAAATGTCTTTCGACTCTTCTAACGTATTTAAATAATAGTAGTCCTTCAATGTTCCACGAAATGCAGACTGCGCCAAGTAGAAACCATTATCGTTCACTTGTAATGCGCCGAACACAGTCTTAGGTTTATTTTCCTGTTCAGACGTCATACCAATCGGTTGCTGCACATCGGTTTTCTTGCTTGTACGCTCACGAGCCTTCAACCTAAACCGAGGAGTCGAAATTTCTGCAGGTAGTTCAGCAGTAGGCACACGGACTTCACCTTTACAGTTTTTCGCATGTCGACGCAAATTATCAATTCTAGTAAACCATTCATGACACTCATCACATCGAAACTTCATGCGAGATGGATTCTTCGTGCATTTGCTCCGCTCATGTCTTCGTGCATCATGGGAATATGCGAACGACGTATCACAGTAGCTGCAAGGATACCGTGGTGATGAAGACGATCCTTTCAGACCCGATCCAGATACAGACGTTGCAACAGTAGTACCATTTCCAGGCATCCTCTTATGCACATCGATGCATCGTTGTTGCGACGAAACCTTTACTTTCTGCCGCACAGCAGGACCTTTGCATGCCTTCATGTGCGTTTTCATATTATCTTTTCTGGCAAACTGCTTATGACATTTCTCACAAACAAACATTTTACGATATAGGTTCTTGGCACATTCGCTCCTCTCGTGTCGTCGAGCATTGCTGCTGTTTGAGAAAATCTTGTCACAGTAACAACACCGATGTTCGTTAGTTGTTGTCGATTCGGCATCCATTGAAGCCTCCATCGAGGGCGAAACGAAGTTCGTCGAGTTTTCCTGCACAGCCAGCACTACCGGCATTAAAGTCTCTTCTGCTGGTGGTATCGCGTCTGATGAAGTCTCCTCCAGTGTTGTCGCCGTGGTTGTCAACGGAATCTGCTCCTTCTCCGTCGTAGATGTCGTCAAGGTTCCCGTAGTCGACGGTACAACCTCCATCGAGTTCGACGTTAAAGAGGGTAAAGACGCCATCGAGGTCTCAAGAACAGATAATTGACACGACTTATGCACCAGAAGAAACAAACTAGACGATCCTTACACCGCCGATGTCAGTAACAAACTGAGCGATCTACTGTCTAGGACTCGCTTATATACATGCACCGTATGGAATAATACGCTAGTCAAATCAAGAACCATGTACAATAATACTAGAGTCAAATCTACAAAATTAAAAAAGAGGATCATTTGATCGAAAAAAAATTCGATCTCTCCAATATACGCCAGGCTCCAAGAGCTACAATTCACGTCATCAGATCCATCTACATTTTGCTCCTATGCTTCAATTGACCATTAGCTGCAAGTTCTCCAACAGCTCCATCAGCTCCAACACGTAATGTACGTAATGTACGCGCAATACATGCAATTTACGTACAATAAATGTAATGATTACACAGTACACACAGGAAACGGAACGTACACACAGTACACACAGGAAACGGAAACGTACACACAGTACACACACAGGAAACTGAACGTACACACAGTACACACAGGAAACAGAACGTACACACAGTACACACAGGAAACGGAATGTACACACAGTACACACAGGAAACGGAACGTACACGTAATTTACGCAAAGTACACGCAATGTACGCAATGTACGCAATGTACACAATATATATGCAATGTACACACAATGACTACGCTTCGTTCGCGCAGGACAAGCATTTAATGAAAACGAAGCACGTTTGGACGGAAATTCTATAAAACGAAAGCTCATTTAACGAAAAGGAGGCACATTCTCTCGTTCATTCAACTTGGTAGGATACGATCGTCAATGATAAGTTAGGATATAATCTCTCCAACAGTCTATGAATCCAACAGTTTATATTTCCATTAGCCATCGACTCCAACAGTCATTGACTCCAACAGTCATTGGCTCCAACAGTCATTACCTCCAACAGTCATTGGCTCCAACGGCCTTTTGGTTCATCAGCTCCAATGATATTTGGTTAGAATGCTACGACTCTAAGAGACTATGAGACTACAATTCTACGAGTGTACAAGACTCCTCCAACTACCTTCAAGTGTACAAAGCTCCAACTACTTCAGCAGCATTATGTTATAAGATTACATGACTGCTTGTTTACATAGCTACAAGTCAACGAGGTTACTTGGCTACGTAGCTACAAGTATACGAGGCTCCAAGCCATCATGACTACGCGACTACGAGCCATGAGGTAACGAGACTACGTGACTACGGGTATTCAAGCTTACGAGACTGCGAGGCTACAGAGATACGAAGCTTCTAGAACATACGTTTACGAGACTGCGAGAATACAGGACTACAAGTGTACACGAGTACTTGACTACTTCTTAGCTTCATCAGCTCCAAATGGCTCCAACAGGTCCAACAGCCTCCAAATGGCTCCAACAGCTCCAACAGCCTCCAAATGCTTAACACAGCTCCAAATGGCTCCAAATGCTCCAAACGGCCTCCAAATGCTTGACAGCTCCAACAGCCTCCAAATGCTTAACACAGCTCCAAATGGCCCCAAATGCTCCAAACGGCCTCCAAATGCTTGACAGCTCCAAAAGGCTCCAAATGCTTCAAAAGGCTCCAATTATCGCATTTGTCTTCGTCGGCATTTTCTCTTTTGCTCACACTGCTCCAACAGCATTATGTTATATGATTCCATGGATACTTTGTTACGTAGCTACAGGTCTACGAGGTTCCAATGCATCATGTTTACGAAGCTTCCAGAACACAGGGTTACGAGACTGCGAGGCTACAGGACTACGAAGCTTCCAGGACACGAGGCTACATGGCTACGAGACTACATGACTCTAACTGATTACAATAGCACCACTCAGTGGTGAGAGTTAGGTTATCTAATGCAAAGCAAATTGATGCAAGTAGTTCTGGCTGTCATCAACAGATGTAGCCACGTGTTGCTTGCAGGTGAATATTAATTAGTTATTTTATGTGGGATGCGGGATGCTCACTAACGATCGCAAAAGAAGGAAGGCTTCGCTAGACACCAAGGAGAAGGAAGTTCGTCCATCCTGTTAGTGCTTCTTAGATTTCTCAGAGATTATTTGACTGAATAATGATATATTTTTTTTAAATTTCCACCTGATAAAAATTTACAAGTGCTGATTTATTGGCAGAATTTCAATAATTAAATGCAACCTTGAATAAAAAATGACATGACTCATTAAGTAAAAAATTCTTCATGCAGAGATCAATTCCTCATCAGTAACCAGAAGCACTCGGAGAAAACCATCAGATGTCTAGTCAGGAATAATCAGGAGGACACGGAGAAAACCATCATAAAATTAGCAAGAATAATCAGCAGCACACGGAGAAAACCACCAAAATATTGACAAGAATAATCAGGAGCACACGGAGAAAACCGCCGCAAGTTTTCTTTGATATCATAAAATTTCAGGAAAAAATAGTAATAAAAAATTAAAAAAAAATAAAATAAAAAAAATACATAAAATTCTGGCTTGTACTAGAACTCTATCTTTGTTCAACAATGAGAAGTTCACAAGCTAGCAGAATCTGTTTATGTATTTATTTTATTTTATTTTTTTTAATTTTTTATTACTATTTTTTCCTGAAATTTTATGATATCAAAGAAAACTTGCGGCGGTTTTCTCCGTGTGCTCCTGATTATTCTTGTCAATATTTTGGTGGTTTTCTCCGTGTGCTCCTGATTATTCTTGTCAATATTTTGGTGGTTTTCTCCGTGTGCTCCTGATTATTCTTGTCAATATTTTGTTGGTTTTCTCCGTGTGCTGCTGATTATTCTTGCTAATTTTATGATGGTTTTCTCCGTGTCCTCCTGATTATTCCTGACTAGACATCTGATGGTTTTCTCCGAGTGCTTCTGGTTACTGATGAGGAATTGATCTCTGCATGAAGAATTTTTTACTTAATGAGTCATGTCATTTTTTATTCAAGGTTGCATTTAATTATTGAAATTCTGCCAATAAATCAGCACTTGTAAATTTTTATCAGGTGGAAATTTAAAAAAAATATATCATTATTCAGTCAAATAATCTCTGAGAAATCTAAGAAGCACTAACAGGATGGACGAACTTTCTTCTCCTTGGTGTCTAGTGAAGCCTTCCTTCTTTTGCGATCGTTAGTGAGCATCCCGCATCCCACATAAAATAACTAATTAATATTCACCTGCAAGCAACACGTGGCTACATCTGTTGATGACAGCCAGAACTACTTGCATCAATTTGCTTTGCATTAGATAACCTAACTTTCACCACTGAGTGGTGCTATTGTAATCAGTTAGAGTCATGTAGTCTCGTAGCCATGTAGCCTCGTGTCCTGGAAGCTTCGTAGTCCTGTAGCCTCGCAGTCTCGTAACCCTGTGTTCTGGAAGCTTCGTAAACATGATGCATTGGAACCTCGTAGACCTGTAGCTACGTAACAAAGTATCCATGGAATCATATAACATAATGCTGTTGGAGCAGTGTGAGCAAAAGAGAAAATGCCGACGTAGACAGATGCGATAATTGGAGCCTTTTGAAGCATTTGGAGCCTTTTGGAGCTGTCAAGCATTTGGAGGCCGTTTGGAGCATTTGGAGCCATTTGGAGCTGTGTTAAGCATTTGGAGGCTGTTGGAGCTGTCAAGCATTTGGAGGCCGTTTGGAGCATTTGGAGCCATTTGGAGCTGTGTTAAGCATTTGGAGGCTGTTGGAGCTGTTGGAGCCATTTGGAGGCCGTTTGGAGCATTTGGAGCCATTTGGAGCTGTGTTAAGCATTTGGAGACATTTGGAGCTGTCAAACATTTGGAGGTCGTTTGGAGCATTTGGAGCCATTTGGAGCTGTGTTAAGCATTTGGAGGCTGTTGGAGCTGTTGGAGCCATTTGGAGGCTGTTGGACCTGTTGGAGCCATTTGGAGCTGATGAAGCTAAGAAGTAGTCAAGTACTCGTGTACACTTGTAGTCCTGTATTCTCGCAGTCTCGTAAACGTATGTTCTAGAAGCTTCGTATCTCTGTAGCCTCGCAGTCTCGTAAGCTTGAATACCCGTAGTCACGTAGTCTCGTTACCTCATGGCTCGTAGTCGCGTAGTCATGATGGCTTGGAGCCTCGTATACTTGTAGCTACGTAGCCAAGTAACCTCGTTGACTTGTAGCTATGTAAACAAGCAGTCATGTAATCTTATAACATAATGCTGCTGAAGTAGTTGGAGCTTTGTACACTTGAAGGTAGTTGGAGGAGTCTTGTACACTCGTAGAATTGTAGTCTCATAGTCTCTTAGAGTCGTAGCATTCTAACCAAATATCATTGGAGCTGATGAACCAAAAGGCCGTTGGAGCCAATGACTGTTGGAGGTAATGACTGTTGGAGCCAATGACTGTTGGAGTCAATGACTGTTGGAGTCGATGGCTAATGGAAATATAAACTGTTGGATTCATAGACTGTTGGAGAGATTATATCCTAACTTATCATTGACGATCGTATCCTACCAAGTTGAATGAACGAGAGAATGTGCCTCCTTTTCGTTAAATGAGCTTTCGTTTTATAGAATTTCCGTCCAAACGTGCTTCGTTTTCATTAAATGCTTGTCCTGCGCGAACGAAGCGTAGTCATTGTGTGTACATTGCATATATATTGTGTACATTGCGTACATTGCGTACATTGCGTGTACTTTGCGTAAATTGCGTGTACGTTCCGTTTCCTGTGTGTACTGTGTGTACATTCCGTTTCCTGTGTGTACTGTGTGTACGTTCTGTTTCCTGTGTGTACTGTGTGTACGTTCAGTTTCCTGTGTGTGTACTGTGTGTACGTTTCCGTTTCCTGTGTGTACTGTGTGTACGTTCCGTTTCCTGTGTGTACTGTGTAATCATTACATTTATTGTACGTAAATTGCATGTATTGCGCGTACATTACGTACATTACGTGTTGGAGCTGATGGAGCTGTTGGAGAACATGCAGCTAATGGTCAATTGAAGCATAGGAGCAAAATGTAGATGGATCTGATGACGTGAATTGTAGCTCTTGGAGCCTGGCGTATATTGGAGAGATCGAATTTTTTTTCGATCAAATGATCCTCTTTTTTAATTTTGTAGATTTGACTCTAGTATTATTGTACATGGTTCTTGATTTGACTAGCGTATTATTCCATACGGTGCATGTATATAAGCGAGTCCTAGACAGTAGATCGCTCAGTTTGTTACTGACGTCGGCGGTGTAAGGATCGTCTAGTTTGTTTCTTCTGGTGCATAAGTCGTGTCAATTATCTGTTCTTGAGACCTCGATGGCGTCTTTACCGTCTTTAACGTCGAATTCGATGGAGGTTGTACCGTCGACTACGGGAACCTTGACGACATCTACGACGGAGAAGGAGCAGATTCCGTTGACAACCACGGCGACAACACTGGAGGAGACTTCATCAGACGCGATACCACCAGCAGAAGAGACTTTAATGCCGGTAGTGCTGGCTGTGCAGGAAACCTGACGAACTTCGTTTCGCCCTCGATGGAGGCTTCAATGGATGCCGAATCGACAACAACTAACGAACATCGGTGTTGTTACTGTGACAAGATTTTCTCAAACAGCAGCAATGCTCGACGACACGAGAGGAGCGAATGTGCCAAGAACCTATATCGTAAAATGTTTGTTTGTGAGAAATGTCATAAGCAGTTTGCCAGAAAAGATAATATGAAAACGCACATGAAGGCATGCAAAGGTCCTGCTGTGTGGCAGAAAGTAAAGGTTTCGTCGCAACAACGATGCATCGATGTGCATAAGAGGATGCCTGGAAATGGTACTACTGTTGCAACGTCTGTATCTGGATCGGGTCTGAAAGGATCGTCTTCATCACCACGGTATCCTTGCAGCTACTGTGATACGTCGTTCGCATATTCCCATGATGCACGAAGACATGAGCGGAGCAAATGCACGAAGAATCCATCTCGCATGAAGTTTCGATGTGATGAGTGTCATGAATGGTTTACTAGAATTGATAATTTGCGTCGACATGCGAAAAACTGTAAAGGTGAAGTCCGTGTGCCTACTGCTGAACTACCTGCAGAAATTTCGACTCCTCGGTTTAGGTTGAAGGCTCGTGAGCGTACAAGCAAGAAAACCGATGTGCAGCAACCGATTGGTATGACGTCTGAACAGGAAAATAAACCTAAGACTGTGTTCGGCGCATTACAAGTGAACGATAATGGTTTCTACTTGGCGCAGTCTGCATTTCGTGGAACATTGAAGGACTACTATTATTTAAATACGTTAGAAGAGTCGAAAGACATTTGTAATTTTCTTGACGATATCAGACAGAAGATAATCAATCAGCTTACTGATGATGTAGCAACAAACGGACCTTTGAAATATAACTTGTGGTTGGACTGTATATATGGAAAGCCATATCCGTTCGATGACAAAGTGAAGAAGTGTGCATTCAAGACATCGGCTGCAGTAATTTACAGTTCTAACGATGTGAAGCAAACTGTTAAAAACGGTATCCAGAAACTCTGTCAAGAAGAGGTGGACTATGTCTGTAAAGGTTCTGGCTGGACTCTGTCTAGTATAAACCGATTGGAGCTAAGAATTAGTCATTTCACACCGCTGCGGAACTAAATGATTATAAGATTGCTGGCTTTCGCAAATGATCCTGTAGTAGAATAGACATTATGTAATAAATATTATGTTTGTAAAAGAACTTGTGGTGTTTAATTCCTCGAACCTGTTACTATTATGTTAAATTGATGTTATATTTAATTTTTTTGCATCGTCCTAGATCGTACCAAGGACCTTAGTCGACCTAATCGATCAGTATATAGATTACAAATTTATTTAATGCATTTTGGAATTTTTCCCGAATTTCTAGCTAAATAATTATGGATTTTCAAGATGGCGGCCAAATGACAAGATGTCGGGTGTCACAGCAATAATAAATGATTACTGCACTCTAGCGGATAAGAATTAAACTAACATGGCGTCAGCGCACTCTCGCCGACGATACACTGATGATGGCTTCCAGCAGACGAGGACAAGATGGCGGACATGACGTCATACTACCTGACGATATATTTATGCTTTGAAAAAAAAAAGTGGAGGGAGTCAGTATGCCTGCGTCCACCGTAGGGGAAGGATCGGTCGCCATTTTTAATTTTTCTTTGCCCTCACCGGGTTCGAACCAAGGACTCCAAACTCCGTGTCGTTAATGTATGATTTTTAAAAAAATTTTATTAAAATTTTATTATTTAAATTTTTTTATAATTTTAAAAAAAATTTTCTTTAAAATCGGTTAATGAATAAAAAAGTTAAAGATGGCGGCCGTAACGGAAATTGCAACGGTGACGTCATAATTCAAAATGGCGGATAACACAATGCCGGAATGTTCGAGAAAACGAAATGATGTCATCCAAGATGGTGGATCCAAGATGGCCGTCGGGGTCAAGGTCAAAGGTCAAGGTCACATCCTGATAGAGGCTTAACTGAGGCTTGAGTTAAGGATGCTTAAGCCTCTATCAGGACATTTCTAGCCGTTGGGATTTTTGAGGAATAAAACGGGAAATTTCCCCTCGAAATGGGAATTTTTCCCTCGAAAACGGGAAATTTTTTCTTAAAACGGGAATTTTTGAGTCATTTTGAGTCATTTTTGAGGAATTTTGAGGAATTTTTGCCGCCGTGACGTCACAAATCCAAGATGGCGGACACCGGCACCGGCACCACGCGCCAGCGCCAGATCTAGTTCCGGCTATTATATACTACTATGCCCCTAAACAGATAATCTCAGCTACGCAATAAAAAAATACCAACGTACAAGTGAACCCAACGATGAAACTAAACAGAATTATATTCTCTGCGATTGCTTGTAATGTGGTGTCTAGATTATCGGTTTATCATCATCATTGGGTTACAATTATGGCGCTGTGTTGTCCACAGTTGTTGTTTGTCAGTATTTGCTGTTTTCTTTTGCAGTCGTCTCGTCGTTATTAGCCCACTGTTTTCGTCTGAGCCGTGTTATTCTTCTGATTACTTCCACGGCATTCTCTGTGTTGTTTGTACATTTAACATTTGACATCAGCCGATTTTGGCTTGTTTACTGTTTGTTCGTGTATTTAACTTTTTTTTGGACGTTCTTGGTATTTCTTTATGGCATTGAGTGTAAAATTTTGCATCGCTTCAGGAAGCTCTGACCTTCCTGTAGACGAGCGAGCAGCAGGCCGCCCGCACCGCCATGCCCAGGGCCAGGTTGCCGCAGTTGCAGTGGTGCCCCAGCACGGCGGCCGTCAGCCCGCACAGCACCAGCCCCGCCGCGTGGCGGCTCGCCTCCCCCCACGAGCTGGTCGCGTCGGGCCCGAAGTGCTGCACCAGCAGCTTCAGCAGCACCGGGCCCATCACCCTGCGCGCACCACGCTCCTCTCACGCTGTGCCACGCATGCACAGTCCTCTATCTACACCAGCACATTGCCACGCTCTTCATACATAGTCCTCTATCTATACCAGCACATTGCCACGCTCTTCATACACAGTCATATCACTCTATGCGTTCTCTTCATACACAGTCCTCTCAATCTATACAAACTCATTACCTTGCTCTTCATACACAGTCCTCTATCTATACCAGCACATTTCCACGCTCTTCATACACAGTCCTATCACTCTATACCAACATCACACCGCGCTCTTCATTAACAGTCCTCTCAATCTATACAAACACATTACCATTCTCTTCATACACAGTCCTCTATCTATACCAGCACATTTCCACGCTCTTCATACACAGTCCTATCACTCTATACCAACATCACAACATGCTCTTCATACTCAGTCCTCTCAATCTATACAAACGCATTACCTTGCTCTTCATACACAGAACTCTCACGCTATAACAACATTATACCACGCTATTCATACACAGTACTCTCAATCAATACCAACACATTACCAAGCTATTCATACACAGTATTATCACTCTATACAAACATCATACCACGCTTATCATCCACAAACCTCTCACTATATGCCAACATCACACTACGATCTTTGTCGATAGACCTCTCACTCTATACATACAAAATTAATTCCAAGCTCTTCGTCCACATACATGTCACTCTACATACAACGGTACTCACACGCTCTTCATCCACAGCTCTATCTCTTCCACGATCTTCGTCCACAGACCCGTTACTCTACATACAACATTACGATCTCGCACTTCAGCCACGGATTTTTACATGATGTCATGATCACATTCTCAAACCACAGACCAGTGATTCTTCACACATCATGATCAACGACTCATCGGCAGATCTATCACTCTACATGCAAAATATATATCTCAATCTTCATCCACAGCCCTATCACGATATACATAAATCATGACAACGCTCTTAAGCCATTGCCATGTCACTATCCATACATCATGATCATGTTTTTAACAGACCAGAAACACTTCGTACAACAGTACGACCATGCTCTTAATTTGGATAACAACAGCAGTTTTATTATAGCCACATCACTATAGAAGCACCATGACTATAAACCTATTTCCCTACATCAAACATCACGACCTATAACTCAGCGAATATCATGGTCATGCTCTTCATACACAGCCTTCTTAATCATTAATTATGTTACAAACATTATGACAATGCTCTTCAAAACAACATGTCACTCTAGGTATTTACATCATGGCTAGGATATTCACAGGTTTATATATCGCGACGACGTCCTTCATCCTCAGTCATATCGTTCTACATGTAACATCATTACCAAGATCATCACAGCCCTATCAATCTGGATGTAACATTGCAACAACGATTTAATCAACAATATTTTCTTCATCCACAGCCAAATTAATCTATAGACAACATAAGACATATATTTTTTATGCGCAGTTCTTTAACTCTACATACGTACAATATCATGACGACACTCTAATTCCACAACCCTATCACTCTACATACATCAAGTCTAAAGTGTTCTTCAACAGCTCTAACAATTTTAACACTGACATATCACTCGTATATAGCCTTGATGTTCGTTCTCACACGCCATGTTGCTAGTTGAAGTGAAACTTCTTTGGGTGCGGTTAGAGTAAAAACTGAAGGCAAAATTTTAATACGTTTTCGTGAAACATTGTTTTGAAACGTTTCTGACATGAAAAGGACTGATAATAGGTACTTGGCCAAAGAGATATAAAGAGAACACTATGCTATATATGTTGAAAGGCTCGTTTCGTTTTCCTCTTTGTACGATGATTCGTCCTCCGCCAAAAATTTAGAACCAAGTGAGATAGATAAACGAAAGAAAAAATACAGTGTGTGTGCGCATGAGTTTGTTTCAGAAATTATATATAGATATCCTATACAGTCAGCTGTGAATGCCTGGAATTTTATATTTGCTGCCAGTGCGCTCGCGTTCCTCTTTGTTCAACCAGCAGCGTAGAGAGCGCTGTTGAGACAGCCCCTGCTTTCCCGCATATACAGCACTACCTGTTATGTATTTCATTTTTCGTTTAGAGATTTAGACTGTTCCAAATGACAGAATTGTTTGAAGAAACAGTAACACACACAGTTTTAATTACCAAAGAAGTTTCACTTCTATCACGTGCACTTAGTTACATGCGCTCTTTTTATTATATTGTATTTGTTATATTTGAGGGTTTATCTTTACATTTACCACGACAGCTCTTTTATATGTTATGTTTCGTCCAAAATTATCTCAACACATATTTAAAAATAGTATATATACAACGGTTTAAGTCACGAAGTGTTTATAATTATTATCAGTCCCAATAGGTAATATTGATAGGAAAAATATTTATTAAATACTTAGTTGGATAATTTTTCATCAAATAATAAATTCATTATAGCTTTTAGAAGAAATTTTCAGGAAAATCCCTTAATTAATCTTAATGACGAAAACTATAAATAATCTACTTTGCGTTTAAGACCGAGACTTATGTTAATCTTTTTCAATGTGATTATTGTCGTGTCCGACTTATAAATCAGCCTTTTTCCATTATGTATCTAGGTTTTTTCCAATTCGTTAAATAATTTTTACAACATTGTTATTTAAAAAAAATTGACAAATATTCATAGTCAACTTTTTCTGCTTGATGTAACATTAATTAAGTTTAATGTTATTTCACAGCTAAGAAATGTACTAATTTTATCTTTCTTTGTAACATTTTTAAAAAAAATTCTCTTTATTAATTAATAAAATCCAAACAAGAAAAAAATTAAATACGGTGTGTGTGTTTGATTTTTGAGTGTGTTTTGAACCCATCAGCTAATAATTTTGCATTTTTGTTGGCGTTAAATCTTTTTTTTACATTATTATCTGTCGAAATCGGATTTTAAAAATTTTGACAAGTGAATACCTACCAAAATTATAAGTAATAGTATTGCAGAGTTGAAACATTCCGGATTCAAAGTCAATTCTAATATATACTTTATGGAGTCATTATTTCATCTCCAAGATAAATTTTGTTAAATCATCTTTGCTCTGTGAGCTTGGCTACCAAGCGACGGGAGGAACTCACACAAACACACAGTTGTGAATGAAAAGCCCGCAGCCATAGAGAATGAAGCGAACGTGGAAAGTCCTCCAGATGGCGTTCAGCAGTTTGGGGCGTCTTTGATTGGTCCGCGAGTCCTCCAGCTCCGCGAACCAGTTCCTTGAAAAAAAAAAAATTGTTTGTCTGTAAAGTCGGTTTACGGACGATAGTTTAACGTGACGTCATAACAAAACATTGATGAAATTATTGCATACTTTTATGAATAAAATTTAATAATTTTTATTGAATTATCACTATTTTGTATGGATACAAAGAAGGAGTGAAATGAAATCTACAATTTAATTGATAAATTTACTTTTATTTGCACTCATTAATTCAAATATTTTTATTACTTTAACGAAGAGATTATTTTAACTATAACTTTTATACATGTTTGCTATTTAACTTCTTCCAATCTGTGTTATTCTGTTAAGTATAGGACGATGATAGGAAAAGTAGGAAATGAATGGGAGTGTTTCCAGTTTAATGTGCCTCGAAAAAGTCAAATCGAAGGTTGTTCCAATCGAGTGGAAGAGAGATAGATGCGGCGCAAGCGTACAAAGAGCGTAACGGGACAATATGTCATCCTTTTTCGTGCGTGCAGCCGGCGTTCATCGATTTATTAGGCGTTGTAACGTCAAAAAGCAATGTCCTGCTGAGATGTACTGACAGAAGGAACTCAACCGAGGCAGAGTCCAGCAATAAACAGCCTATAATTCTCACCACAGAATCTAAGTTCCCCCACGTAATATCGTTACGGGGATGCTATACTGTCGAAAATTTTCACCTTAAATTTACGAAGAATACTGACTTTCAAATTATTCAGGGATTTTCGTAAGTTTAAGGTTTATTTTAAAAACAATTACGTACTGAGCTTTCTCATTTTTAACGTAAATCAGCAATAATAATCTTATTTAATAACAGTACGCTCGGAGTCATTTTTAATATACAGTAAACACTTTTTTTTCTTTTCTTTCCACACTTGTGTTCAACCTGATTGAGGTTAATTCTACTACTGGTTTGGAAGACCAATCTTTTAAGTTTGGCACACTACATGGTTCCGCCGCTATATAGCAGTGGGGTTAAAACAGAGTCACGTATTCATTTGTTTTAATTAAAATTTATTAATAATTTTAGAACTTTAAATTAAAATATTATATGTGTTTAAAACCTTCCAATACTTATGGTTTTTGAGTTACAAAGTATTAATCTCTCTCTTAGTGTTTTTAAATTTTAAAGTATGCCTAGTGTTGTTTTACGTCCATGTACTAAACCGGTGTACGGAAACTGCAATGCTAACATTTCGATATAAATAACTCCCTTATAGGAAAAAATAGTATAATTATGCAACCGAAAGATCCTGAAACTAAACAAGTTAAACATAATTTATTATTTGTGTGAAATCAACTTTCATATTTATGATTGTAATAAAAAATACACAATCACCTTAAATACCATCCTCACTTCCTGGTTACAGGGGCGTTAAGCACTGAGCACGCTGCATTAAGGGTAGGTTTACAATTTACTGCAAATAAAAATCACCCTAACCATGCAGATTTCTTTACATAAATATCGTAGTACATTCCTCTGTTCTTCCTTGCTCTGTGCTCGGTTGCTGCGACAGCGCACCTAGCGGCAGAATTTTTCCCAGTGCCTAGCTGCCCGTAAGAAACCCATGTTTACTTCCTGGCCTGTAGTGGAATTAACCTTGCCCTGGCTTTGGAGAAAACACTGAACTCAGAAGTCGGCATCAGACGTTGTTTGTACAAATATCCGGTTATCTGAGAGTACGAAGAACCCTTCGATTATTTGAGGTTAATTATTCGTTGGAAAGGCCCTAAATTTTAACTGTTATTTCTATCAGTGAACAGACGAGGCAGGCCTGTGTTGCGAGGCTGTTAGAGACGAGGCAGGATTGTGTTGCGAGGCTACTAGAGACGAGGCAGGCATGTGTTGCGAGGCTGCTATTTACGAGGCAGGCCTGTGTTGCGAGGCTGCTAGAGACGATGCAGGCCTGTGTTGCGAGGCTGCTAGAGACGAGGCAGACCTGTGTTGCGAGGCTGCTAGAGACGAGGCAGGCATGTGTTGCGAGGCTGCTAGAGACGAGGCAGGCTTGTGTTGCGAGGCTGCTAGAGACGAGGCAGGCCAGTTTGTCCGGTGCGCCGGCCAGCCGGAGGTCCATGGGAGGCCTCTCCTCACGGACAGTGACGACTGACCGTCATCGGGGAAAGTGTGGCGGCGCGGGATAGTGAGCAGTGCGAGGCAGTGTGTTGGGAGCGACTTGGGTCCTCTACTAACAGCAGAGAGAGCCACTGTCGAGCCGAGTTCCAGCGGGGAGAGTGAACAGTGGACTCGTGAAAGTGTCATTTATTTGAAGACAGACATTAAAATGGTTATAATTTAATTACAAATGTAAAAACTTACTAGTAAATAAAATAGCAAGCAATAAATCATCTTGGCTTTTATTTTCTGAACTATGAAATAAAGGTAATGTATGTATAAAGTAAAGTATCTGAGTCCATGTTAACCCAGGTTCCAAAAGTACCAAAACATTCGCCCAGAAGTACTAAATATAACATGTCCATTAATGAGATGAGAACATGAAAAGGGAAACACTTAAAGACTTTCATACAAGCGTGGAACTACTCTCTTTAAGTGAGTAGTGTCCTTAATTATTTTTCTTCTAACACGTCGTGTCTTGCACATCATTTTTAATGAATTCATAATATAACCATATGTTATTTATCTAAAAAAAATTGTTTATTTTTTATTTTGATAATGGTTTTAATAAAATAAAAAGGCAACTTTTTATGTCAGTCCTAGCAGGTACTGAAATCATGAAATCATGTGGTACACAGTTTGGGAACAACTTTTGGCATGTAGCCTTCGTCTTAAAACACTTTATTTTCGTTATAAATTTCATAAAGCGATAAAAATTAGTGTTCCAAAAAACATGGAATAACTTAGGTTTCAATGGTTTTTGAAAAGCTTTATTTTTGTTTATTTAATTGAAAGATATCCTAAAAATAAACCTTTTAAGAATAAGAATACAAACAAACGATTAATTTAAAACTACATACCGTATTATTTCATGCTAAACACAAGGACTGACATAAAAAATTGCCATAAATTCATAAAAAACAAACACTCTCGCAATGCTGATTATACCCTTACATGCCCCACCTCGTGCGTATGCAACTACCGCGCTTCGAAGGAAAACAGAAACTGAATCTAATATGTAAAATAATTTTCTTAAAAAAAAGTATATCATAAAACCGAGATAAACGGGAAAAAATATAAATCAAAGACGCCATATTTTGTAAATGCCTTCAAGATATGCAATTTTTCAAACCAATAGCTTGTCGATATTATAACAAAGATGATAATGACAGAAATACAGGATTACGATCCGAAAAAAAGAATGAGACATTAACATTACGTTACCCGTTGCAATTGAGACGAATAAAGAATCATAAACAATGCTACAGGCGTTGTTATGGAGACGAAGAAAGAATAAACAGTGCAAGAGCCGTTGCCGTGGAGATCATCGGAAAAACGTTCGTCAAAATCGTTAAAAAAAAGTATTTCGAAACACAAAAAATTCTTCAGGGGGCCATCAGACGCCTCCCGAAGAGTCCACGTGCCAAGTTTCAGGCTCCAGGCCTCGCCGTCCGTAGTGGCCTGTGATTGGCTGGAGTCTCCGGCCAATCACAGCACACCTCGCGCAGCCGAGGCCAGACCCCAACCCAGTGGATGGCGAGAAAATACTGCCTATGCTGTTACATTGCGCTGGGCAGATTGTTCTTATATTTGGTAATAAATATACCAGCACAATACACACATGTATGCTGACAGTTCACACACCTATATTAAGCTATATTACATCCCGTTACAACATCTTTGCTAAATAAAAAGCGTAGGAAGTTGAGGCTAGGGACTCGTGATGAAGGACCAGGTAATTACGCAAACTGCCGACTGCCTTTTTGCTGGTTACAAGTGACCTGACGCTCTATCCACTCCTGGGTGTGTCCCGATGCACCAAATCACGGTTTTTTTATTTAAATTAATTAATCGTAGCTCATGAAGCGTAGATGTTGTTGCTAAGGATTTTGCAATGACAGATTGTGATAATTTCGCTAACTGCCTACAACCATTGACAGGCGACAGGTGACCTGACGCTCTATCCATTCTGGAGTGAAGCCCGATGTAGCAGATCGCAATTGATTAACGTAATTAAATCCAATTATGTCTAAACAAGCGTACACTAAATCTTTAGTTTAAGCTACACGAGCTGGCTGGCAGCCTGGCGGGAAACGAAGAAAGTCGCCCCCAACAAACTAGTAACTCCCAAAACCAATACGGACAGAAATGTCCTAGTTCCCGCCCATTGCTTAGTAGTTTATTTCTAATCTGCCCAACTCTTCTTCCGGAACCATTCCTCTGTTTCCTGTGACCAACCTGCCTGATATTAATGCATGATTTTTGCATCCCACATGAAAGTGCCCAGGGTTTTCCCTGTGTCTATGCAGGTTTTACCTGGGCCCAACTTATCTAGTTTTAGTCTAGAATAGTCAGTGAGGGGAGTTAGTCATGGCGCCCATCGCTGCCATGGCTGGCCAATCCGCTCCTATCACATAATGCATGCTACCTCTCCTGAATGGCTTAAACCCTGCATGATTAGAGCATATAGGCGTCGGCCTGAGACGCACTTAGATCTCCCTAACCCAGACCCCTCCAAAATACTCTTAGATTTTAGTTAGGTTAGGAAAACTATTAACAGTATTTTTTCTCGTTCGTAATTTACAAGCGGATCCAATCTGTTAAATTAAGTGAACAGTTGTCATTGACAAATTGAGTAGGTAAAGTATATGTTGTAAAGAATATTGAGATAGAGTTAAAAAAAAATCTAGTAATACGTATCCTGAAACTGAAGGTAGTTTCTAAAATTTGCTTGATTCAGTGGTTAAGAAAGAATTCTATGTTTTAAAATTTTTGGCCCAAACGAAAGCTGGTGCTTCGCCAATAATGGAGATTTAAAGTGACAAAACATTTATCTTAATGTCATGAAGCTTACGCAGTTACCGAGAGTAACATTTGAAAACATTTTCTTGAACAACCACAACATTTAGTAACAATGTGCTCTTAATGGCATTTTTTTTTGTTTCGAAGTTCCACGAGTGAATACCAGGTCATGCAAACAGCCCAATATTGAAGGAAAACTGCATGTCCTTGGATGTCCTTTAAGACTTCGGTCACGACGTTTAACTCACCGTTCAAGTTTGTGTCCCAGCACTATGGACTTGTGGACAGGCAGCGTGTCATACAGGTCGGAGTAGTCCAAATCCTTCTTGGTGCCCTTCCAGAAGAGATCTTTCAGCCACCTACCGACATCATATAGTCACGATCGTCCAGGGTTGGCTTATTTAAACCACAATCGTTAAACCACGGTTTAAACCATAGTTTTAATCAAGTGTTTTTTTTTCTTAAAAAAAAAACATTTTTAATATATCTATAAATAGAATATTTTAACAAATTTTAACGAAAAATCTAATTCCACTCTAATAAAAAAAATAGTTTTCTCATTAATGTTTCTTGTGATTTACGGGAATAATTATATACTGGTCAAGATCTTATCATTAAAATTATATGGATATGTTGTAACTTCTAACCAGCTAAATAATACTCTAATATTAAACTAATTAGTAAATTTTAGTCAAAAGTGTAAAAAAAAAGAGGATACGAATAAATTTATTATCAAAAAAATCTTATTTTGTGGGAAATACCAGACTGTACTGTATGTAAATGCCCATTCTGTTGGAAAAACTCATTCTATGCAGAATTATCATACTGTGGGGAAATACCTTTTTCTGTGGTTATGTCCCTGACAGATGTAAAGATTTGCTAGACTTCAATTCTTTAATGTTACAAGTTTTCTGGTTGAACAAGATTGGCAGAAAGCAGGATGTTGTATGGCTTTTCAAGTGAACATGCTGAGAACTAAAATAACTTATGTAATAAAAAAGCGAGTTTAAACAAAAAAATTGTTTTGAACCAAAAAACATTGATTGTTTGGTTTAAAGAAAAAATTACCAACCCTGCGATCAGCACAACAACGTTATCGGAACTATACGACCATGGTAAGCTCGGACGATCGTTGGCTTTCAAAATGCACAGATGTTAACATCCGCGCAAGAGACCCCCTTGCATGCATGCACACACGTAAATATATTAGAGTCCGAAATTTTAAATATGCTGGTGAAAGTTTTCGAAGAGTTATCTGAAATATTAGTTGATATGAAGTATCAAGTATTAAAAGTAAAATTCGCAATGAATTTTATTTTAATGCAATTGCTTCACAGAGTTGAATCTAGACATCAAATACACTGACAACCGAATCTTTCATTCGTGAGTTGAGAGTCACACATACATCTGGCATGTATTCGTTTGTAAATTCAAGTTAAAAATCGTCTTAACTGTTCACTAAATAACCCTGGTGACACTTTTGGCCGGACACATGACCATTCACAATTAGCGCAACATGAACGATGGCGCTTAAATGCTTTCAGCCAGCGTCCGAAGTGCCTCAAGCACTGAATCAATTATACAAACCAGAAAACCAGCAGCGAAAGTGGATTTGCTGTCAACTTCGGGTTGACGTCATGATTTTTTCCTTGCTCCATCTCACACTCGAGCGCGGTGCCAGCAAGTGGCTTCAACGTCGCAAACGCCTGCAAACAATAATGATATGAATATTCCCATATTAACATAAAAATGCTACAGAACATGCAAGGCAGTGTAGTTGTAGCTGTAATTTGTCTATCGAGGACGGGGTAGTCTGGAAAAACCTAATATCCATTCACATGTATTCATACGTCCACATTTTAACATTTTTTTCTGTTTTATAAGTTAAAGGCATGTATGTTACGTTATGGTATGATATAAAACTAATTTTATCGCAAAAATTATTGTTTCTTTGGGGGAGGGATAAGTTTTTGTATTACTAGGTGATCGTAACTTAAATGAAAGATTCGTTAGGTTAAGTCAATAACATTAAAAATATTATTTTATGCTCACAAAATTGTATTTTTAATTTTATTTTAGACTACGAAGTTGCACGAGCGTAGCGGTGAACTTCGTAATGTTCGGGAGTGTTCAGGTGTTTCTAGCTCAATGAGTCAAAGGCTTACCGGTCAATTCATTGGCTGCGACAGAACCGCGAAGGGGGGAGCAGGAGGTTTCCCCACCGTATGGCTGCCACCAGCGAGGATCCACGCATATTTAGAACCACACTACTTAGAACAGTCATAACTTATAATTCTCAAATTTATAATGATCGTAACTTATAAACACGCAACGCTGCTCACGCAAATTAGAAACGTCGTAGGTAACTTGCAAAACCATAACTTAGAACTGTCATACATTGGAAACACGTAACTTAAAAGCACACAACGCCAAACAACATACCTCACAAACTGTGTAACTTAGAACTACCACAACTTAGAAACACACGTAACAGAACTGTTCGAATTTTGAAACACGCGAGTTTGTAACATACAACGACGAATCCCATAACATAGAAATGATAAAACTGAGACAATAATATCTCACAAGTAATACTGCTTAGAAAATCTCAATTTCTGACTGTCATAACTTAGAAACGTACCCAACACCCTGAAAAACTCTGGTTTGTAGGATTGTGGTTAAACGAATTGTTTTATTGATTAATGAGTTGTATTCAAAAAATTAAGTAATGCATGTCAAAGGCTACGCACAAACGATTAATAAAAAACTGTACACCTCACGATTACACGATTTTGACTCATGCTAGAGTTGACATAATAATTTTCCTTCATGTTTCTAAAAACTATTAAATAAATATTAATTTGTTCATAAAATATCTTATAAACAATTAACGATAGTAACATGAATTTATTTTAAATAAAAAACCAAACACGAAATTATGGAAGCAAATATTTAAGGATAGCCCCCCTTTAAGTTGCGCGCGTGAGGAATGAAATGAGAGTGAAACGATGTTAAATCTTAGCGTGTGAATGTTTTTATGTTTTGTTATTGAAAAGGTCAATATGCCCCTAAATAAACTCTAACACTGACTGACAGACAACTCATAGCGAAAACCGGTGGATCTAGAGTTTCCAAATTTGGAGGAAATATTTCTTGAGTACCCTAGGGGTGCACTAATGTAGGATGTTTTTTGAAATTCCATCCCTAAAGGAGTGGAAAATTGTGTATGAAGAGAAATGCCACTAAATAACTTACTCATCACGAATTATTAGGAGCTATATAACGTACAGATTTGACATTTGGAACGTGTATTACTTTTGTGACTTAGACATCCGCCAAGAAAATAATTTACAAAAATCAACTCTCAGGGTTTCTGGGGCGTTAAAGATCAACATTTTCCTGTTTTTCAACGCTATTGCATTGTCTGTGTTTTCTTCTTTTCCATGACAACGGCTATAGCATTTTTGATGCTATATACGTTTCCTGGCGACGTATTTTACATTGTAATTCTTTACTCACTTTCAGATATTAATCAGGTACCAAGCGGGTTGCGAGGGCAACAAAGATTAAAATTTTTCCGTCTTTCATGTGTACGTCCTTTAGACTTGAAACTCTACAGGGATATTCTTAATATTACTTACATACTCATAAACTGAGCACGGGGTTTCGAAAAATCAGCTCCCAGTAAGATTTTTAGGTGCGATAAAATTAAACATTTTACTTATTTCAACAATACGTTCTACAAAATTTTACGGCGTGCTAAAGATAAAAATGTCCCGTTCTTCAAGTATATTTCCTACTGAGTTGAAACTATGCAGGGATGTTTCTTATATTTCATAGCCATCAACTATGACCGAGGTTTTCCGAAAATCAGCTCACAAGGGATTTTTAGCCCGGGTAACGCTGGGGAATTCAGCTAGTATTGTATACGAAGATTTTTAAAACAATTTAATTGTTTGAATAAGTATATGCACATTCTTGTTTATAATATTTGCAATTATTTGAATTACATGCTACCTTTATTTCTTCAAGTTACAGCTAAATTTAATTCTTTGTGCACTGTAAATTATTTTAGGAACTGCTCATTTAAATATAAGCCAGAATAAAAATTTCTTTATACACTTTTTTTAAGCTAAATATGTTAAAAATAACTCTGCTCCATACTTTGACTAAAAATATGGAAGAACAGTGACGGGATTCAAAGATAATGAATAAAATTTCATGATCCTTCCCACTCCAACTTTATATGTAATAATATTTGGGTCGCCCCTGATTTACTACAGATAAAGTGATAGTCAAATCACGCCGTATAAGAGCAGTAATGCAAATTCCATGTGCAAATGTGTCCAATATTCTCGATTTATATATATATATAAACATATAGTATAACTTACATTAGTGCATAAGTTTCTAATATGACATGTACATATTTTCAAAGTCCTATCTAAATACAGACAATAAGAATTCATGGAATGGGAATTTTGATAATTCTTAGGACATTCTCTATTGAAATTTTTCCATCTCATGGGAAATATTCAAAAATGCAAAACTTAGAAACCCTGGACAACACCGCAGACAGATGGATTCAACGATGAAACTAAACAGGTATTATGGACCACACAACGACAACAAAACAAACTAACACAAACTTTAAATGCCAGAAAGCACAAGAATCCTGTCAAAAGAATTCAGTCTTTAAAAAATAAAAGCGTTGACGAACACAGTGGGCTAACAACGACGAGACAGTTTCAACAAGAACAGTAAATGCAGAAAGACAACAAACCTAGACAACACAGCAAACATGCGAATACAACTATGAAAATAGAAAGGCATTATAGAAAACAACTACAACAGCGCCGACGAACACAGTAGGATTCCTATGACGTTTCGGGAACTGGCATCTGTTCCCGTCAATAGGCACAAACAGAGGGTTTGACATCGTTGGATCCATCTGTTCGCTGTTGCCAAGGGTTTTCTTATTTGGCATTCTTGAATTATTTCCGTGAAAACCAGTGCAAAACTGAAGTGGCATATTGTCCAAAGAATAGGATTGAATTAAGAAGGCGCATTATTTGCCAGATTCTCATTTTAAAATTTCCTTTTGCGGAACCAATTTTTTATAAACGTTTCATGAACTCATATGAACATAACATTTCTGGAAACTACAAAACTGTGTCCAAGAATATTTTTGCTCCGTCTGGCAACAGCGCACACCCAAACAAGGACAGCGTTAGTGGCAGGACTCAGGGACGTTGCCAGGATTTGTGAAGAAGGGGTTCCATTACACCATTGAAACCTTTTTTTATGAGTAAGTTTTCTTTATAATTGATTTCTAAAAGAAAATTGTCACACTTTAATCTCAGGGAACAGTAGACTTTTAGGAGTCTATCGTTTACACATAGAAATGTACGTAATGAAATAGCTTGAGAGAAGAAAACTGAACCTTTTTTTTTAAATCGTTTTAATACTTTTTTTCTTTAGTCATTTGTTTGATGATGTCGTCAAAACAAGTAACATATACATATATATTAATTTTATTTAAAACATGAAACACGATTTTCAAATTTGTATGAAATACATGCTTACAACTAACACGTGTGCAAAACAGCATTAAATAGAGACTCCCTGCCGCTTCTGCGTATGAGGCAAGTTGGGCTAGTTGTGGGAGGAGATTACATAATATATTGTAGCACACTTTAAGGATTACAAAAAAAGAGCCCTCTGTAACCTTATGAGGCTTAGTTGCTGTAATTTTCTTATTCTGTTGTCAGGGGGGTTGGACAAGGGGGGGAGTCAGGACAACGTGGACCTTGGCTACGTCCCAGCAGGAGTCGTGTATTGCAAAGAGAGAGAGAGAGAGAGTGAATGCAAGCAAGGGCGTAGCCGGGGGGGGGGGGGGTAAGTAAGGGTTTAACCCCCCCCCCCTTTAGCACCAAATCTTTAATTAATTTCTTATTCATCATATAACAAATTTCATATTAAAATTAATAAAAAAATTTACCATTACAATATTTAAATTTAAGTACCGAAAACTGCTAAAAATAGCACTATTTTACACCTTAAAATCCAAGTTTTCCCGGGGGGTGTCCCGCTTTAATACGGGGAAGGGCCATGCTTCTTAACACCCCCCATACACAAATCCTGGCTACGCCACTGAATGCAAGTGACACCGCACAGCTCCACGTTAGCGGGCACAACGGGAGGAGGAGGCCTACTCACGTGAACGTTCCGTCCTTCCCTCGTCCCAGGGCAACCGATCACTGGACGTCCCGCGCCTCCGGGGCTTATCTCTCACGGGCGACGCCAGGGGAGATAAGCCCGAAGAAGCTGCCTGCCGATAACGCCCGCAGCGACGCCGCTGCCACGTCATCCACTTCTGGGACGACCGGCAGGTGACGAGGGCGGGGCCTCCAAGATTAACTTCCTGGATGGGGGCACGGAGCTACGGCGTGCAAGGTTATTACATACAGTATGTGACGCATCCTGTCATTAGTTTGCAGTGGGCATTCAAATGGGCGTTTACTTTCTCTTTCCTATGCACGATTTCTGCTGAGAGTTCTTCTGTCCTTGTTTCGGTGTGTTGGATTCCCTGATGCTCGCCGTTGAGCACAAAAGATTTAGACACAATTTTGTAATGGAATGAAAATTTCTTTAATCTCTTTCAGAAAAAAAAGTGTTTTTAAGGTAGAATTTTGGAATGAGAATTGTGGAAATACATTTTCCTGGTGTAGTTATAATAAGATGTAATTGAAAGACGCCATCTTGGTTTCAACCGTGCGAAGCACTCGGAGTACATCAGCAGAAATCACGCCAGGAATAATCAGGAGCACATGGAGAAAACTAACCAAAAAATGAAAGGAATATCAGCAGCAGTCGGAGAAAACCTTTCAAATACTAACAGGAATAATCAGGAGCACATGAAGAAAACCAAAGCACGTTTTCCTAAATCAAGATAATTAAATCTAAAAAAATAAACAATGAAAAAATTAAAAAAATTACAAAATAAAGAATTCTGGCTTGTGCTAGAACTGTATCCTCGCTGAATATGGGAGAGGTTCACTTGTTGGCAGAAGCTGTTATTTTATTTATTTTTATACCTCTTTCAATTTTGTTTTGTAATTTGTTTCTAGTAGGTAGGTGGCATTATTTAACAGTCTAAATATGGGTTGCATTTTACCCATCTATATATAGTATTAGTAAAAATTTTCGCAAAAAAGAAAAATTAGGGGCAAACATTATTTTACATCAAGTATTTATTAAAATAAATAATAAGTTTTAAAAATGTTTTTGCTTGTCGGTTCTTTTGGTAATCACTTAAACACTAATTAATGTATTTTCAAGAATATTTATTTTTTAATAAAAACTCTTGCTATCTCAAACACTGGGAGTTATGTAATTACGAAATCCCGTCCCTTGAATAACAAAATATTGTAATAACTAACCATAGCTCTGAGCCTAATCAAGCCCAATTAAGGTTGTTTGTAACAAATATTAAATACGTAATAATTACCAAATTCATTTTACTATATTTTTTTGTGATTCCGCCCGTGAGAGGTGAGAGCAGGGTAATTTTAGTTTAATAAAGTTAAAAATTATATCTACCAATCTACCAGAGCTGTAAGCATATTTACTGTAAACGTAGGCTACCATGCATTTTTCATGTTTCTCATCTCAATAGCCAGGCTTTTTTTTACTCTTATTTATTTTTTGCAAAACTAATAAACATTTTAATCTGCTTTTTTAATATGGATCTGAAACCATTCCAGACAAGTTAATATGATGTATGTTAATTATTTCCTCTTGGAGAAAGAACTGAATTTTTCATCCAGCTGTCAGATCTACTCACCTAACTAGCTAAATTATAATTGACGAGCTAATGCAATGTGATGTGTGCTGCCTACTCAGTGGGACAGACCGGTAAGAAGTTAATTGTAAAACATATCAAGACTTTATTGCAGCGCTGTGGCATAGGTGCGCTGCTGAGCGAAGGTAAAGACTACTCTTGGTGACGTCACGAACTTGAAAACAGACCCGGAGTCTAGAGGGTGTTGCCGAAGGCCTCTCAAAGTCTACGGCCACCACTGGCTCTGAATACTTTGAAGGTTTAGCGGAACTTCTTTGTAGCAAAGAACTGGCTGTTTTTGACGTGAAAATGTTTTGCCGAGGGGGCTGAAATTTTCGAGCGTTACGAAAATTCCGATCGCATGAGAAGACTAGTAAGGTAAACAATTGGAGGGGGGGGGGGGAGGGAACCGCGAGAGGAGGAGAGTGTGTCAGTGGCGATGTCACTCCAACGCATGCGCTTGCGGTCGAATGGGAAGACGGTATAAAATGCGGGGGGGGGGGGAGGGTTAGTTACGTAACGTGACATGCTATATGCTAGTTCTAACTGTTGGAAGAGGAGACGGTAAGAGAGAGATAGAAATGACGCAGCAGTAATGCTACGGAATTATCGTAACGCTGCTTGTGTTCATCTACTCCTCAGTTTTCGTAACGGCTAATGATTGACGCTACCATATTTCTTTTCTTTTATTTAGAGTTAATACCATTTATTTATTTGTGTGGAAAAGAGATATTGATGTGTGCGATTAACTTAATACCACTACTACCAGGTACGGTAAAACAATTCATTCTGTATTATTATCTAGGAATTTAGAACGTAAATCCCAAACTTTGTGTCTTATTTTGAAGATCATAGGCCAATTGTGACTTTGTTAGACACTGAAAATTCTGCTGATAATGAGTCATAAAACATGAGAAACTAATTTATATAATTTATTCACGTTTATGTCGAATTAAATAACGAATTCTTTGTCAAATATATTTGGAAACATTAACTTTGAAATTTTTTCATTTGAGATCATGGCCGCATCTTTATAATTTTATCTCTTGCTCAATTAAAAAATACTAATCATTTATCTCTATCTACACCTGATAAGCAAGAAATTTATCTTATGTCGCGCGTGGACTCAACTCACACTCACACACATATATATTTTTTAATAATTGTTTGTATAAGTTGCCATTTAAGATGGTTTTACAATTGGAAATTAATAGTTAAGAATTAGTTGTATAATTAATATGTGACTCTCTGTATACTTGTTGAAAGATTTGTGATTGTCGTGTAGGAATTTTGACGGGTCGTGTGTGAATCATATATTTACTGAAGATTTGATAGAAATGGTTATATTTCATATTTTTCCTTGATAATTGTGTAAAGCACAAATCAGAGCACAATATAATGTGTTTTTGGCACGAAATAATGTTTCGGTAGGAAAACAGATTATGAAGTAGTTTTAAAGGAGTACGAAATACGGAATTTTGCTAAGAAATGTTAAGATACTTAGAAGAACAGTGCACAAAACATTTAACATAACTCTGATTGGAATATTTATTTTGTTTTAAGATTTCTGAAATTGATTATTATTCATATATTTTTTAACTGTAAATACATTTTATGCTGGTTTGGAATATATTATATTACAGTACATGAACTAGGATTTATACTTTAAGGTTAAATATATTCGATTCTGATTCGTGCACGGTTACGAAAATATATTGTTGCAATTTTTAGGTTCATTCGTAGTCATGTTTATGATATTTAAAGTAGGTATATAACCAAATTTACCATGGATAAAAATGTTACGTTGAATAAATTATCAATCAGCAATGATTCCAAACCGAAATGCACTAAAAAATGCAGACGATACCTACGAATACAAAAATTCAACTTAAATAACATGGCTGCTTTCTCGCCTATTTTTATTGGCTGGAATTAAGACCACTAATTCAATAATAAACTGTACATTCCTCAACCATATGCCTTCCTGCATGCAGGTAATAAATTTCACTTCTTTAAGCCCATTTTATGTTATTTATTGGATGCATCAGTTAACTTAGCCCTGCATTAACTGGCTGCAATTGTGTAAGTGACAACCCGAATTAAACTTACTACCTTTTAACCCGTTACCTGATATCATTAAGTCTACAACACTTTTTAAAAGAAGATTTTACTCTGTACAGTCCAATCTGTGATTTTAATTTCGTACTGATATATATTTGCACGAGGCGAGTTATTTTTTGACGTGAAACAACTTTCAGTTCGGTAAGTAAGGAGCCACTTGCTAAAACTGCATGCAACGAAAACATATCGCCTCGGTGATGACTGATAGCTCTATGACTACGTGCCAAGGGCTATTCATTTATATATCGTTCAGTTGAGCAAAGTAGCCATTACTCGTGACCTCTGACTCATGCAGCTAGATGGCGCCAGCGCCGCGTGACATGTCGCATTTTGGGCTAAAAAATAACACTTACAATACTTTCGTTTGCTTATAACTAGTCAGTACGTCAGTACGTATACAGATGAAGACGAAAGAGTTGTGTTTGAATTCGTAGCCCTCTAAGTATGTCAATTATTAATATAATTAATATTAAGTGCCCATCAAATAGTTACTTCAGCTATGGTGCCTCCTAGACGTCAGAAACAGCGGAAAGCGGCAAAAACCTAGTTATGCAATATTTATACAATAAATAAACTTAATGTGTATATGTCATTTGGTTTCATTCATTTCACTATTTACCTGTACACCCCTCTACCTTACATCTCTTTGAGCCGAGCATAAGATGTTACACGGAAATAAATGCGGTAGCGTATCTGATACCACCCTACCCTAAGTTTTTTCCAGTGCAACACTCGCTATGCGAACTATTTATATATAGACATATATACTTATGCGTCTGTCGCAAATCTTGGAAAAGAACATTTTTGCGGAGCAGTGTTTTAAGTCGGACTCCCTTTCATTTACTAGCCGATTGGACTCTAAGTTTTCTTTAAGACTGGTTAAACACCGTTGAGGGAGTAAAAAAAGGTCCTGATACCGAAAAAGGTGTACGTATTATCAACGTTTTACTAATAACATTAAATAATATTTCATGATTACAACACATTAATGCATTTAATATAGCTGTCAAGGTTTCAGCTCATCTAACTTCAACATTCTACGTCGATTTCACTGTGAAAATACAATTTAATTACCTTAAGTCCTTGATGATAATAATAATAATATTACAACATTTACGTTAAAAATAGTATGGGCTGGCAAATAACAGCATCGTAAGGATTACAGGAAACAATATTCCGGGCTTTTTTTTAAAATCAAGAGCCGTTTCAATACTAAGTAGTCACTATAATTAAGTTTATATTAGTCGGCTAATTAAAACCATTATCAAGAAAAAACTTAAATGAAAATATTGAAGCCCACTAAAAAAAAAAACTATGTGCCTCTCCACAGAGTAAATTACGTGAAGAATTAACATCATAAAAAAAATTGAAACCGATAATTATGCCTTTCAGAAAATACAAGTTACATACATGAGACCCAAACTTTATTTAATTCAGAAAAAGAATTGAAACCGGTATTTAAGATTCTCATAAAATTTAATTTACAGCAGTATGCGAGGCTCAATACAAGTTAACAACCCCAAAAAAATTATATATTAAATAATATAATGCGGTTATTCCAAGTATTATTACTCGCCTCCAATTATTAGTCGTGACGCTTCTTGACACCAGAAGCGAGTATGGGGACTCGCTTCGCAGACTAACGAGGCCAACGAGTGGACATCATCTTCATCATCTTGTTGCGGTTGATTTACTTACTGGAAGAAAATATTCGCATCTCAGCGAAGTAGTCACCATACTCCTGAACTAAGAAGTGCAGGCTACATACAATAATTACTTGTTTTCATCTTCATGTACCTATATAAAATTAAAAAATAAATCAACTATTTAGATTTTAAAAAAGTGTTGTTTTATTTATCATTATATGATTTCTAACTTAATACTCTGTTCTCGTAGTATTCTGTCGTATCCTACAATCATATCCCGCCGATCGTATCCTACCACATCCCGTGATCGATAGTATATCTGTGACAAGATCATGTCCCTGTGACGAGATCGTGCTCCTGTGAAGAGATCGTATCCCTGTAATGAGATCGTATCCTTAATGATATGAACTTTTCTTAACAAAATGTGCGTCCATTTCGTTAAAGCTACGTAGTCCAGCGCTGTAGTCAGGACTGAAGATTTTTTGTTTCAGCACCTCTTGGTATTGTATTAGTGTAGATCCATACAATTAGGTCTGACAGCTCGAAGATTCATGTCTGCTTGAAAAAGGTAATTTTTTGTTTGAAAGAATGCCAAGTATCGAAAAAAAGTCCTCTTGTTTCATATAAACTTGGTCTAGATGCCTGACATTGTATATTACCTGCTTAAAATGTTCGCCGAGTATCGACGAAAAATATATCTCTTAGTTCTGAGACGCTTAGCCTGCATGAAGATTGGCGCAGAGCCAAAAATCAGTAATTTCTTGGCTCAATTTTTCAACTTTTATTTATTAAAATATTTTTGCTTTCCCATAAGCTAGAGGACCTCATCAAAATTTATTTTCTCAGCTATACCACCCAGGGCTATACATATTAAAACTTTACTAGTGGGTCTTAGAGAGTCTCAACGTCTCAGCAGACGCTCACACGCAGCGTAGGCTAGCCGAGTCAATTTTATCTCGCCGACATGCAGGAACAGGAATGATAACTCTCCCTGCCTAAAGTGTTTTCCACCTTGTTTCTCATGCAAGGGTACCTGCCTCGTCAGGCGAGCCTAGCTCGCTTTCCCAGGCTCGAGGCCCTGGCGAGCAAAGCGGATGTGCTGGTCTCGGCATATAACAAGCACTTCCCCGCCACCCCTGGCCCTCGTAGGTTTTCTGCTATGCTTCCAGAAACCATGACCGAGGCAAGGACCATGCCCTTTCCCTTGTCAACCCCTCCTCTCCTATAGGAACAAGCCACGCCTATGCTTGCGCTGTAACAAAAAGTGGAATGGTTACATGATAATTTCAAAATTTTGGGTGTTACTAAAATTGCAACATTCGGGTATTGGGTTGCTCGATTCAAAAATGGCAGAATGTTCTAGAATACAAAATGGAGGGAAAACTAAATGGTGAAATCCAAGATGGTGGATTCAAAATGTCTGCTGGGGTAAAGGTCAAGGTCATTCAAGATGGCCACCGTGACAACCTAATTTAAGATGGTGACCATAACGAAAGTGCAATGGTGACATCATCGTCCAAGATGGCCGCCGTGACATAATGTTGCTTAGTCATGAGCACATCCTCAATCCTGAGCCTGGAACCTGTGCCAGTATGTCCGTTTGCATACTAATCATAGTGATATATATTTTTCGTCATCTGAATGAATCTGAATGATTTGAAATTGAACAGAAATCGAACCCATAAACGGTGTGAACCGTAGCTATAAATAATAATGCTGATGTAGAACTCGGATTTAAAAAAAATATATAAGTTACACAGTTATATACTACCAAAAACCTATTATAAGTGTCCATGAGTGAAACGCAGGAAGGTAATGTGACTATGGATCTATGACTATACAATAGTGTAGGACATGTGTGTAATTGGCCTAGTCATGGGCAATTTCGGCATTTCACCCTCTTCGCTGGCGTTCAATATCAATGTGTTAACACGGTCACAAATATATAGAAGAAAAAAATAGTTAAAACAGGATTTATATCAAATAAAATTTTATTTGCTGAAAGTAATTAACACAAATTATATTCTTGGAATGTATGTGATGTAACATTAAGGAATGCAAATATTTACATCCAGTGTTTTCAGTAACAAGTGCCATTATATAATCGGCATCCATAAGAATTTTATTTTTACTGTCAAAATTACATTTGGGCTATAAACGCTAACAACTCTTCTACTCCATAAGTTACCACACACACACACACACACACACCTACACACACACACACACCAAAACACACACACACATATATAACCTATGAAAACTCTTCTTTATATACATACTACCTACAGGACTAGGCTTCGCATGGACATATAAAGTTATTTATAAACAATATTGGTTAAATAAATTTGAAATTTAAGGCCGAATACGAAAATAAATAAATTCAAACACAATAGTTTAAATATAAGTATTATTTAAAAAATAAAATATATTAAAAATATTTATCCATCCGTACGAAGCCGGGTACTGCATTCATATCAAAATAATCTTTTTTTTTCCTTTCAAAATATTGCAAACGAAATTAATTACAAAAAAACACACTTAAATTATATAGTGAAAAACAATTTTGTTAATACGTATTCTATGAAAAGTTAAGACATAAGAGAAAATAATATTAATTAAAACTTACTATCTATTTTAATATTAATCAACACTTATTATCTACTTGAAAAAAGCAATGCTTTACAGGACTTATAAGCTCATAGAAAAACTAGGATAAATATTGAGCCAGTGATTATGGTAACACATCTCTATAAACAATGTTTATAGATCTATTATTTAGTGCCAAAACATATAAAGTTTGTGCACTGAACACTCGTGAACGTGGAACATACACCTGCCCGTGAGAAAAGCATGCAGTGAGTAAGTGCAACCCTGCCACTTTCAGTGTTTTACCCTGTTACTTGTCATGATAAAAGCCGCATTTTTAACTGAAAGGGCAGGTTGTTTGGTATTATCGGAATGCGCGTATAATAAATTCTTCTTTTTTGACAGCTCCTTTGCAGATCATGGCCTTTATTACGTAATTTCTTATACAAAATGTAAACTGGTGCCATTACACAGTCTCGGAGCTTCAAGGTTGCACATTAAGAGCACAGGCACACCAACCTTAAGTTTGATTCTGTGTGATGGTACCCCTGGAATATCTAAAAAAATTCCGAAACTATACAGGAAAGGAAGTACTGTCACCAGCTGTCATGGCGGTGTCTACTGAAAGGTAGATGGAGGTTTCTTCAGCAATTTTTTCCCTAATTCTCCAGTTGACTTTGTTAAGTCTTTTTTTTTATTCAGAATGGCCCTTTTGCAACGCCAACTTTCTTCACTAATGTTTTCTCGTATGTTTGGAAAGACACGGTTAATTAGATATTCTTCTGAGCTTACAACTATACAAAATTCATTTGTTAAATGAACATGTTCTTCAGCATCTATTGGCACACGGCCTTCACCTAACTGCAGCTATCTCGGGGCACACGCTCCGAACTCTAAATAACTAAATAATTCAACTCGCATGATTGCGGTCATGTGTATCTTTTAAACGTTGGCCCAATTTTCCGATGCCTTGAACACGAGTTTGTCTCATCGGCCAATGTGTCCTTGTCTATGACCGGTAGAGCCTGTCGGTAATCGTCCACGAGTATAACCACCATGCCACCCGAGCATGAACACCTGGTTGCCATGGAGGTATTGCAGACTTCTCTTTAATGCCTCGACGGCTCGTTTGTGGTACATCGTACATTCGTCCCACACAATCATCGTACATTGCTGTAGAAAAGCATCCCGACTGCTTTATCAGCATGAGGGTGCTGCTTCACTTGTAAGATTTAATGGTAGCTTAAATACCGAATGTGCCGTGCAATTGCAGTTAAGTAGAGTCGCAGCAATTGCAGAGGATGTACCTATTTTCTGGATTTTGAGCAAGCAAAAATTTAATAAGGAACATTTTTCTCGTGTCACCTGGTACATCAAGGAAAGTAATTCATTCCAGATTCTCAGCGCATTGTATAATTGTATCGTTGATGACTTTTTTCTCAGGAAAAACAGGGGAGAGTGTCATTTACACGCCTCTCTAAATCTGCCGCATCTTAACGAGGCTCTCTCACTACATCACTGGACAAAACTCCATTTTGGTGAGGTGAAGGTAAACCGAAGTCTACAAGAGATTTTACCGTCATTGACACAACTTTATTTTCAATATGCTTCAAGGCTTTGTTGTAAATAATGTTTTCATCGATGCCTTGAAGTCTTCTAAGGACGCTTCTTTGTACTTCTTCCTTAGCTGAAGTGGTTTGGACAGCCTACAAGTAATAATTAAAATCGTAAATAATTCTCTAAATTTTTCAGGCGAATCACACAGCACAGCTTCCTCCATGGTAGGGTCCCAATGATAACCGTCTTCCAAAAGACCCAAGGTTTCACACGCTAGCCTGAAGGTGGCGTGCTCTTTTCAGTAGAAAATTTTCTGTTATTAGAAGCTCATTGGTCCCCGCATGGGGTTGAGCGACATCCGCAAAAAGTAACACTCAAATTAGTAACGTGAACAGTGTATACCTGCCCGAGTGCGTCACCTTTTTTAACACCTGACCAATTATGTTAGGTTTTGTTGCTATCCCACAATAACTACACACTTTGTCGGAACTAAAAGTACCTTATGTCCTATTCCAGGACCTGAAGTAACTATAGGTATACCAAATTTCATGAAAATCTGATCAGCCTTTAAGGAGCGAGTGAAGATTCCCATCCAACTGGCATTCGCTATGAGTTATCAAAATTACACAGAGTTAATCGGTAATCACTTTGTGTAGCAGTTTTGGGAAAACTATACGTGGTTTGCTCAAGATTCAGCAAGCCAGATTAAGCTCTGATAAGCAAAGGATAGACATTAAAGAAACTAAAGTTTTGCAACAAAATGTTCAAAATATATTGTTTGGTTTTTGTTTTCCAACTAAATAAAAACCACTGTATAAAATTGATTTGGGGAAAACTTATCCCCAGCTCAACAAAAGAAGCCTCTTTGCTATGAGTGTAAATGTGATGCCCGTAACTTTTCCTTTCCCTCCCGGATGTGTCTTGGTAATAACACCTGAAGGTAGGCGTCCCGCAGCTCTGCATTTTACGTAGCTGTTGTGCTACATCACTGACAGTATAGACTGCTCCGCATTGCTATTACGTAAACCCCACATGGCCCGGACGCCCTTCCGTTGTGAGGCGTTGTACGATTGTTCTCGGCGGTGCTCGGCGAAGAAGTTCGTTGGACCGCCGGGTTTATAAACCCATCTGGCGAGGGAGAGAGCAGCGATTGGGACTCAGTGACGCCCAAGAAAGGAAACACGACCAGACTTCGCGCCGAAACCAACACCATACCACTTTGACCGCCGCCCTGCTACGTGACTTCATGCTATCCACGACACCCAGCGTTACCAAGTGGCCTGAAACAATGGTATCATCCATTTTGGTTATACTTGAGGATCTGCTTAGAGCTAAACAGATGGGCAAGCTGCCGACCATCACCACGAAGTCGACGGACTAGTTGCCAAAGGTAACTCGCCCAACGAGTGGTACGACACAGGTGAACTAGCTCATCTAACTCGTTCGGCGTCACAAGAAACAATTAGGAAGAAACAGGCTGGCCGGTCAAGGGCAGGGAAAATGGCTTTGGTGCCTACAAGTAGTTTTTGGTGTCAGTATTTTTCAACAGTTTAAGGAAGCAAGGTGTAACATCTCGGCATGTCATTGCCACGCCTGTATTTCATGGTGATATTGGTACTGATTAGCGCCATGCGACTGGAGTGAAGTGACACACGAGTTGGTCAGTGTATCTAAAGAGCGAGTTGCTTTCGCTCAACAGCCACAAGTTCAGAATCTGGGGTGAGTCGCCGCTGGATCTGCTGTGACGACTTCAGGCGGGTTTACATGCATCGGCAGTGTGCCGCCGCCAGCGAAGACCGAGTGGAGCACTGTAAGGGAAGGAGGTTGCTACTCGGTGGGTGAGTAGGTGATCCGAAGAGGACTTGTTGTGGGGGTCCACTAGGAGTCGTCGACGATGACATTGAGGTGAGTGATAGCTAAGATGTGTCAGTATGGCTACAGATTGGCTATTTCATTGGAAGTTCTTGTTTACTATAATTTAGAAATAAGTGAATGCAATATTTTCAAAGAACAATTATTTTTGAAAATTAAAATCCCCTTCTTCAGTGGAGATCATTATTGTGCTCATGAACTGTTTTATATTATTGGGTTCAAAATCTTAGTTACACATTAACTTTACGTATGGGGCTAAAAAATATAAATAGTTGTTATACTGGCTGTTCCCCCATCGGTTATTGTATCAGTATTATATTTCTATATTGCAGCGGTATCATTTTTGCATAATGTATTGTGTAGTATTGTATTTTTATAATTATTGATGTTGAATAATGTTAGTAGTGTATTTGTTCGGCTGGAAGCAAATTTAGCTATCATTTAAACATATGTAGCCAGGTATGTATTATAATTTAAATATTTATCAGTGGCGATTTCTATATTATGTTTGAAAAACGCTCTGCTTTACTATAAAATTTTACAAGGTTTTTAAATTCATTTGTAAATCAGATAGTGGTAATAAATAAAGAGTCTTAACATATTAATGCTTAATTAAGATATTTTGAAAAAAACTTATTGAGACTCATTGTTAGGTATTTGGGGATTTTAATGCTGTTGCTTAAATTATTATCTGTTGTTTACCTACTTTTGCGGTTGGAAAGCGAATAAATGTTGGAAGGTATAAAACATTAACAAGAAAACATGTGTAATGTCGGGAATCTCGTGTGTTAATTTTTTAGTTTGAATCGCATTGCCAATAAATTTATCTTGCTAGCATAATTTTTGTTCAATGATCAAAAAATATACCTAGTTTACTCTCTTGAGGGAAACATCTTCACTGTATATACCTCCCGCGCAATGCTGGGTACTCACTGGGTGCTGATTTGGTGCTCACAATTATGATTCATGATGTGGTTTTGTATTCTTTAGACCCTCCAACATCGCCAGTAAGCGGAGAAGCTGCCATGACCAGTACATCCCACCAAGTCTGGACAGATTTGAATCCTTCCTCAGAGTTCATTTTTTATTCAATGTGGTATTAAAATACGAATTTCCATGCCGTAATATGTTACATGTGTTTGGAAGACTACACGTATATAAAAATTGGAATGTTTGCATTCGTTAGCTAAAATGAATGTCGGAAGTTGGTTCCAAAAAAGGTTACGACAAGATGGAATGTACTGAACACTTTTTGTAAGGTGAAATTTTATGGTATCAAATGAAGAGCATAGCAAATAAACGTAAGGAATACGAGGGTAAAAAGTATGCAACGGTGTAAATCACAGTACGATAAGGAAAATTGTTTTTATGAAAAATAGTAACATTTCAGCCAAAGCACATAAATATATTTAAAAAAGGTTGAAATTATGTTAAAATAATCCTTCCTTGTCCTTAGTTTTGTGTGTTTTTTTATATAATTTGTTTATAGGTCCAAAAAAGCGTCAAGTTGGTAGACGTAAAGAACTTAAATACCTCCATCACATACTGTAAAAGTCTTTGCAATGTTACGAAAAAATTATTTGACTCCCAAATGCCAGCAAATTTTCTTGTAACTTTACGAAAATAATAACGTATATTTACCGTGGAAGACTAAAGCGGGAGAGATAGGAGGGATACCACCCTTTTCCAAAGTTATGAATAAATATCAGTGAAGACATCATATGGTAGTGTGTGAGGAGCCTTGTCACTTACAGCTACTACTATAGGCCAATTACAGTAGAGTAGTTATCGCCAAATAAACTCTATCGACAACGGCGATATTGACGAGTATTAAGGACTCAATAATATCAAGTCAGAAGAAGTTTAAGTGGCGTCCGGGTTGGATATGGTGACCCACTACAGGTGTCAGCAGTGCCGTACCTAGAGTGATAGCTTCCTGCACGACGAGAGACTTCATACAGTCTTCTACTTGAACCGTTACAGCGCGCTGTAGGAGAAAAGCCCAAAAACCTGGCCAAAACCCCAAAAAATAAATTTTCGAAATATAGGTCAGTTGAGTAGTCATTCAGGTAGAGGACTAGTAACTGAATTCTATTGTGGAAGGGGAAGCCCTTTAAGTGTATACCTGCGCCGCAGCGTCAGTTGGCAGCTAGTGTTCGTGAAGAGTGTACGTGTCACGCGCTGAACAGACGAAAATAACGCTGACTTCAAAAACCCATAACTTTAAAGTGACGGGTTTAATTTCAATTCTGCAACATGGAGGTATGTAGAACATGTTTTTACATCGGTTGAATCTAAAGTTTATGTATAAATGATTGAAATGTAGTATAGCCTTCGGCATAAATAAAATTGAATAATTTTGAAAACTTATATTTTCAACGGTCCGAAAAGTTATATATTTTGTCACATTTTGCAAAGCTCCTAGTCTCGGCCTTTAGTTTAATGTATAAGCTTTCGAAATTTACAAGAGTTACCTGCGGAAAACGTGCGTCTTGTCCGTTATGATTTTTTTCGCATCGTGCGGTAGCCGAGCGTGCACGCGGCACTATTGAGCAGCCTCTGCGCCTCTACCTGAGAATGGGTGAAGTAGCATCATAACGGACAAGACGGCTGTTATACGCTTGAAATAAATTATTTTAATATATATGTATGTGTATATATATATATATATATAAATTTTCTGTGAATTAATTGTGATACTTATACGTATGCATATATATATATATACATATTAAAATCAACCACATAAAAATGTCTTAAATATGAATGAAATGTTATAACATTCAAATAAAATATTTGAATATACATATATTATATAGTAAGCAAAGCTTTCTTTTAACCAAATCCATGTCAATATTTTCTGTCTAATTTTTTTAAAATTATTTCAATTATTGCGGTTATTTATTTGGTAAAATAATGTACATTGTTCAAGTTTTTGTATTAATTGAAAATTTTATCTTTTCCTTTAACACCAATTTTCTACAATTTTATGTCTTTATTACAGGATCCGGTTACAAAGAATTGGTGCTGACAAGGAAAGAAGTATTTCTGATAATCAGCGAGCATTTATCCGATAAATTCGCTTCCTTGATCGAATTTATGGTAGAAAAAATTTCCAAGGACACCGGACGTACAGTTGTAGTGCCTGAGGACTCGAAACAGACTTTTTCGATACTCTTCAATCAAATGAGAACGAGGTGGCAACAAGCTCACAGAACATCCTGTGTATTTTTCAAGAATAACGGTGAATGGCTTAGCAAGCAGGTATGTTTTGCCGCACCTACAGACACTGTAGTAACAAGCCCGGGTAATACGGGCGGCCGCCCGTCCCTTGAGTTTACAATGTCCAGTGAAAGATCTAAACGAAGGAAGACCCAAGATATTCGTACATCGTTCAACTCGGTCGAGTTAGCATACGCTACTCAGATGAGCCTTCGCTCTTCAGGACAATCCGACGCCGCAAAAGTTATTAAGGACGTAACAATGACGAGTCCTTTAAGAGCTTCCAAGTATCGTAAAGCTTACTCAGCAACGGATGAAATTACTTTATCCGAAGAGGCTGCACTTTCCGCTATGATTGAATATAAATTCTCCAAGAGTACTTACCAGGGAATGAGAAGATTAGGGAAGGAAAATAACTGTAAGCTATATCCGTCTTACGAAAAAGTGATGAAAGCAAAAAAGCGTTGTTATCCACCACGTGATGCAATCAGGATTACAGAGAGTAGTGCAGAAGTCCAACTACAGGCACTATTAGATCATACAGTTGAACGTATTTTACTCGTCCAAAATGTACTCATTCAAAGATTGACTCCAGATAATGTTCGTAAAATGGACTTGATTTGCAAGTGGGGTTGCGATGGAAGTTCTGGGCAAAGTGAATATAAGCAGATGTTCAGTGATGACAGCAAATCTGATGCGCATGTATTCTTTACTTCAGTCGTGCCATTACAACTCGTGTGTTATGATCAACAATCGAAGGAAGAAATAGTTGTTTGGAAGAACCCCAGACCCTCGTCTCCACGATTTTGTAGACCGCTTAGACTACTGTTTCTACGCGAAGACACAGAGTCAACACTTAATGAAGTCCAAATTGTTAAAGAACAAATACAGTCACTTCGTCCATTCGAAAGTGTAATAAATGGAAAAGAAATCTCCGTAATGTACAAGTTGTTGTTCACCATGATAGATGGTAAAGTTTGCAACGCTGTATCATTGACGAAATCTGCTCAACGGTGCTATTTGTGTGGAGCAACCAGCAAAGATTTTAATGCCATCGACACTGTATTGCAAAGGGAAATCAATGAAACAAATTTGAAGTTCGGATTGTCGACGCTGCACGCGTGGATACGGTTCTTCGAGTATTGCTTACACGTGTCTTACAAACTCGGCATTAAAAAATGGCAAGCTCGAAGTGCCGAAGAAAATAAAATTACCCTGGAACGCAAGAGGGCCATTCAAGAAGGATTCAAGAAGCAATTGGGTCTAAATATCGATCGCCCAAAGCCTGGATACGGCAGCAGCAATGATGGCAACACAGCTCGGCGATTCTTTGAAAATTCGACGGTTTCCGCTGCGATAACGGGGGTCAACGAAGAAGTTATTAAACGCTTGTACGTAATCCTACAAGTTATATCGTGTGGCCACGAGATAAACTGTGAAAGATTTGAACAGTATGCTATTGAAACGGCAAGAAAGACCGTTGCATTATACCCTTGGTACTCCATGCCTACTTCGGTGCACAAACTATTAATTCATGGTCCAGTGATAATAACTCATGCTCTATTACCAATCGGCCAATTATCCGAAGATGCTCAGGAAGCTCGAAACAAAGACATCAAACGATATCGAGAAGATTTTGCGCGAAAAAGTTCCAGGGTTAAAACTATGGAAGATGTTTTTCATCGGCTCTTAGTTACTTCTGATCCGTACATTTCAAGTGTCAGAAGACTACCACAGAAGAAGCTGCAGAGTTTGTCGCCGGAAGCTGTAGCGATGTTGATCGCTCCTAAAGTGACTGCTGCAGCAGACGTATTTTGCGCAGAGATTGAAGCCGTGCCGGGAGTTGTAATAGATACAAACTCGGATAATGATTCTGACTCCGACTCCGACTCCGATTACGATTTTGATTAAGAATAAAATATTCTATTTTTGAAACGTTCCGTATGTATTTTGGAAATAAAAATAATAATTGCGTAGAATACACTGTTCACGTTTATTTTATTATGATGATTTTTTTCAATATATTAATGTATCTATTTAGCAGGATACTCGGCCATTTTGTTTATAACAATTTGCTGTAAGCTCTTTGTTGCAAGTTATAAACAATAGATATCGGATTGGTAATCAGCGACCTTGAAAACCCGTATATACCAATTTTTGTCAACATCTGGTAACTTTTTAACGTTCATGTCGGCCATATTGGATCGGCCATTTTTTTTACGATAATTTGGCTTGCGGATTCGTAATCAGCGACCTTGAAAATCCGTAAATACCAATTTTTGTCGACATCTGGCAACTTTTTAACATTCATGTCAGCCATATTGGATCGGCCATTTTGTTTACGATAATTTGGCTTTCAGATTCGTAATCAGCGACCTTGAAAACCCCTGTAAGCCAATTTTCATTCCCGTCAAAGGTCATTTGAGGTTTTGGCCAGGTTTTTGGGCTTTTCTCCTACTGTGCAGCGACTCTTCGAGGGGAGAATCCAAATCAGAGTTTACAGTCCCCAGTTCGAGACCAGCAACTCCCATCGGGGAAGAAGGCAGTCGCCATCGACCGGGTAACGAGAACCATGTGATGTTTGGATGTTTTGTCGAGAATTGATGCCAAAAGTACTTGGTTATGATATTCGAAGTATTTTTAAAACTGTGAAACGTTTTTCGAATATGTCTATGCTTATAGTGTGTTTTGAAAGTGTATTTTGACAATTGGTAAAGTCTACACAATACGAAATTAGTTGTTCCTTCTGTTTATTTCTTGAGAATTAAGCCGGTTTTTTATATATTACACTGCTAAACTAAAAATTATGGAGGTTGTACCTGTTGTACGATAATTCTCAGTATTGTTGAATAATATTCCCCTGCTATTAGTGTCAATATTAAATTAATTGTATTTCCTGTTGCATTAAATACATATGACTTTTGAACTTTGGGTATTTCATAGAAAACTTTATAACTTGTTCCAATCTAGTTGGTCTTATCTAATAGCTAACGTCAGATAGTTCTTATTGAAACAAAACCCAACTGGACTAAGACTGATATCATTGTGAAAACGTTAATTTGTAATTTGACGAGGGATTTCGCAAAGTGTCATTTGAAATAAGTGTACTTCGTGATCAATCTGTTCTTGGATTAATATTGTTATGTGTTAATTAGTTAATTCTGCAAGGTCATTTAATACATTAAAATAACTTGAATTTCGTTTAGATATTTATTTTAGCGCCTTGGTAAACCCATTACATGTATGAGTTAACTTTGACAATTTCACAGAATTCATGTTAAGTCAATAACATTTTCTAATCCTATGTGAGTACCAATCTGGAGATACATCTGTTTACACAGTAATTAGTGTTTTGTGTCTCATGAACACTTTATAAAAAAATAACAAAACAATTTACAACATTAAATTGTCCCAACCAGAAATTAAATTTATTTTGACCTAGTCTGATAAAAAACCATAATACAGCCCAACCATTGTTAAATTTTGGTTTCAAGTATTTATATATTTAAAAATAACAAACTCGTGAAACAATTTTAGTTTACTACATATCTACTTCTTTTTCCGAATAATCACCACTCAGTTATAAGCACTTTTCGTAACGCTGCATCAGTTTTTTTTTAACCCTCTGCATAGAAGTTCGCCGCCTCTAAATTATACCAGTTGACAACGGAAGTTCTGTGTTCCTCGTCGTCAGCTTGATGACAAACTGTTCGCAGTCATCCACAAAGCGGCCGCGGCAACATCTCCAGAGACAGTCCAGCAAGCAGCAGTCAGCGGCAACAGCAGTCAGTCTCTCGGATGGCCGAAGCGAGCAGGCGAGTCACGCGCCAGGAAGAGCGCCTACTGGCCGTGCTCAGCAGAGGTTGTTAATATCTGGTGGTTTCTCCCGAACAGGAAGAGAAGAGGTTATCTGGCACTGGAACTGTTCTGGTAACACGGTTTCTGCACTTAAGTCTGAAACAATGCAAGGAAAACCAAGTTAAAGTAATTACGTGGAAGCAATATCTGTTAAAGTCCGTACTTGACAATTATATATCTGTTCAGCTTCCAGATTACATCGTTTTAGTTTATTTACACTCATAATATGGTGAAAAAAATAGGTGTAACATATTAATTATGCATTTTGTTTTTTTACAAAATTGTCGCTCTAAAGCATTCCTAATATTCATTAAAAGTATGAACATTACTATAACGTTAATTACTGTTAAAATGATATTATGGAATGCTCTTGTAAGGTATATATACAAATATTTTTGAAGAGTACATACTTTAATTGAAAACTTGCTAGAGTAAAAAATAGAAATTGCATGTTTGTTATTTGTCATTCTTTGAAGAAAATAAAATGTAAGAACAAACTTTTTTATATTGGGGTTATTGTATGCATAGGGGAGATAATCACAAATTTGTTTAATTACTTAAACAATATATTCAGATGTGAGTCATATGAAGACTAACTGACTAAAATGAATACATAAGAGAGTAGTCATGTTCAGCAACTGTGTGCCAGTTGTAAATATATGTATGCATAAAAATAAACAGATCCCATGAAGCAACTGATTGGCCAAACCCTCCTCCAATCAAGGCCGACCTCAGGGACCAACCACAGCCCGGCTGCGATCGGCCCCTGTATATGTATAAATACCGGGTCAGTACACCAGACCTCAGTTGAGAAAGGATTCTGCTGAGGTAGCACCGGGAAAAGGAGCTCCACATCAAAGTACAGCCTGTGCGCTCGCACTCCCAGGTGCTCAGGTGGTATTAGGTGCAGAGCTTATCAAGTGTAAGCGCACTTCACCACACCCCGGGCTTAGCTGCCCCTTCAGTCTAGCCGCAAACCCGGCCTAGTCCGGGGTTTGTAGGTCATTGGATAAATCTGATAAAGCTTATTATGATCACTGGGACGATAGTGATATTGAAAGTATTTATAATAGGCATGCAAGGGAGATGGTAGCAGAACAGATTCATTACACACCATGGAAAGATCCAAACATATTGGTTGACTGGCTAAGACTTATACATAGCTTGCTTTGTGTAGGAAACTATTCGTGCATCAAAGAAATTTAATATGTCGATAAGGACCAAAATAGCTATGGAAGGTAATTGAACATCGACCTTATGTGATGAGACATAGCGACGCTTGTGCTCTCTAGGAACCAACAGCAGAAACAAAGTTGACGGTATCAAAAATGGCGGCCTCCAGCAGAACAGAAAAAATCAATATGGCGGCCGTGACGAAAATTTCACCATTAGTGAGTGACCGCTCGATTTAAAGATGGCGGATACAAGATAGCGGATCCAATATGGCCGCCGGGGTCAAGGACAGGCAACACAGCATTAAAGCCTGGCGCAGGAGGAACTATTATATACTACTAATTGTTTACTCGAATTGATAATTAACGCCGACATGCGAAAAAGTGTAAAGTAGAAGGCCGTGTACCTACCGTGGAACTACCTGCAGAAATTTCGACTCCATAGTTTATATTGAAGACTCGTGAGCATACAAGCAAGAAAACGGATGTGCAGCAACCGATTTCTATGACGTCTGGAAATGAAACTTAACCCAAGACCACGTTCGGTGCATTACAGGTAATACCTTCTACTTAGCGCAGCCTGCATTTCGTGGAATATTGAAAGACTACTATTATTATTATTACTATACTACTATTATCTAAATTAGCTTAGTGAGTCAAAATACATTTTTAATTTTCTTGACGATATCAGGCAGAACATAATCAATCAGCTTACTGACGACATAGTAACAAACAGTCCGTTAAAATATAACTTGTGGCTGAACTGTGTATATGGCAAACCATATAGGTTTGATGATAAAGTGACGAAATGTGCATTCAAGTCATCGACTGAAGTAATTTATAGTTCTGACGATGTGAAGCAAACTGTTAAACACAGTGTCCAGAACTCTGTCAAGAAGAGGAGGACTATGTCAGTAAAGGTTCTGACTGGTCTTTGTCTAGTACAAAACGATTGGAGCTTAGAATTAGTCTTTTCACACTGGTGAAAAACTAAATGTTAAAAGATTGTTAACTTTCTCAAGTGTTCATGTCGTAGGATACAAAGTATGTAATAAAATGTATGTTTGTAAAAGAAATTGCGGTGTTTCATTTTTCTAGCCTGACACTTTTCTGGTATTTTTAATTAAATTTATTTTTTCTCTCATTGACCAGGGATCTAACAAAGTATAGATTTAATATGTAAATTAAAGAGTGATATTTTTAATGAATTTTGGTATTTTGCCCTAATTTCTATGTTAATTATAACCAATTTTCAAGATGGCGGTCGTAATGGCTTTATATGATTATGGTTGACTTGTAAACTAAGCTTTTTTTAGGACTTTGATCATGATTTATTAAAATTTATATTTTTTACTTAAAATTAAATATTATTGCATTGCTTGAGGTTCAAACCGAGGTCATGAATTGATAGAATCAATCAGTTTATTGTTTGAGAATTTATTTAATGAATTTTTGGTTTTTTTCCCGAATTTCTAGCTAAATAATTACGAATTTCTAAGATGGCACCCAAATGTAAAGATGACGGGTGCCACAGTAATAATAAATGACTGCTGCACTCTAGCGGGTAAAAATTACACTAACATGGCGTCAGCGCACTCTAGGAGTCGAAAAAATATGGTGGCCACCAGCAGACGAAAACAAGATGGTGACCTCCAGAGGACAAAAACAAGATGGCGGACCTGACGTCATACCAGCTGACGATATATACCTTGGCATTGGTGGTGGTGGAATGTCAGGCAGCAGGTGGCTTCTGTGGAAGAAGGATCTATCGAAATTTTTAGTAGCTTTGCTGTTACCGGATTTGAACCGATTAGTACTTCAAGGCCTAAGTGAATTTTTAAATTGTGTTTTATTTAAATTTTATTAATAAATTTTATTATAATTTTTGAAATTTTTTTCCATATTACTAGCATAATAATTATGGTTTTCCAAGAAGGCGGCCATAACGAAAAGTGTAACGATGACATCGTACTCAACCAAGATGGCGGGCGTAAAGAAACATGCAACATTTATAGAATCCAAGATAACGGCCGTAACGATATGTGCAACGTTGTTTTTATGTAATATATTTATTAAAAAATTTAATTATTTTTTTATAAATTAAATTTTTTTAATTAAAATCAGATAATAAATATAGATTTTCAAGATGGCGGTCGTAACGGAAATTGCAGTGGTGGCGTCATAATCCATTATGATGACAGAGGCTTATTGGAGGCTGTAGACACGGATGCTTAAGCCTCAATATGGATTATGTGTTCTTTCTAAGCAAAAGTCTTTTGAGGTTTTTTTTAAAAAAAAATGAATTTTGTTGGGCTGAAAACGAACATTTTTCCCGCGTAAACGGGAAATTATGAGTCTTTTTGAGTCTTTTTGAATCATTTTTGAGGAATTTTGAGGAATTTTGAGGAATATTTGAGTACAAGATGGACGCCGTGACCTCGCAACCCAATATGGCGGACATCACCACGGCACCACCGCCTGGTGCTTGCGCTCGTACCGGCCAATACATACTACTACTTTACAATATCCAAAATTATTATTATGGTCTGGGGGAATGCACAATGGTAATCTATACTCGCTACCGGGATGCACATCCGAATCACCCAACTTAGATAAAACATTAAGAATTAAAATACAATTATATTGATTTCAATAATTAAAATAACTTTGTTATTTTATTTACAGTTCATTACCGCGCACCAATATGCGCTAAACCTTGCTTCTAGCTCATGGCAATTAGAGTCTTTCGACCTTGACGTAAGCGTTAATGTGAATACTGAACCGTAACGTAATCCTCGTGCTAAATGCAACAAGAAAGAAAAATTTAATTTTACAAAGTTTCACAAAAATGTTGGAGAAAAGTTGAACGTCACTACGCACTGTCTTATGGTTTGAATCGGTAAATTAAATGTACAATAACCTGTGTAAGAAACACCAAAGTCTGTTCTTCTCACCGCCCTGGCACAATTAACAGGCCTTCGCGGAAACCTCGAGCACGCAGCCTGCTCGCACTAGCTCACTTCACAAGCTACTTATAGTCCGACCCAAACATAAGGGTCGCACCCACTTCTCTTTCGTACTGCACGTAATAATCTGGACCAAAAAATATTCCCAGAACTGCATGAGACGTAAAGAAGGTTTTGGTTCATCTATCGGCATGGAATTCGTGCATTATACCGCAGTTATTTCAATATCACCTGAACTAAGAATTTTTTAAAAATTTAAAAAAAAAAATTCTCTTTAATTTTAAGCAGTAATTTCTTTACCAGAGTTCGTCTATAAGTAACTGAGACTCTCTGTATACAACATTTATAGTATCTCAAAATGCTTTTGTGTACGTTACTTACATATTTGTTATTTGACAGATGATTAAGAATACAAATCACTGAACGGGATGAGGTTGAAAAGTTGGTTTTGGACATCCTCAATTATGTTAACCATTTTGAGTCCAATGGGAGCAGCCACTTGTTGGAAAACTGCTACAAAGTGATCGTTTAAAAATTTGTTTACACTTTCACCTGAAATCAAAGAAAGATTTACCATTACAAGTTATTTTTTGGCCGTAGTAAACTTTTTACCCACAAGTATTTTTTGAGCTGAATTAAAACTTACCTAGTTCCTTGTTTCCGTCGAACAAATCACTCAAATAAATTTTACCGCCTGTGATGTCAAAAAACGTTTGACTATCTTTCTTTATAATGTAGACCTTCCCATCTACCTTCTGAATCAAATCGTAATCCATTATATATTTAATTTTCAGGTCATCTGCAAAATAAAGTAAAATCTAGTGTTAAAAACAAATTATTACTCATAGAATAACATGTAATGCGCTTTGAAAGTTAAAGGTGCACTCATAGAATTATTAAATCTTCTTTGCAATAGCTTAAATTATCTAATGTTACACATTACTTTTTAAGGAAATGTAATCTTGTATCATGTCACGTTTATAACCTAAACTAAATGTAGATTACCGATAGTTGAGTTGCTGTTTCCACGACCGACTATGAGGTGATTCAGCAAACTGCCGCTTATTTCGTATTCACAATCGACGACCAACTGTGGGACAGAGAGATCTGCGTACACTCGCCTGAGTAGGATGTCGTGCCTGAAACCATAACAGCATAATTTATTATCAGATATGTACAAAAATATCCGTAGTAGAATATTACTCCTCATTGGTTATGCTTACACAAGAAAGAAACATGTGTTTTTTGAAATATTCTCCATGCTTATTTTCCTGTACTTGAATAAACCATAATGTACAGCTTCTCGACTCAATGTAAATAAAAAATGAGCATATTTTAGGGCTTTATGTCCGTAAACATAATAACAAGGGGAAGTAGAAAGCAGAAACAAAGCACATATATGGTTAGGTAGTTATTGGACTAAGAAAAGATTAAACATGTCAAAAAGTAAGAGTGTATGGCGAGTTGAATAAAAAAAGACCGATGACTAAAAAAAACAACCCCCCAGTGAATTTAAAAAAGGTTAGAATTATACTTTAGTCTGCATTTTAAGTTGGCTTGTTTTATTTATCAAAAAGGGATAAAGTTGATAACTCAAGCTGTTCCTTAGATCGTAACATTTATCAAGAAACAACTCCAAACGATGATGACATTGTGAATGAAAATAAATCTCTTTCATTATTATTTTCTACTTCAAGAGATCAGTACAACAGTGGCTATTTCATAACTTGATATCCATGTGAAATTTTAACATTTTTAAATAAAAATATTTGTGTTTGAACAAAGAAGAATATTTTTCATTATAATCTATATAACACATAGGTAATTATGTGTAATAAGTAACACACATGCGTTAATTTAAAAACTATTTAGCCACTTTATGTAAAAATGCCTTCTTAAAGTTGCAGCAAAAAAATTTATTTGAAAGGTTTATTGACAACACCAACTGTTACTAAAACAGGTGAAAAAACCATTAGGTTTAAATGAGAAAAATAATACAATAACCAAAATCAGTACTAAACACGTTCAAGTCGTTATAAACTTAAATAATATGTAAAAATATTTTTTTCACACTTGTTTGATATACCAAAAATTCATGTGGCTTAGAACAAAAAATATTTGCTACTCCGTTTGTTGCCATAGTATCACCGTTTGAAGTTATTGTAAGACTCAAAAATATTATCTTTATCTCTTTATACGACAAAAATTAGGTCGAAGAACCAAAATGTTTTTTACCTTCCTTTCAGACAAAATTTTCAAGCTATTTTTTAATATGTTTGAACTTCCTAAATAATTTCAAATTGTTTGTATTAAAATTTTCGTGTAAGGGTAGATGAATCAGTTTAGTATTACGCTAATAAGAATAATATGTAGGTACCTATGTCTTTAATCAGTAAATTTATTAGATCTCGGTTTATGGCATTTGGTAAAATTACTATCGTGAAAATTGAACGAAAGTAATGAACAGAAATGTGGAACAAAGATGGCGGACCCACGTGCAGTAACATAAACCCGTAGTTAGTCACTTTCGTTCACATTAGGGCACATACTAAACGTATTAGTGTGCAAAATTAAACTTTATGGTATTAAAACTGTACTGAAATATATTTATTAAACTTACATCGTCACAGTAAAAAGTAATTTTAAGTTTAAAATACCTAAAAAAATCTGCCAATACAATAAATATAAAATATATTCTACTCCTAAGTTACAATTGACTTAATAGCACATCGGTAGAGCGTGCGTTTGTTAATTGAACTCAAGGGACGTGGTTAAAATCTCGTCTCTGAAATGTTTTTATAAATTTATAATATAATAATTAGGTATAATAATGTTGGATTAGGTCAATAAGGTTAAATTTTATGAGCTGAACCTAGCTCTATCCGTTGGCTCTATCCAGCCACCCGGGACAGAGAGATTGGGACAACAGCCTAAGTCATTCCACGCAAATACGGCCATTTCTAACCAAATTTTAATATTTTTACAAGAGAATGAGCAGTCATAACGTTAGCGCAGTTACAAGGTGACCTACATACATGTGTTTACTATTATTAAAAAATAAATTTAGTGTGTGAACCATCGCACAGATTGTCCCAGGCCCTCTGAAAGCCCCTAAAGTGTAGTTTTCACTGTGTATTTCACAAATTGAGGTGACCCAGAAATCACCAAGAGACATGCAGATCAAAATGATGTATAGGGGTGTTCCTATAGGTGTCCTTTATAAATAAAAAATAAATTTGGAAGGAATTCCACCGTATCCGTTGCACCTGCGCCTCTTACGGCTTCCAAAGTGTGGTTTTTAAGGTATTTAACACAAAACTTTTGAAGTTATACTTCTAATGCGACTTCCAACAAGGTTGCGTTAAACGTTTAACGCTCCTGGGGAGGGCCAATAGAAAGAGACAGAGCTAGAGTGAATGCGTGGCACTCGAACGCGCTATTGTAAGGAACTAAGTAGAGAGTAAGAAAAAAATAAAGATCCTGACAGTTTGTAGTGTCGCCATATTTGTTTCAATTTTCAATATCCTTTTTGTATATTATAATTTAAATTGCAGAAAAAAAATCATGTTTCATAGACATAGCAACGAATACGGTGGAATTCCTTCCAAATTTATTTTTTATTTATAAAGGACACCTGTAGGAACGCCCTTATACATCATTTTGGTCTGTATGTCTCTTGGTGATTTCTGGGTCACCTTCATTTGTGAAATACGCAATGAAAACTACACTTTAGGGGTTTTCAGAGGGCCTGGGACAACCTGTACGATGGTTCACACAGTAAATTTATTTTTTAATTATAGTATACACATATATGTAGGTCACCTTGTAACTGCGCTAACGTTATGACTGCTCATTCTCTTGTAAAAATATTAAAACTTGGTTGGAAATTGCCGTATTTGAGTGGGATGACTAACGCTGTTGTTGTCTCAATCTCTCTGTCCCTGGCGGTCGGATAGAGCCGGCGGATAGAGCTATGTTCAGCTCAGTTTAAAGTTTGTTTGTAGAAAGTATTTAAGACTGATTTCAGTCCTTTTATCAAAAAACAAATATCCAAAGAAATAGGCCTTGTTAGAGTTATATATATTTTTGTTTTATTTAAAATTTTTAGTAAAGATATAAAAGTATATATTGTAATCTGTGGGAAAATGTATAGTACCTATTAAATATATAAGATTTGATAACAGGCTATGGCGTCTGCGCATCAATGTTAAGCGTAATCAGGCATTTATACTCTACAACTAATAACGTTAACCATTTAAATAACTAGTTATTCAATTAAACCATAACGGTATTGGAAAAGTGTGGCTGAGATACGCATCCAGAAATTATGATATTTGAATAGCTAATATATTAATCATTTTATTTTTCACGCTCTTCATTATTTGTAAGAATTCTTCTATAATTTCGTGTTTCGTTTGGTGTTTTAAGTTTATTTGCAACAGTAACAATATGAAAAGATATGAAATTGCTCGTTACCGCGGTTAGACATTTACACATCACTGGCGAGTTCAGAAATACTCGCTCACATTTTTTAAGTGATAGTTTTCACTAGTGACTTAGGAATAATCATGTATTAATAGCATTTTGGCCAATGTTACTATTATTAATAATATTCCATAAAATCTATTTAACGCTGGAGAGTAGTATACAAATGGGCATCCAGAAACAGGGTCCAGGGGGTGGATTGCGTGGATTGCGACGTCACGTCGATCATCTTGGATTGTGACGTCACGTCGGGCATCTTGGATTGTGACGTCACGGCGGCCATCTTGGATGAGTGTGACCTTGTCCTTTGACCTTGACCTTGACCTTCGACCCTCAAAAATTGCCAAAAGTTGCCACAATTGGGCAAAAATTGCCCGAAATTCCTCAAAATTCGCCAAAATTTACATTTCTATGGAAAAAAAATTCCGCCAAAAAATCTCAAAAAATTCCACAATCAAAAAATTAGGATTTCGAAAATCCTCAAAAGTCGTTTTGCCCTAGAAAGAACCCAAATTCCTAAAAACGGCTTAAGCATCCATGTCTAAAGCCTCCGGTAAGCCATTTATAAGAATAAGGATACCATGACCGTCATCTTGAATTATGTCGTCACCGTTGCAATTTCCGTTATGGCCGCCATCTTTAAAATATTTATTTACTATCCGATTTTAATGAGAAAAAATTTAAAATTTATAAAAAAAATTAATAAAATTTTTGATATAAATATTAAAATAAATTACTTTTATGACACGGAGCTCGGAGTCCTCGGTTCGAATCCGACGAGTGCAAAAAAATAAAAATGGTGACCGATCCTTCTCCCCTGGTGAGTGCAGGCAGACTGGCCCCCACCACTTTGTTAATAGCATATATATCGTCAGGTAACATGACGTCATGTCCGCCATCTTGTCTTCGTTGCTGGAAGCCACCATCACGTTATCGTCGGCTAGAGTGAACCGACGCCATGTTAGTTTAATTCTTATCCGCTAGAGTGCAGTAATCATTTATTATAACTGTGACACCCACCATCTTGTCATTTGGACGCCATCTTGAAAATCCGTAATGTTAATGCTAGATATGTGGGAAAAATTCCAAAATTCATTAAATAAATCACTCATTAACTTACATATTGATTCGATTGATTCCTGTCCTCGGTTCGATACCCGATAGATGCAATAATGTTTAATTTTATGTAAAAAATAATAATTTCAATAAATCATGATCAAAATCCTAAAAGAGGCTTAAAATCAACTACTACCATCAGTGGCGTCTCGTCAGGGCAAGCAAGGCAAGCAGTGCTTGCCCAGGCAGTTTCCAGACAATGTATTTTTTAAATAAATATTTTATTCAGAATAGTATTTTACTTTGGCTCGTGCAGTTAGGTGTATGTATTTTTTACATTATCTTCTTGGGACCCAATACTGTGCGCTGTGCGCTATAAGAAAAGAACTCGTTGACACACAAAACATGCTGTTTTAGAAGCGTTGCTAGGTTTAGAAGCGCTGGTAGGACCGCTTTCAGCAGGAAGGCTGCCGCAGTAGTTTCCTTTCGGAAGGGGGGTGGAATGGTACAAAGATTCGAGGAGGGGATTGGCTGTAAAAACACGTGGTAGAAGCTACGAAGGTAGCGCTTTCTTGCCGAACTCAAGCGAACATGGCCGAAGCAGACGGTGGAATTCTTCCGCCGACTGCTTCGGCTATGTCTGCTACAGTTCGGCAGGGCAGGTGGCGAGGTGGCGTTTCAGTCGGCGGTCGACTCTCGGGGCGCGCGCATCTCTCTCGCGGGCTGTTGGCTGGGAGTTACCTGCGCCCTATTGGGTAACCAATGGCTGGCAGTGCGTGGGGGATTTGTGTGCGTACGGGAGGCGGCCTAGCAGTGCCAACTGCTACCGACCGCGTCCCGCGGGTGGCGGATACGGGATCCCAGCTCGAGAGTTGCAATCTCGCTGGAGTGACTGTGAATAACCACGTACCAGTTAACAGAGTTTCTGATCACGTATGAAGATAGTTTCTTTTGTGTTTGTACGAAAAATACCAACATTTAATTTTTACTATTCTAGTACATTTTTATGAGCTTCTTCTCTTTATTTTAAGTACTTACTTTGCCATGTGTTGTCTGTTTATATATTTTGTACCAGATATCGATGATACTACACTCCCACTTAGTATATAAATAATGTAGAGTAGGTATTTTATTATCAGAATAATGTATGCAAAACATTAGTTTTCAAAAATAGTTTATAATTTAAAAAAAAATGTCAATTTTTCTACCTGTGGAATAGTCAATCTTCAGTTAAGAAAACTACTTAAATAGCACCCTTTTGTACCTTGAAATCCATATTTTCCCGGGGGAGGGCCACCGGACCCCCCCCCCTCCCACCCACCGTGTTTTTGGGTGAACGGAGTTGTTGCTTTCCCTCATGTTAACCTCACGCCTCGCCACTGACTACCATCATCCTATAAGCCATTACGACCATCATCTTGGATATTTGTATTTATTGTCTCTTAAATTTATAAAAAATCAATCTTTAATATACCTATAGAATCGATACTTGGTTCGATCTCTGGCCGATAAAAACAACTTTAATATTTTAAAAAAGTACCACTAAAGTGGCAGGTTTGAGAAAATAAAAATACCACAAGTTCTTTTAAAAAACTTTTATTACATAAATTCTACACTACTACAAGTACAAAAAACATAGACAAATTACTCAAGTCTTGTTCAACCTAAACAACCTCTGTAGAAGAATTATTTCCGCATTTAATCTTGTGTTGTTCAAGACGCTGTATAGCTGTGAGCCCTGATTTGTGAGGTTGATTAGCGAAATACTTAAAGCACATCTTACACATATAAATCTTATGTTGATGTTTCGTAACCTGGAGTCTCACAAGTCGGGAGAAGTTTTTGATGTAGCAGTAGTGTGCAGCATCGCTTTCATTTGTCACAAGCAACAAATCGAAATGATTTTTTCTTTTTTGTTTGGTTACCCGAACCGGACATACCTTATTATCCGCATTAAGCGCATACACATTAACTGAAACTTCAGGGTTATTTTTCTCAAAATTTTTTATCTGATACAATGGTGGCGGATAGTACAGTCCATTAACATTGTACTTATTCTCCAAAGCATAATACCTTTTATCAACACGGTTTTGATGACTTCCCTCGACAAATATTGCCAAAATATTCCATTTAAAACAAAACTGATCCTTCAAGTTTTGGCAATTGAATACTGCTGTTTTGTTGACTATTGTCTCAGGTAAAGCAATAAATGAGGATGTCTGATGGTATTAAAACATACTAGCAATTGATTCTTTTCCTATGCACATAATCATGTGACTATCATGACTAGTACAATGCGAAAAAACCTTATCGCATTTGTCGCACTTATACGTCTCTCGAGAGATTGTCGAATGCCTACTGCAGGTTATAAGGTGTCTTGTCAAGTTACCATGTCGTACAAATTGATTATTACACTTGTTGCACTGAAATCTTATTTTATTAACATTATTCTGACAACTGCTTCTTTCATGTCTGCGAAAATTTGAAGTGGTAGTAAATGATGCACCACAATATTTGCATTGATGCGATGTACGCTCTTCATTAATTGAAGTCTGGAATGCAGATGGTGAAACTTCAGCTGATGATGGAACAACACGTATCGTTGTCTCTTCTGCAGTCGGTATCGGGATCTCCACAGTTGTCGACACCGCAGCCATTGAGCTCTTCGCCGTCGTGGTCTCCTCTGCAGTCGGTATCGGGATCTCCGACTCCATCATCGTTGCTACCATCGAGGTCCCCGATGCTGATGGTAAACAGTCTATCCCGGTCTACATTGGAGCAGTCACTAAATACCACGAAACTTACTGAAGAGAGCAAGTCCGTACTGCACCGTGGCCAGAGGTGAACTGAGGGTCCAGTCGTCTGAACCTCGCTTATATACCCGCGGTCTACTGGTATACTACATGAGTCAAAATACTGTATGTATTTAAAATGATTTTTTTATTAGGTACCTAAAAATTGTAGAAATAAAAAACACACAAATTCAGTTTTACACATTTATTCATAAAAAAATTTCACAAATACACATTAGGTTAAGTAATCAAGCATTTTCACAAGCAAAGTCTTTAATGCCGCACGCACTGCCTCGTCGACTCCGGTTCCAACTGCCTCGTCGACTCCGGTTCCAACTGGTTCGCAGGCCACGGGATCAGGAACACAGGTTTCCAGCTGGTCATCATCTGCGACGTCGACAACTCTGACAATACATGGTCGATGACGTCTGTGACCACGTCTGTACCTTGGCTTTGTCCCAGTGCTAGTTGAGACAGATTCACCGCCTGAACTTCGACGTCGAGACGCACGTCGTTTGGACGTCTGCGTAGTAGCATCACAAGTCGCATCAGGTTGCAACAAGCCCATGTTTGGTGCTGCACGTGCAGACGAGGCGACTACCTCAGCGATGCTAGCAGGAAGGATTGTGTGTGGTCTCATGTGATAGACGGCACAGTTTCCAGGTCGCAACTATCTAATAGCTGCTGAGTCGGTTCGTAGGACACAGGAAAGTGCGCAAACCGCCAATGCTGAGCACCTCCATCACAGGTTTCTGTATATGTACGTAGATAACCGGCATCCCAGTAGCTGTACTCGACACTGCTGAAGCTAGGTCGTACGCTCACGTACACGTAAGCAGGATGAAACGTAATCATCTTCTTACAGGTCGAACGATAACTGAAGGCACGAACGGATGTACGACATATATATATATATATATATATATATATATATAAATGCGGGCTCCTACTAACACTGTGTGTGCCATTTCTGCATTAACTGCGAGTTTGTACAGGCACAGACACGTTCAAACTTGTCACTTGGCTGCACATCGTATATTGGACTAAGCTTGCGCAGGGAAGGACAGCCATATTCATCCTGCAAATCTACCATTTCAACAGCAGCTTCACACAGATCTCGTAGCCATTTCCTCTGTTCATGCCCGGCAGTGTATATTGTTTCGTTTTGAACTAGTAAATCTTGCAGTGTGTTTTTCACTTGGTGGTATGGGATTTTTCCTTCGTCCCACTCTAGTCCGTGATAATATTTACATAACCATTCATTCGTACGTTTACTTTTTTCGTCTAGTAGTTTCCAAGGATACGGAGGTCGGAACATGCGAGTTCGAGTCTTGTCTCCGGAGGTGACGCTAATTTCTTTGAGAACAAAGCCGTTTTGCCTCTGGAAATCTTGCAGGTTGCAGTATATCTTGTAGCTAGCAATGCTAGGTCGTAACTAAATTATCATCGAAAACGAAACAGTATTTATGTCAGAATTTTCACAAGTTTGTCTCGACAATTGTACGATGCAAGCCGATTGTGAAGTATCAGACAAAAAGCATAGGTGTTTTGTGGAATATTTCCGCTAGTCGTTATCTCGATCCTACAGTCGATGATGTTTGAATTTATTCGATCATCCTGTTTGGAAACGTCAAACACCATTAACGGAGCCTTGTTCTTGAAACTGTCGGGACTCAGTATCGGTGACTGTCTCCGCCCATAGTAAGCTTGCTGAAACTTGGCGTACATTTGATATGCGAGAAGAAATCTTCCACTTTCAAAATCCAATGTCATGTCAACGTACGGATAACTTTCGCTGTTTAAAAATATTTTTACATTACGTATTTGACAGTTATCGAATACGGAGCGACTTACTCCTGCATTGAGCTGTCTTCTGGTCTGAAGCCCGACGATGATGTATCTTGGTTCTTCCGTAGCGAAGCTGGACTTTACTATCCAATTTATACGCTGACTATGAGGCAAGCCAGGATAAGTTTCCAGGCTCCAGGATCGGAATGGCACATCGAAGTTCTTGCCATTTTCTATGTTCTTCAACATCTTGACTCGTTCAACGGTGCTCACTTGGATGTGGGGCAGCATCCACTCGATAGACTATAGTGTTAGCGAGACATCTTGAGGGTTTCCTGCAGCGGCGACAATTGCATTAATGTGCGTGTTGGCTAGAAGCAGTACGAGCTCTTGTTTCGAATTAATGATTATATGCTTGTAGTCCTCGGCGAATCCAAGAAGCATGGACAGAGGAACACAAACTGCGAACTTTCCTTCGGCATAAACCGGAAGCTTATATTCATCCTCGAGAGCCCAACCGGCCATCTTTGCAGCAGACAGTTCATTTGGCGTGAGCGAAAGGTAATTTTTCATAGCAGATGTTATGCCTACATCTCTCGTCTGGTCTACCTCGACGCCATTGAGTACATATGTAATGCGCTCGATTAAGTGAAGAATACCATTGCAGGATATTGATGTCGTTGTCGGGTGCGTACCATCCGCTTTTGTCAGCGTGTCTCTTATACGTAGAAATGACTGCGAAGGTAAAGTACAAATATCTTGGTGCTGTACAGCAATGCGTACTTCCGATGGTAGTGCGTACGGTCCGAGCAGGAAAGGCTGGTACTCGTGCAATTCCATTTTCGTAATGCTGTCATCAAAAATGACCGGATCTTCCACGTTGAGGATTTCGTCTTCCATATTTATTCGGCACTTGTCCAATACTGAGAAGATACTTTATGCTGTCAGGTGTTAACGCACCGATGTCTGGTAGAGAACTGTTCTTATTCACGCCAATACGATTTCTTTTATAACTGTTCGGTGTTACGAACTTTATACCCATCGCTTCAAGTGCAGACGTAATGTAATTTCTTCGTCTTGAAAATTCACCAATCGTTCTCGCTGGTCAACGATTCTGACGACGACTTCGTGTGCGCACTTCACGACGACTGGAACGTAAATGATACTTTGCGGTACTTCGACTAGTTAATACCTGGCGGGACCATCGGCGAAAACTCGTGCAGCATGTTGCTTAGTCTTCCGTTGAGATACTTTCCACTTGCCAAATTACAGTTTATTCTTATGACATTCACAGGCAAAATGTTTACTGCGCGCGTAGATTCGTACGTTCTTCCTGTATCATACACCTATGATTCGAATCCGAGCATCGTACCTATGGTCCCAGGTTTCGTAAAGTCGACAGTTTCACTGCATGTTAGAATGCTTTTTTGAGTGTTTGGATCTCCACGCAGTTGAAAGTCTACATCCTGTGGCAACATATCCCTGATGTAATTTGCAATGTCGTCAATTTCGTAAGAGCCAACAGGTAACTGTATTTCATGAGCGGTCCCATCGCTTTTCAGGAAGCAGATCATGCAGTTTTATTCGTCGATATTAGGTATGGTATTATAAGTTTGAAAATCTACGAGTCCGATACACCATTCTCCGTCTAAATCCAGAGGCGGGAAATGAACCGCCCGCAGCTCAGATGCGTGACCGGTCAAAGTTAGTGTTATCGACATGACTAATAAATTATCATCACTGCACAACCTTTAAGTAGCAATTTTTATTTGTCAGCTAATTTTTGTTTGTTAAAAAGCGAAGACACAAGTGTCCGCAGTTTATTTGATTAGGCTTCTGTTCGGTTTCGTAATTTATTGTAGAACAATGTAGTGGTTCGACCCAGGTACCGCCTAAGTTCTGGCGGAGGCTGTAAATTTCCAAAACTATCGTAGTACTCAGCCATTTTTCCAGTCTTTACATAAGCCACCCAGTGCGTGCCGCGACCCGCCGACGTATCTAAATTAATTATGGCGTGATCACGTGTCTTTGGCTTGCTGGGTAAAGTGTCTCGCATAAACACGCCTCGGAAACATGGTATTTTCAGTTTTCGAGCGTACCTGATCAAATCTATATTGGTGAGCGGACGTTTCGGCAAAGAACTTAGGATTTTATCATTCGTTTCTTCTTCATGCCTCGACCTGATTTGTGAGGTTGCAAGTAGAGTCCTGCGCCGGTTTTTTTTACCAATGGCAATGGCTTCTATGCTGGCATTGTGTCGTTCTGCTTCTTTTAAGTGCTTGCGCTCATTCTTCGAAGTGTTGACTGCCCGCACTATACCGCTCGTTGCACCGATGAGGCCGCCGAGAGCACCCAATGCAGGCAAAAGCAAAGGAAGAAATCCTCCTATAATCTTCTTGTCGAGAGTCTGTAATTTTTGCTTGGCTTTTTGCACGCCTGCACCAGTCTTGCGTTTGGTCTTGCGTGAGTTAGTCTTTGACTTGATGGAGCTGGCTCGACGAGCACCCAGTCCTAATTTGGTCTTTGCCTTCATGATTTTGGAAACGCCCCACGCTGCGATTTTCTCTCCAAGTCCCGCGTTCGACGATTTACTTATATCTTCGGCTTCCTGAGCCAATATCTGATCTGCTCTGTGCCTAGATTCCAGATCCTTGCTTAATGAATATGCGATATCGTGTTGTTTGCACTTTTCGTCCAGAGAAATAATGCCCAAGTCACCACGAGCTAACCCTTTCGCTAGTTTAGTCCCGGGGCCGCAGAATCTGTAGCCGGGAATGTGTAGCTCGAATGGCAGATTGTTTATCAGCGAGTTCACGAGTCCTGCACCGATGTGTTTTTTGTTCTTACCTCTTCGAGTCATTGCGCACAACTGACCAGAAAGTATAAATGTGTTTAATTTTATACAATTTCGACAGTACAATGCAAGTCGTCAAGCAAGAAGTGTGTTTGCCCGTGCGCATTACGCAAGACGATGTATTTAGTGCGCGTGATGGCGTAATGGCGGGTCCGTCCAACTGTGGTAAAACGTGCGTTTTGCTGAGTTTATTAGAGGAACCAAACGGACTTAGGTTCGAAAACGTGTACATCTATTCCAAATCGTTGCAACAGCCAAAGTACCAGCGCCTAGCTACGGTTCTACAATCGGTGGATGGTCTGGAATATTTTCCATTTAATGATAAAGTGGATGTGGTACCTTCTAGCGAAGCGAGAGTTAATTCCGTGTTTTTTTTCGACGATGTAATGTGCGAGAAGCAAGGCATAATACAAGAGTACTTTTCCATGGGCAGACACGTCAAGGTAGAATGTGTTTACCTGTGTCAGACGTACAGTCGTATTCCAAAACATCTCCTATGAGACAACGCGAATGTAATAGTGCTTTTTTGCATAGACGAACTTAATTTGCGTCACGTCTATGACGATCACGTGAACACCGACATGACATTCCAGAAATTCAAAGACATGTGCTCCTTGTGTTGGAAAGACGAACACGGATTCCTAGTTATAGTCAAAGACTGGCCTCAATATATAACGGCAGGTACAGACGAGGTTTCGATCAGTTTATCGTCAAACATGAGTCATAGCATTTCCAAATTTTGACGCAGCAGTCGAGACTTACGTACTGCTCTCAAGTTTTATGACGACGTTATCCGCAAATACATTTCGCTACTGGCTCAAAAAGTAGAAAGTGTGAAAAAGAATTACTAGTGTATCTCGTTGCCATCGACCAGCGCGTGGATGCTTCGGATTCTCGTATTCAAGACATGATCGAAGTATCGAATGCACAAAGACGTGACGATTTGAGGTCTTTTCAAAGTAGTCTGAAAGCATCACTATCTCACTTGTCAACAAATTCAGATTTAGCCAAACACAAGAAAGAAGTTTCTGCGAACGAATAAAACCGTATAAAAGGAGGTCTTGCAATATGTTTTCAGCCAGTACAATGTCGGACCTGGCCAGTGACCTTCATCGAGCTATACAGTCTGTTCGTAAAAAATTTCTACTTGCTAGACGAACCAGACTTGCACGTGAGATGGAAAATGAGGAGATATTTAAACCAATCACTAGTCGCCTCGACGAACTTAAAAACAAGGAAGAACCAGCCATCAATGTGAAGTCAGAAGTTGAAGATGAAATGCCGACAGTAAAGAAGAGAAAGTATGAACCAGATCGAGAAGAAGAGGACTTAACGAGTACAGAGTCCATGCACAAGAAAAAAATTCCGAAAAAGGGACATCAAGTTAATGTAATGGTCCGACCATACCTGATATCGTTTACGAGCCGGAATAATGACACGACCTACGGAGTGAACAGAAAACATAATAAGTGGTTCCTCGGTGCTAAAGAAAGAGACTTTCTACCAGGAAATATCGTGCGCGTAGAAGAGTTCAAAACATGCCGGACTCCGGGTCTGAACGAATTGCTGTTTCGCAGGGAGCCTAAAGGATATTCTCACAAAGACTTACAAGAGTACAAAAAACTGCTAGAGCTAACCAATTCACATTTTCGTGATAACGATCCAGATAGTGGTGTATATAAAGACGAAGATCATGAAAAAATCGACATTCTCGCTAATCTCTTCAGTGAACTATCGATACATGGTAAAGGTTTAAAAAAGCTAGAAAGTGATCAGGTATTTGACTATGTATATTGGGACGACCCCAATGAATTAGTTGATCGTCTTACAATTCTACATGCTTCGCTTAGTGTAGGAAACTATTCGCACATCAACGAAATAGTTTCCATACTTGAAGAACTGAGGGAAGCCGGCTACATACAATGAGTCGAACCGGAATCGCTCGCGAACTTCATGCTCCTGCTAGACGGAAATACCTTCGTCGCAAAGTCATAGTTCGTGGAATTGATGATTTATTCCAGGCGGACCTTGTTGAGATGATATCGTATTCCCGATTGAATAAAGGTTTCAAGTACATGTTGACAGTCATCGATGTTTATAGCAAGTTCGCTTGGGCGAGACCTGTCAAATCAAAGACTGCAACTGACGTAGCCAAGGCCATGAACAATATTTTGCAGGGTGGACGTGTACCGTCGCACCTGCAAACGGACCTCGGGAAAGAATTCTACAATGCAACCTTCAAGGCTTTGATGAAGAAGTATGGCATCAGACACTACTCTACATTTAGTAACGCCAAAGCCTCCCTTGTCGGAAGGTTTAACAGAACTTTGCGTTCCAAGATGTGGCGGCAGTTCACGGCTAACGGAAATTACAAGTGGCTTGACATCTTGCCATAACTAATAAGCGAGTATAATTCCACAGTGCATTCTACCACGAAAATGAAGCCAAAGGACGTAACGGACAATCGCCTGCTTCAAACTGTGTTTTCCAACACAAAGAAGAAATATCCACGAAAGCGTATAGCTAACGTCGGTGACATTGTGCGAATCTCCAAGCAGAAAGGTATCTTCGAGAAAGGTTTCACTTCGAACTGGAGTCCTGAACTTTTCCGTGTGGCACATGTTCGTGAATCAGAGCCTAGGACCTACTACCTCGAAAATTTGGACGACAAACCTATTCATGGCGGCTTTTATGCCGAAGAGATTCAGCCTACGTTGTATCCCGATACGTACTTGGTGGAGAAAATTATAAAACGAAGAAAAGGACTGTACTACGTCAAGTGGTGGGACTTTCCACCTCGCTTTAATTCGTGGGTGGCAGATGCAGAAATCGAGAAATCCACAAAACTTTAGTAATTCGTCTGTGTATTTTTTTGTACTTGTAGTAGTGTAGTATTTGTGTAATAAAAGTTTTTTTAAAAGAACTAGTGGTGTTTTTATTTTCTCAAACCTGCCACTTTAGTGGTACTTTTTTTAAATATTAAAGTTGTTTTTATCGGCCAGGGATCGAACCAATATCGATTCTATGGGTAGATTAAAGATTGATTTTTTATAAATTTAAGAGACAATAAACACAAATATCCAAGATGATGGTCGTAATGGCTTATAGGATGATGGTAGTAGTTGATTTTAAGCCTCTTTTAGGATTTTGATCATGATTTATTGAAATTATTATTTTTTACATAAAATTAAACATTATTGCATCTATCGGGTATCGAACCGAGGACAGGAATCAATCGAATCAATATGTAAGTTAATGAGTGATTTATTTAATGAATTTTGGAATTTTTCCCGCATATCTAGCATTAAAATTACTGATTTTCAAGATGGCGTCCAAATGAAAAGATGGTGGGTGTCACAGTAATAATAAATGATTACTGCACTCTAGCGGATAAGAATTAAACTAACATGGCGTCAGAGCACTCTAGCCGACGATAACGTGATGGTGGCTTCCAGCAACGAAGACAAGATGGCGGACATGACGTCATGTTACCTGACGGTATATATGCTATTAACAAAGTGGTGGGGGCCAGTCTGCATGCACTCACCACGGGGGAAGGATCGGTCGCCATTTTTATTTTTTTGCACTCGCCGGGTTCGAACCGAGGACTCCGAGCTCCGTGTCATAAAAGTAATTTATTTTAATATTTATCTCAAAAATTTTATTAATTGTTTTTTTTTTTTATAAATTTTAAATTTTTTGTCATTAAAATCGGATAGTAAATAAATATTTTAAAGATGGCGGCCGTTACGGAAATTGCAACGGTGACGACATAATTCAAGATGACGGTCATGGTATCCTTATTCTTATAAATGGCTTACCGGAGGCTTTAGACATGGATGCTTAAGCCGTTTGTAGGAATTTGGGTTCTTTCTAGGGCAAAACGACTTTTGAGGATTTTCGAAATCCTAATTTTTGAATTGTGGAATTTTTTGAAATTTTTTGGCGGAATTTTTTCCATAGAAGTGGAAATTTTTGCGAATTTTGATGATTTTTTGCCAATTTTTGCCCAATTTTGGCAACTTTTGAGGGTCGAAGGTCAAGGTCAAAGGTCAAGGTCACACTCATCCAAGATGGCCGCCGTGACGTCACATTCCACGCAATCCACCCCCTGGACCCTGTTTCACGATGGCCATTTGTATACTACTCTGGAGTCATTCAATAGAAAACAACTAAAACATTTTTCGAAATTTTTTGTATCCATTATATGGGGATATCAAAACACGTATACATAAAGTTTTAGAATGTTCAAGTATCTTGTACAATTTGTTACACTAATCTCCCAAAATAAATATGAACTTTGAAATCTACCTGATAATTGAAACTGAGCTGAAAGGGCTCCATTTAAACTATTTAAGTATTTTGTTCTCTTACTGCATAGTGAAATTAAGTTGTGTTACAAAATTGCCATTTCAATAATACATTTTAATGTAAACGTATGTAAGTGTACAATTTCTGTGATTTCTTTGAGTTCTTTGTAAATTACTTTAAAATATGTTACTTTTTTTATTTTGGAACTTATTTATGAATCTACAGTATATATACTCTATTTTTTAAATGTAGTTTTAATAGTGATGAGGGAAAAAGAGATAAAGCTACAACCAACAAACCACTTTAAAACTTCAGTATAAAGACTAGCCACGCTCACTGTGGACATTGCTGCTGACACAACACATGTGAAGTTATTGTAAATACGTGGGACAAAATCAAAAAAATAATGAACTAAAAACATTAATTTCATACAAAAAAAACATTATGTGAAAAATAGTGACAAAATCATGTCCTCTAAATAGCTGACAGATTGGGTGGTTTATCTATCGTATTCACAGGATTGTGAAAAAATTATCATTCGTCAAAAGTGTGATGTTTAACCACTGGGGATGTTTAGAGCTTATTTATAAAATTGAAAGTCTGCAACCCCGTTTTCACGGACATATGACTTTTTTCTGTTGCTCTGTGAAGTTTCATTGAGGTACATAAGTAGTATAGTTTGGCCGGAACTAGATCAGGCCTCAGGCGGTGGAGCCGAGAGCCGACTCCGCCATCTTGGATTTGTGACGTCACGGCGGCAAAAATTCCTCAAAATTCCTCAAAAATGACTCAAAATAACTCAAAATTTCCCCGTTTTAAGAAAAAAATTCCCGTTTTCGAGGAAAAAATCCCGTTTCGAGGGAAAATTTCCCGTTTTAGTCCTTAAAAATCCCAACGGCTAGAAATGTCCTGATAGAGGCTTAAGCATCCTTAACTCAAGCCTCAGTTAAGCCTCTATCAGGATGTGACCTTGACCTTTGACCTTGACCCCGACGGCCATCTTGGATTGTGACGTCACGGTGGCCATCTTGGATTGTGACGTCACGGCGTCCATTTTGAATTTTGACGTCACCGTTGCAATTTCCGTTACGGCCGCCATCTTTAAATTTATTATCCGATTTTAATGAAAAAAATTTAAAAATTATAAAAAAATTAAATAATAAAATTTTTAATAAAATATTTAAAAAACAAACATTTACGACACGGAGCTCGGAGTCCTCGGTTCAAACCCAACGAGTGCAAAAAAAAATGGCGACCGATCCTTCCCCCGCGGTGGCTGCAGGCATACTGACTCCCTCCACTTTTTTTCAAAGCATATATATATCGTCAGGTAGTATGACGTCATGTCCGCCATCTTGTCCTCGTCTGCTGGAAGCCATCATCAGTGTATCGTCGGCGAGAGTGCGCTGACGCCATGTTAGTTTAATTCTTATCCGCTAGAGTGCAGTAATCATTTATTATTGCTGTGACACCCGACATCTTGTCATTTGGCCGCCATCTTGAAAATCCATAATTATTTAGCTAGAAATTCGGGAAAAATTCCAAAATTCATTAAATAAATTTGTAATCTATATACTGATCGATTAGGTCGACTAAGGTCCTTGGTACGATCTAGGACGATGCAAAAAAAATTAAATATAACATCAATTTAACATAATAGTAACAGGTTCGAGGAATTAAACACCACAAGTTCTTTTACAAACATAATATTTATTACATAATTTCTATTCTACTACAGGATCATTTGCGAAAGCCAGCAATCTTATAATCATTTAGTTCCGCAGCGGTGTGAAATGACTAATTCTTAGCTCCAATCGGTTTATACTAGACAGAGTCCAGCCAGAACCTTTACAGACATAGTCCACCTCTTCTTGACAGAGTTTCTGGATACCGTTTTTAACAGTTTGCTTCACATCGTTAGAACTGTAAATTACTGCAGCCGATGTCTTGAATGCACACTTCTTCACTTTGTCATCGAACGGATATGGCTTTCCATATATACAGTCCAACCACAAGTTATATTTCAAAGGTCCGTTTGTTGCTACATCATCAGTAAGCTGATTGATTATGTCCTCTCTGATATCGTCAAGAAAATTACAAATGTCCTTCGACTCACCGAACGTATTTAGATAATAGTAGTCTTTCAACGTTCCACGAAATGCAGACTGCGCCAAGTATAAGCCATTATCGTTCACTTGTAATGCTCCGAACACAGTCTTAGGTTTAGTTCCATGTTCAGACGTCATAACAATCGTTTGCTGGACATCTGTTTTTTTTGGTTGTACGCTTTCGTGTCTCCAATCTAAAGCGAGGAGTCGAAATGTCGGCAGGTAGTTCAGCAGTAGGAGCACAGACTCCACCTTTACATTTTTTCGCATGATGTCGCAAACTGTCAATTCGAGTAAACAATTTAAGGCACTCATCACATCGAAACTTCATGCGAGAAGGATTCTTCGTGCATTTGCTCCACTCATGTCTTCGTGCATCATAGGAAAATGCGAACGACGTATCACAGTAGCTGCAAGGATACCGTGGTGATGAAGACGATCCTTTCAAACCCGATCCAGATACTGACGTTGCAACAGTAGTATCATTTCCAGGCATACTCTTATGAACATCAATGCATCGTTGTTGCGACGAAACCTTTACTTTCTGCCGCACAGCAGGACCTATGCATGCCTTCATGTGCGTTTTCATATTATCTTTTCTGGCAAACTGCTTATGACATTTCTCACAAACAAACATTTTACGATATAGGTTCTTGACACATTCGCTCCTCTCGTGTCGCCGAGCATTGCTGTTGTTTGAGAAAATCTTGTCGCAGTAACAGCACCGATGTTGGCTAGTTGTCAAATCAGCATCCATTGAAGTCTCCATCGAGGTCGTATCGTCGATCGTCGTGGTTTCCTGCACATCCAGCTCAGTAGTCATTAAGCTATCTTCTGCTGGTGGTATCACATCTGTTGAAATCTCCTCCAATGTTGACGTCGTCGTCGTTGCCAACGAGATCTGCTCCACCATTGTCGTCGCTGACGTCAAGGTTCCCGTAGACGATGGTACAACGTCCATCGAGTTCGGCGTTAAAGTCGGTAAAGATGCCATCGAGTTTTCAAGAACAGGTAATTACGCGACTTATGTACCAGATGAAATAATCTAGGTGATCCTTACACCGTCGTTGACAGTAACAAACTGAGCGACCTGCTGTCTAGGACTCGCTTATATACATGCACCGGATGGAATAATACGCTAGTCAAATAAGAATCATTTACAATAATACTAGAGTCAAAACAACATTAAAAATAGAAGGACCATCAACGAAAAGGCAGCACTATTGGAAGCACCGACAACGAAAAGGCAGCACCGACAACGAAAAGGCAGCACCGCCAACGAAAAGGAAGCACATTTGGAAGCACCGACAACGAAAAGACAGCAACGCCAAAGAAAAGACAGCACATTTGGAAGCACCGACAACGAAAAGGAAGCACCATCAACGAAAAGGCCGCACCATCAACGAAAAGGCCGCACCGCCAACGAAAAGGAAGCACATTTGGAAGCACCGCCAACGAAAAGGCAGCACCATCGACGAAATGGAAGCACCAACTACGAAAAGGCAGCACATTTGGAAGCACCGACAACAAAAAGGAAGCACATTTGGAAGCACCGACAACGAAAAGACAGCACCGACAACGAAAAGGCAGCACATTTGGAAGCACCGACAAAGAAAAGGCAGCACCGCCAACGAAAAGGAAGCACATTTGGAAGCACCGACAAAGAAAAGGCAGCACCGCCAACGAAAAGGAAGCACATTTGGAAGCACCGACAACGAAAAGGCAGCACCGCCAAAGAAAACACAGCACATTTGGAAGCACCAACAACGAAAAGGAAGCACCATCAAGGAAAAGGCCGCACCGCCAACGAAAAAACAGCACCATCGACGAAATGGAAGCACCAACTACGAAAAGGCAGCTCATTTGGAAGCACCGACAACGAAAAGGAAGCACATTTGGAAGCACCGACAACGAAAAGGCAGCACCGACAACGAAAAGACAGCACATTTGGAAGCACCGACAAAGAAAAGGCAGCACCGCCAACGAAAAGGAAGCACATTTGGAAGCACCGACAAAGAAAAGGCAGCACCGCCAACGAAAAGGAAGCACATTTGGAAGCACCGACAACGAAAAGGCAGCACCGCCAAAGAAAAGACAGCACATTTGGAAGCACTGACAACGAAAAGGAAGCACCATCAACGTAAAGGCCACACCGCCAACGAAAAGGAAGCACATTTGGAAGCACCGCCAACGAAAAGGCAGCACCATCGACGAAATGGAAGCACCAACTACGAAAAGGCAGCACATTTGGAAGCACCGACAACGAAAAGGAAGCACATTTGGTAGCACCGACAACGAAAAGGCAGCACATTTGGAAGCACCGACAAAGAAAAGGCAGCACCGCCAACGAAAAGGAAGCACATTAGGAAGCACCGACAAAGAAAAGGCAGCACCGCCAACGAAAAGGAAGCACATTTGGAAGCACCGACAACGAAAAGGCAGCACCGCCAAAGAAAAGACAGCACATTTGGAAGCACTGACAACGAAAAGGAAGCACCATCAACGAAAAGGCCGCACCATCAACGAAAAGGCCGCACCGCCAACGAAAAGGAAGCACATTTGGAAGCACCGACAAAGAAAAGCCAGCACCGCCAACGAAAAGGAAGCACATTTGGAAGCACCGACAAAGAATGGCAGCACCGTCAACGAAAAGGAAGCACATTTGGAAGCACCGACAACGAAAAGGCAGCACCATCGACGAAAAGGAAGCACATTAATTTGTCATTGACTCCAATATTCATTGGCTCCAATATTCATTGGCTCCAATATGCTTCGTTTGTCGGTGCTTCCAAATGTGCTGCCTTTTCGTAGTTGGTGCTTCCATTTCGTCGATGGTGCTGCCTTTTCGTTGGCGGTGCGGCCTTTTCGTTGATGGTGCTTCCTTTTCGTTGTTGGTGCTTCCAAATGTGCTGTCTTTTCTTTGGCGGTGCTGCCTTTTCGTTTCGGTGCTTCCAAATGTGCTTCCTTTTCGTTGGCGGTGTGCCTTTTCTTTGTCGGTGCTTCCAAATGTGCTTCCTTTTCGTTGGCGGTGCTGCCTTTTCTTTGTCGGTGCTTCCAAATGTGCTCCTTTTCGTTGTCGGTGCTGCCTTTTCGTTGTCGGTGCTTCCAAATGTGCTTCCTTTTCGTTGTCGGTGCTTCCAAATGTGCTGCCTTTTCGTAGTTGGTGCTTCCATTTCGTCGATGGTGCTGCCTTTTCGTTGGCGGTGCTTCCAAATGTGCTTCCTTTTCGTTGGCGGTGCGGCCTTTTCGTTGATGGTGCTTCCTTTTCGTTGTCAGTGCTTCCAAATGCCCTGTCTTTTCTTTGGCGGTGCTGCCTTTTCGTTGTCGGTGCTTCCAAATGTGCTTCCTTTTCGTTCGTGGTGCTGCCTTTTCTTTGTCGGTGCTTCCAAATGTGCTGTCTTTTCGTTGTCGGTGCTGCCTTTTCGTTGTCGGTGCTTCCAAATGTGCTTCCTTTTCGTTGTCGGTGCTTCCAAATGTGCTGCCTTTTCGTAGTTGGTGCTTCCATTTCGTCGATGGTGCTGTCTTTTCGTTGGCGGTGCGGCCTTTTCGTTGATGGTGCTTCCTTTTCGTTGTTGGTGCTTCCAAATGTGCTGTGTTTTCTTTGGCGGTGCTGCCTTTTCGTTGTCGGTGCTTCCAAATGTGCTTCCTTTTCGTTGGCGGTGCTGCCTTTTCTTTGTCGGTGCTTCCAAATGTGCTTCCTTTTCGTTGGCGGTGCTGCCTTTTCTTTGTCGGTGCTTCCAAATGTGCTGCCTTTTCGTTGTCGGTGCTTCCAAATGTGCTTCCTTTTCGTTGTCGGTGCTTCCAAATGTGCTGCCTTTTCGTAGTTGGTGCTTCCATTTCGTCGATGGTGCTGCCTTTTCGTTTGGCGGTGCTTCCAAATGTGCTTCCTTTTCGTTGGCGGTGCTGCCTTTTCTTTGTCGGTGCTTCCAAATGTGCTTCCTTTTCGTTGGCGGTGCTGCCTTTTCTTTGTCGGTGCTTCCAAATGTGCTGCCTTTTCGTTGTCGGTGCTGTCTTTTCGTTGTCGGTGCTTCCAAATGTGCTTCCTTTTCGTTGTCGGTGCTTCCAAATGTGCTGCCTTTTCGTAGTTGGTGCTTCCATTTCGTCGATGGTGCTGCCTTTTCGTTTGGCGGTGCTTCCAAATGTGCTTCCTTTTCGTTGGCGGTGCGGCCTTTTCGTTTTGGTGCGGCCTTTTCGTTGATGGTGCTTCCTTTTCGTTGTCGGTGCTTCCAAATGTGCTGTCTTTTCTTTGGCGTTGCTGCCTTTTCGTTGTCGGTGCTTCCAAATGTGCTTCCTTTTCGTTGGCGGTGCTGCCTTTTCGTTGTCGGTGCTGCCTTTTCGTTGTCGGTGCTTCCAAATGTGCTGCCTTTTCGTTGATGGTCCTTCTATTTTTAATGTTGTTTTGACTCTAGTTTTATTGTAAATGATTCTTATTTGACTAGCGTATTATTTCATCCGGTGCATGTATATAAGCGAGTCCTAGACAGCAGGTCGCTCAGTTTGTTACTGTCAACGACGGTGTAAGGATCACCTAGATTATTTCATCTGGTACATAAGTCGCGTAATTACCTGTTCTTGAAAACTCGATGGCATCTTTACCGACTTTAACGCCGAATTCGATGGACGTTGTACCATCGTCTACGGGAACCTTGACGTCAGCGACGACAATGGTGGAGCAGATCTCGTTGGCAACGACGACGACGTCAACATTGGAGGAGATTTCAACAGATGTGATACCACCAGCAGAAGATAGCTTAATGACTACTGAGCTGGATGTGTAGGAAACCACGACGATCGAAGATACGACCTCGATGGAGACTTCAATGGATGCTGATTTGACAGCTAGCCAACATCGGTGCTGTTACTGCGACAAGATTTTCTCAAACAACAGCAATGCTCGGCGACACGAGAGGAGCGAATGTGTCAAGAACCTATATCGTAAAATGTTTGTTTGTGAGAAATGTCATAAGCAGTTTGCCAGAAAAGATAATATGAAAACGCACATGAAGGCATGCAAAGGTCCTGCTGTGCGGCAGAAAGTAAAGGTTTCGTCGCAACAACGATGCATTGATGTTCATAAGAGTATGCCTGGAAATGATACTACTGTTGCAACGTCAGTATCTGGATCGGGTCTGAAAGGATCGTCTTCATCACCACGGTATCCTTGCAGCTACTGTGATACGTCGTTCGCATTTTCCTATGATGCACGAAGACATGAGCGGAGCAAATGCACGAAGAATCCTTCTCGCATGAAGTTTCGATGTGATGAGTGCCTTAAATGGTTTACTCGAATTGACAGTTTGCGACATCATGCGAAAAAATGTAAAGGTGGAGTCTGTGCTCCTACTGCTGAACTACCTGCCGACATTTCGACTCCTCGCTTTAGATTGGAGACACGAAAGCGTACAACCAAAAAAAAACAGATGTCCAGCAACCGATTGTTATGACGTCTGAACATGGAACTAAACCTAAGACTGTGTTCGGAGCATTACAAGTGAACGATAATGGCTTCTACTTGGCGCAGTCTGCATTTCGTGGAACGTTGAAAGACTATTATTATCTAAATACGTTCGGTGAGTCGAAGGACATTTGTAATTTTCTTGACGATATCAGAGAGGACATAATCAATCAGCTTACTGATGATGTAGCAACAAACGGACCTTTGAAATATAACTTGTGGTTGGACTGTATATATGGAAAGCCATATCCGTTCGATGACAAAGTGAAGAAGTGTGCATTCAAGACATCGGCTGCAGTAATTTACAGTTCTAACGATGTGAAGCAAACTGTTAAAAACGGTATCCAGAAACTCTGTCAAGAAGAGGTGGACTATGTCTGTAAAGGTTCTGGCTGGACTCTGTCTAGTATAAACCGATTGGAGCTAAGAATTAGTCATTTCACACCGCTGCGGAACTAAATGATTATAAGATTGCTGGCTTTCGCAAATGATCCTGTAGTAGAATAGAAATTATGTAATAAATATTATGTTTGTAAAAGAACTTGTGGTGTTTAATTCCTCGAACCTGTTACTATTATGTTAAATTGATGTTATATTTAATTTTTTTTGCATCGTCCTAGATCGTACCAAGGACCTTAGTCGACCTAATCGATCAGTATATAGATTACAAATTTATTTAATGAATTTTGGAATTTTTCCCGAATTTCTAGCTAAATAATTATGGATTTTCAAGATGGTGGCCAAATGACAAGATGTCGGGTGTCACAGCAATAATAAATGATTACTGCACTCTAGCGGATAAGAATTAAACTAACATGGCATCAGCGCACTCTCGCCGACGATACACAGATCATGGCTTCCAGCAGACGAGGACAAGATGGCGGACATGACGTCATACTACCTGACGATATATATATGCTTTGAAAAAAAAAGTGGAGGGAGTCAGTATGCCTGCAGCCACCGCGGGGGAAGGATCGGTCGCCATTTTTTTTTGCACTCGTCGGGTTTGAACCGAGGACTCCGAGCTCCGTGTCGTAAATGTTTGTTTTTTAAATATTTAATTAAAAATTTTATTATTTTTTTTTTATAATTTTTAAATTTTTTTCATTAAAATCGGATAATAAATTTAAAGATGGCGGCCATAACGGAAATTGCAACGGTGACGTCATAATTCAAAATGGACGCCGTGACGTCACAATCCAAGATGGCCACCGTGACGTCACAATCCAAGATGGTGGATCCAAGATGGCCGTCGGGGTCAAGGTCAAAGGTCAAGGTCACATCCTGATAGAGGCTTAACTGAGGCTTGAGTTAAGGATGCTTAAGCCTCTATCAGGACATTTCTAGCCGTTGGGATTTTTAAGGACTAAAACGGGAAATTTTCCCTCGAAACGGGAATTTTTCCCTCGAAAAAGGGAAATTTTTTCTTAAAACGGGGAAATTTTGAGTCATTTTGAGTCATTTTTGAGGAATTTTGAGGAATTTTTGCCACCGTGACGTCACAAATCCAAGATGGCGGAGTCGGCTCTCGGCTCCACCGCCTGAGGCCTGATCTAGTTCCGGCCAAACTATACTACTTACATACACAAACGGTTGATGAACTACGGGTTAAGAAGGGACTCTGTCTTTACCAATTTCTCGTATTATTTTGGCTATTTATTTTTCTCACAAGTATCATTGGCTAATTCCTTCGAGGTTAAATTCACTCTTCTGAAGACCTGCGTCAGATTAATTTTTAATGTGCTGTGTCTTAGTCAATTGTTTATTTTTGTATTGACATTGTCTAATCAACATGTACCTATGATTCTAATACCTGAAAATTTAAACAAAAAATAAGCAATAACTCCTGACCGTCTATGCTCAGAACATCGGCGTCTCAAGAAGTTTTCGGAACATTTAACTTTAAAAAAAATATGAAATGCGAGTCGAAACGCAAAAGTTCAAAATTAGCCGAAGCTTGCGTTGTGTTTTTTGTGTTTTGCGTAGTTTATATCCGAGAATTTTAAAACGTCGTTGTTGAACTTTTTGCCTCTTAAGTTCTTGAGTTACTTGCGTAGTTTATAATCCCAGTGGTCACAACTTGATGTAGGCTTTTGGACACACGCCATTGCTTAGCACATGTATGTCTGCAGAAGAAAACTACAAAAAAACACAAATGACAGTCGCACCTGTGTTTACGTACCATGTGCGTCTCTGCCTGAGGACGGGAGCAGATAGCAGTTCCCGAAACGACGCTTGTTTCTGTTTTAGAAAACTATTGTGTTTGTTTCGTCTTTTCGTTTTGCTGTGTTTTTTGTCTCGTTTAAGCTGTTGTGTTGAATTTTTTTGGGTTCGGAATTTTTGTGCTGTCATCATTTGTGGGGGTTTTTTCGTTCTGTTAGTCCATTTTTCTTTGTTTTTTCCTTGTTTGTTGACCATATTCCTGTTGTGGAATATTGTGTGGCGTTAAATCCTGACAACAGCAATTTTTGCTTAATTTGTGTTTTTTGTCATTTGTGTTTTTTTTTGTAGTTTTCTTCTGCAGACATACATGTGCTAAGCAATGGCGTATGTCCAAAAGCCTACATCAAGTCATGCACTCCCATTGCACAAATCTTTCAAAGATAATCCCAGTGGCCACAGCCAGGCGATCGCTTTACTTAGAGTCACTTTCGTGGTAAATAGATCGCTGAACACGATATGCATACGTTCTTTAAGAGGTGTTTGCAATAAGGAAAATTGTTTTTAAAAAAAATCCATGGACATACACCATTGCTGGGTTTCAAATATCAATTGCACTATTTTAGATAAAATATGGATACCTACTCCCTCTTGACTACCTTGGAGCTGCCGAACCCTCTGATGGTCATGTTGGTGAATGTCATCGCTACGAAGCCGTCTCCCAGACGAAGCTCCTTCACCATAAGAGGATCAAGTACAGGAATATTGTACTTGGGGTCACCTGCGGTCAATTAATACACTTTCAAACAAGTATTCGGTAATGTTCCTAGTATCATAGCGATTTGTGTTAACCTATACATTTTAACTAAACTGTATTTTTTTTTTTTTAATTTTTAAGAACACTGACTACAACTCATCCAGATATCTCCACGATCATAGGGATAACTTCGTAAATGTACAAGTAATGATCGTTCACACTTTTATCATGCTCTCACAAGTATCATCTTCGTGTGTATCATAAAAACTTTTCAATACTCGCTAAGGCCACAGAAAACACACGACTCCTCGTTCCACGTGCCGGTTTTTACCTGTTTACGACAGAACAACATGAAGCGGAAATTGGTATCCAGTGCAGTTTCTATGAATTTCCTGTAGATATTACTTTTTGATAAACTAAAATAGGATAGATTCCACATTACTATGGTAAATTTCCGAGTCACTTTCTATGGTGTACATCACTCACAACACAAGTTATTCTCCCTGCAGTCATTATCTGTCAGTATTCTGTGAGCGAAATTTGTGGTAGTTTCGGGATTTGCAAGATTTAAATCGGGAATCATTCCCCGCTTTCCTCAACAATTTGAAACCTAGAATGCGGTGATACTTTATTGGTAATACTTTATTGGTTGTACTATACTACAGAAGACTAAAATATTTAAAAAAATTTAAATTTTAGGCTACTCTTGATATGAGAGTCCAATTAAGTACAAGAAAAAATAACAAAAAAAAAATAAAAAAAATACCAAAATTTGAGCTTACTAGAACTTAATACTTGCTCAGAAAATGAGTTCACAAGCTGACAGAACCGGTTTTTGTAATTAGTATCCATTTTTTGTTTTTTATTAATATTTTAATTTTATTATTTTTTTATTTTTTCCCGTGAATTTTCTGATACAAAGGAAAGCTTACAATAATTTTCTCAGTGTGCTCCTGATTTTTTCTGACAATATATATATATATATTTATTGATGGTGTTCTCCGAGTGCTCTTGATTATTCATGGTTATACATGCACATTTTGGAAGCACCATCAACAAAAAGGCAGCACATTTTAGAAGCACAATAAAAAGGCAGCTCATTTCGGAAGCATAATCAAAAAGGCAGGACATCTTGGAAGCACCACCAACAAAAAGGCAGCACATTTTGGAAGCACCATCAACAAAAAGGAAGCACATTTGGGAGCACAAAAAAAGGCAGCATATTTGAAAGCACAAACAACAAAAAGGAAGCACATTTTGGACGCGCCGTCAATCAAAAGGAAGCACATAATACAAAACGAAAGCTCATTTAACGAAAAGGATGTACATTCTCACGTACATTCAACTCGGTAGGATGCGATCGTCAATGTTAGGTTAGTATATAATATCTCCATCAGTCAATGAATCCATCAGTTTTTAGTTCCAAAAGTCATTGGCTCCAATAGTCATTGGCCCCATCAGTAATTGACCCAACAGTCTTTTGGCTCCAAAAGTCATTGGCTCCAACAGTCATTGGCTTCAACTGCCTTTTGCTTCAACAGCTCTAATGATATTTTGCTAGAATGCTACGAGTCTAAGAGACTATGAGGCTACAAGGCTACCAGTCTACAAGGATCTAGCTAGTTACGAGTTATAAATGGCTGCGAGACTGCATGGCTAAAACACCGCGTGGCTACGAAACTACATGTCTATGAATCTACAAGGATACAAGTCTACTCGGCTCCAAATGACTGCAAGGCTACATGGCTACAAGACCACTTGGCTACAAAGCTTCAATTCAACGAGTCTACAAGACTCCTCCAACTGCCTACGAGTCTACAAAGCTCCAAACTGCTCCAGCAGTATTTGTTATAAGATTACAAGACTACGTGTTTACGTAGCTACAAGTCTACGAGGCTCCAAGACATCATGACTACGCGACTACGAGCCATGAGGTTACGAAACTGTGTGACTACGAGAATACAAGTTTACGAGACTGCGAGGCTACAGAGCTACAAAGCTTCTAGAATACAAGGTTACGAGACTGCGAGGATACAGGACTACAAGTCTACATGAGTACTCGACTACGAAGCTACAAATCTACAATGCTCCAATTGCTGCATCTGTCTTCGGCTGAATTCTCTTTTGCTCCAACTGCTCCAACAGAATTATGTTATAACATTACAAAGCTACATGGTTACGTAGCTACAAGTCTACGAGGCTCCAAGGCATCATGACTACGTGACTACGAGCCATGTGGTTACGAGACAATGCGATTGCGAGTCTACAAGGTTACGTGATCGCGAGGCTATAGGACTACGAAGCTTCCAGAACACAAGGTTACGAGATTGCAGGGCTACATGACTGCGAATCCTAACAGGACACGAGGCTACGTGGCTACGAGACTACTTGACTGACTACAATAACACAATTCAGCGGTGAGAATTAATTTATCTTATGAAAAATAACCTGTTTAAAGTAGTGTCGATTCTTGTCAACAGATGACACCACATCTGCTTACAGGTAAATATTATTTAGTTATTTTATGCGAAATGCAGGGTGCTCACTTACGATGGCTTCGCTAAGCACCAAGGAGAAGGAAGTAGGTCAAGTTTATTAGTGATTTTTAGATGTCTCAGATCTTATTATTATATATTTGTGAGTAATGGTTTTGTCGTTTGAAATCCACCTGATAAAAATATTACAAGTGATTATTTTGTAGCAGAAATTCAATAAATTAAATTTAACTCTGAATAAAATGACATAACCCATTAAGTAAATAATCCTTCATGCATAGAACGGTTTCTCAAAAACAACCAGAAGCAATTGAAGAAACCACAGGAATAATCAGGAGCACACAGAGAAAACCATCAAAATATAATTATTGTCAAGAATAATCGGGAGCACACGGAGAAAACCGTACACATATTTCTTTGATATCAAAAAAATAGAATTTTTTTTTAAAATAATAAAATAATAATAAATAAAAACAAAAAAACGAAAAAAAATTCTGGCTTGTGCTAGAAACTCTATCCTTGTTCTACAAATGAGAATTTTACAAGCTGATATAAGTTGTTTTTGTATTTTTTTGTTTTTATTTATTATTGTTATTAATTTATTATTTTTAATTTTTTATGTGATTTTTTGGTATCAAAGAAATATGCGAGATGGTTTTTTCCGTGTGCTCCCGATTATTCTTGACAGTATATTTTTATGGTTTTCTCTGTGTGCTCCTGATTATTCATGTGGTTTCTCCAAATGCTTCTTGTTGTTTCTGAGAAACCGTTCTATGCATTAATGATTATTTAATTAATGAGTTACGTCATTTTATTCAGAGTTAAATTTAATTTATTGAATTTCTGCTACTTAATTATCAATTGTAATATTTTTTATCAGGTGTATTTCAAGCGGTCCGAAGACGTTTGGTCTATATGTATGTATTGCTGTGTACATGAACGGTTTAGAGGTTATTCTAAGTATCGAAAAACTATACATTCATGTTAGGCTTATCGGCAACGTATTTAATTCGTCGAACATTGTCGTATATTGTCTTGAGTTGTTTTTCGTAGAGTGAATGAATGATAAACTACATGAAAGGTAATGGAAACCAAAATATAAAATTTATTTTTTATTTAGTTACACTTGTCACTAGTCAAGACGCAAACCGACGACATGAAGCCATCCATTCAATAAGTAAATTAATGAGTTATTTTTTTAGGTGAATTTTGGAATTTTTCCCGAATTTATAAGACAATAAATACAAATATCCAATATGGCAGTCGTACTGGCTTATAGGATGATGGTAGAAGTTGATTTTAAGCCTTTTTTTAGGATTTTTACATGATTTGTTGAAATTTATATTTTTTATATAAAATTAAACGTTTTTTATCGACCAGGGATCGAACCAAGGTCAGGAATCGATCGAATCAATCAGTAAATTTATTATAAATTTATTTAATGAATTTTGGAATTTTTCCCGAATTTCTAGCTAAATAATTATATTACCAAGATGGCACCCAAATGAAAGATGGCGGGTGGCACGGTAATAATAAATGATTACTGCACTCTAGTGGGTAAGAATTTAACTAGCATGATGGTAGTGCACTCTATAAGACCAGTACACATACAAGATGGTGTCCTCCAGCAGATGAAAACAAGATGGCGGTAATGTCTTCTAGCAGGTGGTAGCTCCTGGTAGCATGTACTGAACACAAAATGTCCGATCCATGATGGTCTTCAAGGTCAAAGTCAAACTTCAAGGTCAAAGACAAATTTCAATGTCAAGTTAAAATTTAAAAGATCGAGGTCAAAGTTCTTGGTCAAGTTCAAAGTCAAGGCCAAATTTCGAGGTCAAGGTCAAAGTTTAATGTCAAGGTCAAAGTCCAATGCCATCAGTCGAGGTCAAAGGTATGGTGAACAGAAAATTATACTAACATGGCGTGAGCACACTCTAGCAGACGAAAACAGGATTGTTGCCTCCAGCGGACGAAGACAAGATGGCGGACATGACGACGTACCAGCTGACGATATATACCTTGGTATTGGTGGTGAGAGGTCAGTCTAGGTGGCTTCCTTGGAGGAAGGATCTGTCGTTTTTTATTTTTGCTCTTACCGGTTTTGAACCAAAGACGGGAATCGATCTAATACATCAGTATTCTAGTAAGTTAATTTTTTGATGAATTTTGAACTTTTTTCATTAAAATCGGATATTAAATAAATATTTTCAATATGGTGCCTCTAGCGATAATTGATACAGTGGTGACATAATTCAAAATGACGGGTGTGGTGTAAGACATTTTTATTACTTCTCATTGAGAATTTTTTTTAATATAAATAAATTCCTGGTTTACTCTCGCCGGAAATCGAACCGAGGACCGAAAACAATTAAGTAACTAAACATTTTAAGTAGGCAATTATTTAAATAATTATTGGAATTTTTAAGGAATTTCTAGCATTGAAATTACGGATTTTCAAGATGGCGGCCGTAACGAAACATGCAACATTAATAGAATCCAATATGGCGGTCGTAACGAAAAGTGTAACGATGAAATCGAACTCAACCAAGATGGTGGGCGTAACGTAACATGCAACATTTATATAATTCAATTTTGCGACCGTAACGTTATGTGGAACTGTGATTTATAAGTACTATTTTATTATTTTTTTATTATTCAATTCGATTGATTAATTTTTAAAGATTTTTTTAATTTTTCCCAATTTTCTAACTTAAATATAACGGATTTTCAAAATGGTGGACATGACGTCATGCTAGATGACGATATATATCTTGACATAAGTGGTGGGAGGTCAGTCTGCCGGTGACTTGTGTGGAGAAAGGACCTGATGTAATTTTTTTTTTTTTTTTTGACCTCACCGGTTTCGAACCAAGGACTCCTAGCTGCATGTCGTAAATGTATGTTTTTTTAAATATTTTTATTAAAATTAAATTAATTGAATTGTTTTATAAATTATATTTCTTTTCATTATCTAGGATAATAAATAAAGATTTTCAAGATGGCGGCTGTAACGGAAATTGAAACGGTGACGTCATAATCCTAGATGACGTTAGTGGCTTAGAGCGGCTATCTCTTAGGACTTTTAAGCCGCTTTTAGGAAATTGTGTTCTTTTTAAGGCAAAAGACTTTTGAGGTTTTTCGAATTACTAATTTTTGAATTTTTGAGGAAGAAAATGTGAAATTTTTCCTCAAATCGGGAATTTTTGAGTCATTTTGAGTCATTTTTGACGAATTTTGAGGAATTTTTGAGTCCTAGATGGCCACCGTGACGTCAGATCTCGGACGCCACCACTCACCACAGCCTGAAGCCTGTGCCCGGATATACCAAAACATACTACTTTCAACATCAATATTAATATTATAAATGCGAAAGTAACTCTGTCTGTCTGTCTGTCTGTATGTATGTTTGTTTGTTACCTTTTCCCGGCTGAACGGATCGTAATGAAATTTGGCAAGGAGATAGATTATATCCTGGGGATGGACATAGGCTATATGTGGTCTAAAAAATAATCTTTAAACGGGTTAAAAAAATATATCTTAATTTTATGTAATGTGTGTCATAGATATACAAACTGTTAGTGTCATTCCTCTATGCCTGCCGGGCAATAGCTTTCAAGCCATTACGTTACGTTTTTCTATTGTAAGGAACTAAGTAGAGAGTAAGAAAAAAATAAAGATCTTGACAGTTTGTAGTGTCGCCATATTTGTTTCAATTTTCAGTTCCGTTTTTGTATATTACAATTTAAATTGCAGAAAAAAATCATTATTAATAGGTAGGTAATAAGTTTTTCTATTTGTCAATATTGTTATTATGGTAGATAGGAGTACAGTAAATGCCTACATTCTTATATTCCTTTATATCTCTTTCGATTTGGAGTGTTTCCGTGCCATTCGCCCCCCCCCCCCCCAGATGGTTAAAGCCCCAAAATTTCGAAAGTTTAAAAATTTTTAAATTTTTTCTCTTTCGATTTTAAGTGTTTTCGAGCCATTCAGGGTCCTCAAATCCCCCGCCCCCCTCTAGGAAAAAGCCCTAAATTTCGATAATTTTAGGAATTTCAAATATCATTTCTTTCGAAATGGAGTGTTCCGAAACATTCCAGGTCCTGAACCTCCACACCCTCCCCTTCCGCAAAAGTGAAAGCCACAAAATTTCGAAAAATTGGAGGAAATTGTATTAAAATTAAGTCATTACGAACTAAAGTGTCTGGGGCATGGTGGAACTTTTACCCAAAGTCGACTTCCCACCCAATTTTGCGGGAGGGGGGAGTGCAAAACCCCAAAATTACGAAAAATTTCAAAAATTTCTTAAATTTAAGTATACTTTTTTACTATTTGAAGTGTTTCCGAGCCATTCGGGGTCCTCAAACTACCCTCCCCCTACAAGGAGTCAATGACCCGATAATAAAAAAAATTCCCAAAATTTCGAAAACCTATTCTCTTTCAATTTGGAGTGTTTACGAGCCATTCGGGGTCCTCAAAATAACCCCCTTCCCCCTTCAAAGGGGTCAAAGCGCCAAAATTTAGAAAATTTCAAAAATCATTCTCTTTCGATTTTTAGTGTTTCCCCTGCCATTCAGGGTCCTCAAAATCACCCCTCCCCCTCTGGGGACAAAGCCCCAAAATCTCAAAAATTTCAGGAATTTCAAATATCATTTCTTTCGAGATGGAGTGTTCCAAACCATTCGAGGTCCTGAACATCCACTTTCCGCAAAAGTGAATGCCTCAAAATTTTGAAATATAAGAATATATATAATTGGATGTTGGCATGTATGACGTCGATAAACTCTTACACCGTTATACCGATCGCCATGAAAGTTGGAACATCGAATGTTTTTATCATGAAGAAGGTTTTTAATGCTATCCATTTTTTGTAACTCGCCGCTAGATGGCGCTGTAGCGCATCAACTTCTAAACCTTTCAACCGATCGCCATGGGTAAACAGAAAACAATAGGTCACAGATACACAAACAGTAATTGTGTGTCATTTATTAATGTCCAACACACTGCACATATCGCTATCCATTTTGCTGTAACTCGCGGACAATATATCACCCGGTGTTCAGCCCGGGCAAAGCCGGGTACTGCAGCTAGTATATTATATAGCGCAAGAATTCCATTGAAAAAACTTAATCATAGAGAAAATAATTTAACAACAAAGGAGATTTCCAATGAGAACAGTTGTGACGTTTCGGGAACTGCTCTTGGTGATATTTGTGGTTACTGTGAATCAACCCATGTAATTTCTATTAGTATATTAGCTGTTGTAGTAACTTAAATGATTATGTATTTACCTTTAACCAACTGAGGAATCGCTTCGTTGGTTTTGTTCTTCTCACACTCGCCTAGTTTCGGGTCGTTTATAGCGCATGATTCTATGTAGGAGGCTGAAAAATAAAAGAATTCCGGATTTAACACATTCATTTTCATAAAACGAGACTATGTACCTATTCAAAATGCAACGAAATTAGTAACTCTTAAAACTCTAAGGATGTAAGAAAAATCAAAACATACAAATTTATAAAAAAAAAACCTTAGAGTGGAGAATAATAACTGAGGTAATATGCAAGACATTACATGCAATAAACGTTCTAAACCTCAGGCCTATGCTTAAACGAGAAAGTTGTGCAGTGATTAGTTTTAGAAATTTTTTAATAAATAATTCATTGTACACTCTTAAATTGTGAGCTTAAATGACAGTGAATGTTTTATAAAAAGTAAACACTCAAATTAAATGGATACAGCATATGTTGTATAGAAGTAGCCAGAAATAAATCGGAATTATTGGCCAACGATTTGTAGCTCTTGGAAAAATTTTGTAACTAATGTGTTAGCATAGTTTTATTATTCTAATTTTTGGTACAAAAAACTACTCTTATGCTTCATTAAATTCAGGGATAATATATGTTATCTTAAAATACGATTCACATCATTTACGCCACTTTGGATTTGAATTTTGTAAAATGGTAAAACTGTGGTTGGTAGTTTACGTATGTTTTATTATTAGTAAACAATATGTTTTATAATGCTTGATTAGCTTCGGAGATATAATTATAATTAATAATAAAACATTATTTACCTCTTTTAAGACCCTTAGAGATTCAATTTCTCAAAACGATAAAATTGCGGCTGATTGTTTACATATATTTTTTTGGTACCCACAATATTTTTTTATGCTTGATTAGCTTCGGAGATATAATAAATCATTTTACGACCAAACTACATGTTTTCACACTCTTAGGTGTGTAAATATTTAATTAAATGTAGCCTAGTTTTTAAGTTAGCTTAAGACCTTACTAATAAAACAATCATAAAATTCCTGTAGTATTTTTCGAGTTATACCAGAACAAACAGACAAAAATTTTAATAACTAACTTTTGAGTACTAAATAATGTTATTACCCCTTTGCAGAACTTTTTTCTGAATTTCTCTAATGTACCTAAGTACAATTTACCTCAAACCATTTTATTATTAGTTTATTAGTATAAAAGTAATAAAATTAAGCGTTTACGACAAATGCGGGGCGACTGAAATGCTGCCCCTTGGAGGGCAGCCTTCAGGATTTTTCTGACAGTGGTTAGTTTGTAAAGTGACCTAACCTAACCTAACCTAACCTAACCAAACCCAACCAAACCTAACCAAACCTAACCAAACATAACCAAACATAACCAAACATAACGAAACCTAACGAAACCTAACCAAACCTAATCTAACCAAACCTAACCTAACCTAACCAAACCTAACCTAACCTAACCTAACCAAACTAACCACAGTCAGAAAAATCCTGAAGGGCTGCCCATCCAATGGGCAACAATTCAGACAAACTTTTAAAAACACTGTCATAAAAATCCTGATGGGCTGCCCTTCCAAGGGGCAACAATTCAGACAACATTTCAAAAACACCACTTTTAAAGATATCCTGATCGGCTGCCCTTCCAAGGGGCAACAATTCAGGATTATAAATTTACGAAAATAGACACATTTTAAGAAACTGGAAGGGCTGCCCTTCCAGTCGCTTTACAAACTAACCACTGTCAGAAAAATCTTGAAGGGCTGCCCATCCAAGGGGCAACAATTCAGACAACCTTTCAAAAACACTACTGTCAGAAAAATCCTGATGGGCTGCCCTTCCAAGGGGCAAGTTTCAGGATTATTTAAACACTTAAAGAGACAATTTTTTCTGAAATTTGATGGGCTGCCCTTCCAGTCGCTGTACAAAAATACCATTGCAGAAAAATCCTGAAGGGCTGCCCTTCCAATGGGCAACAATTCAGCTCCCACACAAATGCCACATACATACGTTTCGTTCAAAACTGTACATTACACGATTACATTATTTATGTTCATGCAAGGATTGAAAAATTAATTGATCTTAAATGATTCAAAACCATAAAATGAGCACTAATTGTTTTATTAATTTTTTGAAATAACCATGCTTATTGTGTATTAATTTATTAAAAAAATTAGATAATTATGTAACTAAAAATGTTTTTTTACTGTCCTCCGTTTCACACGCCAAGTTTTTTTTGTTATGTTTTTCGGCTGTTATTTTTCAAGGGACACTTCTAAAATTTCAACTGATTACCTTATTTGCGTTTTTTATCAGTCACATATATTTTCAACAGAGATTTACTTCGTGTCTGTAATACCACGTGTGTAAGAATTTGCGCAAGCTACGGAACTACGAAGACTTCCGCACCATTTCACACCCACCATATTACAATAAGTGAATATATTTTGAAAATATTAGTAACAAAAAGCAAATGCGAAGAACATATTGAGTTAAAATTATAAAAAAAGACCTTGAATAAAATGAAGTACGAAAAAAAAGAAAACAACTTGGCGTGTGAGTCCTAGCATTAAGGCGATGGCAACCCGAAGTTAAAAGTAGGCTCATAACCATTCAGCACCAGGTCATAAATAATATGAGTCATGTGGGAACATCATGAGCACGCTACATGCGCATGACCCGTTAGGTCACGGCTTTCGAAGACTTCCCAAGTTATTTTTAAAATTTTTAAGGTGATTTTTTAGAGACCCCGCAATTAAATTTCATCTACTATTATTAACACTTCGTTGTTTTCCTTCAATTGTAGGTTTTTTTTAGTATAGTTATCATCAGTATAAGTCTATATATATAAGCATGAAGACGTTTCGAAATGAAACAATTTTTTCATGACTATATTTAAAACTACTACACAAAATTGGTGAAGTTAAATCTTGCGTAAATGTACTGTTTTTATAAAATTATTTATTAGTGAGAGTAACTTAACCACTCAAGTGGTTAGGGTCTAAAATATTTCATATTTTACGTAAATTTTGTATATATTGGCATCAACTACCTGTAAAAATATAATGTAAACCATAATTATGTTTGCTAGTATTGAGTAAATGTACGCAGTTAAATAGTTAATTATTGTTTTATAATACACCAGGCCTACATTTTCGATCGTAAAGATGTTAAAATTTAGGTTGACAAAATAAGTTTTGTACACAGTTTAATTTGCTTTCGTGATGACTTATTTTACTCGCTGTTTATAAACCTACAATAAAGACAAAATATGTAAAAAACCATGTTGTGTCATTTTCTCCATTGTGTAAGTTTACTGAAGTGCGATTAACAGTGACGCAATGTCCCAGTTTTGCACTGTTAAAGATGTTATGAGAGCATAAAATAAGTGATTTGAAGATTTAAAAAACAAAGTCATTCGCTAGAACCAAAATTGACAACGAGTCAGTCTGGCGGGAAAAAAATGTCGCCAAAACTTAAAATATACCTGTGTGAAAATTCTCTTTTCGGCAATGTTGAATGACTTGAAATAAACGTTTACCAGAAAAGCGAAAAGTCTCAACACTTATTTTTCTTTTCGCTTTATAAAGTAAAGTATTTTTCTTTTTAAAAAAATCCGGACAATCAAAAAACCTTTACAGCGCGTTTAGTCAAACGTAAGAAGAATAACTCTAAGCGCTGCAGTAAATATTAAGTAATAAATAATTTCGTGATACTCTACGGTAAATCAACTTTAAAACTCAATAATATTTTTTTCCCCATTACAAAATTCTAAAATAACAAACGTGTTTTTCAATATTAATTGACACTATATGAATGTTTTTAAACCATTAAATTTCCCATGTAACAAAAAAAGAAAATATATAATTTTTATACATTTTATTTTTTTCTTCGAACAAATGAATAAAATATGTCATATGTGTATGGTAAAATTCCTCATGAGAATGTACAGGTAAGGTTTTTGCTTTCATCACATGTTTGTGAATGTTACCAAATAAAAATGTTTTTATTATACATTTGAATAAGAGGTCAGTCGTTCAGGCTTATTCCGGGTGCTAACTCGTGTTAGTAACGAGCAAGTAATAGATGCGCAGGCGCACTCGCAGGAGGAATGTCCGCCGACTTACGTGGCTCGAGGGAGGCGCCCCCTAGGGCACAGGTCCCGACCAGCAGCAAGACGAGGGCTGTGATGTGCTCCATGTTCGACGACCAAGTGTGCCCGGATACCGCCGGTGCTCCCCTTTATAAGACGTCCCCCCACGCGCACACGCGCCTGCGTGAAGGTGAAAGGCTTGCAACCACGTGGTTCAGCGCCATGCAACCAAGATCGTGCAGAAACCAGGGAGTATGTTCAATTTTTTCCTCGTACTCCCTGCACGCAGCGACCTTGGACGAATTTGCGATAACTTGCCGATGGCTGAACTCTTGACGTGTGCCACTTGGTTGCTTACCACACTCCAGTTCCAGTCAGTTTGTACGCACCAGTTCCAACAGCTTAACCCCCCCTTCTCCCCGCGAGAAAACAACCACCTATACCTTCCAACCCAAAACTGCAGCACTGAGTTGTTAGTTGTTTGAATGTGCGTCATACGTGACCAACATAACTTGTTTCGCTTGGGACCAACCTGGCAACTCCATTGACTCCATTGACGTCATCGCAGTGACGTGACGTCATGCACGCTCATGATGCGTTTCAGAGCGAAAGTTTACCTGCGATCGATTTGAATGTGCGTCATACGTAACATGCATAACTTGTTTCGCTTGGGACCAACCTGGCAAACTGGAAGGACACTAAGTTTTTTTTTCTTCTTCTTTAAACTGCTTGTGAGTGAAAGTTTGAACTGAGTGCTTATTGATGATACAAGCGAGGGACTAAAATGTAAAAATAAATCGTTGTGCAATCGCAGAAAATTCCTTTGACAGATAAACACAAAATTCGCATTGTCGCAAAGACACACGCATAGTCATATCGGTTATTACAACTTTACAGTCTGGCAAATATTGATACTTTGTGTTAATATAAAATGAAAATCTTTAAGATGGTATCTGCACACTAATTTATGTTTTGTTATCTTAATTTATAATTTTTAGAGGTAGGAATACATTTTATGAATCATAGCTCAAATATACACCAATGAAGGACATCCAAATATGTGTGTGTGTATTTATATATACACACTACCCGATGTGCTATTCTCTGCCTGACTCACTCATGTATACTAATTGTAACCCACTTACAGACGAACTAGAACCGTGAAATTTTTACAGGGGGTAGATCTCGTCCCGTAACCAACGAGAAAATTCCTAAAAGTAAAAATGTATAGCTCTTGAGGAACCAGGCTGGCCGGTTTGATGCACGTGTCGTGTTGTTGTTATTTGTAGGCTCGTGCTGTGCTTTGAAAACACATAGTTAAGCTCGTTGGAAAAAGTGTAATGTAAAGCTGCGCGAACTGCCGCAGCGAGTACCAGCTGACACGGGCAAGTATGACGTACAGACATTTAATAGTGTCGAGTGTGGTCTGATCTGGGAGAAATTGGATGGATTATTATCATCAATTTTTTTAATCCTTTTTTCCCCTTAAACCAGGATATTTGATAGCGATTCCCGACCTGAAAAAGAGAAACTATCAGGTCGATTTTAATTAGTGATTGCTTAGGTGAGTGGAAAAAAATTATCTATAGCTACTTTCTGTTGTCTTGAACTGGAACTATACTGAGGGCCACACTTCTAAGAGAAGGCCAGTCTATGTGTTTCATGCATTGTATTTTTTATATTATTATTATTTGTAATGGTATTTTTATGTTATTTAAATAAGGATTTTTTATTTTATTATTTTTTTTTTTAATACAATTTTTTTTGTCGAGCCACTTTCTCATTGATTTTCCTTTCTACTTACATATGTACATGGTCACCTATCCCCCTACTCTGGGCCGATCTGAATGCCCTTGACCTGTTTCTAGGTGAAGGTGGGGCAGTTCTCTCTTGCCCGGGGTCCTACAAGCCGGCCTCTGACAGGGGGAGCAGCAAACCGCCGCGGTAGTGATTGTGTTAGTATAGTGTGCGACTTTACTTTAAGTCCGCTTCGCGGTGTGTGTAGCGAGTAAGGGCGCTGCTGCGGTTATTTTTCCCCCCTAACCTAAGCTTAAAACTAAGTGTTTTCGGGAGAGGTCTAGGTCTTAGGCCGAAGCCTATACGACCTACACATGCAGGGTATTAGCCATGCAGGAGGGGTCACATGCATCATGTGCTAGGATGGGATTGGCCAGCCATAGTTGCAATTGGCGCCATGACTAACTCCCCTCACTGACTATTTTAGACTAAAAACTAGATTAGTTGGGCCCAGGTAAAACCGGCATAGTCTCAAGAGGGGGGGGGGGGTATCTTGGGCTCTTACATGCGGGGTGCAAAACTCATGCATTATTAAGCGTGCGGGTTTGTTATGGGAAACAGAGGGATGGTTTTTGAAGAATTAGTTGGATAGAGAAGAAAGGGCTACTGATCAATTTTCTGGGGAGGGGGGTAGGCTGGGTCTTTATGACCGCATTTATTTTGTTTTGTTGGGTACTGGTCTTTATGGGGCGACTTTCGTCGTTCCCCACTAGGCTGCCAGCCAGCCATACGTAATATTATGAAGGGATAAGAGATACTGCCCCGCTGGGCCAAAAAGGGGAAGTTTGAAGCATGATCATTTAGAGCTCCGCACACAAGACTGCATTTTTCGTTTCGGTGCAGTTTGTTAAAGGGGGTGGAGGGACACCTTAAATTAATTTAACTTATGATTTAGATGATTTAGATTAAATGAACTTCAACTTTATAGTGTTAACTGCCAGCATACTTGTGTTCAGTGCGCCAGTATTTAATTTTACCATTGTGCGTACACTGCTTGTCTCTTTTGTTTTGCCCCGAGCCAGCACTCCGCGCTCGTTCAAGGTCGTCAGGGACTAAGCTCGCACGTGGTGGCCAACTAGTACCGTTGCAAGTTTGTTTTTAATTTTTTTTACTTTTTTGCTTGAATTACTGACTACTATCACTCTGCTGAGTACCACTCAGACACTCGTGCAGTTTGATATGTAATACTTAGTCCAACTGGACTTTTATCCTCCTGCCTAGCGGATAGTATTTATTTTAACCTTATAATTTAAATATTGGATGGCTTTATATCATGTTTATAGTTAAGCTATCTGTACCACCTGATAAACCAACATTATTTTGAATGGCCAGCTATCCAGCAACCGATCGTACACAAACACTTGTATTTATTTCGTTTCTGTTTTTTTTTCTAGGTTTTTATATTTTATTAATTTTTGTTTTGATGTTTATATAATTTTTATTTAGATTTTATGTTTATGTCTTGTTTTAGTTTTTTCTTTTTACCAAATGAGGTGATTGTGTCCCTGTTTCTGTCTTCCTATTCCAGTGTTTTGGTTTATATTATAAAACTCTTAATTTGCTAGATAAATATAAATTTATTTCTATGCCTACCCCCACCTAGGTAATCATGCGCCGAGATGGGGCTTACCTGCTGGATTCTAATGGCAACGTCAATACATGATATAATATAATAGCTATACAATACACAAGAGGACAAAAACATTAACTATTCTGGGAAAGGCTGCCTGCACTTTGTAGTTTAGCTTTTATTTTATTTTTATCCCTGATTACTTCAGTTTCCTATTGTCCTTGTTGTTACAAACCTCTAATTTTCATACAGCAGGGTTAATATGTCCTGGGATTTGTTGGCAGAATTTTCCCTTATTTCTTCAATTCTTTGGTAGATAGTTTGAAATTTTTTCTTTGTGTATTTCCTGATCGCTTGTTCCTATTGCACTCTCTAGTATTATTCGTAGAATCATTTTTTGTGTCCTTGCAACGTTTAAGTGTGCATTTTTGCTGCTGATTCCTCCAGACTTCTGCTCCATAGAGCATGGCAGATCTGACAATGGCTGTATAAAAAAGCATTTATTTATTTAGTTTGATGTTAGGTGAATTAAGTAAGGAGTATAACTTTATCATTTTTCCTGTGGCTGCTTGTGCCGTTTTATTTAAGTGTCCTTTCTATGTAAGCTTTGGGTCGAAATATACTCATATATATTTGATTTCTTTTACTATGGATATTGTTTTCCCATATAGCTTTATTCTTGGATTGTCAGTTTGTTTTTTGAGTGTGCATTCTAATATTGCTATTTTTGATGGGGTTTTTTATAGCCCATTTTTCCCAGTATTTTTCAAGTACTTTGATACAATATTTTACAAGTGAAGTTGCTTTTTTTGTCTTTTGCGTATACGACAGTGTCGTCTGCGTAGAGTCATGTTAGACCTTCTTCTTTGGGTATTACACTCGTGTGTAATGCATACAGTAATGGAGATAGTGCTCTTCCTTGAGGAACTCCTGCTGCAATGCTCTTTATGTTGATCCGTCCATCGCGGGTTACTTGAAAAGTTCTTCCAGACAGATAGTCTTGTTTTAGTTAGTAGTATATAATAGTTCCTCCAAAAACAGGCTTCGGGCTGACGTGAGAATTAAAGACCGCCATTATGAATTTGTGGCGTCAGAGCACCCTTCTTGGATGACCTTGACCTTAAACCATGGCTTTCAAAATTTGCCCAAAATTCTACAAAATTTCCAATTTAATGGAAAAAAATTCCGCCAAAAAATCTCAAAAAATCTTTTTAAAATATAAAATTTTTCTTTTTCGAGGGGAAAATTCCCGTTTCGAAGGAAAAATTCACGTTTTAGGGCGCGGTTACACGGGACCCTGAACTACTTCAGGTGAACATGTTTAAGTAAACACGTTTACAAACGCGAAAGTGTGCGGTTACACGGTAGTTGCTGAAAAGTGAGTTTAGCTCTAAAACCGATTGTCTACTGTCAACGAATGACTGTGTTGTTGATCTCTATTTTTTAATTGCATCCATAAAACGCGGGATTTTCTCACTTGTTTATACAGCATTATCAGCAGAAATGAAATGTGTTTACATATTGCTCAATATTTTTTTACAAATCGGGAATTCAAACATGCACAGTAAAATTTTTAAACTTATTTTTTATTATTTTTTGAGCGAGAGTACCTATCTCAGTTTTAAGAAAATTAAGGTCAGGATAAATTAAAAAATATGTATAATTATCTGTTGGTTTTTTTGTTGCATTCGGTAAAATATTACTCGAACTTGTGACAGAAACAATTTCCATCTAGAATTTCTGCAAAAGACTGTTTATATTCTAACCAGCCAATCAGAGGCTAATGTAGAAGATATGTCGATCTGAACTACTTTGCCAACCTGTTTAGGTTAAATGAGAAATGGCCTCGAACGAAACATGTTCAGACTGTGTGTAACCGCACTCAACAGCTGAACATGTTCACCTGAAGTAGTTCAGACTCCCGTGTAACCGCGCCCTTAGTATTTTAAAATGCCACAGCTTGAAATGTCCCCATAGTGGCTTAAGAATCCAAGTCTACATCCTCCAATTAGCCACTGGTGGGAAGCTTTGACATTGTCCTTGACCGCAATTTTGTATTCTATAAAGTTTCAGTTGTCGTTACGTCCATAATCTTCAAAATCAGTAATTTTTTGGCTAGGAAATTGACAAAATTAAAATATTATAACAAATTAATTAATCGAATTTTAATTAAAAATTATTTTTAAAACGCACTTACTTTATGAAGTCCTCGGTTCGAACCCGGTAAGGACAAAAATAAAAAATGGCGACTGATCCTTCCTCCACGGAAGTAGCCGACAGACTGACCTCCCACCACTAATACCAATGTATATATCATCAGCTAGTATGACATTTCCGCCATCTTGTTTTCGTCTGCTAGAGGCCACAATTTTATTTTAGTCTGCTAAAGCGTGATACAACCATGCTAGGTGTTTTTACCCGCTAGAGTTCTGTAATCAATAATTATTTTTATGGTAGCATCTTATAGCTTGAAATTTGGATGCCATCTTGAAATTCTGCAATTATTTAGCTAGAAATTCGGGAAAAATTCCCTAATTCACCAAACAAACCAGCAGTTAATATACTCATTGATTCATTCAGTTCCTGTTCTTGGTTCATCCCTGGGGCGATGAAAAATTTAATTTAATTTTAAGTAAAATTAATAATTATAATGAATATGGTGGAAATTCCTAAAAGTAGCTTAGTTTCCTCCTATACCAGCCTCCAGTAGGCCGCTATCTCCTATATCTTGAAAATTCGTAATAATTAACTCAGAAGTACGGGTAAAAGTTCACAATTCATCAAAAAGTTACTCATTTATTAACTGATTGAATCAATGGATTCCTGTCCTTGCTTAAATCCTTGTTCAATTGAAATATTTTCATTTCATGTAAATACTTATTTTATAAATCATGTTCAAAATCATAAAAGCAGCATAGGTTCCTAGTCTACCAGCCTTCAGTAAGTCGTTATGTCCACCATCATAGAAAATTTATTTTTATACATATAAATATGGCAAAAATTCCAAAACTCATCACAAATATCACTTATTAAAATAATTATTGGTGCTATAGATCTCCGTCCTTGGTTTGATTTTCGGCCAGTGAGATAAGTATAACTAAAGCTCAAAATAAATTTTATATTCGGTTTCCCATTACATTTTGTTGAGTTAATTAATAATTCACTCTAAGAAAATTAACGATAGACAAGATACCTGTCTGAAGAATTAAATATGTTGTCGCGCTGACGTACCCAACAGTCACCAGCAGAGTGTTTTGCGCTTGTAGTGGTAGCCCAATTTCTTGTAACCGTTAGGTTTCCTAGGGACTGCTGTACAATGGATACTCTGGCTGGACTTCCTGTTATGACCGGTCTTGTTGCTGCTGCTGCTGCTGCTGCTGCTGCTGGTGACGTTGCGGTAGCTGCTTACGTCTTGTTTTTTTTCTTGGCATTACCTCCGACTGCACACTCCCGGGAGGGGAGGTGACTGGCTCGGCCACTCAGAGCGCGCCTCCTCTTATTTGCCCTTGGCTGCTGCTGCTGCCTCCCTTCTTGAGGGTTTCGAGGCCGATCAGTGTGCCCCCCCCCCCCTTACCAAAAGAGGGCACGAGGTCGAGAAGTGGGCTTCCGAGGAAGTCTTCCCATTCATTGTGTCTTCCTCTCTGATTTTCTTCTGCTTCTTCCAAGCTCCTCCATCTTCCTTGATACTGTCATATCCTCAACAGCTGACTTGCTGGCTGCTCCGTGCTGCTGATTCTGCTGATCAAGTCGAGTCGAGTCGAGAGAATGAGAGAGTGAGAGTGAACCAAGCCAGCACTCGGCGCGCGCCCAAGGTCGTCAGGCGAATGGGCTCGCGCTAGGTGGCCAACTAGTTACGTTGGAAGGGGTCGCGCGCCGGTGCGTGTTTTTTCTTTTGTTTTTACTCGCCTAAGTTAATCTATGTGTGTGCGGGAGGGGTCCATGTTAGGGATTGACCTAAGCGTGTCTCAGGCCGAAGCCTATACACTCTAACATGCGGGGTTTTAACCATGCAGAACAAGGTCGCGTGCATCGTGTGCTTATTGGGGCTTATTGGCCAGCAATGGCTGGTGCTGCTTATAGCCTAGCCTAAAAGATAATTAAAGTGACACAGATAATGCCTGCATGGACACAGGAAAAACCCTGGGCCGGGTCATGCGGGGATCAATTAACCATGCATTAATGCAAGCAAGAAAACTACTGGACAAGAAAGAATATGTCCGAAGAAGTGTTGGGCGTGGCAGAATGAATCAACCACGCAGTGGTTGGATGCTTGGGCCTTGCGGCACGCATTAGATTTGTTGGGCTTACCTGGGTTGTATTTACCAAGGGCGCATGCGCCCCAGGGGCGGGCGACTTCATTCGTCAGTCCAGCCCAGCTGCCCAGGCAGCCACCTGTAAAAAGGAAATAGGGCTGCTGTGAATATTCCCTTCCCTTAGCGCCGGAGCCGTGGCTAGGCCAACGGGACAGCCTCGGTTCAGGCAATATTCACAGCGGCAGAAGGCGGCAAGGCAAGCCCTGCAAGCGGGTAAACCCACTGATTCGCCGGCAGCTAAGGCCTGGCTCGATGGCTGAGAACACAAGTGCTCTCGACGGTGGGCAGACGAGCCAGTAAACCGGGATATAGCTCCTTAGAAGTAACCAAGCTCGTTGGGCGTCAATACGTTACCTATTCACAGCTTAATAACTTAACCATCTTGTGCGCACGTAGCACAAATACACCTTTCAGAGACTCAGTCGGCTGTGCAGCACTCTGGAGTGCTAGCAGCAGGTAAGCGATGTACTTCTCTAGCTGCTCCTCTTCCGAGACATCACTCTTCAGCGGTGAAGCTGGAACTCCTTTTCGACTGATATTTCAGCTGGGAATCCTGCCGCGGCTCACGGAGAAACAGTTTTGTTTCGAAGCTGCCACGCCCGGATTGGCCAGCCAATCAGCGCATACATAGCCAATCAGGGCGCAGCAGTTGCTGACGAGTGTTTTTGTAACTGCAGTATAGGTTTTCGGATTTTCCTATGCTTTGCATTGTCGTAGTGGCCTAAGGAATTAATATTATGGTTTATGTGTGCATTTATTTGACTTTTTGATAAGCAGAAACTGATGAACAGGAGCTGTGCTGGTTTGTCTGTTTTGGTTGGCAATTATTCTTTAATATTTGTTCTAGGTTACTTGGACAGCTTTAACACGGTAATTTGTTGCATGTCCCCAAGCCTCACATCCATATAGCAAAGCGGGGAGTATGATTTGTTTATATACTATTAGCTTTTTGGGCGAGGAAAATGGGATGATTTTAGTGCAGGGTATAACTCGCGGATTTTACCAATTGCTGCATTTTTAGTGTTAGTTATTTGTGGCTGCCAATTGAGCCTCTTATCCAGAGTTAGGACTAGGTATTTAACAGAATAGAATATCCTGGTTAAAAAGTTTATGATGAGACTCATGGAATACTTGAATAAATAATGGGAGGTGATCTGAATCCAGTTCAATTGTCTCTATTGTAGGTATATGTGCTTCAGGAAAGCATCACTTATTGTGTCGTTTGTTGGATGGTGTGTGGGTTTTTCAAGGGTGAAGATTACATAGTTATTCCTTACTGAATGGTTACTTAGTACCCTGCCTATTGCATTTGTACGCCGACAATTCCATTCTCCATTTATACTACTTAGATCCTCGAAAATTATAAAGTGCCTTTCATTTCCAATTATTTTATTTAAGTCATTATCTCTCTTCGTTTCTATATATTGTGTAACCAAACAAGTTTAATTTATCACTTTTATTTCGTTTGATTTCTAAGATGAAAGCTATATCTATGCCATATATAATCATATTTTGCTCTAGCTGGTAGGCTTCTTTTTTAAGCCCACAGACATTCCCATTTAGTACATGTAAAGTGAGCGCAGTATTTTTTTGTGGTGTCATGTTCTTACGGAAGTGTAGTGAGTGCCTGAAGTAGGAGCATTTTTTTTGTCAAACTGTGTGGTCGCAGCCCTGATGGGGCCGAAAAAATGTCGGAAGAATGCGATTAGAGCATTAAAGTTAGTGTCGCTGAGCATGCAGGCTAGTTCCCGGACGTCCCTCATGGTGTTTGCGAAGCTCTGGGGTTATGGAGCTTTCGACAACTTCAGAACTGTTCGTGTGTGGCTCTCATCCCTATGCTACCGTGGTTCAACCTGTATGTTCTTTGCAGCATGTACCACGTCTTAAAGATCAAGCATGCATTTATCAATGATTCTTAAGTTGATACTGCAAACGTGCATTGATATAGGATATGCTTAATTATACAACTGTATGAAAAACTAACACGGTTAAAAGTTTGGCAAATCATAAGGTTCAAGGTTCAATAATGTTACTAGTACATTTGTTCGGCTGGAAGAAGTTTTAACTATTAATTTAACATATTAGCCAGATAAGTATGATGTTGTAAATATTTATCAGTGGCGATTTCAGTATTGTGTTAGAAAAACGCTCTGCTTTACTTCATAATTTTACAAGGTTTTCAAATTCATTTCTGAACCAGAAAGTGGTAATGAAGAAAGATTCTTAACTTAAAACTTATTTACGATATTTTGATAATACTTTTTGTGACTCTTGTGATTATGTATTTAGGGTTTTTAATGCTGTTACTTAAACTATTATTATCTGTTGTTTACTTGTGTTTGCGGTTGGAGAGCAAGTAAATGTTGGAAGGAAGAAAACATTAACCAGAAAACAAGTATGATGTCGGGAATCTTGTGTGTCAATTTATTGTTTGATTCTCATTGTCAATAAATTGATCTTGCAAGCATACTTTTTGTTCGATGATCAAAAACTATTCCTTGTTTATTCTTTTGGTAGGCAACATCTTCACTATACATATCTCCCGCGCAATGCTGGATTCTAACTGGGTACTTATTCTGTGCTCATAATTTTGAGTAATGCTGTGGTTTTGTATTTGGACACCCCAAATTCGGCAGTAAGCGGAGAGGCTGTCATGACCAGTTCATCCCACAAAGTCTCGACAGATTTGACTCCTCCCTCAGAGTTTATTTTTCATTCAATGAGGTATTAAAATACGAAAGTCCATGCCGTAATATTTTTCAGGTGTTTGGAAGACTACAGGTATATAAAAATCGGAATGTTTGCATTCGTTTTCTAAAATTAATGTCAGAAGTTGGTTCCAAAAAAAGATTACGACAAGATGTAATGTACTGAACACTTGTTGTAAGGTGAAATTTTATGATATTAAATGACGAGCATAGCAAAAAAACCGGAAGAAATACGAGAATAAAAAAAAAATACAGCGGTGTGAATCACAGTACAGGTAAGGATAATTGTATTTATTAAAAATAGTAACCTTTCAGCCAAAGCATATAATTGTATTAAAAATATGTTAAAATGAAGCTAAATGAATCCTTCCTTGTCCTTAATAGTCTATTGTTTTTTTTTTCAAATATAATTTGTTTATGGATCTAAAACAGTGTAATCTTAGTAGACGTAAAAAAATAAAATACCTTAATCACATACTGTAAAATTCTTTGCAATGTTACGAAAAAAATTTTTGGCTCCCAATTGCCAGCAAATTTTCTTTTAACTTTACAAACATAATAGTGCATATTTTCAGTGGAGGCCTAAAGGATGAAAAAAAACCATTTCCAAAGTTATAAATAAATATCAGTAAAGACAGCATATGTTATTGTGTGAGAAGCCTTGTCACTTACAGCTACTACTATAGGCCCAAGTTCAATGTGTTAGTGTGTCAAAAGTAATGTAATTTTTAGTGAAATTGTTCGAATTTTAAATTCGAGGGATATTCATAAAGTAAGGTTCGTTTGATCAAAAAGGTTTTATTGGCAGTTTTAGTGTACTACATATCTACTTCATTTTACAAACAACCGCCACTCAGTTATAAGCACTATAAGGAATATTTATTCTTCTTGAAATTATATAATTGATCAAAATTGTTAACTTTATAATTTAGTGTCCTATTCAAAATTACTCTTTGCAATCCAAAGTTGTGCATGTGTGCATTAATTTTAGCAATAATTATTTCATTTTTTTATTTTAAATGTCTTGGGAATTTTTAAGTTGGTTAATAGCAAAATGGCGAGCGTTTTTGTAATACCTTGTTTTTATATTAGTAAATTTTAATCATATATTGAAGTATTTTATTTTATGTATTCCTTATAGAACCCTAAATTAGATAAAGCTATCAGTTCAGTTAAGTAACATGGCTGTTTGTTTCATATAGATGTCTCATTAACAAAATCCCTAGGTCAGTACGATTTTGTAAGGACAGTTTTTATTGGCCAGGACGTGCCACGAATGTATTAGAAATCCCAAATCCAAATGTTTGGAACGTTATTTTAGTAAGATTCCAATCTGTGTCTAGGACGAATGTGTGAGCGTGCGTCTGGAAGTTAATATCAGGCCGAAGTAGATAAGTTAATTATGGCCAATGTTTGTTTTTATGGTACATCAGTGGAGATGTTTCAGAAACGGTGATGTTGCCGAGTAGGAGTTTGTTAGTTATTGCTAAGAGAAATAACGAAGATTTCAGATGTCTTCGGAGGTTAAGCTAAGTGAAGAGGCCATCTTACGATGGTGTCGAGGACTTATATAGAAGAGACGACACTCATAATGACTTAAAAATTCCATAATAGTAGTTATCGTCAAATAAACTCTATTGACAAGGGCGATATAGACAAGTATATAGGACTGAATACCATAATGTCAGAAGAAGTTCAAGTGGTCACCGGGTTAGATATTGTAACCCACTACAGGTGTTAGGAGTGCCTTGACTAGGGTGATAGTCATCCTGCATGACGAGAGACTCATACAGTCATCTACTTGGACCGTTACATGATTTCATGACACAGGGGGTTTCCCCCCTTTTCTTTTATTACCCGGCGCTCTTAGCCTAGTCGCCCTGCCGCCCCGGGGCCCCCACGGGCGTGGATGCGGATCACGCCGCATACGTAATCAGGAAGGGCGTTAGAGCTTTGACTATACACAGGGGCTGAGGCTACTCATCCTAGCTTATGTACCACCATCGGCCCCCTACCCCACTCGGCTGACCAGAAAGTTGGATGCTCCCTTAGCTTGGACCGTTACAGCGACTCTTCGAGGGGAGAATCCAAATCAGAGTTTCCAGTCTCCAGTTCGAGACCAGCAACTCCCATCGGGGAAGAAGGCAGTCGCCATCGACCGGGTAACGAGAACCATGTGATGTAGGGAGTTTCGTCGAGAATTGATGCCAAAAGTATGTGGTGATGTTTTTCAATGTACTGTAAAAACTGAAAAGTTTTTCGAATGTGAATGCTTATAAGTGTGTTTTGACAGTGTCTTTTCACAATTGGTTAAGTCCACACAATTCGAAATTAGTTATTCTCTCTAGAGAATACACCTATTTTGTATATATTACACTGCTAAACGAAAAATCTGGAGGTTGTCCCTGTAGTAAGAGAGTCCTCAGTAAATTTGAATAAGATTTCCATGATATTAGTGTCAATATTAACTTAATTATATTTCCTGTTGCATTAAATACCTATGACGTTTTAACCTTGGGTATTCATAGCAAACTTTATATATGTTTCAATCCATTTGAAGTCTTATATAATAGCTATCATTAGATTGTTCTTATTGGAACAAACCCAACAGGACTAAGACTGATACCTGTGTGAAAATGCTAATTTTTACTTCGAAGAGGGATTTTGCAACGTTTTGTTTAAAATAAGTGTTCTGTTCTTGGATTAATAATGTTATGTGTTAACTAGCTAATTGTGCAAGGTAATTTAACATATTAAAACAACTTGAATTTTGTTTTTACATTTATTTTAGCACCTTGGAAAACCCAGTTCATGTATGAGTTATTTTTTTAACAATTATACAAAATTCATGTAAAGTTAATCATAATTTTTTAATTCTATGTTAGTAATCATACACCAATAATGAAATACATGTGTTTACAAAGTAATTAGTGTATTATGTCTAATGAACACATTATTAAAAAATGGAAACAATTTTGAACAATAAATTGTCCCAACAAGAAATTTAAGAACCATACGACAGCCCATCTATTGTTAAATTATGGTTTAAATTATTTCTATATTAAAAAAATAAACTCGTGAAACAATTTAAGTTTACTACATATCTAATTAATATTCCAAACAATCGCCACTCAGTTATAAGCACATTTCGTAACGCTGCATAATTTTTTCAAACCCGTGCATAGAAGTTCACCAGCTGTAAATTATACCAGTAGGCAACGGAAGTTCTGTGTTCCTCGTCGTCAGCTTGAATACAAATTATTCGCAGTTACCCAAAAAGCGGCCGCAGCAACATCTTCAGAGACAGTCCAGCAAGCAGCAGTCAGCAGCAACAGCAGCCAGTCTCTCGGATGGCCGAAGCGAGCAGGCGAGTCACGCGCCAGGAAGCGCGGCTACTAGCAGTGCAGACGAGTTAAACGGGAAGCCCGCCCACAGGGGCAGTTATCGGAGTATCCCAGGGACCGCGAAGATCAAGCTGATGGCATCTTCGCGAGTCACACGCCCGGCAGGCGTGGCTACTCGCCGGATACCCCACGCGACAAGAAGAGCCAGGTCAGACGCGCGAGGACGCGCGATGTGATTATTTTCTTTTGGGTGCAAAAGGATCTCTACCTGCCAATGTGTAATGCCCCTGTAAGCGGGATTCCCGATTCGCTCATCTGCACTGCGAGTAGTCGCTCTTACAGACGCGTTAAATTATATTTCTTTCAAAATTCCAAACGAAATAAATTCCAGTATGCGCTACTGGCTGATTATATTGTATATAAAAATATAATGTATTTAAATTGTATCTTATCCAAAGTATAAAAATTTGCATTTTTCACAATTATAATGAAAATTAGATTTCAAGAAATATTTCGCTATTCCTAATGAAATATAGTTGAGAATATACTTTTTTTACTTGTGACACAAAACCGAAACATTTTCACTAAAATATCCTAAAATGATCCTTGTAAAAAGTAAAATAAACACTTATTTATATTCTTAATCCATTTTAGCGCATAATTTTAGTTTCTGAACTCATCCCATTTTTACTTATAAGTTTCACGAGCTTTACACTTCTCAGGATATCAGTAAATTTTTTTTTTTTTTTGAAATTTTTAAAACACTCAGGAATATGAAAATAAAATTAATCTTGCTCAGTAGAAGTTATTAACGTTTGGTGGTTTCTCCCGAACAGGAAGAGAAGAGTTTATATGGCACTGGAACTGTTCTGGTAACACGGTTTCTGCACTTCAGTCTGAAACAATGCAAGGAAAACTAAGTTAAAGTAATTACCTGAAAGCAAGATGTGGTAAAATCCGTACTTTAAATTTTATATCTGTTCACTTTCCAGATAACCTAAGTTTTGTTCATTTACAATCATAATACGGTGAACGAATATGTGCAACACATTAGTTCGCATATTGTTATCACAATATTGTAGCTATAAAGCATAACTAATAGTCATTAAAAGTTTGAACATTACAATAACGGAATTTACTGTTAAAATTATATTACAGAATGCTATTGACAGGTTATATACAATTATTTTATAAGATTACATACTTAAATGAAAACTTGCCAAAGTAAAAAATTAAAATTACATGTTTGTATTTGTCATGCTTTAAATCAAAGGAAATGCTAGAACAACCTTTTTAATGTTCATGGGTTTGTTGCAAGAATATGGGTTAAATTCTTTAATTTGTTTAATTACTTAACACAACATTCAAATTACTTAAACATAATATTCAGTTTTGAGTCATATCAAGACATATTGACTAAAATTAATACATATACTATAGCTTCTAGAAAATTATTTTTTTTATACGCTGATGAACAACAAAGTAGCAACTGTGAGCCAGTTCTAAATTATGTATGCATAAAAATATACAGATCCCATGAAGCTACTGATTGTTTTCACCATCCTTCAATTAAAACCGACCTCAGGGACCAATCACAGCTCAGCTGCGATCGGCCCCTGTATATGTATAAATACCGCGTCAGAACACCAGGCCACACTGACTGACCCCTATAGTTATGGAGGTGTTTGTTGGGGCAGAAACACATGAAATAAAATTAAGCAGGGCAAAAGCCACATTCAGTATAGGTGCAAAATCTATCCCCTAGGCAGGAGGTAAAGGTCCAGTAGACCAGGTACTCCAAAACAAACTGCAAAGGGTCTCTGGAAGGCACACAACAGAGTGTACTTTCGGAGACTCAAGCAAACAAGTAAAAAAAAAGCCTCAGTTGAGAAAGAATTCTGCTGAGTCAGCACCGTGAAAGGGAGCTCCACATCGAAGTACAGCCTGTGTGCTCGCACACCCAGGTGCCACTAATACTCGATGACGTGAACACTGTCACTAATCCACCGATAAAAGTCAAAGACTATAAAATATCTGACTGGCGAGGCTTTCAGACGCACCTAATCGATCATTTGCCAGCATTCGATGCTGCCAACCTTTCAAAAAAATTAGAATCAGCAGTTACCGAACTCACAGTTAATATACAAACTGCAATAAACTCATGCATTCCAGAAAAGCAGTTTAAGTTTAAGCAGCACGACCTGCCGGCGTACATAAGGTATTTCATTACTCAGAAAAATATATTGAGGCGCGAATGCTCTAGATGTAGGCAGTGCGATATTAAAGCACGTATTAATGAGTTACAAATCAGTTACTCAGAGTCATCGACATAAGTTGTGTGTAGCTGTTCTAGCCATAACTATTTTAATTGTTGTATATCACGAAATGATTTCCGTTAAATCTCTCTGCCTGTATGTGTTGATTTAAATAATTCAAGAAGAACCATTCAATCTAAAAAATCGTTTATTCTTTTACATTGATAGTTAATGGAAACAATTTTATCAACGATATCACTTGTATCACTATAAGGCAGACATTGTAAAAATGCATACTTATAGTACAAAGCCTTGCCTTGCAGTTTTACAAGTGATATCGTTAGCAACAGGGTTTCCAACAGGTTTTCACGCTGTAAAAAAAACTATTTACAGTGTATTTTGTCTTAATGTAAACCTTTCCTATTAAGGTTTTTTCGAAATAGATGAGATTTTTTTTTAATTTACTACGAGTTGTTATTCATTCCCTCCCGTCCATACAAAAAAATTCAATTTGAATTAAGGTTTATTTAAATTTCATGATCATTTTCTGTTATTTCTGCAATTGTTTTTATATCTGTATAAACCAATGTAAAGTACATTAGATGAATATGTTTTTGAATAATTTAACATATTATGTGGAAAGGTTTAAAAATCCTATAAATAAAAATATTTTTTACAATTTTAATTTTTGAAATATTCAAATGTTTTAACTCAATAAGGCCAGATTTTAAAGTAACTTAAAGTTTAAAACAAGATTTTCTGACAGATATTCAAATGGTACAATCGTATTTGTTGTGGCTTAAGTATATTTAAAGTAATAAGCTTTAGAAGCGGTAAGTTAGACTACTGATAAGTTATAAATAAACAAATTTATAAATATTGAGGTTTCTATGCGGGTGGTGGACACAAAATTTAGTCAGAGGCAAGCGTGAGTTACCCTGAATTAAACATCTAATTCTCTTACTAGGACTTGACACAAACACAATATAAGGCTTTCTTTACGAAAATTGAAAAAGAGTGATATTAAAGTATCCAAATAAATTAATATGGCCTGGGTGAATACATAATGCTAATAGGATGCACCTCCAAATTACGCAAATTAGATAAAACATTAAGAATGAAAATACAATAACACTGATAACGATATTTAAAATACTGTTTTGATTTAATTTACAGTTGATTACCACTCACCATAATGCAATAACCCATGCTTATAGCTCATGTAAATAGAGTCTTTCAACCTTGGCGTAACGTTAACGTGAATGCATAACCTTGATATTGTTGTGAAAGCAAGGTATAATGATATAGAACCAAATTAGTTAACTCAAGTTTACTTACTCTTTAATGGTACATTGTTCATACAAACAAAACATATTATCACCATAAAAAAAAACAACCGACAAAGAAAGTCATGGATATCAACATCATGCAAACAATGTAAACAATGTATGTATAATATATGAAGTTTGTTCTCAGTCACAACACTCCCACTAGAACATACTTTGTGAATGTATTAGGTCACTGATTTGAGTCCCATTCCTTGAACACAGAAACGGTGTTTGGTGACTGGCAGGCCTTTGGTCAGCACATCAGCAATCATGCCAACAGAACCTTGATGAATCACGTTGATCACCTTGTCTTCTACAAGCTGACGTATGAAATGATGTTTTGTGTCAATGTGCTTGGTTCTTGCTCTATAACCAGGTGATGTCGCCAAATCAATTGCACTTTTACTATCACACAAAATGTTTATTGCTCCATGTGAACAAATATTGTCTAACTCGCCTATCAATCCTCTAAGCCAAAGTACCTCTTGACATGCTGCGGAGAGTGCCATGTACTCGGCTTCTGCTGTTGACAGCGCTACAGTTCTCTGCTTCTTGCTACTCCAGGTAATAGCACCTCCTTGCATAGTGAAAACGTAGCCAGTAGTGGAACGTCGATCATCGATATCATTTGCCCAGTCTGCATCACAATGTCCTGTAATGTCACTGGATTCACTACTACTGAATTCAAGCTTGACATCTGCTGTACCCTTCAAATAACGCATGATTCTTTTTACAGCCACCCAGTGAGCCTTACAGGGGTTACTACTGAATCTACTAACTGCATTTAATGCAAATCCAATATCGGGCCTGGTTCCCTGATAAACATACATCAAACTTCCAATAGCCTCTTGGTAAGGTACGTTGCTGAACTCTTCAGGTTCTTGTGATTGCAATCCCATATTCTTCGACAGCCTTTGGTTGATGTCACTAGGGCAGACTGCTGGATTGCATTCTTCCAAGTTAAACTTGGACAGCACCTCCTTGATATAACCTTCTTGATCAATCCAGATCTTCCCTGCAGTACGGTCCCGTGTAACTCTTATTCCCAGAATGCATTTGACCTCTCCCAAATCTTTCATCTTGAATCTCTCCATCAATCCATTTTTAATGGCATTTTTGGTTTGGCTGTTGTTGTAGGCAATGAGTAAATCATCAACATAGACAGCTACAATGACGATGCTCCCACTTTCTACCTTAAAATATATACACTGATCTATCATTGAACGAGAGAGCCCAATCTCTTCCAAAGCTCTATTTAGCTTCTGATTCCATGCTCGACTACCTTGTTTAAGACCATATATTGCCTTTGAAAGTTTGCAAACCTTCTCTTCACCTTCTTCAAAACCTTTTGGCTGAGTCATATATATATCTTCCGAAAGATCTCCATGTAGGAAGGCTGTCACAGCATCCATGTGATCAATGTCTAGGTCATACTTTGCAGCCAATGCTAAAATTATCCTTATTGACGAGTGACGAACTACAGGAGCAAATGTCTCTTCATAATCAATTCCTCTTTTTTGAGCACAACCCTTTGCAACCAGCCTGGCCTTATAACGTTCTATTCCTCCTTCTGTGTTCCTTTTGGTTTTGAATACCCATTTGCAGTCGATGGGTTTTCTGTCAGCTGGTAGGTTTACGATTTCCCATGCGTTATTCTGTCTTAATGAGTCAATTTCTTCCTTCATGGCATGAATCCAATGTTTTCTCGCAGAGCATGCTAGAGCTTCCTCCAGAGTCTGAGGATCAGCAGAGTCAACATTAACCTTGTACATGATGAAGTCCTTCATTTGTTTTGGTTTCTGGGCTCTACCAGAACGTCGGAGCCGCTGATCTTGTGTATCATCACTAATTTGTTCCTCGCTACATACATAGTCTTCAATTGCACAGTCTCCCACTTGACTGAAGCCTTCTTGAGCCTCAAAACCCTTAAATTCATTCAAACTATCTGTTTCATGGCATGAATTGTCTTCAACATCATCTGGTACCATGATGGGAATGTCTTCCTTTAACTGGAGAAATGCAGTTGGAATAGGTTTAAACACATCCTTTTCAGCCTCACTGTGAACTCTGTGAACTCCTTTATTCTCAATGAACACTACATCACGACTCTTGATAACTCTTGTAGTTCCCTGTTTGAGAAGTCGATATCCTTTGGAGTTCTCACAGTAGCCTACAAAGATGCATTCTTCACCCTTTTCACTAAATCGTCTACGTCTTTGCTTGGGAACGTGTGCAAAGGCTTTGCACCCAAAAACTCGCAGATGTCGCAAGTCTGGCTTGTGCCCACTCCAGACCTCCTCTGGTGTTTTTCCAGCTAACACTCTAGAAGGGGAACGATTGTGCAAGTAAGCCGCTGTGTTCACTGCTTCAGCCCAAAAAGAGTAATCCAGCCCTGCCTCGATGAGCAAACAACGTGCCTTCTCCACAAGAGTGCGGTTCAGTCGCTCTGCTAGACCGTTCTGCTCAGGTGTGTAGGGGCAAGTGGTCTGATGTTGGATTCCAAGTTCCTTCAAGATCATCGATAGTCCACTGTTGACATATTCACCCCCATTGTCTGTACGCAATATTTTGACTTGCTTATTTGTTTGTCTCTCAATCATGGATCGAAAATCCTTGAATGTATCTGTGACTTCACTTTTAGATTTTAAAAAATAGACGAATACCTTTCTAGAGTAATCATCTATGAGAGTGAAGAAATAGCGGGAACCTCCAATCGACAACTCTTCCATTGGACCACAAATGTCAGAATGCACTAACTGCAATGTGTCAAGTGCCCTTGTTCCTTGATGCTTGAATGGGAGTCTTTGCTGTTTGCCTTTTACACAAGTAGTACATGTAGCACTGTCCACGTTCGAAAAATTCAGCCCCGACGCGGATCCATCCCGCAACTGTTTCATACCCCATCGGTTCAAATGACCTAGCCTTCTGTGCCACAGAGCACTGCCAGAAACCGATCTGGTACAATTGACTCTTTCTTCAGATTGGTCCAGCTTGTACATATTGTTCACTAAAGAGCCTGTAGCCACCAGCTCCCAGTTAGTATCATAAATGCAACAACCCTTATCAGAGAACAACACAGTGTGGCCATGCTTGACAATTCTACTCACAGACAGCAGATTAGTTGAAACATCAGGTACAAACAAAACTTCCTCTGCCTTAACAGTATCTACCTTTCCAGCTACAGATACCTTCAAGTGTACATCTCCTTTGCTTCTAGCTGGCAGTCTATTGTTATCCGCCATCATGATTTGATCATTTGTATCTTCACGAGTGCCTGATAGCCAGCTGAGTTTTCTTGTAATATGTGCAGTTGCCCCCGAATCAATGTACCATTCCTCAGTATCAGCATTTCCTGTAGTGAGGACAACATTCAGAAAAGCACGGTGACCGGCGCCTTTATTTTCTGTGCCCTTGTGCTCTGAATATCTTGCACGTTCAAATCGTTGGGGGCAATGACGTGCTATGTGGCCATACCCATTGCAGTCAAAACACTTGGGACCCTTGTTGAAATCCCTCCTCGCCTTGGAGCTGTAGAAGGCAGACTCTTGTTCAGGAACTCCTGGTTTTCTTGCAGTTACTTGGACTTCTTGCAATAGTTTGGTCTTAATAGAATCTCCAGTAATAGGCGCTCCTGAACTTTCTAGTCCCATTATCATTGGCCTATAATCATCTGGCAACCCGGCTAACAATAATGTTCCAATCCACTCTTCACTAACCTCAAAATTAATGCCTCTGAGTTTGTGTGCAGTAGTTATAATACTATTGACATACTCTTCTACAGAAGTACAGCTTTCTAACCTAGTCGTAATTAGAGACCTTAACAATCCTACTCTTCTTGTTAACCCTGAATCCTGAAAAGTATTCTTCAACTTGTCCCATGCCTCCTTTGCTGTACAAGTGTCTTGAACATGTACATAATTTACAGAGCTGATTGACAAAATAATCTTTGCCCGAGCGCGTATAATCTTCTTGTCATCCTTTTCTTCACCTGTGACACACTGCCACAATTCTTCATGTTCCAGATAAGTTCTCATTGCAAACTGCCAAGTATTATAGTTTTCCCGTCCGACCAACTTTTCGATCGTCGTCAATGAGCTATGAGCTTGTCCTGCTGCCATATCTAATACCATGTTTTCTTACGTCTATATCATAATTTCATAATATATATCATAATTTCACGTTTCTGGGCCCATAACCTGTTGTGAAAGCAAGGTATAATGATATAGAACCAAATTAGTTAACTCAAGTTTACTTACTCTTTAATGGTACATTGTTCATACAAACAAAACATATTATCACCATAAAAAAAAACAACCGACAAAGAAAGTCATGGATATCAACATCATGCAAACAATGTAAACAATGTATGTATAATATATGAAGTTTGTTCTCAGTCACAACAGATATAATACTCATGCTAAAAGAAAACAAAAAAGACCAACTTAATTGTACAAAGTTTCGCAAAAAAGGTTTGGAGAAAATTTGGATGATACTACCCGCGATGTCAAACTGCCTTATGGTTTGTAACGGTAAATTAAATGTACAAAATCCTGTGTAAGAAGCGCACAAGTCTCTTCTTCTCACCGCTCTGGGGTTTTCAACAGGCCTGCGCGGAAACTTCAAGCAACCAGCCTGCTCACACATGCTCGCGTCGCAAGCGACTTATAGTCTGACCCAAACATAAGGGCCGCACCCACTTCTCTTTAGAACTGCGTGTAATTGTCTGAATAAACAAATAACTTCCCAGAAATGCACGAGAAGTAGAAAAGGTTTTGGTTCATCTATCGGCATGGCATTCTTGAATTATACCGCAATTATTTTACCAAAATATAATAATCTTATAAGTCGTGACGAGGTTGAGCTATAACTGATAGATAAAGATCGTAAACGCTAAACTTGGTATCCGCTTAAAAATGCCAAAATCTTCTGTCTCGATACCAGAAAAAAGTTTCCACAGCAGATTTACTGCTTTAATTGCGTAATGCAACAGCCCAGCCCAAATTGCGTTGATAAGTAATGTCTGGGGAAATGAATAATTATCGAAACAATTACTGTTCACACTGTTCGTGCCACTCAGTCCAACAACAGTCCAACACCGTTAGTCTTAACGCGGCAAGCGCTTACGGGAACTACGAGCCTGATGTCTGGCTCACTGTACCCAGGCACCTCTCGAACTCGTGCTATCGGCGCTGTAGTCTCCGCCGAACAGCCCGCTGCCACGGGTGGTTCACACAGTCCGGGTAGGAACATACAGTCCGGTGCACGGGAGCGGTCAGCACGACCTCCTCCGACCCAGCAGGCCGCAGCGATGCCGCGCGGTGGTCAGATCGTGTACCAACACAATCGACGAAACATGTGGTACGACCCGTCACACAAACATAGTGCGCAAAATGCGTACCATAAAAGTGTCTTTAGTCGTGTCCTCCTGTCCTGCTAAAAGTCTTAATAGAGGGTAACAAACAAATTGAGCAACTGATGTCCTTTATTACTTATAATTAACATGAAATTTGAAAAACATACAGCCGCGGGGCGTCTTACTATCACCTGAACAAAGGATTTTATGAAATTTTAATAAAAACATTTTCCTGTTTGATTTTAAGCAGTAAATTGATTTCCAGAGTTGGTCTAATAGGAACTAATACTCTCTAAATACAACATTTATAGTATCTTAAAATGTTTACAAAAGATTTCAGCCACTTTTGTCTAGTTACTTACATTTTTTTATGTGACCGATGATTAAGCATACAAATCATTGAACGGGATGAGGTTGAAAAGTTGGTTTTGAACATCCTCCATAATGTTAACAATTTTGAGTCCAATGGGAGCAGACATTTGCTGGAAAACTGCTAAGAAGTGATCGTTTAAAAATTTGTTTACACTTTCACCTGAAATCAAAGAAAAATTATCGTTACAGGTTATTTTTTGGCCGTAGTAAAATATTTACCCACAAGTATTTATGGAGCTGAATAATAACTTACCCAGTTCCTTGTTTCCGTCGAACAAATCACTCAAATACATTTTACCGCCTGTGATGTCAAAAAACGTTTGACTATCTTTCTTTATAGCGTAGACCTTCCCATCTGCCTTCTGAATCAAATCGTAATCCATAACATATTTAATTTTCAGGTCATCTGTAAAATAAAGTAAGATTAAGTGATAATCACAAATTGCAACTCATAGAATAACATTGCATGCGCTTTAAAAGTTTTAAATGTGCACTTAATTAATTATAAAATATTCTTTGTTGTCATTTCTATAAATTATGACACTCAATTATTTTTCTTTCAGAATTTCACTTCCGTTTGTGTATGTTTGCAATAGCTACAATTAGCTTGAAAGAATCCGCAAACAGACAACTAAGATTGAAGAGGAAGGTTCGATTAATTAATTAATCGACAATCATCCGTGCATATATACATACATACCAATGCAAAAAAATTCGTGTTTGCACGTATACTTAAGTGTTTGCATGTATACTTAAGTATTATTTTTGTGTTTGTTTGGGCTTAATGACTCGTCGAAACTAGGTCATAATAGATGGCAAATCATAACACTGACCAAATATATTGGAAAGGAATTGGGCTGGCCTATAGAAGACGTGAGCAACCTGTAATAGTGTAGGGCTAGTTACAAAATTTAAGATTTTAAATAGGAAAATATGTACGTAGAATGTTATTTTGCTGTGTCATAGAAACACAAGTAGCCTTCAAGCCACTGAGTTGTACACCATGAAACATTCAATCTTTCATTTTTATATACTAGAAACGTATAGTTTACAAATAAATATTTTGCACGATTTAATTGCTAGTGCAAAGTTTTGATGGTCTTATGTTCAAACCGAGATCTTTGTGAAAATGGAATATTTAGGTTCTATATTTTTTATATTTCTTTAAGTTTGTTCAAACATTCACTAAATATACAAGATAAACTCGTCCACACTTCGCTGTGGCTCAGTCTTAAATGAAATGAATAGGAAAGTAAACAAAAGCATTCTAGTGAATCTGAATTCACTGAGAAAACGCATAATTTAATTTAATATCCGGCTTTGCGTTGATGTGGCTATGCTGTGTAATGAAAGGAAAGGAAGAAATTTTTTTTACAAATAATAATTTCCTTATTTTAAAACTAGTGGATGGACTACAATTCTTGTTTGTCCGTTTTCTACATAAATGTAATGATCAGACTGTTTACCGACTTTTGAGTATGCGACGTATAATTGTCTGTGAGAGAAGAATTCGTTTTCTAAATTAAACCGTACACTTAAAAAGATTGTCTTTGCGGTTTATTGTTAGTCATAGCCAACGCAAGGCGTATTGGAAATTGAAGACGTTCAAACTCAAATGCCATGTCAGTCGGAATGAGTGGTATTCGTGGAAGTAGTACGTCGTCACCTTCATGTGGTCCAATCAGAAATGTTACTTTAATTAGATTGTTCATCATTTTTTTCCAACTACCAATTCCATGGCATTGCATAAGTTTGGCTGATTGATTTTTCGGAGTAATATAATTGGCAATGAAATTTTCAATTTCAGAATGTGTGAAGGTAATACAGAAACATCGAGTTAATTCAGAAATTCCGCTGGAAAATTCATTACTTTACTTTGGTTTATCACGGAGTCAATGAATTTGTATGTCACTGTTTCACCTGCGGTTCTGTTTCGAATGATATTGTTCGTATCGTACACATCGATATTTTTAGCCGCTAGAATAGCCCTTCCACTTAACCATGCGTGATTTCGATGATTTGTTTCGATGCTTTGAAAAACCTAGTCTAATAATTCGTATTTTGAATACACGACATTTAAAAATAAGATAAGAGATTTTTCCTGTTTCTGGGTTTGTAGCTACAGTGCCGTTACAGACCTTGAGGGGGGGAACGAAGGTCTCACCTCCAAAAATGTTTTTTTTTTTAAAATGACTCTTAAAACCTCATTTTGAACTTAAAACCTATCATTTAGTGCTTTTTTATTTAAATCCTTAGAAAAAATTGCAAACTATGAAAGGTAACCACTAATTATTGTTGTATCCTAATTTATAATTTGATAGGTAGGGCTACTCTTCAATATTGCATATTCAGTGGCCATAAATTGGGTCATATATTAGTAATTTTAAGCTGGGTAATGACTTTGCTCTTGAACTTGTAACCTCAAAGTTTTGAAATTTATGTATAATACACATGTAAAGATACAACATGGCTATCAGAAATAGTTCCTATGGGCCAAAATATTTTTAATGGTGGTATTATCAGTGAAACGTTTTTGCATTTCACCATTTCTTCGCCATTGTTATTATAAGTACTTAAGTCCAATAAATCTAATGTTACGCATTTACTTTTTAATTAAATATGGCCTAGTACCATGTCACGTTTACGACCTAAACTAAATTTAAATTACCGATGGTTGTGTTGCTGTATCCACGACCGACTATGAGGTGATTCAGCAAACTGCCGCTTATTTCGTATTCAGAATCGACGACCAACTGTGGGACAGAGAGATCTGCGTACATTTGCTTAAGTAGGATGTCGTGCCTGAAACCAGAACAACATAATTATCATATACGTACAAAACAATCAGTAGTAGAATCTTAGTACACATTGGTTATACTTTCACCAGAAAGAAACATGGCTTTTGTAAAATATTATCCGTATCTATTATCCTGTGCTTGAATAAGACCGAATGTAAGGCTTTTAGACACAATTCAAATAATAAAGAGCATATTTTAAGACTTAATGTCTGTAAACATAACAAAAAGGAAAAGTAGAGAGCAGAAATAAAGCATATTCTACGGTAAGGTAGTTATCGGACTAAGAAAAGATAAGGCATGTCAAAAAGTAAGAGTATATGGCGAGTTCAATCAAAAAAATCTGGTGACTGATGACTCAAAACAATCACATCCCAGTGAATTTAGGGACACTTAGAATTTTATTTTAGTTTGTATTTTAAGTCGACTTGATTTTTTATCAAAACAGGGTACAGTTGATAAACTCAAGCTGTTTTCCTTAGTTCGTAACACTTATCAAGAACCAACTTCAAACGAAATTAACACTCGTGAATGATAATAAGGTTTTTTATTAATACTTCTTACGTCAAGAGATCAGTATAATAGTGGCTATTTCATAACTAGACATACATACAATTGAATTTTTACCATTTTTAAATAAAATATTTGTTTTTGAAAAAATAATTTTTATTAATAATCTAAATAACATCTTGGTAATTGTGTGCAATAATAACACACACATACGTTAATTCATAAACTATTTCAGCCACTTTATGTCACTATTCTTTCTTAGAGGAGCAGAAAAAATAGTTTGAAAGGTTTATTGATAACCCCAACTGTAACGACAACGGGTGAAAAACTATTAGGTTGGAATTAAAAAAAAAATACAATGATCAAAGACAGTACTAAACACGTTTAAAACATTATAAACTTAAATACTATGTAAAGACGCTTGTTTCACGCTTATTTGATAGATCAAAACTAGAAAGTGGTCGTGGTAGCAATAGAATCACCGTTTAAAATTGTTGTAAGACTCAAAAATATTATCTTTATCTTATTTAGACTACAAAAATTAGGTCGCAGAACCAAAATGTTTTTTTACCTTCCTCGTAGACCAGAATTATGGGCTACTTTTTTACATGTTAGAACTTCCTAAATAATTTAAAGTTGTTTGTATGAAACTTTTTTTTTGCGTATGGGTAGAATAATTTGTTTAATTTTACTCTTATAGGAGTTATTATGTATGTTATTGATTAGCTAACATCTTAGCTCTCGGTATACGGCATTTGGTAATATTAATATCGTGAAAATGGAACCAAAGTGATGATGGAAATGTCGATCAAAAGTGGTGGACCCACATGCAGTAACATAAGCCCGTGTATAGTCACTTTCTTTAACATTAGGGTACATACTAAACGTATTGGTGTGCAAAATGAAACTTTCTGATGGAGAAAATACCCTGGAAAATATTAAGTAAACTAAAATAGTCATAGTAAAAAGTAATCACAAGTTTAAAATACCTAAGAATAATTGCATTACAAACATTATAATATTATATTCTCCTCCTAATTGGTTAAATAGCATATCGGTAGAGCACGCTCTTGTGAACTTTAAGGTGCATGGTTAGAATGTAGTCTCTTTGAATTTATTTAGTAAAATTACAATATAATAATAAGGTATATCTAATAATTAAGTTGAATCAGCACAATACGGTTAAAGTTTGTTTGTAGGAAGTATTTACAGACTTATTTCAGACCTTCAAGCAAATACAAATGTATTTTAAAATGTTTTATTTAAGTATTTCAGTAATGCTATAGAAGTATAAATTCTAATATATGTAAAACTTTATAGTATTTAATGTTTAGTGAATTTTAAAAGATGGTCAGTATATTAATAATAGGATATTGCGTCTGCACGTCAAATTTAAGCGTAATATGAGCTAAATTATTAAAAAATGTGTCATTAATTCAGTCAGTTAAAATTTCTTCCTAATTATGCAAATAAATAAGGTGTTTAGATCAAATTGTACATTATAACAACTGTAAACTCGTAAATTAGTATTCTTTATTGAAAAATAAAGGTTAAAGGCTAAGTACTAAATCATGTAATAATTTTGATGGCGGTAACAGATTTTCGTCACTCTACTCAATTGTAATATTCAGTGATTGAAAACAGACATTAATACCCAATAACTGATACCGTTAACAATCTAAATAACCAGTTATTCAATCAAACCAAAAGCTGTATTGGAAAACAACTATTTCGTTCATCCCTATCTGCTATCTGCGATTAATGGTGGCAAGCAACAATTAAGATTCAGGTAGCGTTCTCTAGCGGCGGGCGCAGAAAGTGTGTCAGTGATTCGCTTCCAGAAATAATAGTATCTGAAAATAGTATCAATTTATTATTCACGCTCGTCATTTTTTTAAACATTTCTACTTTATTTTTTTTAGTTTTGTGTCATAGGTTTATTTGCAACATTAACAACATGAGGAGACATGAATTCGCTCGTTACTGAGGTTAGATGTTTACACATCACTGGCGAGCTCAGAAACACTCATTGAAAATATTTAGTGAGAATTTTTACTAGTGTTAATGGTGATAATAGCTCATTGGCCAATGCTATTATTATCAATAGTATTCCAAAAAACCTATTAACGCTGGAGTTATTTAATAGAAAACAACTGAAACATTTTGCGAAAATTTGTGTATTCCTTATATGACGATATCTAAACACGTATAAATAAAGTTTTAGAATGTTTAAGAATCTTTTACAATTTGTTCAACAAATTGCCAAAATAAATATGTAGGCCTACTTTGAAATCTACCTACGAATTGAGACTGTGTTGAAAGGGTTCCATTCAAACAATTTAAGTATTTTTGTTCGTCTTACTGCATCATGAAACTATAAGTTGTGTTACCATTTTCAATTTTAATGATACAATTTAATCTATACGTAAGTGTAAAGTTTCTATAATTCCTTCGTGTTTTCTGTTAAATAATTCATAAAATAGTCAATTTTATTTTGGGATATATTTATGAATCTACAGTATATTTACCCTATGATTTGAGTGAAGTTTTGATAGTGATGAGAACTGAAATGAAGCTACAACATATAAACCACTTTTAAAAGTTCAGTATAAAGATTAGCCACGCTCACTGTGGAAAATGCTGCTAGCACAACACATGTGAAACTCTTGTGAATACGTGAGAAAAAAGTAAAAAAATTGTGAGCTAAAAACAAAATAAATACAAAATACCTTATGTGAGAATAGTGACAAAATCAAGTCCTCCAAACAACTGACCGATTTGGTGGTGTATCTATCGTATTCTCATGATTGTGAAAAAACTGCCATTCGTCAAAACTGTGATGTTAAACCCCTCGCGGTTTCAAAAGATTATTTATAATCTCGAATTTCTGTAACCCCGTTTTCACGGACATATGACTTTCTTCTGTTTCTGTGTGAAGTTTCACTGAGTTACATACAAAAACGGATGATGAACTACGGTTTAAAAAGGACTCTGTCTTCACCAATTTCTCTTATTATTCGTGGTTTTTAATGTTTAATAATTCATTAATGGTTAAATTCACACTTTCGAATACCTTCTTCAGATTAATTTTGCGTCTAATTATGCCAGTTGCTAATATTTGCATTGACATTGTCCAGTCAACATGTACCCATGATTCTAATAGCTATAAATTTCAACAAAAAAAATTGATTATGGCTGTGTCATGGACACGGCCGTGTGTTGTACTTGAATACGTGTACGTAACAGCCTTGCAAGCAGAACCTCCGATTCCGGTGCACCTCTGTCACACTGTAGATGCTCGATCGGACCATCGCCGGTGGCGTTGGATGCCACACAACTGGTTATTGTGTTAGCATGAAATGAATCCCAGTTTACTGTAATCTTGTATTGCTTATACAACGGTTGACCAAGTAAGAATTGTAGCCAAGCTTTCACCACTGACTATTTGACCACGCCAACTCAGATACGTAAATTTCTATATCATATTCTTGTTTATGTTAACGTTGAACGCTTGATCATCGTTCAATTGACGCGGTAGCTGTTGCACCATTGTGCCCACGTCCAGGGATAAAATTAATGACTTGTCCGATGATACCACACCGGCCGTCGTAACGCAACCGACGTGTCTGCATGAATGTCAGTCGCGGCGATACTAGACGTGCACTAATCGGATCTAATAAGGGCAAACCATGTTGCTTAGGTGGATACACAAATCCGTTCGAACGTGTCAACGTGGGCACTTTGTCGGATTCCGGTGATTTATTACACGCACGGCACAGTTTAAAATCAGCCAATGCGTCTTCGGGGAAATTATTATTATGCAGCTGTTAGTGTTTTTCTTTTGTTGGCTTCAATGAACGCAGAAAACATAAACGATCACACACATCACACTAATGTCCGACAAACGTCGTAGTGTAACGTACAATAGCTGCTGCCCAATGTGTCTTCATAATCGACGATCGTACACAATCGATGCCTGCACAGTCCGGCGTCGATATAGAATCGATTTCATCTTCCATTTGTATAATTTCAACCACCTTACCTGCAGATTTACTGGCACCGTCGTTGATCCACTCGGCCGCATTCATCCATTTACGTCCCCGGCACTGCTTCACTCAGCCATATGGTATTTTATTGTTATCAATCGATTGCTTTGGGGAAGCCCTTTGTATTTTGATTTGGCTTTTTCATGCGTATAGACCGACATGATAAAATCTGATTATATATATTTTTTATTTATCACTACATATATTCACTGTAATTATTTTAGACTAATATTGTATGCATGCAATCGATAGATTTTGACGAGATCTGACGATTGAAACTTAAACGAACGTCGTAGCTTCTCCAAGTCAAAAGTTATACTAAATGGAAATCTCGAAACGCAGCAAAATGGCGGCGCTTTCTCCTCCACCGGGCACGATGCGTCACAGTCCTCACTTACCGTAACGAATTATTTGATCTTTTAACTATCCTGTGGTGTAATTAAATTTTGGATGGAGATTAAAGATATGTTTCTTCAATACCAAAACATATCCCCCGATTTTGTTATCATTCGTTTTTTGAATTGCCTCCCAATTGAAAGCAATTTTAAAGACGTATTCACTTCAATAAGCAATAACATCCTTGCCATCTATGCTCAGAACATCGGCGTCTCTAGAAGTTTTCGGAACACTTAACTTCAGATATAGAAGAATAAACGCGAGCCGAAACGCAGAAGTTCAAAACTAGCGGATGGCTGCATTGCGTTTTTGCGTGTTGCGTAGTTTAAAAAGTCATTGTTGAACTTGTTGCCTCTTACGTTCATGAGTTCCTTGCGTAGTTTATAAACCTAGTGGTCACAGCCAGGCTATGGATTTACTTAAGAGTCACTTTAACTTCTTATTTTTCAAGGTAAATAAATCGCTGAACACAATTATGCATATGTTATTTAAGAGGTGTTTGCAATAGAGAAGATTGTTTTTTTTATATCATACATACAATATTTATGTCACTTGTGCATGAAACTAGTTTAGAGAAAAATATGGATACCTACTCCCTCTTGACTACCTTGGAGCTGCCGAACCCTCTGATGATCATGTTCTTGAGTGTCATCGCCACGAAGCCGTCTCCCAGACGAAGCTCCTTCACCACCAGAGGATCAAGTACAGGAATATTGTACTTGGGGTCACCTGCGGCAAATTAATACACTTGCAAACAGGTATTCGGTAATTTTCCTAGTATCATAGCGATTTGTGTTAACCTATACATTTTAACTAAACTGTATTTTTTTTTAATTTAGAAGAACATTTATTTCTACTCATCCAGATATCTCCACAATCTTCGGGATAACTTTGAAAATTTACAGGTAATTATTTCTCATGATTTTTAAATGCTCTCACAAGTATCATATACATGTATCATCAACACTTTCAAATACTCGATAAATTCTCAGAAAAACACACACTTGTTCCTTCTATGTGCTGGTTTTACCTATTTACAACAGAACAACAAGAAGCGGAAATTAGTATTCAGTATTGTTTCTACGAATTTCCTGTGAATATAACGTTTTGATAAACTAAAAAAGGCTAGATGCCACATTATTATGGTAAATTTCCGAGTTATTTTCTGTGGTGTACATCACTCACAGCACAAGTAATTTTCCCTGCATTCAGTACCTGTTAGTATTCTGTGAATGAAATATGTGGTAACAGTTTCAGAATTTCCAAAAATAAATCGGGTATCTTTCCCCGCTTTTTTGTCGTTGAAAGCTGCGTTCACGCTGCCCCAAACACCACCGAGCTGATCTCACAGAATGTTATGCAGTCCGAAGAAGTGCCACTGCGATATCTACTGGGCTTTCCTATTTCCCGGTAAGACACCAATGTCATATTTGAAAGACGAACTTAAACCATCTTCGAGCCGGAGGAATGCAGAACTTGGAACATAGAACTCATCCACTGAAGAGGTACCAAGTAACAAGAAGAATTTTTATAACTAGTTAGCAGCGTACGGTACCAGTGTTGTCGCCGTAGTTGAGGAAACTCCGTAACAAATAATCCTAGGTACATTCTAGTAAGTTACATAGCAAATTTGTAAGAGGAAAGGGTTTTGTTGATACGACTCGATGCTAAACCAGAGACGTCTGATCAAGAGGGCTTTCTGAAGTATAAAACTTATTATTAAGGAAACATCGAAAAATACAGCGGAATTATAAATATAGGTCAGCTGGCTTAGGGGCAGGCAGCCGAATTATTCATACTCTGACTGCTATGTGATTAACTAATAATATTTAAGGAATTAACAGAAACGTCATTCAGCGAGAAATATATTTAGTATTTCATAGAAAACGTTATTTTCTGGCATTGACAATTTAAGTGGAACAGTTGGGCCCTGTGCAGTTGCGAGTTTACTCACGCCACAGAAAAACAAAGCACGTCAGACGAGTCGGCAGCTGAGACCCGAGACCTGGAAGGTGTTCGTCTCGGTGCATGGTGGCAGTGAGTCGGTACGATCATCCCTGAACGAGAAATGGTTGCGGGCCAATACTCTACGATGTTTCCACGTCCCTGCAAGTACGCCTCTATCTGCGTGGGCTGTAAGCTGGAAGTACAACAAGTTAAGGAGATGCACCTTTTATTTACATTATCCTAAGGGGTTTTCGCCAGAAATATACAGTGGTGTTATGATAAATAGAAGCACAAAAAAATTCAGTAATTTCTGCTCTGGACAAACACTAATTCGAATAATAAATTGATTTTCCCCTAATCTTAAATAAGTGATAGAATTGTCCTTACAGGAAATTAAAATTATAATAAATATTTAATGTTTTACTATTATTATAATATTTTTATGCGTATGATCTCAAAGTAACGTCATGTCAGTTAAATTTTGAAAATATTCTAATTTATTGTAATATTTTGAAAAATATTTTTATTAAGTTAAATTAAGTTTCGTTATAATAATATTTGAGGACACTGAGAGTTTTTTAATATTTTCTTTCTTAATCAGACAGCAGTCTCTAACAAGTGTTTTAATATTGCAGTCTTTCTGTCATACATTTTATGAATGAAGCATACAAATTTCAAATAATGTTTCAGCAATTCAAATCATTATTAGAATTAAACACAGCAAGATAAAAATATTGAATTAGAGAACACGTGCAATACTTATGTTTGCGAAGCATGTGTTTATCAAATGCTTAGCACTTTTCTCGCTTGGTAATCAAAAACTACGTTTGGTGTTGCACCTCCAGAAGAACAGCACTGGGCATGATATTAAGAACAGTAAAATCATTTTAATCCATTAAAAAAGGTTCTATAAAATTGTGAATTTTTACGGAACTTATTTTACATCCTACTTGCATTATTCGATGTGCTTTCACGGAGATGGAATAAGGCAAGGTACGATTAATTTATGTTTATCCATATTTTTTGCTGTTAATGAATTTGCCAGAGTCTCTGTTGTATTAATGAGGACTGGGCTGGCTGTAGAAGACTCTGAATAGCTGTTCAACTAATTTCGTATTTAGTACAATTATAATCGCTGTACTTATAACTAAGGATGTATGTAGTTCCTTGTGTTATTATGGAATTCTCAAACACATTCAAACGTTGTTTAACTAAAACGATTGTTATATTTGTAAGTTGATTTTTTATCGTCATAAAGTACGCCATATTTAAGCAGATAAAAGATAATAATAAGAGTAAACATATAAATTTCAAACCCATAGGCATGATCTTAAAACAAAATATTGTAGATAAATGTTGAATAAGCTTTATTTCACTGTGTTAGAAGTGCCGCCAGCAAATTTTTCAGGCTAATGAGAAGCCATTTCACACAAAATAACTCTCAAAGCCGGTCCATAAAATATTTTGTTGGTATAAGGCATTAAAATACAATGTAGTATTTTTAGATGCCAACAGTTTTACAAAATGAAGTGCTTTAAACGAACGCCAGAAAAAATATATTGTGAGCTAGGTGAAAACTTGTGATTCTTATATCTGATTTTATCGAAAATAACAGCTTGTTTTACGTATGTTATTTGAACTTATTTATGTCCTTCATAAAATAACTACTTTGGGTAGAAAAACTACACAGAATGGTTGCTGTGACATCAGATGTCAAAGGACATTGACGCCATCCACAATCCTCACTGACTCCAGTTCCAGGTTTCCCATTTATATACTACTGCTAAAACTGGACAAGTATTCAGGGAACGGTTTGACAATAACTTTAACTATTAGAGGTGCTAGTGCAACACAAGACATAAATGGCTGGGAAAGAAACCGAACCCAGTATTACTGCTAACATTATTTTCAAGTGATAGAGTTGTTTTCTTTAATCTACAAATATCTGTCATTACTAATGAATGTTTCGGTTCCATTTACACAGAGGTGAGAAGCTGGTTAAACAAGATTTATTCCACACCCCAACGTGCTTTGTAACCAGTTTTGTAGCGTTCTCGAATGTGAATACGCTGACAGGACTTCGATTAGGTTTTTTTTTTTGTGAGCACGAGACCAGCTTTGGTACAGATGCCGTAGACTAGCTGTCGCGAACATTAATAAAGACTCAGAAGTCACTTACATGTTGGTGAAAGTTTCTTATTGGATAGTCTCCTATTGGATATTCTCAGTTAAATTGGGGATGGGTAGGTGATTTCTCTTTACGTATCAACCATAGTAAATAAAGACGTGAAAAAAAACATCAAATATTTTTTAAGAAAAGTTTTTTTACAATACTTAATGATGCATTTATCCTGTATAATAATGTCAAGAATGTACATTATCTGCCGTTTGTCAAAATGCATGAAAATTTTTGTTTGTACGTTCGCGCAGAGTGACATTTTAGTTTGTTTTTATCCTTGCAAATAATAGCTTTTTTTTATAGAAGTCTTTCATTTTAGATTTTTTTTTGGTATCTCGCTCCCAACATCTTTTACGGCCATTTTCGATTTTCGGAAAGAATTCAATAAAAATGTTTACGAAATTATACAAGAGCTTAAGAGTATAAACATCTGCCACAAAAACGAAATCAGTTGAAACAATGTGACCAAACAACTTAATTTTATATATATATATATATATATATATATTTAAGTCCACAAAATTCAATTAGTTTTAAAACAATAATATATCTATTTAAAAAAACAAAAGAAAGATTTTTTTTTTAGGTTATCATGCAACAATTATTATTTCTCGAATACAAACTCAAATTTAAATGACACGGGCAGGTGCTCTGTTCCGAGGTTGGTCACAGCACAGCGACTAGGAGCCTTGCAGCACCTCCGCAGAGCCGGCCGCCTGGTTGCGAGGGTAGCGAGGTAGCTGTACGGCCCAGGCAGATGACGGTAAGTCCTCTCGCGGTGCGTCTCAGACTTAGATTGCAGTGCGTGTTTATATGGGCAATTAGCCTCTCTTTCCAATGTGCCGTCCTTGTTTCAGTGTGCTGTGTTGCAACATATAGGTACCCATAGAGCAAAACATTTTTAGACACAGCTTTAAAATTTACTTAACATTTCAAAGAATTCTCGAATAAAAGTTTTAACTTTAAAGAGGAAAAATTTTAATTAGGATTTTGTTTTACATCCAGGGCATTATCTGATAATAGTCAAATCTATAATCAAATAAAACCTTACAGAAAGAAGCCATTTTTTTTTCAACAATTTTCATAAAAAATTTAATTTACATGTTTTTAATGTCAAAAATGTTTGCCTTGTTTGACCATAGAAAATAATTGATGGAATGTAGTTTAATTCTTAGTTACCATCTGCTACAAAAGGTTTCTCCTGAAAATTAATAAAATTGTTGTTAAGTGTTGTAATAGTTTTTGATTCATGGTGTACCAATGCAACTATAATAAAACTATTAATAGATAATATTTATTTTCCTAGAAAAATTGGCAAATAAATAAAATAAGAAATATAATAGAACTTATTACCATCGTAAAAAAATAAGGGTTTAAGTGTTAATAAGCCTGGGTAGTATTAATTTGGCAGCTGTGGACACAATTTACTCTATACTGCAATCTAAGCGTGAGACAGTCGGTACCGAAACGAAAGGAATTTCAAGGTTCATCTCGACATAGCCTGCCTCGCTCTCCATAAATGGTTCCCAATCACTCCCAGCTCATCTGTTACCGCAACCATTAATCCGCCTCAAAATAAATTGCCTATACAGTTCTCTGGCCAGAAAGACCCATTTACGTTGCTCTCACATGGTCATAGAACTCATCTAAAACTCGTTAATTTTTTTTCTATGTTTATTTACATATTGGTAACTCTTGACTGCATTAATGGTCCCTATTGCAAAAATAAATCTTCATGGCATGATCTTGACAGCCACTTCGTGACTTTGATAGTTTCACGTTCACTGAATGATTCTTGCAATGTGTAAGATATTTTAAATCAATATTTTGGTCACAGATACGTAATTTATAGATTACTCTTTATCCTGTGTCTTAAAGAGACCCTGAATAAAGGAAAAAGAAAGACAAATACAAAAGCACGCAGAAAATAATTTAACGTCAGCTGATGTCAAATGTAGGATGAATAGAAATCACAGATAATTCTGTGGAAGAAATTAGAACAATGTCACAGCAAAGACGAATTCAGTGGACTAAGGACGACGTGACAGTTGCAACAATAACTGTAAATCAAGACAAAAAAACATAAGGCAACACAGCGGCAAAGACAGGAATCCAACGAAAACACTATAAATCTGAAGAAAAAAAATAAACTGATGTAAAGCGATGCACAGGTGAACCCAGCGACGAAATTAAATAGATACACTGGCAACACAACGAATACAGCACAGACTCATACAGTGTGCCGTGATCTTCCTCATTCATATATACAATTAAGATTATTCAGGCAGTCTCGGGTCACATACGCCAAACTTTATGGTGGGTTGTACCTTTCTTGCCATCAAGCTTCCACCATATCGGAGAGATCCTCTCGGATTACCACGGCTCACTCAATGCCATTCCTGATCGTTTAGGGGTGTCAAGAAATATTTTTGGTCCACACATTTAAATGAGACTTAGTGTACGTGTTTTAAGTTTTTTTAGTATACGAAATGGCTCCTCGTGGCTCTACTTATTTGTCATTAAGTTCGCCTATTTATTCAATTATGACCGCTCTCAGATGACTTTTAAGGTGGTAAAAATAAGTATTCAGTTGACCAAAGTATTTTTTCTAAACTGCAGAGAGTATCTGAACTGATTCGTTCTAACACCATGCATCACGAACGAATTGGATGAATTAAGCTTATCATCTGGATAACGTGGTCACAAGCAGCTACGAACGATGACGAGATATTCTTATGACGGGTTGAAGGAATAAAATTTTTTGTTTGGTGGGAAGAGTATTTGTTCCGTGACACCTAAGTGGCATATGGCATCGTCCGTCATATTTCCGACTGGAAATAAAAGATCATTGGTTCAACCCCGCCAGATACCCAACCTGGCTGACTGTTTTTGGAGAGTAGTGATCAAAAAAACTCTACTTCTCTTCCCCCTCTCTCTTTAAATTGCCATTTTTGTGAATGAATTTTTTTATACAGATTTTTGGCTTGAATAGATAAGGTTGAAAAAAATTCGTTGCACGTACGTTAGGGTGCGATATAACTCAAATAGGACAAGCACAAATCACCATAGAAAGTATGCTCGGAACTAAACTAGTAAAGGCCGGGAGAGCGATACGTGCTGGTGTTTCGAGAGGGATAGTGCAAGGCACATGTTGGCAGGACACTCTTCCGGCATGCCTGGCATTATGCCGCTTGCAATTCGCATAACGAGGGCCCCCCCTGACAGAGACTTTGGCGTGGTCGCTGGAAGGTTCTTCTCGCGTCTTGTTACAGACGTTCTCCGGTGCAATGTCCGTGATTCCCTCGCATCTCCGCCCGTTAACCCGAGCACGTGACGCGTGCCGGCCTTCTCTGGATTCTCGCGCGCGTCCATCTCGCCGCAGATACCCGGCCCACACCACAGAACTGCGCCTTCCACCGCCTTCACCGGTTCAGTTCCCAGCTCGGCTTTGTGATTATCTACTAGCGTTAGATCAACCCCCCCCCCCCCCTTTTTTTAGGCGCATGTACCAGACATGTTGAAACACTCTGATATAGCGGAAGTGTACTACAACTAACCACGCGTATTGTTATCGCCTTGGATTTCTAGTGAAGCGAACGTGCGATTTTTTATGTAACAATAAGCTCTTCGTTTAGCGTTCTTCTATGGCCGAATTCGCTAACGTGTTTATTAGCGTGTGGAGAGGTTCAAAGGTTCAGACTTAAACAATTTCCCTGGGCATGCTTACATTCACCAGCACAAAGTTTGTATCGAAAAGGTTTAAAGCATTCTCTACAATCTCAAAGTTTACCTTCGGCAAAATCCTTTGACTTTAACCGTGTTAAATATACCCTTATATTTACTCTATAAACTATTAGCGTGAATGAGCTCTTAAAGATACTAGAATAATTTTCATGTAAATTTGATTGTGTTTGTTAGCTGCAAGTATTTTATTTATTATATAACATTTATAATAACATTTATAATTCGCTGAACACAATATAATTGTTACATCCAATTACCTTATGCTAATAAAAACCAATAGACTTGTAAATGTAAATAGATTTACAATAGGTTAACCTTGCGTTTGTTTCAATTGTACACGTTTCCCCTACCTGTGCTTTACGACACTGCTACTTTTCACCGTTTCGCACTCGTTCATTCTCCGGTTGATGGTTATAAATGATCGTTACAAATTATCATAAATTTTTGTAAGATTACTTCATGTTCTTCATATTATTTGTGGTCACTGCGAAGCAATCCATGTGGTTCAGGTAGTATACTATACTAGTAACTTAAATGATGTTGTATTTACCTTTAACCAACTGAGGAATCGCTTCGTTAATATGTTCTTCTCACACTCGCCTAGTTTCGGGTCGTTTATAGCGCATGGTTCCGTGTAGGAGGATGAAAAATAAAATAATCCCGTATTACACACATTCATTTTCATCAAGCGAGACTATGTATCCAAGATGCAACGAAATTCAAAACTCGTAAAATCTAAAGATGTTAAAAAAATCAAAACATACAAATTTAGCAAAAACCCTTAGATTGGAGAAAAATAACTGAGGTAATATGCATGACATTACTTGCACTACACGATCAAGGCCTATCTCTTAACGAAGAAGTTAGGAGCGATTATTTTTAGCCGATTTTTAAGCGATAATTCATTGTACACTCTCAAATTTTCAGCCTAAATGACAGAAAAATTATATAAAAGTAAACTCTCGAATCAAATGGAAACAGAATATGTCTTATAGAAGTAGCCACAAATATAATAAAATGATTGGAAAACGATTTGTAGCTCTTGGATATTTTTTGTAATTAATGTATTAGCTTAGTATTAAATTTTCTAATTTTTGGTACCCAAAATCTATTCTTGTGCTTGATTAGATTCGGAGCTTAAATATTTTATCTTAAATCACTATTTACCCTATCGACGCCGCTTTATATTTGAATTACATAAAATGGTAAAACTGTGGTTGGTAGTTTACGTATGTTTTATTATTAATAGACAATATATTTTCAAATGCTTTATAAGCTTTGAAGATATAATTATAAACATTAAAACTATGTTTACTTCTTTTTCTCCCCTTAGAGATTCAATTTCACAAAATGGTAAAATTTTGGCCAATTGTTTAGGTACGTTTTTTGATAGCAACCAATATATTTTCTTATGCTTGATTAGCTTCGGAGATATAATAAATCATTTTAAGGACATATTTACCCGTTTTTCACACCATAATGACTGTAAATCTTTAATTAAATGTAACCCAGTTTTTTAAGTTAGCTAAATACCTTACTAATAAAACAATCATAAAAATCCGGTAGTAGTTTTTGAGTGACACCGGAACAAACAGACAAAATTTTTAAAAAACTATGTTTTTGAGTACTAAAAAGTGTTAATACCCATATCCAGTATTTTTTTCTGTATTTCTTCAATGCACATACAATTTACCTCGAACCATGTTATTTTTTGTGTATTAGTATGGATGAAATAAAATAAAAATTATACCACAAAAGCCACATACATACGTTTCATTCAAAACTGTACATTTCACGGTTACATTTTTTATGTTCTTGCAAGGATGGAAAAATAAATTGGTCTTTTAATATTTTCAAATCCATAAAATAAACACTAACAATTTTATATTTTTTTGGAAATAACGATGTTTATTATGTATTAATTTATTTAGAATAATTAAATCATTTTTAACTATTAATATTTTGACACTGCCCTCCGTCTCATACGCCATGTTAAATATTTTGTTACGTTTATCTTCATTTCATTTTCAATGGACATTTCTAAAATTTCAGCTGATTTCCTTATTTGCGTATGTTTTATTAGCCACAAATATTTTCAACAGATATGAACTTACTGTAATACCACGTGTGTAAGAATTTACGCAAGCAATGACAATTACGAAGACTTGCGCACCATTTTACACACATGATATTTCAATAAATGGATATCTTTTAAAAATATTTTCAAGAAAAAGCAAATGCAAAGAACATATTGAGTTAAAATTATGAAAAAGACTTTGAATAAAATAAAGTACGAAAAAACAAGGAAACAACCTTGCGTGTGAGCCCTAGCCTCAAGGCGATGGCAACCCCAAGTCAAAAGTAGGCTCAGAACAATTTCATCACCAGCTCATAAATAATATGAGTCATGTAGGAACATCATGAGCACGCTACATGAGCCTGACCCGTTAGGTCATGACTATCGAAGACTACCCAAGTTATTGTAAAATTTTTACAGTTTATACTTCGGAGACTCCGCCTTTAAATTTCACCTACTATTATTAACACTTCGTTGTTTTCCTGCGGAGCAATGGGAGACACTATAAAATTAAGTGTTTGTCTCTTTGTTTATCATAAACAAGTATCTATACTAATATTATAAAGCTGAAGAGTTTGTTTGTTTGTTTGAACGGGTTAATCTCAGGAACCACTGGACCGATTTGAAAAATTCTTTCAGTGTTGGATATTACATTTATCGAGGAAGGCTACAGGCTATATTATACTATCAACAACATTAGGGATCCTTAATAAAAGTCCAATTTAGAATAAAATGCGTTGGAGGGGGTTAGATACAACATGGAGTACACGTACGAAGTGTGTGTTGACAATGCCGCAGGCGCTAGAAGTTTATTTCCTATTGCCTATTTACATTGTTGCCACGCACTAGATGCCTTATCATTCTTTATTTTCCCATACAAGTAAAAACACGCCCGTGTGATATTAACAACGAACCAATCAGTACCCTCATTAGAGTTCAATTAGTATTTAAATACTTTTTATCACTTTAAATCGCAAAACTAAACTATTGTTTTTTTTTTTTCCTCTCTGTGTGTTTAATTTGTTTTTTTTTCTTTTACTAGAATTATTTTCATTATTTTTAATTAATTTTCATTTTTCGGACCATCAATAATTTTCCTTTCCCGTTACAATTCTCACCAGGACTTGTGTGTGTGTGTGTGTGTGTGTATATATATATATATATATATATATATATATATATATATAAGCGAAATACCACTCACTGACTCACTCATCACGAGATCTCTAAAACTATACACCCGATTGACTTGAAATTTAGCATAGTTACTCATTTTGTGATGTAGACTCTCACTAAGAACGGATTCTGTGGAAATCCGATCCCAAGGGGAGTTTCGGGGGCGTAATATTTAAAATTTTCCATTTTTTGGTAGGTAATCACCATGGCAACGACTGTTTTTTTGTTGATGCTTCATTCGTCTCTATGGCAACGACTATTTCATTATCAGTGTAGTCCTCATCACCGTTGAAATTTTGCGGGTACTTTAAATATCAAAAATTGCCCTTTTTTTCAAGTATATATATTTTACAGATTTTTAACTTCACAGTAATGTTCCTTATGTTACGCAGGATGACATTTTCCGAAAATTAGATCCCATGGGTGGTTAAAACCAGGCAACAGTGGGTACTTTGTCTGCATGAGAACAGGATTTTGCATTGTTCATGCCTTCTGCGTCTCCATGGCAACGGGCATCGCGCGGCAGTGGCGTACCCACAAGGAGGGGCATGTATAATGAGCGGCGCAAGAGTGATCTGCCTGTAGACTGCCGTAGCGAAGTACGGGTACATTAGTTGTACGTTGCGCGCACGAGTCGGGAAACCATCGGTGCTATTCATTTTCTCTCCGGTACATAATACAGCATTGTAATAAATTTTCACTGATTTTTTTTTTATTTACCATTACTGTAAATGGGAGATGTGGCTTAATTTTTTTTTCCATTAGTATAGCCGTGCGAAGCCGGGTCGGGCAGATAGTACACTAATAAAAAAGTTTCCAAATTAAAAATAAGTCTAAAAAATTTATATATTAATATTGTGAAATTCTTCATCTTTGTTCATAGAGTAAAATAATCATTTTCCTAGAATAATTGCAAAAAAAGTGCGGAATAATTTATTTCGTATTTATTTTTAACAAAAAAACTTTAAAAATTGTTTGGTTTTTCGTGAAAAAAAAAAGAAGAATTTACTAACATTTGTGCACGGTGCGTATCTACCTACAGCACTAAAAGGCGTAGGCCTACAGCGTTTTGTTAATAAATCCATTACTAAAACGGCTACAGAAGTGTAAACAATATTGAATTAAAATTAAACTTAATAATGGATCTGTGGTATTACTAGTACGATACTAAGAATATTTTATAATAACCTATATTTCTCTATTGAAAAACGGTGATGATACATAACACCTACTATGTGGTCTCAAGAGAAAATAAATTAAGTGACTCTCGTTCCGTTGCACAACATTAATTGATGAAGTCCATCTATCAATATTTTTTTGTTCTTTTAAAGTGAACATTTTACAAATTTCACAAGACTTTTATAATTGTATGGTTAACTGATTTATGTGAATGATTAAACATGAAGCTGTTTACTTATTACTTATTTCATTCTTATTTCAACTTGTCAGTCTTGCCAGTATAATCAGTCATAAAACCAGATTTCAGTAGGAACGTATTTGGATTTTGACAACCACGCAACTTCATTCAGAAAAAAAAGTAGTTTTTCTTATATAAAAATTGTATATAATATATAATATAATTGTATATATTTTATATAAAATGTATTGTATTATACATTTGTTTAAGAGGTCAGTTGTTGACGCTTATTCCGGGTGCTAACTCGTGTAACAGTAACGAGCAAGTAATGGACGTGCGGGCGCACTGCAGGAGGAATGTCCGCCGACTTACGTGGCTCGAGGGAGGCGCCCCCTAGGGCGCAGGTCCCGACCAGCAGCAAGACGAGGGCTGTGATGTGCTCCATGTTCGACGACCAAGTGTGCCCGGATACCGCCGGTGCTCCCCTTTATAAGACGTCCCGCCGCGCGCACACGAGCCTGCATGAAGGTGAAAGGCTTTGCAACCCCGTGGTTCACGCCATGCATTCGAGATCTTGCAGAAACAAGGGCGTATTTGCAATTTTTCCATGTTCTCCCTAGACGCAGCGACCTCGGACGAATTTGCGATAACTTGCCGATGGCTGAACTTTTGCTTGCTTACCTCACTCCAGTTCCAGTCAGTTTTTTACGCACCAGTTGCAACAGCTTCACAACCCCCCCAGCCTTCCTTCCATAGAAAACAACCACCCACATCCTTCCAACCCAAAACTGCGTCACTGAGTTTTTCGCGACTCCATTGACGTCATCGTAGTGATGAAAGCTTGACGTGACGACATGCACGCTCATGATGCGTTTCAGAGCGAAAGTTTTCCTGCGATCGATTTGAATGTGCGTCATACGTAACATACATAACTTGTTTCGCTTGGGACCAACCTGGAAAACTTGAAGAACACTAAGGTTTTTTCCTTCTTCTTTAAACTGCTTGTAAGTGAAAGTTTGAACTGAGTGCTAAGTGATGATACAAGCGAGGGACGAAAATGTAAAAATAAAATCGTTGTTCAATCGCCGAAAATTCCTTTGTTTGACAGATAAAAATAAAATTCGCATTGTCGCAAAGACAAACGCATAGTCGTATCCGTTATTACAACTTTTGCAGTCTGGCAAATGTTGATACTTTGTGTACACTAATATTATAAAGAGGAAATATTTGTATTTTTGTGTGTGTGTATGTTTGTAATGAATAAACTAAATAAAATACTGTGTAATTTTATAAACTAGTTCAACCATTAGAAAGCTACATTTACCATGAGTAACACAGGCTATATTTATAGCTAGAAAATATAAGGAATCCTTACTAAAACTTTAGTAACGTAACCCAAGGTGTAAAAAAAAACCATAAAACATCTTACGTTGCATGCGCTGCGGAAACTATTGATGATAGAACAAAAGTATGTTCCACAATATTAAAGAACATATCAATAAATACAAAAAACTTCGCGATACTTTGTGTCCAACTATCATCGTTATGTCACAATAACCACTTTTTACATTTTAAAAGTTGATAGAAATACCGACCAAAATTAGACCATGTTATTCCGACTTCTGCTTAAATTATATTGTTTTCAAGACTCTTTCAATTCTTGTAGATTACTTATTGAAAAGTTCAAATCGGTTATTCCAATCAATATATATTACGAATTTAGTAAGTCATAGAAATATAATAAATAACAGTTTAAAAAAAAAAACACGCTTTTATAGAAAATCCAAATAAAAATAGAAAATAAATTTTAAAAAATTTCAATTAAGAATAGTGTAAAAATTTAAAAAAATATATAAATTAATAATAATGTAAATTAGAAAAAAAATTAATTTAAAAAAAACATGGGTTGCATGATGTCAATACTTATAAATATTTTGTTAACAGATATGACAAGAAGGATTATGATTTCGATAATATCTTAAAAATCACCCCACGCTTTTCTTTAAAATAAAATACATTTTTTTATTATTTACACTATTATTTATTTTATTTATTAAATTTTTTTACACAATTCTTAATTCAAATTTATTAAAATTTATTTTCTATATTTTTGTTGGATTTTCTATTAAAGCGTCTTATTTAGTTTTTAAAACTATTGTTTATTTTACATTTTATAGTTTGTTTATTTATAATTTTAAAGTGATACTTCTTTATCGACGTATGAAAGAAATTTTATAACAATGTAAAAAACTTGATAGTTGTTAAATCAATTTACTATTAAAGTAGATTTAGATTAGATATTGGCTGCAGTTAATTCTAAGTTTATTCTAAAAAAAGTTTTAAAATTTCTATTTTCCTTTTGTCTTCTTTGATTAGGAAAAGTTCACATTCTTTGTTCAAATCTTTAATCCACTGGTAAGCATTTGAGTTTCTGCCCGTGAATTTCTCAATCATGAAATCTTTTGCAATTTTCCCTAAATTTGGAGTTTCAGATATAATTTTTTTTTCTTCAAGAAAATTTTCTAACAGTTTCTATAATTTTTTATTTGATCCACTAGGTATAGTTTCAGCACTTTTTGTCTTTTTCCTCAATTTCTTCCAGGTAAAAATCTTTAAACTGTAAGATTTGCTCTCTTAACAAATATGTTTTTGATATATCATCTGTCAAACTTATCCATATTTTCCATGTTTGATGTCTTTTATTTAATGATATACTGACCTTGGCATAGTTTGGAGTATTTGTAACTGCTTGGTGTAGATTTGCAGGTTGGTGTTCCCGTGGAATTTCTAAAATATGCCCTTCAGGTGTAGCTATTGACGTTATGCATATGGTTTTTGATTTCCCATCTGCTGTTGGTTTTACAGCAAATTCAATCAACAATTATTCCATGTTTCGTGAAATATTTGCAGAAAATGTTGTTTTATAATAATGTTTCACTCTTGGTTAGTTGGTAAATGAAACAATGACGTAATTGTGTTTCTCTATTTAACGAAAGAAACCACATTTAAAGCCCTATTTCAGGAATTTTCATATTTTTACAAATATAGATGATATTCTCTTCAAGAAAGTATTTTGTTTACAATAATCATAGCCCACGCTCACTTTTCATTAAATAAATGTCACAATATTAAGTAGGCTTTGTTTATATCGCGCCAAAGACAAACTGAAAGAAAAGAGTTCGCACATGAGCGAAATGGTTTTCTTTACAATGTGCGAAATCTTTTCTTTCAGTTTGTCTTTGGTGCTGTAGCAAGGTTCAAACCATGCCAACTGCTATTATTTTTGTAGCAGCAAACCACGGTCTGATTACCATCTTTGCCTTGCTAGGTGGTTCTTTAGGTTTCACCCGTTAATTAGAAATGAACAAAAAAAAAGGTGTGATTCCGTCTGAAATGTAATTACTCCATACTGAGGAAACTTATAACAGATACAAGAAAATATTGACGTACAATATTAATTACATTCTTAAAAATCTCTCAGGTATATTAAAAAAATTTAATGGCCGGCCGTACATGGAATTATTAAAAGTTTCATTTACTAAAAATACATAAACCAATAAAAAAAACAAATATGTTTAAACGATCCCAGGATAAACTTAAAGTCCAGAAATTATGTTTATCTAATTAACTGCATCTGACGACGTAGTTTAAAGAAAGTTCAGAAAAGGGTCAAAAGATACAGAAGCACCGGAGGTCGGGGCTTCGTTTCCCGGAGATCACGCGGGAACATGATGCCAGGGCGCTTGTGTACTGTTGTGGAAGGGTGGTGAAAGTGCCAATTCGGCGTCCGGCTCTCGGACCCTGTCTGGAACAGTCCGAATCAAAACTGATCAGAACTTGAACACAGGCAGTATACGGGGCAGAAAATTCCCGTAAAAGTTAAGGGGAGGTTGGGGAAAGTCGCGGATCGTCACTCACCAGACAGGGGAGTTGGCTTCTGTTTACTGATGCGTCGCCCGCCAGGAACTGGATCCCGCGATTACGCGGCTAGGCGCGGTTCATTTCTTAATTTCAAAAAAAAATTAAATTTAAAAGAAAAATAACTATTACATTTTGTACTACACAGACGGACTAAACTACTTGAAAAGATTATAAGGATAGCATCCCTTATTTAGGTAACTACATAGTCGGTTGCGGCCGGACGGAAGTCTTGCAGTGTCTCGTCGACTCGCCGATAATCGCGAAATGGTCCGTCTGCAGTCGCGACGCGAAGTGTCCCGCGGAGAACCGCGTCTCGTAATTGAAAGTAAATCTTGATTCAAAAGTGGGGGGGAGGGGGCTGGGAGTCCGGACCGAAAGGTCCCGAAGTTCCCCGAGAGGGCGTCATAAAAAAACTCTGACTGAAGTCTCGAAGATGGTAACACTGGCCGACTTTAGCGCTACCTGTTGAGAGGTGTCTGAAATAAAAAAAGAATCGACTCGCCCAAGGCGTCTGCTTAAACCAAGGGTTAAAGGGCGCAGTCTAGTGCTACACTCTGGCGGCCTACTGGATAAGTTGGCTGGGAGGTTCGCGAATTTGCCGCTAGGTGTCGTGGGGTGGTCCATCTTGGCACACACATTTTTTATGCGAGGCGTCCTGGAGACGGTCGCTGTCTGCTGGGGTGTATGACCGGTCATTGGTCTTGGGCGAATTCTTAGAACTCAAGAGGGAAGGGGGGGAAATGCAACGACGCTGGGAACAAGCGTCCATGACGTGCTTCCAGGGGAGTGAACCTAATACGTATTCGTGACAGTTAAGGCTATGGTCAGCTTGCCTCTGAGAAATGGTAACAGCTCGTCCAGAGCTGCTGTAGGCGGTTTTAGTCATGAAGTGAAGTAACGTTACAGGACTGGGACGTGCCTGTAAGTGAGGGAAATTTTAAGCGAGCTGCCAACAAAGGATTAGATCTGCAAAATATCAGATACATCCCTAGGAAAGGTGCTTCAGACTACTGGCACAAAGTTTAACTTAGGGGAGTACACCAGACTAACAAAGTGTAAATCGCCCTTTAGTAACCAAATAAAATTTCCAAAAATAATTTAAAATTATAATTAAAATTTAAAACAAATCGTGTCGAAATTCCTAATTTCCGGCACAGTGCGATATAAGCAAAGCCTACTAAATATTGTAAAATTATATAAATTGACAAAAATCTTATCATGCAAATTTAATAATGGAATAATCTTATCAAATTAGTGTATTTTCATCGGTCCTCGATAAATCTACAAAGATTGAATGAAATCTGGCCGTTTAAAGTGGGTCAAAATCACACCCAAAGGAGTCGGTTACAAACATACAAACATACAGGTGAAGCTAATATAAAGCGTGTAAAAAATAAACGCTGGCGCGTTGTGAATGTTATTCATACCATTTTATTAATCCTTATCCAAATAAATTATTTTGTATTCAAAATTGTTTCAATACCTGTAGATTACTGTTTGAATTTTTCAAATCTTAATCCATTCAAAAGATATTACGAATTTAAAAGGTCACAGACACAGAGAAGGCCACGCCGTGTCGTGTCTAGCCAGGCATTGCAGAGGAGCGGCAGAGGGGAGAGGGGCGGGCACATGTATGAAATAGTTAGCCTGCGGCTCAGTGGCGCGGTCGACTCCCTACGCAGCGGACGTAACCGACATTGAACATTTTTTTACTATTTTAATTGCAAATTTTTTTTCAAGTTAAAAATTTCTCCTTAGAACTAATTATAAATTGTTTATTCACGGTTTACTGTTTATTTTTTCACGCTTTATATTAGCTTCACCTGTATGTTTGTTTGTTTTTATGTTTGTAACCGACTCCTTTGGGTGCGATTTTGACCCACTTTAAACGGCCAGATTTCATTCAAACTTTGTAGATTTATCGAGGACCGATGACAATACGCTAATTTGATAAGATTATTCCATTATTAAATTTGCAAAATAAGATTTTTGTCAATTAATATAATTTAACAATATTGAGTAGGCTTTGTTTATATCGCGCCAAAGACAAACTGAAAGAAAAAATTTCACACATTGTAAAAAAAAAACATTTCACTCATGTGCGAACTCTTTTCTTTCAGTTTGTCTTTGGCGCGATATAAACAAAGCCTACTCAATATTGTGACATTTATTTAATGAAAAGTGAGCGTGGGCTATGATTATTGTAAACAAAATACTTTCTTGAAGAGAATATCATCTATATTTGTAAAAATATGAAAATTCCTGAAATAAGGCTTTAAATGTGGTTTCTTTCGTTAAATAGAGAAACACAATTACGTCATTGTTTCATTTACCAACTAACCAAGAGTGAAACATTATTATAAAACAACATTTTCTGCAAATATTTCACGAAACATGGAATAATTGATGATTTATTTTGCTGTTAAACCAACAGCATATGGGAAATCAAACACCATATGCATAACCTCAATAGCTACACCTGATGGGCATATTTTAGAAATTCCACGGGAACACCAACCTGCAAATCTACACCAAGCAGTTACAAATACTCCAAACTATGCCAAGGTCAGTAAATCATTAAATAAAAGACATCAAACACGGAAAATATGTATAAGTTTGACAGATGATATATCAAAAACATATTTGTTAAGAGAGCAAATCTTACAGTTTAAAGATTTTTACCTGGAAGAAATTGAGGAAAAAGACAAAAAGTGCTGAAACTATACCTAGTGGATCAAATAAAAAATTAGAGAAACTGTTAGAAAATTTTCTTGAAGAAAAAAAAATTATATCTGAAACTCCAAATTTAGGGAAAATTGCAAAAGATTTCATGATTGAGAAATTCACGGGCAGAAACTCAAATGCTTACCAGTGGATTAAAGATTTGAACAAAGAATGTGAACTTTTCCTAATCAAAGAAGACAAAAGGAAAATAGAAATTTTAAAACTTTTTTTAGAATAAACTTAGAATTAACTGCAGCCAATATCTAATCTAAATCTACTTTAATAGTAAATTGATTTAACAACTATCAAGTTTTTTACATTGTTATAAAATTTCTTTCATACGTCGATAAAGAAGTATCACTTTAAAATTATAAATAAACAAACTATAAAATGTAAAATAAACAATAGTTTTAAAAACTAAATAAGACGCTTTAATAGAAAATCCAACAAAAATATAGAAAATAAATTTTAATAAATTTGAATTAAGAATTGTGTAAAAAAATTAATAAATATAAATTAATAATAGCGTAAATAAGAAAAAAAATGTATTTTATTTTTAAAAAAAAGTGTGGGGTGATTTTTAAGATATTATCGAATTCATAATACTTCTTGTCATATCTGTTAATAAAATATTTATAAGTATTGACATCATGCACCCCATGTTTGTTTTTTTTGAATAAAATATTTTTTTCTAAATTACATTATTATTAATTTATATTTTTTTTAAATTTTTACACTATTCTTAATTTATTTTCTATAAATGCGTGTTTTTAGTTTTTTTAGTGTTTTAAAATATTATTTATTTTTTATAGTATTCTCTTACTTTTCAATAGTAAGTATTTATCAAAAGTTCTATTTTTATTTTATCTGATTTTAAAAAAAGTCAACGATATGCCTAGGAAAAAAAAATCTCAACCATCTAATAGTTTCTCCCAAGCGATATTAGCCCAAATACGACGTATTGGAAATTTATCTTCTGAAAATTCAGATCTTCTCCCAAATCAGAGAGTGTATGCTTCGCAATCGCGGGCCACAGAATCTAGCGCCGAACGTTCGCAACGCTTTGCTCAAAATAGTGACGGAATGTCACAAGCACGTACAAGGGAATCTAGCGCCGAACGTTCGCAATGCCTTGCTCAAAATAGTGACAGAATGTCACAAACACGTACAAGGGAATCTAGCACCGAACGTTCGCTTCGTCTTTCAGCACAAAATGGCAGATTGTTCCAACTATACGAACGACAATTGAGTGCCGAACGCTCGCAGCGCCTTGCTGATAATAGAGTTAGGAACTCGCGAACGCGTGCCCGGGAACCTAGTGCCGAACGCTCGCAGCGACTTATTGCACAGAGAGAGAGACAACAGTCGTTATCAACTAGGATGCGTAATAGAATTTTAGCTAATATTAATAGAACGGCATTCAGTTACGATCCACATATTGATTATGCTCATCAGAACAGCATCCAAATTGGAGCAATGAATAAGGTTTGTCCTAAATGTTTTGCTAAAAAATGGAATGATGAAGCGAGCGGTATGTTTTGTTATCACCTACAAATACCACTGCCAACATAGTGTACAGTGAAGCTTTAAGGTAAAAGTTTTGTAAAATAAAAAAAACAATAGAATTAAATAAAGCTTTAAAATAAAAATGTAAATACAGAAATGTTAAAATTACAATGACATAGAAAAACTCTTTAAAATAAACACACACCTAAAACAAAAAAAATTTAAAAAAAAAATATTAATAACAAATTTAAATTTTTAAAAAACTTAGGAAATTTATTTAGGTTGGATTAGATAAAAATGTAAAATGTTGTAAAAATGTAAATAAAAAAATACTAAATAATAGGTTATGTCTCCCTTAAGATTAAATAAGCTACTTTAGTAAAAAAAAAACGATGAACAAATTCGTATTGTAAGTATACATAGATAATGTGATACTGTGTTAAAAAAAATTTAGAAATGAAACAACAAAAAAATATAAATAAAAGGTAACAATATAAAAACGATCATGTCCACCCGTGCGAAGCCGGGATAGGGCGCTAGTGTTAATATAAAATGAAAATATTTAAGATGGTATCTGCACACTAATTTATGTTTTGTTATGTCAGTTTAAAATTTTTAGAGATAAGAAAAATTTATATGAATCGTAACTCAAATATACACCAATGAAGGACTTCCAAATATGTGATTGTGTATATATATATATATATATATATATATATATATATATATAAACACACAACACGATGTGCTATTCTCTGCCTGACTCACTTATGTATGCAAATTCTAACCCACTTACAGACGAACTAAAAACCTGAAATTTTTACAAGGGGTAGATCTCGTCCCGTAACCGAAGAGAAAATTCCTAAAAGTAAAAATTTATAGCTCCCGAGATACCAGGCTGGCCGGTGTGATGCACGTGTCGTGTTGTTGTTATTTGTAGGCTCGTGCTGTGCTTTGAAAACACATAGTTAATCTCGTTGGAAAGGGTGTAATGTAAAGCTGCGCGAACTGCCGCAGCGAGTACCACCTGACACGGGCAAGTATGACGTACAGGCATTTAATAGTGTCGAGTTTGGTCCGATCTGGGAGAAAAAGGATGGATTATTATCATCAGTTTTTTTATTCCTTGTTTCTTCTTAAACAGGATGGTTGTTAGCGTTCCCCGAAATTAAACAGAGTAATTATTAGGTCGATTTTAATTAGTGAATGCTTAGGAGAGTGGAAGAATTTTATCTATAGCTACTTTTTGTTGTCTTGAACTAGATCTATACTGAGGGCCATGCTTGTAAGAGAAGGCGAGTCTATGTGTTTCATGCATTGTATTTTTTATATTATTATTTGTAATTGTATTTTTTAGGTTATTGGAATAATATTTTTTTTATTTTACAATGATTTTTTTAAATACAATTTTTTTGACGAACCATTATCTCATTGATTTTCCTTCCTACTTACATATATGTACATCTGTGTATATATATGTTCATATATGTATATCTAGAGACCCGTGAATTTCGCGGATTCAATGACCTCCAGGATAGACTCCAATATCCTCTACACACTCGGGCAAATGCCAACTGTTCATTGGCTGTTGACTTGTGAGTCGTCTCGACTGGGTGGCCAGTGATTCGACACTTCTATGAGTGAGGGTCTCTAATTGGCCCTCAGTCCTCCAGATTAACAGAGAACCAATGACAGAAGCAGCACTAAGGTATAATTATTTGAATTTTAGCATAACCAAATGAATCCGCGAAATTCACGGGTCTCTATGTATATCTGAATGCCCTTGACCTGTTTCTAGGTGAAGGTGGGGCAGTTGTCTCTTGCCCGGGGTCCTACAAGCCGGCCCCTGACAGGGAGAGCAGCAAACCGCCGCGGTAGTGACTGTGTTAGTAAAGTGTGCGACTTTACTTTAAGTCCGCTTCGCGGTGAATGTAGCGAGTATGTGCGCTGCTGCGGTTATTATTTTTCCCCCTAACCTAAGATTAAAACTATGTGTGTGTTTGGGAGAGGTCTAGGTCTCAGGCATAATCCTATACCACCTACACATGCAGTGTGTTAGCCATGCAGGAGGAGTTGCATGCATCATATGCTAGGATGGGATTAGCCGGCCATAGTTGCGATCGGTGCCAAGACTAACTCCCCTCACAGACTATTCTAGACTAAAAACTAGATTAGTTGGGCCCAGGTAAAACCGGCATAATCACAAGAAAGGAGGGGGGACCTTGGGCTCTTACATGCGGGGTGCAAAACTCATGCATTATTAAGCGTGCGGGTTTGTTATGAAAAACAGAGGGATGGTTTTGGAAGAAGAGTTGAACAGAGAAGAAAGGGCTACTGATCAATTTTGTGGAGGAGGTGGGTAGTCTTAGACTTTATGACCGCATTTATTTTGTTTGGTTGGGTACTGGTCTTTATGGGGTGACTTTCGTCGTTTCCCATTAGGCTGCCAGCCAGCCATACGTAATATTATGAAGGTATAAGAGATACTGCCCCGTTGGGCCAAAAAGTGGAAGTTTGACGCATGATCATTTAGAGCTCCGCTGGGCCAAAACACGACTACATTTTTTCGCTTCGGTGCAGTTTGATAAAGGGAGTGGAGGGACACCTTCAATTAATTTAACTTATGATTTAGATGATTTAGATGAAATGAACTTAAACTATATAGTGTTTCTGGCAGCATACTTATGTTCAGTGCGCCAGTATTTAATTTTAGCATTGTGCGTACACTGCTTGTCTCTTTTGTTTTGCCCCGAGCCAGCACTCCGCGTCCGTTCTAGGTCGTCAGGGAACTGAGCTCACACGTAGCGGCCAACTAGTATCTTTGGCAAGTTTTTTTAAATATTTTTACTTGTTTGCTTGAATTCCGGACAACTATCACTCTGCTAAGTACCACTCAGACACTCGTGTAGTTTGATATGGAATACTTAATCCAACTGGAATTTTACCACCTGTCAAGCGGATAGAATTTATTTTAATCTTAAAATTTAAATATTGGATGGCTATATATCATGTTTATAGGTAAGCTAACTGTACCACCTGATAACCCATCATTCTTTTTAATGGCTTGCTATCCAGCAACCGATCGTACACAAACACATATATCTATTTAGTTTCAGTTTTTTTTAATTTTTGTTGGTTTTTATAATTTATTAATTTTTGTTTTGATGTTTATATATTTTTTTATTTAGATTTTCATGTTTATGTCTTGTTTAATTTTTTGCCTTTTACCAAATGTGGTGATTGTGTCCCTATTTCTATCTTCCTATTCCAGTGTTTTGGTTTATATTATAACACTCTTGATTTGAGAGATAAATATAACTTGATTATATGCCTACCCCCACCTAGGTAATCACGCGCCTAAATGGGACTTCCCTTCTGGATTCTAATAGCAACGTCAATACATGATATAATATAATAACCAATACACAAGGGGACAAAAAACATTTACTATTCTGGGAAAGGCTGCCTGCACTTTGTAGTTTATCTTTTATTTTATTTTTATCTCTACTGATTCTCTGCTTGTCTGTGCTTCGTTTTGCTTCAACCCTATTGATCCTCTGTTTGTGGTTATGCTTAGTTGGTGTTTTCGTTTTTATTTTTTATTATTGTTTGTGATTTCCTATTCTTTCGGTTCCCTGTTGACCTGGCGGGCGTTATCTGTATTCGGGGTCACTGACAGGCCCAACCTGTTAGCGAGGCGCTCAAGGGTGTCACTCACCCCCGGCACTGGTCTTGCCAGGCCATCCCCTACTTGGGCTACCCCGCCATGTCGTCCTTGTTTATAGTTGTGTATGGGTGTGATTAGATCAGTTTACTATTGTCCTTGTTGTTACAAACCTCTAATTTTCATACAGCAAGGTTAATATGTCCTGGGATTGTTGGCAGAATTTTCCCTTATTTCTTCACTTCTTTGGTAGGCCTATATAGTTTCCAATTTTTTCTTCGTGTATTTCCTGATTACTTTTTCCTATTGCACTCTGTAGTATTATTCGTAGAATCATTTTTTGTGTCCTTGCAACGTTTAAGTGCAATTTTGCTGCTGATTCCTCCAGACTTCTGCTTCATAGAGCATGGCAGATCTGACAATGGCTGTATAAAACAGCATTTTTTTTTTTAGCTTGATGTTAGGTGATTTTAGTAAGGAGTATAACTTTATCATTTTTCCTGTGGCTGCTTGTGCCGTTTTATTTAAGTGTCGTTTCTATGTAAGCTTTGGTTCGAAATATACTCATATATATATGATTTATTTTACTATGGATATTTTTTTCCCATATAGCTTTATTTTTGGGTTGTCATTTGGTCTTTTGAGTGTGCATTCTAATTTTGCTCTTTTTGATGGGTTTTTATAGCCTATTTTTCCCCATTATTTTTTAAGTATTTTGATACAATATTTTACAAGTGATGTTGCTTTTTTTTGTCTTTTGTGTATTCGACAGTGTCGTCTGCGTAGAGTAATGTTGGTACCTTTTTCTTGGGTATAACACTCGTGTGTAATGCATACAGGAATGGAGATAGTGCTCTTCCTTGAGGAACTCCTGATGCAATGCTCTTTATGTTGATCTGTCCATCGCGGGTTACTTGAAAAGTTCTTCCGGACATATAGTCTTGTTTTAGTTAGTAGTATATAATATTTCCTCCAAAAACAGGCTTCGGGCTGCCGTGAGAGTTAAAGACCGCCATTATGAATTTGTGGCGTCAGAGCACCCTTCTTGGATTACCTTGACCTTAAACCTTGCCTTCAATATTTGCCCAAAATTCTACAAAATTTCCAGTTTAATTGAAAAAAAATTCCACCAAAGAATCACAAAAAAAAATTTAATTTTAAAATTTTTCTTTTTCGAGGGAAAAATTCCCGTTTCCAAGGAAAAATTCACGTTTTAGTCCTTAAAAATGCCACAGCTTAAAATGTCCCCGTAGAGGCTTAAGAATCCAAGTATACAGCCTCCAATTAGCCACTAGTGGGAAGCTTTGACATTGTCCTTGACCGCAATATAGTATTCTATAAAATTGCAGTTGTCATTACATCCATAATCTTCAAAATCAGTAATTTTTTGGCTAGAAAATCAACAAAATTAAAAAATTATAACAAATTAATTAATTGAATTTTAATAAAAAAATTATTTTTAAAACGCACTTACCTCATGAAGTCCTCGGTTCGAACCCGGTAAGGACAAAAATAAAAAATGGCGACTGATCCTTCCTCCGCGGAAGCAGCCGACAGACTGACCTTCCACCACTAATACCAAGGTATACATCATCAGCTAGTATGACATTTGCGCCATCTTGTTTTCGTCTGCTAGAGGCCACAATCATATTTTATTCTGCTAGAGCGTGATACAACCATGCTAGTTATTTTTACCCTCTAGATTGCAGTAATCAATAATTATTTTTATGGTAGCATCTTATATCTGGAAATTTGGATGCAACTTGAAATTCTGTAATTATTTAGCAAGAAATTCGAGAAAAATTCCCAAATTCACTAAACAAATCTGCAGTTAATATACTCATTGATTCATTCAGTTCCTGTTCTTGGTTCATCCCTGGGATGATGAAAAATTTAATTTTATTTAATTTTAAGTAAAATTAATAATTATAATGAATATGGTGGGAAGTCCTGACATGGCAGAACTTGTAACGCCAAGCCTGCGTACAAGCTAGAGGACAACGATGAATCTACTAGACTAAGGAAGAGTGATCTGCATTACGACAATAATTTTCCTGGCTCTTCCGATCTCGACAAAGAACTTAAATTGAAGGAGGTTGATGATTTACGGAAGAATGAAGACAATGGAAGAATCCTCAACGTGAAAAGTGAGAATATATTCCAGCCGAATTCAAGTAGATCTTTCCTACTTCGTAAAAATGATGGACTCCTAAAAAGGAAGCATGAAGACGATGAAGATACTTCGACATCATCAACATCGAATTCTTACGGTAATCTGGGTGAAGACGATGCCTTCTACGGTGATTGTTACAGTGACTCTGAGGCTGTTGACAAAGACAAAGACTGTGATGAAGCACCTAAAGCTGACAAGATCGAAGAATGTGGCAGTGTCCTGAGACCGAAACTATGGAAACTTCGTGATATATTAAATAAATCTGATCAAGCTTGTGATGATCACTGTCTCAAAAATGAAAGTTACTCTGAGGTTGGTGTTAAAACGGAAGACACCAGAGATCATAATATTTATTATAAACGTGTAAAGAAGGTGGTGGTAGAAGAGATTGATTACACATCATGGAAAGATCCAAACATATTGGTTGACCGGCTAAGACTTCTAAATGGCTCGCTTTGTGCAGGAAACTATTCGTGCATCAAAGAAATATCCTTCATACTCAAAGAACTGAGGAAAGCTGGCTACATACAATAATGGCTTGTTTTACTTGCATTTGAATAATGTAAAGAAATAAAATAAATAATTTAAATTATAAAAATTTTATGTTTTTATTTATTGTATAGTGATTTCTAACTAAGACTTAGTTCTCGTAACTTGTGCTTCCTTTTTGCCTTTTTGTTAATGGGGCTTCCAAATGTGCTTCCTTTTTTGATGGTTCTTCCAAATGTGCTGCCGTTTAGTTGATGGTGCTTCCAAATGTGCTGCCGTTTTGTTGATGGTGCTTCCAAATTTGCTGCTGTTTTGTTTATGGTGCTTCCAAATGTGCTGCTGTTTTGTTGATGGTGCTTCCAAATGTGCTGCCGTTTTGTTGAAGGTGCTTTCAAATGTGCTGCCGTTTTGTTGATGGTGCTTCCGAAATAATGTGCTTCCTTTTTGATGATGGTGCTTCCGAAATGTGCTTCCTTTTTGTTGATGGTGCCTTTGATGGTGCTTCCAATTGTGCTTCCTTTTTTGATGGTCCTTCGAATGTGCTTCCTTTTTTTAATGGTGCTGTCTTTTTGATTGGATTTTTGGTCCTCTTGTAAGCGTAAAAAACATGATCCGTTGGTTCAATTGAATATAATTAGCTGACGATGAAGAAGGTTGTGAGGTTCGGAAATAACTGGTCTATACATCTTACATTGATTATGACCCGGTCTCTCGGTCCAAAGACGCTTGGTCTATATATATGTATGGCTTTGTACAAGAACGGTTTAGAGGTTATTCAGATTATCGAAAAACTAGACTTTCATGTTAGGCTTATCGGCAACGTATTTAATTCGTCGAACATTGTCGTACATTGACTTGTGTTTTAATTTTAAATGGAGAATGATTTATAAACTCCGCGAAAGGTAATGGAAAAACAGAATATTAAATTTATTTAATATTTAGTTACAGTTGTCACTGTTTAAGTATCGAACTGAGGGCAAGAATCCAGCGATTCAATGTGTAAATTAATGAGTGATTTTTTTGATGAATTTTGGATTTTTTCCCGAATTTCTAGCTAAATAATGACACGATTCCAAGATGGCAACCGTAACGAAACAAGCAACATTAATAGGATACAATATGTCAGTCGTAATGTAAAGTGTAACGATGACATCTTACTCAACCAAGATGGTGGGCGTAACGAAACATGCAACATTTATATAATCCAATATGGCGACCATAACGATATGTGCAACAGTGGTTTTTAAGATTTTTATTATTTAATTCGAAATATTAATTTTTTAATGATTTTTAAACATTTTCCCGAATTTCCTCCACAGAAGCCACCTACAGACCGATCTACCGCCACCAATACCAAGGTATATATATCGTCATGTCCACCATCTTATCTTCATCCGCTGGAGACCACCATCTTGTTTTCGTCTGCTAGAGTGTGCTGATACCATGTTAGTATAATTTTCTAGTCACCATACCTTTGTCCTCAACAGTTGGCAGTGAACTTTAACGGGTATCCTATACTACTTGCGTTTTAGCCATTTTAACTCTTCTATAAAATATATGGTTTAAAAACTTAATCCGAAATCAAAATTACTCTTCGGCCCACGAGGAGGGAATCCAAATCAGAGTTTCCAGTCCTCAGTTCGAGACCAGCAACTCCCATCGGGGAAGATGGCAGCCGCCATCGACCGGGAAACGAGAACCATGTGATGTTTGGAAGTTTCGTCAAGAATTATTGCCAAAAGTACTTGGTTATGATATTCCAGGTATTGTAAAAACTGTGAAAAGTTTTTTCGAGTGTGTCTATGTTTATAGTGGGTTTTGAAAGTGTCTTTTTACAATTGGTAAATTCCACACAAATCCAAATTAATTATTCTCTCTGTATATTAATTGATAATACACCTATTTTGATTATATTACACTGCTAAACTAAAAATCTGGAGGTTGTCCCTGTAGTAAGAGAGTCCTAAGTAAATTTGAAAAAGATTTCCATGATAATAGTGTCAATATTAACTTAATTGTATTTTCTGTTGCATTGAATACGTATGACTTTTGAACCTTGGGTATTTCATAGGAAACTTAATAAAATGGTCCAATCCATTTGAAGTTTTATCTAATAGCTTAAATTAGATTGTTCTTATTGAAACAAACCCAACAGGACTAAGACTGATACCAGGGTGAAAATGCTAATTTGTACTTCGAACAGGGATTTTGCAACGTATTGTTTAAAATAAGAGTTCTGTTCTTGGATTAATAATGTTATGTGTTAAATAGCTAATTATGCAAGGTCATTTAACATATTAAAATAACTTGAATTTTGTTAATACATTTATTTTAGCACCTTGTAAAACCCAGTTCATGTATGAGTTATTTTTAACAATTATAAAAAATTAATGTAAAGTTAATCATATTTTTTTAATTCTATGTTAGTAATCATACACCAATATTGAGATACATGTGTTAACAAAGTAATTAGTGTTTTATGTCTAATGAACACATTATTGAAAAAATAACAAAACAATTTGAACAATAAATTGTCACAACAATTAAAGAACCATAGGACAGCCCATCTATTGTTAATATGGTTTAAACTTTCTATATATTTAAAAAATAAACTCGTGAAACAATTTTAGTTTACTACATATTTACTTAATATTCCAAACAATCGCCACTCAGTTATAAGCACATTTAGTAACGCTGCATTAATTTTTTAAACCCCTGCATAGAAGTTCACCAGCTGTATATTATACCAGTAGGCAACGGAAGTTCTGTGTTCCTCGTCGGAAGCTTGATGACAAACTGTTCGCAGTTACCCAAAAAGCGGCCGCAGCAACATCTTCAGAGACAGTCCAGCAAGCAGCAGTCAGCAGCAACAGCAGTCAGTCTCTCGGATGGCCGAAGCGAGCAGGCGAGTCACGCGCCAGGAAGCGCGGCTACTAGCAGTGCAGACGAGTTAAGCGGGAAGCCCGCCCACAGGGGCAGTTATCGGAGTATCCCAGGGACCGCGAAGATCAAGCTGATGGCATCTTCGCGAGTCACACGCCCGGAAGGCGTGGCTACTCGCCGGATACTCCACGTGACAAGAAGAGCCAGGTCAGACGCGCGAGGACGCGCGATGTGATTATTTTCTTTTGTGTGCAAAAGGATCTCTACCTGCCAATGTGTAATGCCCCTGTAAGCGGGATTCCCGATTCGCTCATCTGCACTGCGAGTAGTCGCTCTTACAGACGCGTTAAATTCTATTTCTTTCAAAATTCCAAACAAAATAAATTCTAGTATGCGCTACTGGCTGATTATATTGTATATAAAAATATAATGTATTTAAATTGTATCTTATCCAAAGTATAAAAATTTGCATTTTTCACAATTATAATTAACATTAGATTTCAAGAAATATTTCGCTATTCCTAAAGAAATATAGTTGAGAATATACTTTTTTTACTTGTGACACAAAACCGAAACATTTTCACTAAAATATCCTAAAATGATCCTTGTAAAAAGTAAAATAAACACTTATTTATATTCTTAATCCATTTACGCGCATAATTTTAGTTTCTGAACTCATCCCATTTTTACTTATAAGTTTCACGAGCTTAACACTTCTCAGGATATCAGTACTTTTTTTTTTTGAAATTTTTAAAACACTCAGGAATATGAAAATAAAATTAATCTTGCTCAGTAGAAGTTATTAACGTTTGGTGGTTTCTCCTGAACAGGAAGAGAAGAGTTTATATGGCACTGGAACTGTTCTGGTAACACGGTTTCTGCACTTCAGTCTGAAACAATGCAAGGAAAACTAAGTTAAAGTAATTACGAGAAAGCAAGATGTGGTAAATTCCGTACTTTACAATTTTATATCTGTTCACTTTCCAGATAACCTAAGTTTTGTTTATTTACAATCATAATACGATGAACGAATATGTGCAACAAATTAGTTCGCATATTGTTGTCACAATATTGTAGCTATAAAGCATAACTAATAGTCATTAAAAGTTTGAAAATTGCAATAACATCATTTACTGTTAAAATTATATTAAAGAATGCTATTGACAGTTATATATACAATTATTTTATAAGATTACATACTTAAATGAAAACTTTACAGAGTAAAAAATTAAAATTTCATGTCTGTATTTGTCATGCTTTAAAGCAAAGGAATTGCTAGAACAACCTTTTTTATGTTCTTGGGTTTGTTGCAAGAATATGGGTTAAATTCGTTAATTTGTTTAATTACTTAACACAACATTCAAATTACTTAAACATAATATTCAGTTGTGAGTCATATCAAGACATATTGACTAAAATTAATACATATACTATATCTTCTAGATAATGAGTTTTTTTTATACGCTGATGAACAACAAAGTAGCAACTGTGAGCCAGTTGTAAATTATGTATGCATAAAAATATACAGATCCCATGAAGCTACTGATAGTTTTGACCATCCTCCAATCAAAACCGACTTCAGGGACCAATCACAGCTCGGATGCGATAGGCCCCTGTATATCTATAAATACCGCGTCAGAACACCAGGCCACACTGACTGACCCCTATAGTTATGGAGGTGTTTGTTGGGGCAGAAACACATGAAATAAAATTAAGCAGGGCAAAAGCCACATTCAGTATAGGTGCAAAATCTATCCCCTAGGCAGGAGGTAAAGGTCCAGTAGACCAGGTACTCCAAAACAAACTGCAAATGGTCTCTGGAAGGCACACAACAGAGTGTACTTTTGGAGACTCAAGCAAACAAGTAAAAAAAAGCCTCAGTTGAGAAAGGATTCTGCTGAGTCAGCACCGTGAAAGGGAGCTCCACATCGAAGTACAGCCTGTGTGCTCGCACACCCAGGTGCCACTAATACTCGATGACGTGAACACTGTCACTAATCCACCCATAAAAGTCAAAGACTATAAAATATCTGACTGGCGAGGCTTTCAGACGCACCTAATTGATCATTAGCCAGCAGTCGATGCTGCCAAACTTTCAAAAAATCAGAATCAGCAGTTACCGAACTCACAGTTAATATATAAACTGCAATAAACTCATGCATTCCAGGAAAGCAGTTTAAGTTTAAGCAGCACGACCTGCCGGCGTACATAAGGTATTTCATTACTCAGAAAAATATATTGAGGCGCGAATGCTCTAGATGTAGGCAGTGCGATATTAAAGCACGTATTAATGAGTTACAAATCATTAACTCAGAGTCATCGACATAAGGTGTGTGTAGCTGTTCTAGCCATAACTATTTTAATTGTTGTATATCACGAAATTATTTCCGTTAAATCTCTCTGCCTGTATGTGTTGATATAAATAATTCAAGAAGAACCATTCAATCTAAAAAATCTTTTATTCTTTTACATTGATAGTTAATGGAAACCCTTTTATCAACGATATCACTTGTATCACTATAAGGCAGACATTGTAAAAATGCATACTTATAGTACAAAGCCTTGCCTTGTAGTTTTACAAGTGATATCGTTGGCAACAGGGTTTCCAACAGGTTTTCACGCTGTAAAAAATAACTATTTACAGTGTATTTTGTCTTAATGTAAACCTTTCTTATTAAAGTTTTTTCTAAATAGATGAGATTTTTTTTAATTTACTACGAGTTGTTATTCATTCCCTCCCGTCCATACAAAAAAATTCAATTTGAACTAAGTTTTATTTATATTGCATCATCATTTGCTATTATTACTGCAATTGCTTTTATATCTGTATAAACCAATGTAAAGTACATTAGATGAATATGTTTTTTAAAATTTAACATATTATGTGGAAAGGTTTAAAAATCGTATAAATATAAAATATTTTTTACAATTTTAATTTTTGAAATATTCAATGTTTTAACTCAATAAGGCCAGATTTTAAAGTAATTAAAAGTTTCAAACAAGATTTTCTGACAGATATTCAAATGGTACAATCGTATTTGTCGTGGCTTAAGTATTTTTAAAGTAATTAGATTTAGATGCGGTAAGTTACTGATAAGTTATAAATAAACAAATTTATAAATATTGAGGTTTCTATGCGGGTGGTGGACACAAAATTTAGAGTCAGAGGCAAGCGTGAGTTACCCTGAATTAAACATCTAATTCATTACTATGACTTGACACAAACACAATATAAGGCTTAAAATGTTGTGAACTGTTCTCTTTCTTTACGAAAATTGAAAAAGAGTGATATTAAAATATCCAAATAAATTATTATGGCCTGAGTGAATACATAATGCTAATGGGATGCACCTCCAAATTACGCAATTTAGATAAAACATTAAGAATGAAAATACAATAATACTGAAAACGATATTTAACATACTGTTTTGATTTAATTTACAGTTGATAACCACTCACCATAATGCACTAACCCATGCTTCTAGCTCATGGCAAATAGAGTCTTTCAACCTTGGCGTAAGCGTTAACGTGAATACATAACCGTGATATAATTCTCATGCTAAAAGAAAACAAGAAAGACCAACTTAATTTTACAAAGTTTCGCAAAAATGTTTTGGAGAAAATTTGGATGATACTACCCGCGATGACAAACTGCCTTATGGTTTGTAACGGTAAATTAAATATGCAAAATCCTGTGTAAAAAGCGCACAAGTCTTTTCTTCTCACCGCTCTGGGGTTTTCAACAAGCCCGCGCGGAAACTTCGAACAACCAGCCTGCTCGCACATGCTCGCGTCGCAAGCTACTTATAGTCTGACCCAAACATAAGGGCCGCGCCCACTTCTCTTTAGAACTGCGTGTAATTGTCTGAACAAACAAATAACTTCCCAGAAATGCACGAGAAGTAGAGAAGGATTTGGTTCATCTATCGGCATGGCATTCTTGAATTATACCGCAATTATTTCTCAAAAAAATAATAATCCTATTAGTCGTGACGAGGTTGAGCTATAACTGATAGATAAAGATCGTAAACGCTAAATTTGGTATCCGCTTAAAAATGCCAAAATCTTCTGTCTCGATACCAGAAAAAGTTTCCACAGCAGCTTTTCTACTTCAATTGCGTAATGCAACAGCCCAGCCCAAATTGCGTTGATAAGAAATGTCTGGGGAAATGAATAATTATCCGAGAAATTACGCTTACGGGCCACTCAGTCCAACAACAGTCCAAACACCGCTAGTATTAACGTGACAAGCGCTTACGGGAACTACGAGCCCGATGTCTGGCTCAGTGTACCCAGGCACCTCTCTTACTCGTGCTATCGGCGCTGTAGTCTCTGCCAAACAGCCCGCTGCCACGGGTGGTTCACACAGTCCGGGTAGGCATATACAGTCCGGTGCACGAGAGCGGTCAGCACGACCTCCTCCGACCCAGCAGGCCGCAGCGATGCCGCGCGGTGGTCAGATCGTGTACCAACACAATCGACGAAAGATGCGGTACGACCCGTCACACAAACATAGTGCGCAAAACGCGTACCAGAAAAGTGTCTTTAGTCGTGTCCTTGTGTCCTGCTAAAAGTCTTAATAGAGGGTAACAAACAAATTGAGCAACTGATGTCCTTTATTACTTATAATTAACATAAAATTTGAAAAACATACAGCCGCGGGGCGTCTTACTATTACCTGAACAAAGGAATTTATGAAATTTTAATAAAAGCATTTTTCTGTTTGATTTTAAGCAGTAAATTGATTTCCAGAGTTGGTCTAATAGGAACTGAGACTATCTAAATACAACATTTAAAGTATCTTAAAATGTTTACAAAAGATTTCAGCCACTTTTGTCTAGTTACTTACATTTTTTTAAGTGACCGATGATTAAGCATACAAATCATTGAACGGGATGAGGTTGAAAAGTTGGTTTTGAACATCCTCCATAATGTTAACAATTTTGAGTCCAATGGGAGCAGACATTTGCTGGAAAACTGCTAAGAAGTGATCGTTTAAAAATTTGTTTACACTTTCACCTGAAATCAAAGAAATTTTATCGTTACAGGTTATTTTTTGGCCGTAGTAAAATATTTACCCACAAGTATTTATGGAGCTGAATAATAACTTACCCAGTTCCTTGTTTCCGTCGAACAAATCACTCAAATACATTTTACCGCCTGTGATGTCAAAAAACGTTTCACTATCATTATTTATAACGTAGACCTTCCCATCTGCCTTCTGAATCAAATCGTAATCCATTACATATTTAATTTTCAGGTCATCTGTAAAATAAAGTAAGATTTAGTGATAATCACAAATTGCAACTCATAGAATAACATTGCATGCGCTTTAAAAGTTTTAAATGTGCACTTAATTAATTATAAAATTTTCTTTGTTGTCATTTCTATAAATTATGACACTCAATTATTTTTCTTTCAGAATTTTACTTCCGTTTGTGTATGTTTGCAATAGCTACAATTAGCTTGAAAGAATCCGCAAACAGACAACTAGGATTGAAGAGGAAGGTTCGATTAATTAATTAATCGAAAATCATCCGTGCATATATACATACATACCAATGCAAAAAATTTCGTGTTTGCACATGTATACTTAAGTATTATTTTTGTGTTTGTTTGGGCTTAATGACTCGTCGAAACTAGGTCATAAGAGATGGGAAATCATAACACTGACCAAATATATTGGAAAGGAATTGGGCTGGCCTATAGAAGACGTGAGCAACCTGTAATAGTGTAGGGCTAGTTACAAAATTTAAGATTTTAAATAGGAAAATATGTACGTAGAATGTTATTTTGCTGTGTCATAGAAACACAAGTAGCCTTCAAGCCACTGAGTTATACAACATGAAACATTCATGCTTTCATTTTTATATACTAGAAAGGTATAGTTTACAAATAAATATTTTGCACAATTTAATTGCTAGTACAAAGTTTTGATGGTCTTATGTTCAAACCGAGATCTTTGTGAAAAATGGAATATTTAGTTTCTATATTTTTTATATTTATTTCAGTTTGTTCAAACATTCACTAAATATACAAGATAAACTCGTCCACACTTCCCTGTGGCTCAGTCTTAAATGAAATGAATAGGAAAGTAAACAAAAGCATTCTAGTGAATCTGGATTCACTGAGAAAACACATCATTTAATTTAATATCCGGCTTTGCATTGTGTGGCTATGCTGTGGAATGAAAGGAAAGGAAGAAAAATTTTTTAGAAATAATAATTTCCTTATTTTAAAACTAGTGGATGGACTATATTTCTTGTTTGTCCGTTTTCTACATAAATATAATGATCAGACTGTTTACCGACTCTTGAGTATGCGACGTATAATTATTGTCTGTGAGAGAAGAATTCGTTTTCTAAATTAAACCGCACACTTGCAAAGATTGTCTTTGCGGTTTATTGTTAGTCATAGCGAACGCAAGGCGTATTGGAAATTGAAGACGTTCAAACTCAAATGCCATGTCAGTCGGAATGAGTGGTATTCGTGGAAGTAGTACGTCGTCACCTTCATGAGGTCCAATCAGAAATGTTACTTTAATTAGATTGTTCATAATTTTTTTCCAACTACCAATTCCATGGCATTGCATAAGTTTGGCTGATTGATTTTTCGGAGTAATATAATTGGCAATAAAATTTTCAATTTCAGAATGTGTGAAGTTAATACAGAAACATCGAGTTAATTCAGAAATTCCGCTGGAAAATTCATTACTTCACTTTGGTTTATCACGGAGTCAATGGATTTGTATGTCACTGTTTCACCTGCGGTTCTGTTTCGAATGATATTGTTCGTATCGTACGCATCGATATTTTTAGCCGCTAGAATAGCCCTTCCACTGAACCATGCGTGATTTCGATAATTTGTTTCGATGCTTTGAAAAACCTAGTCTAATAATTCGTATTTTGAATACACGACATTTAAAAATAAGATAAGAGATTTTTCCTGTTTCCGGATTTGTATGTACAGTGCCGTTACAGACCTCGAGGGGGGAACGAAGGTCTCACCTCCAAAAATTATTATTTTTTAAATGATTCTTAAAACCTCATTTTGTACTTAAAACCAACTTTTTTATTTAAATCCTTAGAAAAAATTGCAAACTATGAAAGGTAACCACTAATTATTGTTGTATCCTAATTTATAATTTGATAGAGATGGCTACTCTTCAATATTGCATATTCAGTGGCCATAAATTGGGCCATATATTAGTAATTTTAAACTGGGTAATGACTTTGCTCTTGAACATGTAACCTCAATGTTTTGCAATTTATGTATAATACACATGTAAAGATTCAACATGGCTATCAGAAATAGTTCCTATAGGCCAAAATATTTTTAATGGTGGTATTATCAGTGAAAAGTTTTTGAATTTCACCATTTCTTCGCCATTGTTATTATAGGTACTTAAGTCCAATAAATCTAATGTTACACATTTACTTTTTAAGGAAATATGACCTAGTACCATGTCACGTTTACGACCTAAACTAAATTTAAATTACCGATGGTTGTGTTGCTGTATCCACGACCGACTATTAGGTGATTCAGCAAACTGCCGCTTATTTCGTATTCAGAATCGACGACCAACTGTGGGACAGAGAGATCTGCGTACATTCGCTTAAGTAGGATGTCGTGCCTGAAACCAGAACAACATAATTATCAGATATGTACAAAACTATCAGTAGTAGAATCTTAGTACACATTGGTTATACTTTCACTAGAAAGAAACATGGATTTTGTAAAATATTATCCGTATCCATTATCCTGTGCTTGAATAAGACCGAATGTAAGGCTTCTCGACTCAATGCAAATAATAATGAGCATATTTTAAGACTTAATGTCTGTAAATATATTAAAAAGGAAAAGTAGAGAGCAGAAATAAAGCATATAGTACGGTAAGGTAGTTATCTGACTAAGAAAATATAAAGAATGTCAAAAAGTAAGAGTATATGGCGAGATCAATCAAAAAAATCTGGTGACTGATGACTCAAAACAACCACATCCCAGTGAATTTAGGGATACTTAGAATTTTATTTTAGTCTGTATTTTAAGTTGACTTGTTTTTTTATCAAAACAGGGTACAGTTGATAAACTCAAAATGTTTTCCTTAGTTCGTAATACTTAACAAGAACCAACTTCAAACGAAATTAACACTCGTGAATGAAAATAAAGCTTTTTTATTAATACTTCTTACGTCAAGATATCAGTACAATAGTGACTATTTCATAACTAGACATACATACAATTGAATTTTTACCATTTTTAAATAAAATATTTGTTTTTGAAAAAAGAATTTTATTAATAATCTAAATAACATATTGGTGATTGTGTGCAATAATAACACACACATACGTTAATTCAAACTATTGCAGCCACTTTATGTCACTATGCTCTCTTAGAGGAGCAGAAAAAATAGTTTGAAAGGTTTATCGATAACCCCAACTGTAACGACAACGGGTGAAAAACAATTAGGTTGGAATGAAAAAAAAATAATACAATGATCAAAGACAGTACTAAACACGTTTAAAAGATTATAAACTTAAATACTATGTAAAAACGCTTGTTTCACGCTAATTTGATAGATAAAAACTAGAAAGTGGTCGTGGTAGCAATAGAATCACCGTTTAAAATTGTTGTAAGACTCAAAAATATTATCTTTATCCTATTTAGACTACAAAAATTAGGTCGCAGAACCAAAATGTTTTTTTACCTTCCTCGTAGACCAGAATTATGGGCTACATTTTTACATGTTAGAACTTCCTAAATAATTTAAAGTTGTTTGTATGAAACTTTTTTTTGCGTATGGGTAGAATAATTTGTTTAGTTTTACTCTTATAGGAGTTATTATGTATGTTATTGATTAGCTAACATCTTAGCTCTCAGTATACGGCATTTGGTAAGATTAATATCGTGAAAATGGAACCAAAGTGATGAACGGAAATGTCGAACAAAAGTGGTGGACCCACATGCAGTAACATAAGCCCGTGTATAGTCACTTTCTTAAACATTAGGGTACATACTAAACGTATTGGTGTGCAAAATGAAACTTTCTGATGGAGAAAATACCCTGGAAAATATTAAGTAAACTAAAATAGTCATAGTAAAAAGTAATCACAAGTTTAAAATACCTAAGAATAATTGCATTACAAACATTATAATATTATATTCTCGTCCTAATTGGTTTAATAGCACATCGGTAGAGCACACTCTTGTTAACTTTAAGGTGCAAGGTTAGAATGTAGTCTCTAGAATTTATTTAATAAAATTACAATATAATAATAAGGTATATCTAATAATAAAGTTGAATCAGCACAATACGGTTAAAGTTTGTTTGTAGGAAGTATTTACAGACTCATTTCAGACCTTCAAGCAAATACAAATGTATTTTAAAATGTTTTATTTAAGTATTTCAGTAATGCTATAGAAGTATAAATTCTAATATATGTAAAACTTTATAGTATTTAATGTTTAGTGAATTTTAAAAGATGGTCAGTATATAAATAATAGTATATGGCGTCTGCACGTCAAATTTAAGCGTAATATGAGCTAAATTATTTAAAAATGTGTCATTAATTCAGTCAGTTAAATTTCTTCATAATTATGCAAATAAATAAGGTGTTTAGATCAAATTGTACATTATAACCTCTGCAAACTCGTAAATTATTATTCTTTATTGAAAAATAAAGGTTAAAGGCAAAGTACTAAATCATGTTATAATTTTGATGGCGGTAACAGATTTTCGTCACTCTACTCAATTGTAATATTCAGTGATTGAAAACAGACATTAATACCCAATAACTGATACCGTTAACAATCTAAATAACCAGTTATTCAATCAAACCAAAAGCTGTATTGGAAAACAACTATTTCGTTCATCCCTAGCTGCTATCTGCGATTAATGGTGGCAAGCAACAATTAAGATTCAGGTAGCGTTCTCTAGCGGCGAGCGCAGAAAGTGTGTCTGTGATTCGCTTCCAGAAATAATAGTATCTGAAAAGCGAATATTATATTTATCAATTTATTATTCACGCTCGTCATTATTTTAACCAATTCTACGTTAATTTTTTTTTTTTTTTTTTTTTTTAGTTTTGTGTCATAGGTTTATTTGCAACATTAACAACATGAGGAGACATGAATTCGCTCGTTACCGAGGTTAGATGTTCACACATCACTAGCGAGCTCAGAAACACTCGCTCAAAATATTTTGTGGGAATTTTTACTAGTGTTAATAGCTCATTGGCCAATGCTTTTATTATCAATAATATTCCATAAAATCTATTAACGCTGGAGTTATTTAATAGAAAACAACTGAAAAAGTTTGCGAAAATTTGTGTATCCCTTATATGACGATATCTAAACACGTATACATAAAGTTTTAGAATGTTTAAGAATCTTTTACAATTTGTTCAACAAATTGCCAAAATAAATATGTAGGCCTACTTTGAAATCTACCTCGAATTTAGACTGTGTTGAAAGGGTTCCATTCAAACAATTTAAGTATTTTTGTTCGTCTTACTGCATCGTGAAACTATAAGTTGTGTTACCATTTTCAATTTTAATGATACAATTTTATCTATACGTAAGTGTAAAGTTTCTATAATTCCTTCGTGTTTTCTGTTAAATACTTCATAAAATATTCAATTTTATTTTGGGATATATTTATGAATCTACAGTATATTTACCCTATGATTTGAGTGAAGTTTTTATAGTGATGAGGGGAACTAAAATGAAGCTACAACATATAAACCACTTTTAAAAGTTCAGTATAAAGACTAGCCACGCTCACTGTGGAAAATGCTGCTAGCACAACACATGTGAAACTCTTGTGAATACGTGAGAAAAAAGTGAAAAAATTATGAGCTAAAAACAAAATAAATACAAAAAAAACCTTATGTGAGAATAGTGACAAAATCAAGTCCTCCAAACAACTGACCGATTTGGTGGTGTATCTATCGTATTCTCATGATTGTGAAAAAACTGCCATTCGTTAAAACTGTGATGTTAAACCCCTCGCGGTGTCAAAAGATTATTTATAATCTCGAAAGTCTGTAACCCCGTTTTCACGGACATATGACTTTCTTCTGTTTCTGTGTGAAGTTTCACTGAGTTACATACAAAAACGGATGATGAACTACGGGTTAAAAAGGACTCTGTCTTCACCAATTTCTCTTATTATTCGTGGTTTTTAATGTTTAATAATTCATTAATGGTTAAATTCACACTTTCGAATACCTTCTTCAGATTAATTTTGCGTCTTCTTATGCCAATTGCTAATATTTGCATTGACATTGTCCAGTCAACATGTACCCATGATTCTAATAGCTATAAATTTCCACAAAAAAAATTGATTATGGCTGTGTCATGGACACGGCCGTGTGTTGTACTTCAATACGTGTACGTAACAGCCTTGCAAGCAGAACCTCCGATTCCGGTGCACCTCTGTCACACTGTAGATGCTCGATCGGACCATCGCCGGTGGCGTTGGCTGCCACACAACTGGTTATTGTGTTAGCATGAAATGAATCCCAGTTTACTGTAATCTTGTAATGCTTATACAACGGTTGACCAAGTAAGAATTATAGCCAAGCTTTTACCAATGACTATTTGACCACGCCACTCAGATACGTAGATTTCTATATCATATTCTTGTTTATGTTAACGTTGAAGGCTTGACCATCGTCCAATTGACGCGGTAGCTGTTGCACCATTGTGCCCACGTCCACGGATAAAATTAATGACTTGTCCGATGATACCACACCGGCCGTCGTAACGCAACCGACGTGTCTGCATGAATGTCAGTCGCGGCGATACTAGACGTGCACTAATCGGATCTAATAAGGGCAAACCATGTCGCTTAGGTGGATACACAAATCCGTTCGAACGTGTTAACGTGGGCACTTTGTCCGATTCCGGTGATTTATTAAACGCACGGCACAGTTTAAAATCAGCCAATGCGTCTTCGGGGAAATTATTATTAAGCAGCTGTTAGTGTTTTTCTTTTGTTGGCTTCAATGAACGCAGAAACCATTAACGATCACACTCATCACACTTATGTCCGACAAACGTGGTAGTGAAACGTACAATAGCTGCTGCCCAATGTGTCTTCATAATCGACGATCGTACACAATCGATGCCTACACAGTCCGGCGTCGATATAGAATCGATTTCATCATCGATTTGAATAATTTCAACCACCTTACCTGCAGATTTACTGGCACCGTCGTTGATCCACTCGACCGCATTCATCCTTTTACGTCCCCGGCACTGCTTCACTCGGCCATATGTTATTTTAATGTTATCAATCGATTGCTTTGGGGAAGCCCTTTGTATTTTGATTTGGCTTTTTTATGCGTATAGACCGACATGATATAATCTGATTATATATATTTTTCAATTTATCACTATATATTCACTGTAATTATTTTAGACTAATATTTTATATATGCAATCGATAGATTTTGACGATATCTGACGATTGAATCTCAAACGAACGTCGTAGCTTCTCCAAGTCAAAAGTTATACTAAATGGAAATCTCGAAACGCAGCAAAATGGCGGCGCTTTCTCCTCCACCGGGCACGATGCGTCACAGTCCTCACTTAACGTAACGAATTATTTGATCTTTTAACTATCCTGTGGTGTAATTAAATTTTGGATGGAGATTATAGATATGTTTCTTCAGTACCAAAACATAACCCCCGATTTTGTTATCATTCGTTTTTTGAATTGCCTCCCAATTGAAAGCAATTTTAAAGACGTATTCACTTCAATAAGCAATAACATCCTTGCCATTTATGCTCAGAACATCGGCGTCTCTAGAAGTTTTCGGAACACTTCACTTCAGATATAGAAGAATAAACGCAAGCCGAAACGCAGAAGTTCAAAACTAGCGGATGCCTGCATTGCGTTTTTGCGTGTTGCGTACTTTAAAAAGTCATTGTTGAACTTTTTGCCTCTTACGTTCATGAGTTCCTTGCGTAGTTTATATACCAAAGGTCTCAGCCAGGCGATGTATTTACTTAAGAGTCACTTTAACTTCTTATTTTTCAAGGTAAATAAATCGCTGAACACAATTATGCATATGTTCTTTAAGAGGTGTTTGCAATAGAAAAGATTGTTTTTTTTATATCATACATATAAGATTTATGTCACTTGTGCATGAAACTAGTTTAGAGAAAAATATGGATACCTACTCCTTCTTGACGACTGTGTAGCTGCTGAACCCTCTGATGATCATGTTCTTGAGTGTCATCGCCACGAAGGCGTCTCCCAGACGAAGCTCCTTCACCACCAGAGGATCAAGTACAGGAATATTGTACTTGGGGTCACCTGCGGTCAATTAATACATTTGCAAACAAGTATTCGGTAATGTTCCTAGTATCATAGCGATTTGTGTTAAGCCATACAGTTTTACTAATCTGTATTTTTTTTTAATTTAGAAGAACATTTATTTCTACTCATCCAGATATATCCACAATCTTCGGGATAACTTTGAAAATTTACAGGTAATTATTTCTCATGATTTTTAAATGCTCTCACAAGTATCATATACATGTATCATCAACACTTTCAAATACTCGATAAGTTCTCAGAAAAACACACACTTGTTCCTTCTATGTGCTGGTTTTTACCTATTTACAACAGAACAACAAGAAGCGGAAATTAGTATTCAGTATTGTTTCTACGAATTTCCTGTAAATATAACGTTTTGATAAACTAAAAAAGGCTAGATGCCACATTATTATGGTAAATTTCCGAGTTATTTTCTGTGGTGTACATCACTCACAGCACAAGTAATTTTCCCTGCATTCAGTACCTGTTAGTATTCTGTGAATGAAATATGTGTTTACAGTTTCAGAATTTCAAAAAATAAATCGGGTATCTTTCCCCGTTTTTTTGTCGTTGAAAGCTGCGTTCACGCTGCCCCAAACACCACCGAGCTGATCTCACAGAATGTTATGCAGTCCGAAGAAGTGCCACCGCGATATATACTGGGCTTTCCTATTTCCCGGTAAGACACCAATGTAATATTTGAAAGACAAACTTAACCCATCTTCGAGCCGGAGGAATGCAGAACTTGGAACATACAACTCATCAACTGAAGAGGTAACAAGTAACACGAAGAATTGTTATAACTAGTTAGCAGTGTACGGTACCAGTGTTGTTGCTATAGTTGAGGAAACTCCGTAACAAATAAACCTAGGTACATTCAAGTAAGTTACATAGCAAATTTGTAAGAGGAAAGGGTTTTGTTGATACGACTCTATGCTAAACCACAGATGTCTGATCAAGAGGGCTTTCTGAAGTATAAAACTAATTATTAAGGAAACATCGAAAAATACGGCGGAATTATAAATATAGGTCAGCTGGCTTAGGGGCAGGCAGCATAATTATTCATACTCTATGCTACGTGAGTAACTAATAATATTCAAGGAATTAACAGAAACGTCATTCAGCGAGAAATATTTAGTATTTTATAGAAAACGTAATTTTCTGGCATTGACAATTTAAGTGGAACAGTTGGTCCATGTGCAGTTGCGAGTTTACTCACGCCACAGAAAAACAAAGCACGTCAGACGAGTCGGCAGCTGAGACCCGAGACCTGGAAGGTGTTCGTCTCGGTGCATGGTGGCAGTGAGTCGGTACGATCATCCCTGAACGAGAAATGGTTGCGGGCCAATACTCTACAATGTTTCCACGTCCCTGCAAGTACACCGCTATCTGCGTGGGCTGTAAGCTGGAAGTACAACAAGTTAAGGCAAGTGCACATTTTATTTACATTATCCTAAGGGGTTTTCGCCAGAAATTTACAGTGGTGTTATGATAAATAGAAGCACAAAAAAATTCAGTAATTCCTGCTCTTTATAAACACTTATTCGAATAATAAATTGATTTTCCCCTAATCTTTAATAAGTGATAGAATTGTCCTTACAGGAAATTGAAATTATAATGAATATTTAATGTTGTACTATTATTATAATATTTTTATGCGTATGATCTCAAAGTAACGTCATGTCAGTTAAATTTTGAAAATATTCTAATTTATTGTAATATTTTGAAAAATATTTTTATTAAGTTAAATTAAGTTTCGTTATAATAATATTTGAGGACCCTGAGAATTTTTTAATATTTTCTTTCTTAATCAGACAGCAGTCTATATTTAACAAGTGTTTTAATATTACAGTATTTTCTGTCATACATTTTATGAATGAAAAATACAAATTTCAACTAATGTTTCAGCAGTTCAAATCATTATTAGAATTGAAAAACAGCAAGATAAAGTTTATTGAACCAGAGAACACGTGCATTACTAATGTTTGCGAAGCATGTGTTATTCAAATGCTTAGCACTTTTCTCTCTTGGTAATCAAAAACTACGTTTGGTGTTACACCTCCAGAAGTACAGCACTGGGCATGATATTAAGAACAGTAAAATCATTTTAATCCATTAAAAAAGGTTCTATAAAATTGTGAATTATTTCGGAATTTACTTCTACATCCTACTTGCATTATTCGATGTGCTTTCATAGAGATGGAATAAGGCAAGGAATGATTAATTTATGTTTTGCTGTTAATGACTTTGCCAGAGTCTCCGTTGTATTAATGAGGACTGGGCTGGCTGTAGAAGACTCTGAAGAGCTGTTTAGCTAATTTCGTATTTAGTAAAATTATAATCGCTGTACTTATAACTAAGGATGTATGTAGTTCCTTGTGTTATCGTGGAATTCTCAAACACATTCACAACGTTGTTAAACTAAAACGATTGTTATATTTGTAAGTTGATTTTTTATCGTCATAAGGTACGCCATATTTAAGCAGATAAAAGATAATAATAAGGGTAAACATATAAATTTTAAACCCATAGGCTCGATCTTAAAACCAAATGTTGTAGATAAATGTTGAATAAGCTTTATTACACTGTGTTAGAAGTGCTGCCAGCAAATTTTTCAGGCTAATGAGAAGTCATTTCACACAAAATAAAACTCAAAGCCGGTCCATGAAATATTTTGCTGGTATAAGTCATTAAAATACATTGTAGTATTTTTAGATACCAACAGATTTACAAGATGAAGTGCTTTAAACGAACACCAGAAAAAATATCTTGTGAGCTAGGTGAAAACTTGTGATTCTTATATCTTATTTTATCGAAAATAACAGCTTCTTTTAAGTATGTTATTTGAACTTATTTATTTCCTTCAAAAAATAACTAATTTGGCTAGCAAAACTGTGACGTCAGATGTCAAAGGTAATTGACGCCATCCACAATCCTCACTGACTCCAGTTCCAGGTTGCCAATTTATATACTACTGCTAAAACTGGACAAGTATTCAGGGAAAGGTTTGACAATAACTTTAACTATTGGAGGTAATAGTGCAACACAAGACATAAATGGCTGGGAAAGAAACCGAACCCAATATTACTGCTAACATTATTTTCAAGTAATAAAGTTGTTTCCATTTAATCTACAAATATCTGTCATTTAAAATGAATGTTTCGGTTCCAATTACACAGAGGTGAGAAGCTGGTTTAACAAGATTTATTCCACACGCCAACGTGTTTTGTAACCAGTTTTGTAGCGTTCTCCAATGTAAATACGCCGACAGGACTTCGAATAAGTTTTTTTTTTGTGGGCACGAGACCAGCTTTGATACAGACTAGCTGTCGCGAAAATAAATAAAGACTGAGAAGTCACTCACATGTTGGGGATAGTCTCCTATTGGATATTCTCTTTTGAGGGTTGGGGATGTGTAGGTGATTTCTGTTTACGTACCAACCATAGTAAATAAAGACGTGAAACAAAAACATCAAATATTTTTTTAAGAAAAGTTTTTTTTAAAATACTTTTGATGCATTTATCCTCTATAATAATGTCAACAATGTATATTATCTGCTGTTTGTCAAAATCCACGAAACATTTAGTTTGTAGGTACGTTCGTGCAGAGTGACATTTTAGTTTGTTTTTTTTTTTTCCTTTGCAAATGGTAGCTTTTTTTAATAGTAGTCTTTCGTTTTAGATTTTTGTTGGTAGCTCGCTCCCAACATCTTTACCGGCCATTTTCGATTTTCGGAAAGAAAATTTCAATAAAAGGTTTTACGAAATTATACAACAGGTTAAGAGTATAAACATCTACCACAAAAACGAAATCAGGTGAAACAATGTGACCAACCAATTCAATTTTATATATATATATTTAAGTCCACAAAATTCAATAAGTTTTAAAACCATAATATATTTAAAGATACAAAAGAAAGGTTCTTAGGTTATCGAGCAACAATTATTATCTCTCGAATACAAACCCAGGAGCTATATTCCGAGGTTGGTCACAGCATAGCGACTAGGAGCCTTGCAGCACCTTGGCAGAGCCGGCCGCCTGGTTGCGAGGGTAGCGAGGTAGCTGTACGGCGCAGTCAGATGACGGGAGGTCGTCCACTCGCGGCGCGCGCACGTGTCACAGCGCGTCTCAGCCTCAGATTGCAGTGCGCGTTCATATGTTTTTTTTAGTTAATACGTTTTTTTTTTGTTACATTAAGTTATCTCCTTGGCGGCGCAAAACTAATTTAATCGATGCGAAAATACTTAGGTAATGCTGTTTTGTAATAAACCGTCATGTAATAAATAAAGAAGTAGGAGGTGCAAAAATTCATTGTATTACACACCACAACATTAGTGGCTACCTAAACATAGTGAATCTTCACTGGTTTGTTTGTCTGATAATAGCTTATACTTTACTTCTCCTAATCAATTAATGTAGTTATGTCAGCAATATATTATGAAAACTACTATCTAGCGAACGGGCCCATAACTACTTCAAATAACTAGGTCTCAGGAAGATGCCCTCCACCGCCTTCGCCGGTTAAGTTCCGAGCTCGGCTTTGTGCTTGTCTACTAGCGTTCTATCACCACCCCCCCCCCCCCCCCCAACCCTTTTTAACTCATGTACCAGAAATGTTGAAACACTCTGATATAGCGGAAGTGTACAACTAACCACGCGCATTGTCATCGCCTTGGATTTGTAGTAAAGCGAGCGTGCGATTGTTTAAGTAACAATAAGCTCTTCGTTTAGGGTTCTTCCATGGCCGAATTCGCTAACGCGTTATTTCCGCGTGGAGAGGTTCAAAGGTTCAGACTTAAACAATTTCCCTGGGCATGGTTACATTCACCAGCACAAAGTTTGTATCGAAAAGGTTTAAAGCATTCTCTACAATCTCAAAGTTTACCTTCGGCAAAATCTTTTGATTTAACCCGTGTTAAATAGAACCTTATATTTACTATATAAACTATTAGCGTGAATGAGTCTTAAAGATACTGGAATGATTTTCATGTGAATGTGATTGTGTTTGTTACCTGCAAGTTCTATATTTATAATATAACATTAATAATCACATTTATAATTCGCTGAACACAATATTATTGTTACATCCAATCACCTTATGCTTATAAAAAAAACTAGACTTGTAAATGTAAATATATTTACAATATGTTAACATTGCGTTGGTCTCAATTGTACACGTTTCCCCTACCTGTGCTTTACGACACTGCTACTTTTCACCGTTTCGCACTCGTTCATTCTCCTGTCGACGGTTATAAATGATCGTTAGAAATTATCATCAATTTTTGTAAGATCACTTCATGTTATTTGTGGTCACTGCGAAGCAATCCATGTGGTTTCAGGTAGTATACTATATACTAGTAACTTAAATTATGTTGTATTTACCTTTAACCACTTGAGGAATCGCTTCGTTGATTTTGCTCTTTCCACACTAGCCTAGTTTCGGGTCGTTTATAGCGCATGATTCCGTGCAGGAGGATGAAAAATAAAAGAATCCCGTATTACACACATTTATTTTCATCAAACGAGACTACGTATCCAAGATGCAACGAAATTCAAAACTCGTAAAATTCTAAGGATCTTAGAAAAATTAAAACATACAAATTTAGCAAAAACCTTAGATTGGAAAATAATAACTGAGGTAATATGCATGGCATTACTTGCACTACACGTTTAAAACATTAGGCCTATCTCTTAACGAGGAAGTTAGTAGCGATTATTTTTAGCCAATTTTTAAGCGATAATTTATTGTACACTCTTAAATTTTGAGCCTAAATGACAGGAAATGTTATATAAAAGTAAACCCTCGAATCAAATGGATACAGAATGTCTTATTAAAGTAGCAACAAATACAATTGAATGATTGGAAAACGATTCGTAGCTCTTGGATAATTTTTTTAATTAATGTATTAGCTTAGTTTTAAATTTTCTAATTTTTTATACCCAAAATCTATTCATGTGCTTGATTCGATTCGGTGATAATATATTTTATCTTAAAACACGATTCACCCTATCGACGCCGCTAATATTTGAATTACATAAAATGGTAAAACTGTGGTTGGTAGTTTAGGTATGTTTTATTATTAGTAGACAATATATTTTCTAATGCTTGATTAGCTTTGGAGATATAATTATAAACTGTAAAATTATATTTAAGTTCTTCTTTTTCTCCCCTTAGAGATTCAATTTCACAAAATTGTAAAATTGTGGCTGATTGTTTGGCTACGTTTTTTAATAGTAACCAATATATTTTCTTATGCTTGCTTAGCTTCGGAGATATAATTAATCATTTTAAGACCATATTTACCCGTTTTTCACACCATAAGGGTGTAAATCTTTAATTAAATGTAGCCTAGTTTTTAAGTTAGCTAAATACCTTACTAATAAAACAATTATAAAAATCCGGTAGTAGTTTTAGAGTGACACCGGAACAAACAGACAAAAAAATTAAAAAACTATATTTTTGAGTACTAAATAATGTTAATTAATACGATGCCTAAAATGTATTAATTTATTTAAAATAATGAGATAATTTTTTAACAAAAAATTATTTGACACTGCCCTCCGTCTCATACGCCACGTTAAAATTTTTGTAATGTTTATCTTCATTTCATTTTCAAGTGACATTTCTAAAATTTCAGCTGAGTTCCTTATTTTCGTTTGTTTTATTAGCCATATTCAACAGTAATGAACTTACTGTAATACCACGCGTGTAAGAATTTGCGCAAGCGATGACAATTACGAACACTTGCACACCATTTTACACACACGATATTTCAATAAGTGGATATATTTTAAAAAATATTAGTAACAAAAAGCAAATGCAAAGAACATATTGAGTTAAAATTATGAAAAGACTTTGAATAAAATGAAGTACCAAAAAAAAAGGAAACAACCTGGCGTGTGAGCCCTAGCATTAAAGCGATGGCAACCCCTAGTCAAAAGTAGACTCAGAACCATTTCATCACCAGCTCATAAATAATTGAGCCATGTGGGAAACATCATGAGCACGCTACATGAGCCTGATCCGTTAGGTCACGGCTATCGAAGACTTCCCAAGTTATTGTTAAATTTTTAGAGGTGATTCTTTGGAGACTCCGCCTTTAAATTTCAACTACTATTATTAATACTTCGTTGTTTTCCTTCGGGGCAATGGGAGACACTACAAAATTAAGGGGTTGTCTTTGTTTATCATAAACAAGTATACACTAATAAAAATGTTTCCAACTTAACAATAAGCCTAAAAATTTATATATTAATTTTGTGAAATTCTTCATCTTTGCTCGTAGAGTAAAATAATTACTTTTCTTAGAATAATTGCAAAAAAGTGCAGAACAATTTATTACGTAATTATTTTTAACAAATAAACTTCAAAAATTTCTTGGTTTCTCGAGAAAAAAAGAAATTATTAACATTTGTGCACGGTGCGTGTCTACCTACAGCACTAAGAGGCGTACAGCGTTTTGTAAATAAATCCGTTACTAAAAACGGCTACACAAGTGTCAACACTATTGTATTAACATTAAACTTAAGAATGGATCTGTGGTATTACTAGTACGATACTAAGTATATTTTATAATAACCTATATTTCCCTATTGAAAAACGGTGATGATAAATAATACTTACTATGTGATCTCAAGAGAAAATAAATTAAGTGACTCTCGTTAAGTTGCACAAAATTAATTGATGAAGTCTATCTATAAATATTTTTTTTTCTTTTAAAGTGAACATTTTACAAATTTCACAAGACTTTTTTAATTGTTTAGTAGACTGATTTGTATGAATGATTAAAAATGAAGCTGTTGTCTTATAACTGTATTTATTTCATTCTTATCTCAACTTGTCTGTGTTGCGAGTATAATCAGTCATAAAACCAGATTTCAGTAAGAACGTATTTGGATTTTGACAACCACGCATCTTCATTCAGAAAAAAAAACTATTTTTTTTTCAGTATAGTTACCCCACAGTTAAAAGCTTTAAAATACTTATAGCGTGAAGAAGTTTCGGAGGTACGCAATCTTTTACTTGACATTATTTTTAAAAACTATTTCACAAAAAATGATGAAGACAAATCTTGCGGCAATATACAGTTTATATAAACTTATGTGTTAGTGAAAGTAAATTAACCACAAAAGTGGTTAGGGTTGAAAATATTTCATATCTTACGTAAGTTTAAATATTTCATGGCATCAACTACCTATAAAAAGATAGTGTAAACAAGAATAACTTTTACTAGTATTGAGTAAACGTACGCAGTGAAATAGTTAATTATATTTTGTATAATACGACAGGCCTATATTTTCCATCGTAAAGATGTTGAAATTTAGGTTGACAAAATAAGTATCGTACACAGTTCATTCGGCTTTCATGATGACTGATTTTATGGCTGTTTATTGACCTACAGTAAAGAGAAATAAGTAAATAAACCACCTTGTCTATTTTTATCCAGAGTGTAAGTTTCCTGAAATGTGATTAATAGTGAAGCGATGTCCCAGTCTTACACTGTTAAAGATGTTTTAAGAGCTTAGAATACATTTTTTTAAGACTCAAATAACAAAGTCAATCGCTGGAACCAAAATTGGCAGTGTGAAAATTCTCGTTTCGGCAATGTTGAATGGTTTTAAATAAACGTTGACCTGAAAAGCGAAAGGTCTTTACACTTACTTTTCTTTTCGCTTTAGAAAGTAGAGTATTTTTCTTTAAAAAATTTCGGACTGTCAAAAACCATTTACAACGCGTTTAGTCAAAGTAAAAAAAGGAACTCCAACCGCTGCTGTAAAAGTTAAGTAAAAATAATTTAAGGTACTGCTTGGTAAAACGACGTTAAAACTCAATAATATTTTTCCAACAAAACTATTCCAAGTTACACTAAAATTTTATTTTTGTAACATCAATTAACACGTTATGAATATTTTTAAACTTTTAAATTGCACATTTAACTTTTAAAAAAAGCAAATAAGATATATTTTCTATGCATTCTATTTTTTTTCTTCCAATAAATGAATAAAATATGTCATATTTGAATGGTAAAATTCCTCAATAGAATGCACAGGTTAGGTTTTTGTTTTCATTGCATGTTTATGAACGTTAACAAAAAAAATGTTTTATTAATAAATGTACTGTATATAAAAATTGTATATAATAAATATGATATAATTGTATATATTTTATATAAAAATGTATTGTAATATACATTTGAATAAGAGGCCTGTCGTTCAGGCTTATTCCGGGTGCTAACTCGTGTAACAGTAACGAGCAAGTAATGGACGTGCGGGCGCACTGCAGGAGGAATGTCCGCCGACTTACGTGGCTCGAGGGAGGCGCCCCCTAGGGCACAGGTCCCGACCAGCAGCAAGACGAGGGCTGTGATGTGCTCCATGTTCGACGACCAAGTGTGCCCGGATACCGCCGGTGCTCCCCTTTATAAGACGTCCCGCCGCGCGCACACGAGCCTGCATGAAGGTGAAAGGCTTGCAACAATGTGCAACCAAGATCCTGCAGAAACCAGGGCGTAAATGTTCGTAAGGGGGGGGGGGAAGGGGGGGTTCTTTTTTTTTCTCCTTGTTCTCCCTCTACGCAGAGACATTGGATGAATTTAATGATCCTTTGACGTGAGCCACTTGATTGGTTACCTCACTCCAGTTCCAGTTAGTTTGTACGCACCAGTTCGAACTACTTCCCCCCCCCCCTTCGACAAACAGATTCATCATTAAGGCCGTATTACCTGCCAGAAAGTCATTCGTGCCCTAGTCTACAGCGTGAGCAGACGCAAACTCTCTCCGCTCCGCGAGTATGCCGGACACCTAGAAGAGGCCAAGCCAAGACCACCAAGTGTCCACGTATAACTTTAACATACCGCATTTTTATTGCCAGCCCAGAAAACCGATTTTATGCGACGGTGATTTAGAAAAAAAATAGAAACATAAGCTTGCTTGTAAAAGTGTTTATTTAAGAATTTAATCGTGAAAATTTCCATATAAATACAGTTACAAAAAAAGGCTGCCTTGATTCTTTTAGATGGTTAAAAATATTGTCATATTATTGCGATCTAAAAAAACATAAAATCCCGTTTTTAAATTGTTTTCATTCGAATTTAATATTGTATGGCAAACAGTATAAAATACACGTTTCAGTTCATATATGATTCTTAAGAATTCTTATTATTCTTCTTGAATATTTCCAGATGCGCAAGATTTTTCAATTTGTGAGAAGACACAAACTCAAAAGTAATGGGTACGCAGTAAATTATATATTTATTGGGAACTAGATGCCAAAATATTTTTTTTTTCTAGAAAAGCATACTTTTGTTCACTACAAACTTATTTTTGAGATTTCCACCCCGCGAAACCGCGTAACAGTTCTTTTCTAGCATCACATTTATTTTAAATCATTGCAACATGAATTATATGCATTCTATTTAAGTGTGTTCAAATTTAAAATGTTTAGCTTTTACTATTACAAAAAAATCCTCAGGAACTAGATTCCAAACACGAATTTGAAAATCACACAATATTTTTTCAGTGTACATGCATTAAAATTTATACACTTTGGAATACTTTCCAGCTTAAATTGTTTGTCATTGTAAGCAAACCGTAAAGATTCCTTACACATTTCGCAAGTAATTTTAAGACAGTTTATTGATAGGTGCCTAAACAACTAACATTCCAACACTTACAAAAACGTTTTCTTGCAAATTCAGCAAACAAAATTAGTTAATTTAAATGTTTACTACCTGCTCAAAACGTATTAGTGTGCAAATGTTTGGGTGCTCGTACACTAATCTCATTTCTTTCATAAAATGTTCGATGTCTACGATTCTGTTTCTTGCTAATGTAGGGTAACACGAAGGAACGTTTTCAACTAATAGATCTGGAAGACTTTCCTCATCATATATGGTTAATGTATCGTTGTCTTCCTTTTTGTCGTAAAACGACGCACGAGATTCACTTTCCGAAGAAGATGTATTGCCATTGTTTGATAGCCGTTCAACTCCAGACATGATTTGTATTTACTCCAAATTTTTTCAGCGAAAAAAATAATAGTTTTTTATATTAAATGTTCTATGTGAGACATATGAGTGTTTCCATACATATACTTTAAAGTTAACAGCACAGGTACATGAAATCAGGTCAACGAACTACAGGATAAACAAATAATGGAAGGCGGGCAATATTAATGACATTATGCCACACTGAATAAGCTAGACAAATGTGAAATAATGACTTTGAAAATGTGTTTGAAATATTATTATACAATTTAAGGCCGTCTAATACGTGTTACTTTTGAGGAAAAAAAATATTAGTTTGTGAAAATGTGTGTGTTGAAGTTTTTTGGAGGCGCGTTAAAAAAATCACTTGGTAATATGGCTTGACAATAAGAAAGTATTCACAGCACGAACTTGATGCTATAGTATTTTTATACTTCTATATACATTATTTTATATTACTAATAATTTTATTCACGCTATGATTGAGTGAAAAAAAAAATTTAAATTACTAACTTACATGTATTGCTTAAAAGCTAGTAAAAAGCGACCATTAAATGCTTGTTTGTAATTCTCAACTAGAAAGATATTTCGAATATGTACCTACAACCAAACCGATATTGAGGTGACATCGTAAACAGAATAACAGCTACAATCACAGATGGTAGTACATAAATTATATAAATTGTTTCGACTCGTTTTCAAAATACTGTAACGATGTGATCTTTTTCGATTGGATCGGACAATTAGATATTTATGACACAGATTTGATGGTTGAAGACTAATAAATGCACCCACTGTAAGCATTGGCATAGCTAAATCAGTGTTAGAAAAGCTGGCCAAAAATTCAAGGAAAAAACTGGATAAAGATAGGGGATGAAAGATATTTATGGGGTCCGATACCCACCTGACTAGCGAATTTCGTTACAGGTATCAGCAAAGTTTTTGGCCTCAAGATTCAATACGCACAGGTTTGCTAAATACATTTAGATTTTTATTTAAGTTAAAATACTTCAAACTATTTTCAAAGTCTCAGAATTTGTTTTTCTAGTACAAATAGGAAAGTAGTGTCACAAACAATATATAGAAAATAATGAAAGAAAAAAAATGGAAATTCGTTAATCGTATGTTAGAATCCAGGAAACAAAAAGAAAATTTACCGCGATGAAAACTACCATTTATAACCATGTTGTTAGCAGAAGTTAAATCAAGTTGTTTCTGCTGACGTTTATGTTATCTAGCTGCATTACTAGGGTTTATAAGCTGCATTGCTTATGGGAGGGGCTTACTTATAAACTTAAACATATGTCCACAAGAAAACTAAATCTGGCCGGTATTCGAACCTGCTACCTCTTGCACTATAAGCGATTACACAATGATAGCCAGCTTCAAAACCATTATTAAATTGCATTTATTAAAGATAAAACTCAACATACATAATTACAATAAACAACAAAGTAAAACCAACTGAAAGTTTGTTAAATCTGTATGGGGAAATACGCTCTCAGCTCTAAGTTTCAAGCAACACAGTGCAATACTCAAATTTCAAAATAAAAAATAAAAAATAAAAATAAATTAAATACAGTTCAAATCAGGGAAGTCTAAATTAACAGAGTTTTTCAAATTATACTGCGACAAAACTCAAGGAAATAAGATAGAAATGTATTACATCAAATATTAAACTGTATTGTTTCACGTAAAATTAAATAGGTATTATTCTATTTCGATTAAACTCAGCTCATTGTCAATATTACTTTATTTTATTATTTTACTTCATATCTCGTTCGCAGCTTTCGTGTATTTGTTTCGTTTCCGTTGACGAGAATCCTGAGGTTTGACCGAAATTTGTTTACGCATTAATGCTTTTATATTAAAAAATACCCTAAGAGCAAATTTAATTCATAAAATAAAATTGAATTTTATTCCAAAAACTTCATTTCACCTTACTTCTTTTTACTAATGCTCACTCTGTCCCTTGAACCTTGACAAGTGTTTATTTTGTGTGATTAATCTTCAAGGTCAGACAGCAGCTTACTGCTGCATAATTAGACGGGGGGGGGGGGGGGGGCAATTCTGCGCGGGCTAACAGCAGGGGGTGCCAGTGGGGTGCGTACAACACAGGCACATCTACTGTACAGTCCAAGGTACGAGTGTTTTAATAAAAAGACATATAACAAAAAGTATTGCAAAACTGGATATTTTTTTGGGTGTTGCAAATCTCTTAAAAAATGAAATCTGATTTTATTTTACAGATTAAGTTTCAAACTAGCAATTAACAAAATCTGAAATTTTTTCCATTGAGGTATTAATGGTAGCTTTTATCAAAACAATAATGTATAATTCAAGCGACACTAATGGTGTGTGGATTCATTTTATAGTTATTTATACCACAACTTTATGAAAAAATAAAATGGTTGATATTTAGCAAATTATAATGTTCAACAATTTTCATCTCACTATATGTTCGACATAAATGTTTATCCTTCCATGAAGTTTAAAGTTATGTTCGAAACAATACAAGCTTGATGATTAGGTATAATTTGTTGAGGAAGGTGAATAAGTCTTTACGCACAAGGCTAAAAAAAATGACCCTTCAAGTCTTCAGGCCAAGCAAGCCTATTGATTAAATATACATATGAACAGCTGAGTGGGAAAAGGTTAATATTCCATATATACATGTTTTGAGAAAAATAGGAAAAACTGTTTGGTACGAAAACTACAGTTTGGATCAAAAACTTCACTATTGAGCAACTGTAAGTGTAAGTCAAAAAAGTAATAAGAAATAATGTTTGTAACCCAAATGCATAAGAAATAATGCATTAAAGACAAGATATTAATGCACTAAACATAATAAATTTATATTTGCACACATTTGAGGAAATTAATAGTCATATATAATATTTTGACAGCTGTGATGCATGAAGAAAAACTTTCTTCAAGGTAAATTAATATTTTATTATAATGTATTACACTTAACGAAACACTGGCACACATAATAAAGAGAAACGAACACTATTTACAAAGAAAATGCACCTGGAAACTACTTAAGGCAAAATAGCATTGCACGGAACGATATACATTGATATTTTGTAAACACTATGGCTGAAAAGTAATACTTTTAAAACAAACATGCACACTTCTTTATTACATGCAAAAAGGTATTGCACTTTAGCCAAAAAGTAATAATAATATTAAACAGAACATAATATGAAACAGCATGGTATATTAAACAGCACACATGCAAAACTCTAAGAAAAGGTATTTCTGCACAGAACACAAAGGTTTCGAATTTGTACACAGTAGGTAGCTGATTTCTCTCGAAAAGCTTGTTTGGACGTTGGACGACCTTATTTGAGATGGCATGCAAACTTAGGTAGGCCTTACGACCAACGTCAACCCGTGTGGTTCCTTTCATTGCAAAGTACTTAAAGGATGATGTGTTTTGTTTGGAGTTTTCTGACAATGGACGATGTCTACCAACATCGTATCTCTCCATCAATCCTAAAAGGTACCTACGTGTCTTGTTCATTTTTGGGACCTCCGCTATAAACAGTCGCTATTATGTTGCTTTTTTCTTCAACACTGAAGCCAACCATACATTGCTTACACAAACCACAGTCTGGGCCTGTCATTTTAGCCTCCACTAACAAACATTCACTCGTTTCAAACTCTTCACCCTTTATTCTTGGTATTTTCTGTTTTTCTTTTGAATGCATTTCTTTGTTTACCTTACCTCATTTTCTATTAGGCTCGAGACATTCTTCCTCTGAATCTGACATTTCGCACAGTATTCACAAAATATTAGTGTATTATCTTACTAACTGTATCAAAGCTGGCAATAAAGTTCACAACACTAACCTAACCTCTAAAAAGAACAACATACCTACATGTACACAACACACAAAACAATAGAATAACCGATGTAGTTACAGCCATAGAGGTCATAAAATTCATGGATGACATATATACACCAGCAGTGCAAATAGCATAAAGCAGTGCAATCATTTTTTTACAAATTGTAAAAACCTTTCGTATTGTAACATTGTATTATGTACACAATAAAACACAACCTGTATTTTGAAAGCAGAGTGCCATATTTTACCATTTTATAATTAAACATGCACTGAAGTTGCATAGATGTATATTCCAATTTCCAGCACAATATTGGGTGGAAGAAAGATAACATTTATATTGGGTGGAAGAAGGATACCATTCCTGGAATTTTATCCTTCTTCATCTCAATGAAATATTCAGCATCATTTTCAACAATGGCCTACCAGTGCAATATTATCCTTCTTACACGAAATGGATAAAGTACAATAAATACTACAAAATGGCTATCTCAGGTTCATTTCGCCATTTTGTGGAATGTTATCCTTTTTCCACTCAGCTGTTCATATGTGTTATAATTAAGTTTTCTCATAACTCCATCTGTTAAAACTTAGATATAGAACTCATTTGGGTGTCTGGGGGCGCAGCCCCCAATGAACGAAAGCGAGTGTGCATATACATATATATAAAGAAGAAACGTCAATGAACATAGGTGATGTCATAATATGCTTCCGTTATCACAAGAAAGTGTCCTGGCCTTGCTCAAAAAGATACACTGGCTCCCTGTAATGTGTGCTGACATATCAGAAATACAAGTAACTATTTATGCATAGTGATTTGTTATGTATTTTGTTCACACGGTCACCGGTAATCGTAGTACATTTCCTTGTACACGACCAAAACTCTAGCGATAGACAGAAGCGTATCAGTAAGTAATTTTGTTTAAGTTTATATCTATTCTTATGTCCTGCATATGTACCCAAAGTACTGACGTCATGTGAGATGCATTCTATATAACACCTGGTTTTTATCGTTACACGGTATTGTAAATGACGATACTGTTGGTGGAGTAGATGTAACACCAAACACATGTGCCAGTTCAATTTTTCTGATTCGATAGTACTTCATATGTTGGTTTTCTTCTATTTCACCTGCAGTTGCAACTAACGCTATGTAGAAACACAAACTCGAGCAAATCATGTTAAAGATTTATTTTCTCATAGTATTTACAGAATGAAATATTAGTATCCAAAGAACATTTTTTTTAAATGATTATGAAGAACAGTACATATTAAAATTAATTATCAATTTGTATGCTTAAAAAAAATCTTGTATTATGTTTACATATTGGGGTAAAAGAAAAAATTCTGTAAAATTAACTTTGGTTAAATGTGAGATTATAAATTACATCTTTCGAGGAAAAACACTTCTTTAAACAAACATATATTAAGGTAAGTGGAGTTTTTAACTTGTTACTCCGTGAACATCATCTTCTAGCTGACAATACACACACAGCCAGAATTAGAAATCTTCTTTTTTATTCATAGATGCATAACTCTGAAAAAAAGATAAAACATGTTTTTAAGCTTTACATTATTGTCTATTTTTATAAGAGATAGTCTGAGCATTAACGTATTTTGTTGGCATCCTCACATTATGAAAGGGTGGAAAATGTTTCATTGATATATATTAAAAAAAACAGCTTATACAGGCCTACCTACATAAATTCTGAAAACTGAAACACATTCATTATTGTAGTGAACCATAACAGGCATCTTGTTTTTAGTTATAAACTTATGTAACAGAATTATTACGCAAAGTAAAGTACTACGCATGATGTCAGTTATGTGAACAGAGTAAACATTTTGCTACAGCGTGCACAAAATGCGTCTTTCTGAAAATTTAGTTTCATCAGCTCCACTTAAAGAGGATGTGATTTCGTATAAAGTTCTAATTAATTTTAGGCAAAATCAAGTAAGTCATATAAACCAGTGCACGATATTAGATATTGTTGTGATAATGGTTTCATAAAAATAAAATATAAATAATTTATAAATCATCGTAGATGACACAAACAAGTACTAATGCGTAGGAAATCAAAATGCTCGTTATGTAATATTTTCATAAATTATTTTTAATTTTTTATATGTAACAACTTAGCACTTGATATACAGCATATGGTAGGAGGAATTTCGTGAATGGAACGGAATTAGATTTAAACGGAAATGTGTAAGCAAGGTGCTGCCATCTGTGGTAGTCTCAGAAATCTCTAAAAGATGGCGAACATGCGTGATTCATCCGTATATATTGCTATCGCGAACATCGCAGATTTTATGCCACGCATTGGTATTAAGATCTTTATAAAAGAAGAATTATACCTTAATACATTAGGTTAATATTTATAGTCATAAATCTTGGCATTAAATAGTTATGCCTTAGTTAACATTGAAATGTATAGATAGCGCAGATTTTGTCATACTGTAGAGACACACGAAATTGTTAGCTTACATACATTCCACGCCATGTTGAATAAAATAATTTTTACTGTTAAACCTTAAATTTTTAATCAGCTTAATAAGGTTAAAGTTTTTGTATGAAAATTTACTTACTGATTTCCGTCATATAGGCAGAAACCAATAAACAAACATATACTTACTTACTTAGTGTTATATTATAGGATTTAAAATGTTTCAGGTTTATATTATTGTATTGCCGTATAAATATAACTTCTAACGTGAGTACGAAAGTACAAACTCAATTGTTTAAATAGTTCAATTATAACACATAATTTAATATTTATTTTGAAATTATTAATGAACAAAATGGTTTACTTGCCGGTGAAGTGGGGAACTACTTCTACCCCCCCCCCCTTTTTTTTTATTGACCAACCCTGTTGAATCTTCACTCATATAATTTTTGTTGTGTAACATCTTAGCTCTCGGTATACGGCATTTGGTGGAAGTAATTTCGTGTATGGGACGGAAGTCAAGTAACATAAATGTGTTACCACGGTGCTGCCATCTGTGGCAGACGGGGAAAAAAAGTTTAAACATAAAAAGAAAACTTTATAATATTAATTGTTTGAAGAAAAAAATGTGCTTGAAGCGCAGAGTTAAAAGATAAGAGCAAAAGTAGTAAATGTAAGGAAAATTACAAATTAAGTTACTCGGTTTTAGCTCAATTTATCCTGAATATATTTAATAGCTTGTACATGGAATTTTAACTTTTAAATGCTGAACTACCGGTGCACCAGATAAAAAAATTTCTAAGCTATAAGTACGTTCATATTAATCTTACAATAAGAATACTAGAAGCCAACAAAGTTTAATACGCTATTAACATTAAAAAAAGCCAACAAAATTTAAAATATTCAAAAACTAACTGGGCCTACTAAATAAATACAAATTTTAATTAAGTGAATTGTTTAAAGACAATATAAATTTGACACGCAGAATTGAAATAAGATGAAAAATTATTCAAACGACAGGAAATTTCTGACCTAAGCCATTTTCATTAAATTGCTGAATAAATTACTCCAAACACAGCATAATTACAGTTGCTGGAGTGAGAGAAGGAAACATCGCCGAAAATTCCATTACTTCCTTGGAAACATCATGCGACCAAGTGCAAAAACATTTACATGGATGCCAATAATTAACACATTTAATTGAAATGCTTTCAATTGACAATCAAGTCTTAAATCTTGAATCCACATGCAGTCTGGAACATTCTCTAGTTCATTTCTAGGCTCGTAGAAAAATGTGTGGCGCAAGTTAGCCAAATCACTAGTGGGTGGCGGCTCGTTTTAACTCACCAACCTGGCCACACGAAAACTGGCTATAGCACGACATAGACATGGGCGATTGGGAGAAAGTCAAATCTGACGTCCAAATAAATTTAGTACAATTCAGTTAATCACAGCAGCGAGCTAAACTGACGTAAAGTTTGTCCCTGCACCCGCAGAGACGGGAAAACTCACACCAATTATGCAATTGTAAGTTCGTTACCTCAAAGTTATTGTTATCTGGCTATAGATGTTCTGGCAGTGCACGCTCAGAGCGAAAGGTAGCAAGCATACAGCGAGACGCGGTCTAGTCGTTGCATTTGCAACTGCTTCCCGGTACAGTTGCTTGCAAAATTCCTAGCAACTACAGAATTCACCAAAAAATGGTTTACTCACCACAAACTCACGAGTGCACGTCTTACTTAAAAACGTCTTACTTAAAACATAAAGCACGGCAGTAGTTAAAAACTATAACTCATAGCCGTGCTTGAAACTACTTGCGTAAAAACTTCAATAACTGATCACTGTTCATGAACGGCGGCTTGCAAAAATTTAATGCACTTTACAGGCTCAAAGCTTGGCCTAAAGATTTTTTATTCCTGACGCTTACTTATATTGCCTTTGACCACTCCCAGGGAAATACTAGGTGCCGTCAGCCAATGTGTTTCGGATGCTTGTCGTAGAACGTAGCGCTTCGAGCGCTGGTGGCGCCGCACAGCGTCAGGTAGAACAAACCACGCATGCGCGATAGTTTCCGTACGCCAACACACAGGTGTGCTTCAGGAATGCTCGAAGGTTGATACACTCAGACGCAAAAATAAAATAGTAGCAAAAACCAAATATTTTTTAGAACACAAAATATGAACGTAAAAATTTGAGAAAAATGAAAAAGACTATTTTAGTAAAAAAAAAAAAAAAATACTGAGGTGAAAGGCCCACCTCAATCTTTTCAAGTCATTTTACACTTTAAAATTTCACTCTGAATATCGAATGATTCGATAATCGACGTAGCTGCCCCAAAAACGAATTCTAGCTGCGGATGCGAAAACTGCGTGTGTTTTGCGTCAATAAATGTAGTTAAAAACACAATTTGCATATATATTTATTAACTTCGTCATTATTTTAAAGAATTCTACTTTAAATTCCGTGTCCGAGTTTCGTATTATAAGTGCATTTGCAACATGAAAACACAATAATTTGCTCGTTACCGAGGTTAGATGTTACACATCTCTGGCAAATACTGGTATATAAATAGACGCGTGTTTCTGTATATTTCACCTTGGACCCACAACTACCCAACGGAGTGCTCTTGTGTCTCCCATCGTGCACTATGGTGGTCGCGTGTCGGTATCTGTTGATGTGGGAGATAATTGTGTTTGAAAATGATCCACCTCGGGCAATTTTATACTTTCTGACCAATGTGTTCTACAAAATGTTCGGAATTTCTCCGTGCGTGTGTGCGTTTGTGTGTGTGTGTGTGTGTGCGTGTGTGTGTGTACGAGTTGACCACCGGCCACCGAAACAGCTACCAACGACCACCCGTCATTGAATGTGCTGCAGTGAGTGAGAACGTACCAGAATATTCTCGAATGTACAAGAATGCACACGGGCCGTTAATGAAGTGCACAAAATGCACCACAGAGAAACCCAAACGAAGCGGGGTGTCCTTAGCCAGTATAGAAGATATATTTTAGTTTTAAAGCCTGGCTCGGAGATGCTCGAGGAGGACTCTGAGGAGCTGACCTGGTGCGCGACTCGTCGCAGGTCCTCGGCCAAGGCGGGTCCTGTCTGCTCCACCATCCTGCGGAACACGCTGTTACGATCCTGCAGAAGGACGTGCGGGTGGCCGAACTCCTGCGGGGAAAAAAAAAAATTCATTCATGGGGGTTTTTTTTTTTTTTCATTTCGCAAATACATTTATAAAACGAAACTCGGACACAGATTCAACGTAGAATTAAAAAAAAAAAAAAAAGAGCTGAGAATGATAAATATAAGTAAATTATGTTTTCAACTACATTTATTTATGCTAATCATACGTAGATTCCGCACCCACTGCTATAATGACTTGATTTGAAAAAATTGAAATTTTAAGGAATATAATAAACGGCTCCATTAATAGCGAAAAGCCTTGAAAAAATACTAAACCCCAGAATGGGGCCTGATTTTCGAAAATAATTTTATTAATACTATTACTGCCGATCTCGTTAAAATTTACTAAACAGTTAGTACTATAGTAGTGTATAGATGGGGCTCCGGAAACTGGCGCTGGCGCGTGGATTGTCATAGTTGGTCCGCCATCTTGGATTGACCGTGGCCTTGACCTTTGACCTTGACCCCAGCGGCCATATTGGATCCGCCATATTATATCCGTCATCTTTAAATTGAGCACCCCACTCATTATGATGAAATTTTCGTCTCTGTCACCATATCGATTTTTTTCTGTTCCGCTGAAGGCCGCCATCTCGGATGCCGACGACTTTGTTTCTGTTGTTTGTTACTAGATAGCGTCAGAGTCCCTCTTGATTTTTTTTCTGTTCCACTGGAGGCCGCCATCTTGGATACCGTCGAATTCGTTTCTGCTGTTTGTTCCTAGAGAGCGCCAGCGTCGCTCTGTCTCATTACATAAGGTCGATGATCCATTACCTACCATAGCTATTATAGTCCTTATCGACATATTAAATTTAATTTTTTTATGCAACATACATTGGATGCGCTGTGATTCGAACCATCGCAGCTGTGATCTATAGTTTGGAAAACATACGCCTTTAACCGCACGGTCATCGAGACATTTACCAGACTGAGAATTAAATAAGGTATATATAAAAATAACATGCATATTCGTACTTGTAATTTTTTTTAATTTTAAGTAATAATAGCTCTACCTGTTCGAGACAGAACCACCATCTTGTATGAAGACGTAACTGTTGCAATTATCGTTACGGTCGCCATCTTGAAAATACGTAATTTTTATATCAGACAAACGGGAAAATTTTTAAAAATCACTAAAAAAATTAACTAATCGAATTTAACAATAAATGTTTGATAATATATTACTTATAAACAACTGTTGCACATATCGTTACGGTCGCAATCTTGGATTATATAATTATTTAATGTTTCGTTACGCCCGCCATCTTGGTTGAGTACGATGTCATATTTACACTTTACATTACGACAGACATATTGGATCCTATTAATGTAGCATGTTTCGTAACGGCCGCCATCTTGGAATCGTGTAAGTATTTAGCTAGAAATTCGGAAAAAATTCCAAAAATCTCACATTACTTTACATATTGAATCGATACTTGGTTCGATGTCTGAACGAAGATGAAAATAAATTTAATTTAAATACCCGAAAAATGACAGGTTCGAGAAAATAAAAACACCGTAAGGTCTTTTACAAACATGATATTTATTACATAATTTCTATTCTACTACAGGATCAATTGCGAAAGCCAGCAATCTTATAATCATTTAGCCCTGCATAGGCGCGAAATGACTAATTCTTAGCTCCAATCAGTTTATACTAGACAGAGACCAACCAGAACCTTTACTAACATAGTACTCCTCTTCTTGACAGAGTTTCAGGATACCGTTTTTAACCGTTTGCTTCACATCGTCAGAACTGTAAATTTTAACAGCCGATGTCTTGAGAGGACTTCTTCTCTGGGTCCTCGAACGCATACGATTTACCATATCAACAGTACCTCCACAAGTTATAATTTAAAGGTCCGTACGTTGTTACTTCATCAGTAAGCTGATTGATTATGTTATACCTGATATCCTAAAGAAAAAGAAAAATGACTTTAGCTCCAAATCTTCAATCGGCTCCTAATGCTCCAACAGCTCCAAAAGCTCCAAAAGGCTCAAAATTCTCCAACAGCTCCTAAAGCTCCAAAAGGCTCCAAATGCTCCAACAGCTCCAAATGCTTCAAATACTTCAACAGCTCCAAATGCTCATACAGCTACAAAAGGCTTTAACAGCTCCAAAAGGCTACAAATGCTCCAAAAGGCTCCAAATGCTCCAACAGCTCCAAATGCTCCAACAGCTGCAAATGCTCCAACAGCTCCAAATGCTCCAACAGCTGCAAATGCTCCAACAGCTCCAAATGCTCCAACAGCTCCAAAAGGCTCCAAATTCTCCAACAGCTCCAAAAGGCTCCAAATCCTCCAACAGCTCCAAAAGGCTCCAAATGCTCCAATTGCACCAAATGCTCCAACAGCTCCAAAAGGCTTCAAATGCTCCAACAGCTCCAACAGCCCCAAAATGTTCCAACAGCTGCGAAAGGCTCCAAAAGGCTCCAAATGCTCCAACAGCTCCAAATTTTCCAAATTCTCCAACAGCTCCAAATTTTCCAAATGCTCCAAATGCTCCAAATGACACCAAATGCTCCTAAAGGCTCCAAATGCTCCAAATACTCCAAATGCGCCCAAAGCTCCATCTTTATTTGGCTCCAACTGATTTCAATTACTTTTTTATCGTAGTTGACATGATTATGTGCATGTCTTTATTAGTATACATTTTGGTTGGCATTGGTAAAGTTTTTTACACCTTTAAGTTATAAGTTTTATTTAGAAATCAGATTTCGAGAAATGGTAGATACCATCATAAAATAAATATTAAATTTCTTCAAGTTTATACACATACATTTAATTTAAGCCATTATTGTATGTAGCCAGCTTCCCTCAGTTCTTTGAATATGAAGGATATTTCTTTGATGCACGAATAGTTTCCTGCACAAATCTAACCATGTAGAAGTCTTAGCCTGTCAACCAATGTGTTAGGATCCTCCCATGAGGTATAATCAATCTCTTCTGCTACGTTCATCTTCCTTGTATGTTTATAATAAATATTATTATCTCTGGTGAGTAGTGTGTAAATGTGGCTACTGGCACAGGATTCAGGATGTGGATTGCGATTGTCGGTCCGCTATCTTGGATTGTGACGTCACGGCGGCCATCTTGGACTCAAAAATTCCTCAAAATGCCTCAAAAATGACTCAAAATGACTCAAAAATTCCCGTTTTGAGGAAATATTTCTCGTTTTATTTCCCAAAAATTCGAAAATTACGATTTCGTAAAACCTCAAAAGTCTTTTGCCTTAGAAAGAACACAAATTCCTAAAAACGGCTTAAGCATCCATGTCTACAGCCTCCGATAAGCCATTTCTAGGAATAAGGATACCATTACCGCCATTTTGAATTATGACATCATCGTTGCAATTTCCGTTACGGCCACCATATAGAAAATCTTTATTTATTTTCCGATTTTAATGAAAAATAATTTAAATTTATAAAAAAATTCTTTAAATAAAATTTTAATAAAAAATATTTAAAAACATATATTTACGGCACGGAGCTCGGAGTCCTCGGTACGAACCCAGTGAGGGCAAAAAAAATAAAAATGGCGACCAATCCTTCCCTCACTGTGGCTGCACAATCCAAGATGGCGGACCGACAATCACAATCCACATCCTGAATCCTGTGCCAGTAGCCCCATTTACACACTACTCTGGTGTCTTCCATTTTAACACCAACCACAAGGTCACTTTCGTCATCGAGCCAGTGATTATCACAAGCTTGATCAGGATAATTTATTTTATTACGTCGTTTCCATCGTTTTGGTCTCAAGCCGCCATCACAGCCTTCGATCTTGACTGCTTTAGGTGCTTCAGCATAGTACTAAATCATGTCAGGCTTAGATGTGTCAGCACAGTCATCGATAAATTCAGCTTCAGAAGTGCCACCAGTCTTCAATAATGTCAGCATTACAATCTTGATCAGGATAATTAATTTTATTACGACGTTTCCACCGTTTTGGTCTCAGGCCGCCATCACAGTCTTCGATCTTGACTGCTTTAGGTGCTTCAACACAGTACTCAATCACGTCAGCCTTAGATGTGTCAGCACAGTCATAGATTATGTCAGTCTCAGATGTGTCACCACAATCTTCAATCATGCCAGCTTCAGATAATTCATCACAGTCTTCGGTCTCGTCAGCTTCAGGTGGTTCTCCATCTTTTGCATTTTCATCGTGACGACTAGATATTGGTGTAAATATCTTTTCATTTCTAATGATGTTGCTACTTTCTTCGTTTGTTTTAAAATTTAAATTGTTGTATGGATCTATATCAGTTTTTTAGCATTAGCTTTTTTACATTCTTCGTAATAATTATTGTCGTCTAATATTCCGCCTTCGTTCCTCTTCCGCGATGTTGGAGCACAGTCTTCGTTATCTTTATTCATCTTTGTTGTATAGTTCTTGCAATGTCTATCCAATTAATATTTTCTACCAAAGGATTTCTGACACTGACTGCAATGAAATGGTTTTTGACAAGGACCCAAATTACACTCGCTTCTCTCATGTCGTTTAGTATTCTTTCTCAAGGTAAACACCTTGTTGCAATATTTACAATTATGACGTTTTGATACAGCTACAGACAACGGACCAGGGTACATGTTAGCTTCTGCGACTAATAGCAGATGCAAACAAAGAGTTTTAAATTAAATCCATTACTTAAATAGAATTTTTTAATATTTCGTCAGCGAGAGTTAAGTTAGCTCATGCAAAGGTACTAGTTGTAAGTAATAGTTCTGCTTTTCAACAATAGATGACGCCACGTGATGCTTGCAGGTAAATAATATTTATTTTATGCGGGATGCGGGATGCTCACTAACGATCGCAAAAGAAGGATGGCTTCGCTAGACTTCAAGGAAAAGGAAGTTTGTTCTTCCAGTTAGTGTTTCTCAGATTTCTTAGATCATATTATTATTTGACTGAGTAATGATATTTTTTTATAATTCCACCTGATAAAAATATTGCAAGTGTTGATTTAGTAGCAGAAATTCACTAATTAAATGTAACCTTAAATAAAATGACATATCTCATTAAGAGTAAAACTCCTTCATGGAGAGATCGGTTTCTCATAAATAACCAGAAGCACTAGAAGAAACCACAGGAATGATCGCAAGCACACGGAAAAAACCATCAAAATATTGACAACAATAATCAGGAGCACACGGAGAAAACCATCATAATATTATCAAGAATAATCGGGAGCACACGGAGAAAATCGTCACACGTTTTTATTTTATATCATAAAATTACAAAAAAAATTTAAAAAATAATAAAGAAAATTATCTAAGATACAAAAACAAATTCTGCTACCTTGTGAACTTCTCATTGTTGAGCAAAGATAGATTTCTAGTCCAAGCCAGCAGAATCTGTTTTTGTATTTTAGATATTTTTTTTTGTAATTTTATGATAGAAAAGAAAAATGTGTGGCGGTTTTCTCATCGGCATCTAAGATGGCGGCCTCCAGCGGAACAGAAAAAAATCGATATGGCTACAGAGACGAAAATTTCATCATAATGAGTGGGGCGATCGATTTAAAGATGACGGATCTAATATGGCGGATCCAATATGGCCGCCGGGGTCAAGGTCAAGGTCAAAGGTCAAGGTCACGGTCATCCAAAATGGCCGCCGTGACGTCACAATCCAAGATGGTGGACCGACAATCACAATCTACGCGCCAGCACCAGTTTCCTGAGCCCCATCTCTACAATACTTACTATAAAGTTTCCCTTTGGCTTTGTGAACTTTGGTTCGCACCATCTGCCACAGATGTTAGCACCGTGGCTACAGATTTCCATTTCATGCAACTTACGATCCATTCACAAAATTAATCCTATCAATGGTTGTGTACTTAGAGATAAGATGTTACACATCGAAATATTTACCCTTAAAATGTTGAGAAAAATGACTAAAAATAAGATTATCGACTAAGCAAGCGAGGTCTCTGTAACAAATAGTGATCGGTGTTGCATGTACGTATGTATGTATATATGTATGTGACTTTATCCGACGAAAACTACTATAGATAATGAAATTTTTATGTTCGTGTATGAGCATAAACAGTCCACAGGTTTTTGATTTATTTAAAAAAATACACATGTAGCTTTCAAAATCAAATACATTGCTTTTATTTTTGGCTTGTTATTGAAAGAGGATAGTGTCCATAGAGATCATGATACTGCATGCCTCAGAGTTAACTAAAGAATACTAGTAATTAGCTTAAAAAAAGTCACTATAAACTGAACATCGTGAGGTGTCAGTTCAGGGTGAACTACTATAGTTTGAAAATAATTTCATGGACACTAGTCACTGATGGTTTGCACTGGTTGTCATAAAAAAAACTCAACAGCCTCCATAAACACACGGTGAACAAGACAAATCAGCTGATGTCAAATTCACTGACACCACAAGAAATTCAGAAGAAATTCAGACACAAAAAAAATTCAGCCAAGAAGAACAAATACAAATAAAAAAAGACCAGTCAAAACTTGTTGCTGTGTTCCACGTCCAAACATAACAAATACTAAGCAATCACAAAAATTAGCCAAGAGTTTGGCACAAAAAGCACATTTGCGCACCACACATTGAAAGGCTTTAAATGAGTTAAATGTTCTTTCCTGGTCTGGTGGGAGTTGTCTTTTGGTTCCAGTGCTGCAGTCATGACTCCAAGGAATTTGTTAATCTTATAGGGCCCAGCTAAGGAAAACTCCAATTTTCCTGTTTGAAAATCAACCTTGCTAAGGATGAACTGCCTACAAAGTAATAGGTTCACCTCATTAAAAGGGTTGTCCTTTCTATCCCTGTTGTACTGTCTGGCTATTTTGGGTCTGGTCTTTTCCAGTTTTTGAGAGCTTCCTCCCAATTTTTTTGTACCTGACGAGAGCTATGTAGTTGAGAAAGCGAACTCGAAATGCCCCAAACATTTAATAATGGGTGTTCTAATTCTCTTCCCAAAAACAACTCAGCGGGGGTGAACCTAGTGGTAACATGCCAAGTCATGTTAAATGCCAGATTTAAAACAAACTCTAAGGATTCATCCCATGTTTTATGATTTTGCTCATGGTAAATAGTTAACACAGTTTTGATACTCTTGTTAACTCTCTTCGCGCATTTCTGAGCAAGATGTTAAGTACTGGTGGCTGTCTAATGCTCAACATGTGTATTGGAACATTTTGCTGATGAAATATTTGGCGTTGTCAGAAACTAAGCTGGCTGGCCCCCAAAAGAGTTACCACACCTACTGTGATACAGCCTTAACTATTTGTTCTGACTTCATGTTTCTGAGAGGCTTGAAAATGTTAAATTTGGTAAAGCCATCCACCAATTCTAACAAAAATTTCCCCCTCCCTGCATGACCGGGGCAGGGACCCAAAATGTCAATGAATACCCGTTCCCAGGGTCGGATGGGCAGTTCTACATCATATTTCCCCACCTTGGTTTTGGTGGCCTGTTTGGCTCTCTGGCACTCTTCACATTTCCGCACACATTTCTCTACATCGGCCATTAGGTATAAAGTACTCGCTAACTTTTGTACAGTTTTCTCTATACCCTCCATTTCCTTCTATGAGCCCATTGTGGTAGTACCTTGGGTAGTGCTCGCGCAAGTTAAGCATTTACCTCTCTCCCTCGGACAAAAGTATAACAATCCTCGATGTATCTGAAAATCTTTGACCATCCCCCTTCCCCTGTTTCTATTTTTTAGCTTCAGTTCCTGTGTGTCGGGATCCTGACTCACCTTCTCCTTCAATTTTACGAACAACTTCGGTTCCACAAACATCGGATTAAATTCCAATTCCTCTCCCGGCCAGATATTCTCAGGCACCACGGGATGGAACTCCCGTTCATCAAACATGTGCGAGAGCACGTCGCCGACTACATTTTCCTTGTCTTTAACATGCACAATGTCAAAGTTGAAACAGGTAAGTCGCATTATCCACCAGCAAATTTTTCCGAGCTGACACGGATGTGCAAACAGCCAGGTCAGTGCTTGAATGTCCGTCCAAAGATCAAAACGGGCGTGTTCCAGGAAGTTGTCAAAACACTCTACTGCGAAGATGCGCACTAGTGCTTCCTTCTCATAACAGCTGTACTATTGTTCATGTTGGTTCAGAGTCCTGCTGGCACACATGATGGGCTGTAGCCCCTCACCCATTCGGTAGGAAAACGGCCCCCCGAGCCAAACTGGAAGTGTCCACCTGCACTACAAATTTGCCCTCAAAGTCAGGAAGAGCCAAAACAGGAGGGTTGTCTATGGCCTTTTTTTAATCTTTCAAAGTATTGCTCTCCGCCTCCCCCACTCAAATTCCACACCCTTTTTCCTTAACCAGTTTATCAGGGCACCCAAATCAGTGTACTTATAAATGAACTTACTAAAGTAGCCCAGCATCCCAAGAAATCTCATGATGCTCTTGGGATTTTTGGGGCGGAAAAATTGACAATGGCCGAGATATTTTCGTCATCCATTCACAATTTTCCCTTTCTCATGATGATTCCATGAAATTTGATTTCCTGTCGGACCCAAAATAACTTCTCTGGATTCACCATCAAGCCAGCATCCCTCAGTTTTTTCAATACTAGTCATATGTGTGCGAGATGTTCTTCAAAGGAGTTGAAGTAAATGCAAATTTCATCTAAAAAATTAATGGCAAAGTTAAATTTATATTCCTGAAGAATGTCACACAGAATTAAAAATGCACTTTTTCCAAAATTTTAAAAATTATTTTGAAAATAATTTTTTTTCTAGAAATTATTGTGTTACATATCACATGAAAGGCCATACCAAATGCTGCAAAATTGCACCTGTCTCACCTTTCTAACTTAATTTGGAGAAGAGGTATGGTAATTTTAAAATAAGCCTGTCGTGCGATTTTGAATGTTTTTTTTGAAAATTTACAAAGCAATATTTTCAAATCGGATGGATAAATCATTCTTAAATTTTATATTTTTGTTACTCTGTATGGAGGTAACATCTGTGCAAAATTTTATCAAAACCTGAGATGGTGAGGTAAAATGGGTATGTTGATTTGACATGGAATGACCCCGGCGTTTTCTTTTTTACCAGAAACGCCGGATCCACATTGGGAGACTTAGACATTTCAATGACTTCACGTTTGAGTTTGGAAATAATGTTTCTAAATATTTGCAGCTTAGGCGGACGGCATTAGTAGGGCGGGTACTTGATGGGCTTGTTATCCAACAATTCAATCTTGTAGGGCATTAAGGAACATGCACCTATCCTGTGCTGTGAGTAATCACGTCCTCAAATTCTCGAATGAGGTCTTGTACATCTTTTTTCCCCCCTTTTCACTGAACTCTTCGGGTAGTACTTGTAATCCCCCGCAAGTGACAGGTCCCTTTCTGTTAATTTTTTTTAAAAATCAATAGGATGCGCTTTCTCAAATCCAAAGTACAACACTTGATGGTGGCATTCGATGCACGCTCGAATGTCGACTAAAATGTTCCACCCCAAATTAGTTTCTCAACCATATTGGACAAGACACAAAAGGCGTGCGACCAGGAGAATTTCTCTGTTTTAAAATGCAAGTTGACACACATGCTGGCATGCTGTCGTTTACCAGCAGCCATGCCTACTTCGAATCTCCTTTCGACGCTCAACTTGTTTTTAAATCCGGTTTGCTCTTTGGCCAGGCTACTCAAAAAATCCTGAGCTATGAAACTACTACCAGTATCCGTGTCAAAGCAAGTTTTTTAGGAGCTAATTTTCATGTTCATCGGTTACAAAAACCTTTCAATTCAAACATCTCAGTGGCTGGCTTCTCTTGGAGTTTCATAGTTCTCAAGGCAAAGGTACGGAAAGCTTCTTTTCAAGGTTGCCTAACGGTGCTGACAATAGCTACCGGGATATTTTAACCAGCATTTTATGGGAGGGTTGGAGAAGGGCGGCTGCATGACTGGGCTAGTTAACCTAGTACGGCCAGAGACCGCTAGGGGCGCACACTGACGATACCCAGCGATTGAAGCGATCGCTGCGATGGAGCTTGCTACTATGACAGTTCTTCTTTAACCTGGGTTTCGCGACTTGTATACGTCATGTATATTCAATGATCAGACTGAGATCTGATGCGCGGTCTCGCTCGCTTGTATACCTGCGATCGGATCCGCGACTAGCCCCTGAGGCTGAGAGCACGAGTTGAAGCAAACCTGGATGAGCTTGAACAAGACCGGTCAAGCTGAAGCTGTACCCGCCGCTGCTTCGACCAACTTTATGCTGTTTGGTGGTGTCCAGAACAGAATTGGAAACATATTTTCAACAATATTTTCCTTTTAACATTATATTTCAAGATTGATTAAATAAATAAAAAATAGTATAATTTTTAATAAATGATATTCTACAGGAAGCAAGTTAGCTAAATAAACCAAGAATTTCGTTACATATTAGTTCACAATAGGAATTTTAGATCATAGACCACTACAGACCTAAATCATTAAATATGTTTCATATTGAGGCTTATGATATAATGGTAGCCAAGTCTAGTAAAATTAATATAAAAATACATATATAAATTAGGTGGAATATGTACTCTTGGCTGTGTAGTCTGAATTTTTTAGTTGTTTTAAAAAAGTGCAGAACGAATATTTATCGTTTATTAAAGAATATTACCACTAGTATAAATATATAAAGGACTGCGAATCCTGACTCGGTAGCCAAGTCCAAATGTCGTGGGTTAAAATCCACCCTCCTCAGAAATATATATTTGACTTACTTAAAAATTTTAAGGAACCACCATAAGAACTAACATAAAACTATTTTTTACAGTAGAAGAAGCAAATATCGAGAAAAAAACATGCAAATATTACAATCGACGACGGTAGTGCGCATCGCTGGCGACACTAGTCAACTAGCGCACCACTGTGCAGGACTTTTTTTTTCCTAACCTAACTAAAACTAAGTGTATTTTGGAGGGGTCCGGGTTAGGGAGGGACCTAGGTGCGTCTCAGGCCGAAGCCTATACGCCTAGTCATGCTGGTATTAGCCATGAAAGGAGAGGGTCGCATTCATCATGTGCTAGGAGGGGATTGGCCAGCCATGGCAACGATTGGCGCCATGACTATCTCCCCTCACTCTTAAATCTAGACTAAAACTAGAGGTAGGTTGGGCCTAGGTAAAATCTGCATAGACACAAGGAAAACCCTGGGCACATTCATGCGGGATGCAATTTGGCATGCATTACGTGTAGGAATTTACAGGAGACAGAGGATGGTCTGGATGAAGCGTTGGTCAGAGTAGAAAAGAATCTACCATGCGGGGGTTGGGCACTTGGACTCGTGGTCCGCTTTGCTTTTTATCCAGGACTGGATTTAGTGACCAGGGACGCAAGCGCCCCTGGTGGTGAGTGGTTACACTGACCACTCACTCCGCCGCCAGTCAGCACCTAAAAAACTAAGAAACTAAGACAGAAAAAAGATAAATGACTTACAAACTTGGCATTTTGTTACAAAATATGCATACACCCAACTCAGGGATGGACGTACAGTGCTTAAGATAAAACTAAAATAATAACTATACATATTTATTTTTATTTTTTTTATTTTAGAAATATGTATTTTTGATGACTATTACTTAGTAGCTAGGACTTATTACTAATTTACAAATCTCTAATATCTACTACTATACTATCTACTAGTTAAATATAGAGGAACTGTCGGCGTATAAAGTTACAGGTGAATTAAGTAAAGACCTATTCACATTTTGGTATTTGTTGCAAGCTTGCAATTAAAATCCCATGTTTTTCATATACACAACCGGCACTGGAGGTGAAGCCTGCCAGGCGGGACATGCCCATCGTACATAGGGAGTCATCCCTAACACAACCGGCAGTGAACTCCCGGGAGCCAAACCTACACCTGCGTGCTTCGGACCATTTTGAATTAGCAGACTATATTTTAAGATTTTAAGAACATTGAACTATATTAGTTTTATAATTATTATTAATATGAATTTATGTTACCCAATTCAAAATCCCATGTATTTCAGAAACACAACCGGCACTGGAGGTGAAGCCTGCCAGGCGGGCCATGCCCATCGTACATAGGGAGTCAGCCCTAACACAACAGGCAGTGAACTCCCGGGAGCCAAACCTACACCTGCGTGCTTCGGACCATCTTGAATTAGCAAATTATTTCATTTTAATGTTGTCTATAATTTTAAAGTTTCAACTCGCGGGAGAATAATTAAAAAAAAAACTGCGTTCGCTGTTTGGCCGATCGCTCAGCCAGCCACAGCACACCACGGAGGTCTGTGAGCCAAGATTGAATTTGGCATTTTATATTTCCCATGCAACTCTGGATCTTGTTAGCCTAGTGATGAAATATATGGGTTTCTGATTATGGCACATTTATCATAGAATTTTTGCGCAGTTCGGAAATAATAATGTTTTAAAAGTTTGAGTTTGAGCTCTGGGCAATACACAGGCGCATCTGTCGCAATAGGAATACTCTTATTCTGAATTCTCTGTAGCTTGATTAAGTGAGATTCCGCTGCTGTTCCCCTCACCGGCGCTGCGTACGTGATTATTGGTTTTATTAGCGCGTTATAAATTATTCCGTTTTTAACAAAGCTACCTAATCGTCTGCTCATGACGGGGTAGAGGGCCATGAGCCTAGTGAAAGCTGTTTTTCTTTTCGCCTCTATGTGATCGTGCCATAGTAGTTTCCTATCCATGTGCACGCCTAAGTATTTAACAAAATTTTTGTGAGGAATTTGCTCATTGAAAAGTGTTTTTCGTGGCCTATCTTCGAGTGGCGGGATGTTTACGCGTAAAAACTATAGCTTCTGATTTAGTAGGGTTTACCTTAATTCGCCATTTTGTGCACCACTGTTCTATTGAATTTAACGTGGTTTGCAATCTATCTGCTGCGAGTTCTAGAATACAAGATCTGCTAAACAATCCCGTATCGTCCGCGTAGCAGCCAAACTGAACTGATCGGTGTGCGGGCTTAGCAGGATTGCGGAGGAAAAATACCAATGTTACCGAAGATGGTCGACGAAGTCCCGATAATAGGCATCGAGAAGCGAACACGCCCGAACATGGCCGATTCCTCACGATTGGCAAACCACCACAAGAATCCACCACGAAGTCGTAGTCTTATAAGAATAACATTGCGCCCGTTTGCCCTATTATATCATACGATTGTATGTAGTATGATATTTTTGTGTACAAATACTTAAATTTTTGTAGTTATATGAGTGGGAAAGATATGACAGTGATGAGTTTTACTTAGTATGCCAGATTTTAATTTATTTTTTATTTGTTCATAAAAAAATTAACTGAATGAACGTATTAGTATTGATGATATTTCTCATGTTAACTGGGCTTAGAGAATGAACTAGCATTTCATAGGTGAAATTTTTTTTATATATGTGACATTTAAAATGTTTATATTCTGGGCACTGTTCACTGTTGTAAAATTAGTTGAAAAAATCGTTGAGGTATGCAGACAATACACAGAAAATACTTTCAGTAAAATAATTCACAAACATATAAATATGGTCTATGGAGATAGAGTACAATTTAACAATATACACCGTATTTGTGGGTGTGTGTGTGTCTATATATATATATATATATATATATGTATGTGGTCTCAGTAGTAAGCAGTCAGGGAAAAGTTTCACAAAATGAATATTGAAAACAGTAATTACTTAATGGCATTTATTTTATATCCAATTGCTTATATTCCGGAATGATTTGCGAAATAAAAAAATAAGCTAGGTGAATATTCTATTCTGCAACCAACACAATAAATAATATCTCACGTAAGTAAGAATGAGAAAATTTACTCACATTTTTGCTATTATCGTTAATGGCAGTTTAAAAGTGTTTACGAATAAGTGTAAAGACTAAATAAAATAAAGCTTTACTTGTGATCATTTATTCTGTCTTACATATTGCAAATGGTTGTATTGTTTTTTTTTTTGACGTGACAACGTCTAATAAATCGATGAACGCTGGCTGCACGCACGAAAAATTGTCCCACTACGGATGTCCCACTACGGATGTCCCACTACGGATGTGTCCTGTTTTTCCTTTTTTTTCCTAGCCCAAATTATTCTAAGTGTGTAAGGGGAGGGTCCAGGTTAGGGGAGGACCTAAGTGTGTCTCAGGCCGAAGCCTATACACTCTATTATGCGGGTTTTTAACCATGCAGGACAAGGGTGCGTGCATCGTGTGCTATTGGGGTTTACTGGCCAGCCATGGCTGCGATTGGCGCCATGACTGACGCCCCATTGGTCGCCTAGCTTAAAAGCTAGCTAATGTGGCCCAGGTAAAACCTGCATAGACACAGGGATAACCCTGGGCCGGTTCATGCGGGAATCAAATAACATCCATTAAGCAAGCAGGTAACTACTGGACAAGAGGGAAGAAGGGTCCAGGTAAAAAGATTTGGAGGGGCTGAAAAATCAACCATGCTGGAGTTGGGTGCTTGGGCCTTGCGGCCCGCCTGGGTTATTATTAACCAGGGGCGCATGCGCCCCCCAGGGGCGGGCGACTTCACTCGTCAGCCCAGCCCAGCTGCCCAGGCAGCCACAGTTAAAACAGAAGTGGGCAGACGAGCCAGTCAACCGGCTCGAACTGCGGGCGCACGGAGCGAAAGGCCGCCTGACATTGCGCCATCTTCATCTTCCTTCTTCCAGTCAACAGCCAACTACCTTTCAAGCCAGGGTGGGGGTAAGTCATTCAGGCGAATGAAGTATCTTGCGAGTCGGACCCTCTTGTCCTCCAAATTCCCGGGACGGTTGAAGGTCGCGCCGCCCACTGGCTCCAACAGGGCCCCAACTTGAAGGCGCCGGCCGCCATATCTTCCTTCAGAGTTCCGATGCTGTTCAGTTCCGTTGCGCGCGCGGCAGTCCACACCTCCGCAAGTTCCAGCCCGCAGTTCGTCTACACTTCGCATCCAGGGCACATCGAGCTCCCCTGCGGTGCTTTCGCCGACGGAACTGCTTCCTGCCACGCGCCGAGCTACATTCAGGCTACCTTTCACCCCGATAGCCGTGATAACGACTCCACAGGCCGGCCATTGGTCCGCGGACTGCTATTGGTTATTCACAGCCACCCCAGCGAGATTGCAACTTTCGAGCTGGGATCCCATATCCGCCACCCGCGGGACGCGGTCGGTAGCAGTTGGCACTGCTAGGCCGCCTCCCGTACGCCCACAAATCCCCCACGCACTGCCAGCCTTTTGTTACCCAATAGGGTGCAGGGAACTCCCAGCCAAAAGCCCGCGAGAGAGATGCGCGTGCCCCGAGAGACGACCGCCGACCTGTGTCCTGATTTTTTTTTTTTCCTAACCTAACTAAAACTAAGTGTATTTTGTTTGGGAGGGTCTGGGTTAGGGAAGAATCTAGGTGCGTCCCAGGCCGAAGCCTTTACGCCTATTCATGCTGGGTTTAAGCCATGCAGACAAGGGAGCATGCATCGTGTGCTTGTTCGGGGATTGGCCAGCCATGGCTGCGATTGGCGCCATGACTAACTCCCCCTCTTAATACTAGACTATAACTAGATAAGTTGGGCCCAGGTAAAACCTCCATAGACAGAGGGAAAACCCTGGGCACTTTCATCAGGTTGGTTACAGGAACAGAAGGATGGTTCAGGAAGAAGAGTTGGTCAGAGTAGAAAGAGTCTACCATGCGGGGGTTGGGCGCTTGGACGGTTGTGTCCGCTTGTGGTGTTTAGGGGCCCTGGTTTTTTTGGGGGCGACTTAAGTCGTTTCCCCCCAGCTGCCAGCCAGCTGAAACTTAAGAATATTTTGTATTCTAAATCTAAATGACATGTGTTGTAGCGCATGTGTGGGCATTAAATGTGTTAAATTGCGTTAACTATCCGCGAGCTGAGACAAGGGCCTTACTCCGGAGAAATTATAGCTTCAGGTCGCCTGTCGTCTGTCAATGACTGTCGGCACTTAGAGAAATTAGTTCGTCCATCATTGCTTATTCCATTATCACAGCATCTACGCATCCAGAGCTACGAATAATTAATTTAAACAGTGTATCCGCGAGTTGGCGCGTCAGGAATCACTCAGGAATAGGACACAGCACTTATCGCCTGTCGCCAGTAAGGGCAGTCGGTCGGTCATGAAACTATCAAATTCCTTCATCGCGAGCCCTTTAGCCCCAACTTCTATGTCCTGTTTACGCATGCGTGGCATCTTTCTGGTATGTTGCGGACGGTACAGAGAACTCGGCCGGCACGTGGCGGCGTACTGCTCAGGTTTCACCCCGTCATGCTGCAGGGATAGGCGGGTCACGCCGGTTGGATCAAGCCTGCGCATGTCGCCACACACGGCTTGGGGCAGACGACAACATAGCGGGGTTCGAGGTTATTGTTGTGCACCGCGCCACGGGAGTATATTCGCAAGGAAATGGCGTTCTTACAAGTACGTATTATTTTAATTACTAGTGTAAATCAGTATATTTAAACAGTGTTGTATGAGTTTTGTTTTAGCTGTGTAACTGAATATTTATTGCTGGTATGATACTTCTCACGCTTTAGTTTGTCTTTGGTAATTATTTATCATGAGTTATTATTTGATCAAATAAATCACACGCCGTATTATAGTTATGAGCCCACGAGCGTGTAAATATTTCTAGTCCAAACAGAGAATATGCTAGTTAAAAGAAATTCAAACAAATATCGTGCGTGGAATATTATTAATTTATAACATCTAAAACAATAATTTCCAATATGGCCTCGTCGCTGTGCGATTAGCATCGCTGACTGCCAATCCACAGGACGACGGTTCTAATCCCGGCCGAAGCGAAAAAATTTTTTGTACTTGTAAAAATAAATACGATGCGCCCGACACTTCAAAAGTAATAAATATATTTGAATTAATGAATGCAAATAAAAGTAAATTTATTAATTAAATTGCACATTTCATTTCACTCCTTCTTTGTTTCCATACAAAATAGTGATAATTCAATAAAAATGATTCAATTTTATTCATAAAAGTATTCAGAGGTAGATTTTATCATACAAAAGATAGAAAAATTTAAAAAAAATTCTTCCTTAAAGAATATAATATTTTTAATGCCTAAATGGTTTGGTTGCAAAAACCTTTTACGGCTTAGTCTCAGACCGAATATGATATTACATTTTCTTCTGGATCAATCATTTCATCAATGTTTTGTTATGACGTTGTCACGTTAAACTATCGTCCGTAAACCGACTTTACAGACAACCAATTTTTTTGTTTGTATAATCGTATAAGTTGCATCATACTATCATCAGCAAAAAATCTCACATCGTCTATCTCTACCTTGCCATTTATCAGAAGAAATGACGGGACATTACAAGTAATTTTACTTTCTAATTTGGTCACTGGTTGTTCATGTGCTGCACAACCTTCACTAAGGAAACATATTGACTTGTCTGTTGCATTTATTCATTACGTTTTATTAAGTTTACGACTTTCTTTTAAATTTGCATAGTCAAAGCGCGATAGGTTTTTCACTACACTTGACCAATAAATATACGCAAGACATTTACATACGCATAAAATCACCTTGAAACAAGATATATTAAAGAAAATGATCATAAATATATTGTCACTTATTATTCGGACAGAACAAAAATTTCACAAACGCTGGTTTTCTTAGAAAACACAATCAATTCATTTCAATTCTATTATTTATCCAAGTGCCACCTTATATGAGTGTCATTGTGACAACTTCAAAGAACTACATTATTTGTGATACGCGGCATGCAAAAGAGTGAAGCGGGAACAGGAGAGAACAACACAAAGGAAGCTCTCTCAGACTCGGCAGCTTTTACTACGCCTCTCAACTGCGAGACATCACAAGTGCTATTTGTCCAGAAACCCGGACTGCTCTGGAGAGATGTTGGCGTACTATTGTGGAACCAAGTGACTTGCACATCAATAACATCTCTAATTACCGTGTTGCATTTATTATCTACACTCTATTTAAGATAAGATGCATTTTAATGCATTTTCAAGTTAAATCGTGCACCGCTCTCTGAAAAGCTTTATTGCATAAAATGGGTAATAATATAGACCCATAACTAAAAAAAAATAAATAAAGAGTCATAAAAATTTAAATTTTTAAGTATCAGTGATACACAGTGATATACACCCTAGACTAAATGCGACGATACCTCCAAGATTATAGTGGACTCCGAACTACTTGACAAGACTCGGTGCTAACAAATTTCTGCCTTGCCGAAGATAAGCCTCGAACCAAAGCAGGATCGGCCTCCTCGTTGGACTATGCTTGCTTTTTCTTTTACGTTTTAGAACAAGAGTAAGATAACAATAAAACTGTTTTTATTTTATAAAGATATATCAACAAACGCTGAATCGATTCATAGCTATTTTGTGCTTATAGGTTTCATGATGTGTGTGATGTGAATGGCGCAATTCGTTTTCTGAGGAGTTAATTTAAACGTAATATTTTATTACATCATAGCATTAATTAAATACATATTTGAATAAATGCCTGTCTTTTAAATATTGCAATTTATAAAAATACTAGCTGCAGTACCCAGCGTTGCCCGGGCTGAACACAGGGTGAAGGGGAACTGTTTAGAGATCAGATGTAGTTAGTAATTGTCTTCTTAATTTGAATGTCAAGTGTGCAAAATAATTAATATCACTTTCAGATCCTGACAGACGTTGTTCTGCCAGTTTATAGTTATTTACCTGTTCTGTATGTAATCTAGACTCTATAAAGCAATATAGAAAAAAAACTGAAAAATAAGGGATTACTAATATTGAAAAGATTCCATTATCTAGCTAATGCTCGGCATGCATTGCAATGCCTCATTCAGTTTTGTTTTGTAATATGTTTGAAGTAGTTACACATATACAAATAATCTATCCATGTCTCTAAACATATATTTATCTCTATCTACATCTATAGTCCTATATATCTATGTATCTCTCTATCTGTATTTATCTCTTTATATCTACATATATACCTCACACTATCTCTATGTATTCTATATGAGGGTACTGATTGCTTCGATGTTAATATCACACGGGTGTTTTTTACTTGTATTGGAAAATTAAGAATGATAAGGCATCTAGTGCGTGGCAACTTCTAGCGCCTGCGGCATTGTCAACACACACTTCGTACGTGTACTGCATATTGTAAATAACCCCCTCCAACGCATTTGATTCTAAATTGGACTTTTAGTAAGGATACTTAATATTATTGATAATATAATATAGACTATAGCCTTCCTCGATAAATGTACTATCCAACATTGAAAGAATTTTTCAAATCGGACCAGTGGTTCCTGAGATTAGCGCGTTCAAACAAACAAACTCTTCAGCTTTATAATATTAGTATAGATATAGATAGGCACAAAAATTAACCCTAAATTAATGTTTCCCTTAATATTTGTTTTAGATAAACAGAATGTCGTTTCCCGGCATAAGTGGCTACAAACTCGCCCAAAATTTATATAATATATTTTACTTGAGCCTAGTTTCAATTTTATTGTATCTTGTGTTTCAAGCATATATGTTACGCTTCCGTTTCTTCAAACTGATTTTAAATTTGCAAAGATAATAATTGACATTAAATTCCTGGAAGAGTGTGAATGGCATTCGGAATCTTGAGCAACTCTTATGTTTTCGTTACATTACAGTCTGCACAGAACAAACATGTGAGCTAACTGGGGTTCCCAATTCCAATAATCAGTTTGTTTAGGCTTGCAGCAGAACATTTTGTTTTTAATATACGCGTGTACTTGCTTTTTTGAAAAATGCTCAAGATATCCGAGTTGTGTCTGTTTATGACAAACATTTATGAATACAGAGTGTGCGAATGAGTAGTTTTGTTGCCGTATTTTGTTTTTAAAATGTATTTTTAGAAGAGTGAAAAATGGCTAAAACACTAGTTTTCAGTATAATTTTAGCGCACGAAACACCCAGTACACATTCTTGAAAACACTCGAGGGACTTTCATTGCACCTTTATCTTCATTTCTCCGCCATATAGTATTATGGTCACAGCTCAAATCTCGTAGTTTGTCCATACACGACGAGAAGAATGCGCGCCAGTTCATATCCTTGCGCATAGAGACGATACCGCGTTAGAAGTACCGGCGTGGGTCACACTTATCATTCCGCATCACTAACAGGCCTTCTGGAAAATCTTTAGTGGAACGTAGACACGATCTTTTATTAAGACCCAAAAGAAAAAAAATTACACGGCGTTATGTCAGGTGAACGTGGAGGCCAGCGAAAAAGAGCTCTGTCGTCTCGACCATCACGACCAATCCAACGGTCAGGGACTTCGACTTTCAACCGCTCTCGTACAAAGAGATTCCAATGGGTAGGGCCGAAATTACAGATTCACTCTTATCAAACTGCAGAACACCAAATGTTTTACTCTCATGAGTCGCAATTTTGCGCAGGTGGCGCTGCGAGCGAGAAGTCTACAAAGCAGTACTCGTGCATGCGCTTATCTAAAATTGTTTGAGTCACTCTTTAATTGTGACCTTGAACCAACACTCTTCAATGCTTACAGTTGGTGCTATTAAAATTCCTATCTAGGACATACTTTTATGGACATGCTGTATATTGGAGACAAATATTTGGCAGTGTGACAGGGCCTAATTTAAGCATACTTTCCATCGACACATACCACTTTCCAGCCGTTCTCCAAGACCAGCACCTTGTTCGAGTCCATGATGGTGTTGAGGCGGTGCGCGATGGTTAGCACGGTGCAGTTGGCGAACCTGGAGCGGATGGTCGCCTGGATCAGCGAGTCAGTGCTGCAAACCCCAGACACTCCGTAAATAATTTTCACATTCCATTCAAGAAGAACGCTGGTTACAAATCATCCAAGTATCTTAGTGAATGTACGGACTCTGAGTCCACTTGCTTTGGACATGAATCCAAAAGAATATTCTTGGTGTATTAAAAAAATTTGGTTGAGTGTACAACAAGAACAAGCTTATTTCGTCCACGTGTGTGTTTACCTTTGTTAAGAACGTAACGTACAACTCGGAAGACGTAATATGGCGTATCTACGAAGATTAAGTAATGTTTAATTACGAAGAAACCTTCGTTCATTTGAGTTAAATTATTTGTTAAAATTTACAGTAATTTCTAACAATACAAAAGTCTGGGCACGCAGTTAGCTGAGTGGCAAAGGACACAGTTGACCACGCAGTTCCGTTAGGCAGTTGACACAGGCCCTACCTTGAGTAACCATCTTACCCGTTATCATAGCCAGCGTTTAGAGTAATTACATCGGTTTGATTCCTGAGTCAAGTCCAATGTCAAGTCAGGAATATAAATATTACTTTAATAGAAGTCAAGGAGGTTAAAGTTGTAAAAATGTGAGTATATGAACAACAAATTTAAAAAGGAACTCACTTGATGGTTACGCGCCAATTCTATAAATGTTTATTCAAAACATTTCAATTTCCCTGTTAAAAACGCAATAAAAAAACTGTGGTAAGATATGAAAGAAAGCATGTTTCGTGGTTTTTGTTTGACGTGCACTACTGCGGTACTGCTTTGTCCTGATATTCAACTCAATTCTTGATCATGTGTCACAGAAACTGAACTGCTTTACTTGCATTACTACTGTTCAAAAGGGTGCTCACTCTAACTCTCCGCTCTTAATCTGGCACTATTTGTTCATCTCTAGTGAGCTCGTACACTCGGATGTACAATTGGCACTGGCTTTCTTGCGGGAAAAAACACAAAACTATCAAGACAAATAACTACAAAAAATACAAAAAGACTTAATAATTTTCTGCATGAATAAATTAAAAGTGTACATATTAACTACAGAAACTAGATTTCTTTTTAAATTTAATTCAAATCCAATATGGCATACGCCCAAGTATTGTTCTTTTTTTACGTCTGCCTGTGAGTAAAATATATCTGATGATTTGAGGGACACGTAATCATTTTTTTCCCCTCTGAAAGAGTTGTTATTTAAGTGACATTAACCTTATATTCATAATTTCTTCGAAGTTTACTTGTGCTAAACAATTTCTTACCAGTTAAAAGCAATTAAAATAGTTCGTATGATTAAAGAAATGTAAAGTTACATACCAATAATATATAGATTACTTGGAAATAATATTTCACAGGAAACATTTATGACAAAAATGTAGATAGTAGATCCTGCTTAATCATGTGGACAGTAAAAAAAAATTAACAAGCCACAGAATTTTTTAGGAGAAACGCATAGCAAGCAACCAACCTTTAGTCAAGTGAGAATATAACTTTTCTCACTGAGTCTAAACAAATAAATAGAGAAAAAGAAAAATGAGGGAGATAAACAGATACAAATGCATTTTAAACATGATCGCAGTGTTTCGTGGGTATATCAAATCTTCAAATTATTCAAATATTCTCTTGAGTTTAAAGTTTCGTTCACGAGGTCATTAAAGATAAACAAAATCAGCTACAGATCAAGGAAACTGGTATTATCAGGATTGACGAACTGGAATCCTAAACCAAGTCCCCTGTAAACGCTGAATTGCGCCACCTCCCCACATCAATACATTTTCCTTAATAAACAACGCACCGAGAGTCGATGCTAGCCGTGGCCTCGTCCAGCACCAGGATCTTGCTTCTCCTTAGGACAGCGCGAGCGAGGCATATCAGCTGCTTCTGGCCCACGCTGAAGTTCCTGCCACCGTCTTCGACCTCTGTGTCCAGCCCTCTACACCCCGGGAACATGGCCTTCAAGTCCACCTGCAAGCGCCAATGTCAACATGTTGTATCCACAAAGTTGTACCAGGATCTTGTTCTTCCTAATGATTGTGTGAACAAAGTATCACAGACGCTTCTGGTCCATGCTGAAGCGACTGCCAACATCTTCCACCCCTAAGTTCAGCCTGCTGCACTCCAGAAACATGGAATTTATTTCCACCTACGAACGCCAACGTCAACATGTTGTACGCATATAGATGTACCAGGATCTTGCTCCTCTTAAGGATTGTGCGAGAAGAGCTTCTCAGCTGTTTCTGGACCGTGGTGAAGCTTCCGCCAACATCTTCCCCCTATGTATCCAGCCCGCTGCACCAGGGATACATGCACTGCATATCTACCTGCAAGTGCCTATGTCAACAGGTTGATAGTATATACATGCATTTGTATCTTGCTAATGAGGACATTGTGAGTGAAGCATAACAACTATTATTGATCCGCATTGAAACTTCTGCCCTTGAATATGCTAATTCATCGTGTTTGAGAAATCTCATTAACCTATTAGTTGGTTGAGGCTCGAAGCCTCTCACCTTAAAACTAGTTGGCACTCACCTTAACCACTCACCTCGCCACGGGAGCCTTCAATCAGCCAGATAAACCATGATTCAACCCTGCTAGCTCTCCTGGCTAGTAATGGAGATGTATCTCCTTTTAACTTAGTCCAACCATTAATTGAACATATATTATGTATAGAGGCATAACATGATCATTAATGGCATATATATATACCCTTTTATTTTTTCTACGTGTCACTCTTAGTTTTTCTCCCTTACCACCACACCGTCCCGTATATGGTGAGGATGGTACAATCACAGGAGACGTGAGTATGCACAGATGTTTTTAAGATGAGAAGTGATAAAATTACACCACGAAATTATAGGGACACTACTAGTAATCTTGTTGACCAGACACAAATCCATAGATGAGAATTTCAGTCTTTTGGCAATTTAGCCTTGCCACCACATGGGGCACACGTGGGCGAGAGAAATGTATATTACACTTAATCGCATTTGGGAAGGCAGTTGGAGACCCAGGTATAACGAGAGGCTGGCGAGACCAATCCCAGCATCGGTACCACCGGGACCTGCCGCCCCATACTCACTCAGGTAACTAGTAAGTTAAATCAGGCCAAACCCTTGCCTGAGCATTCACTGGTGCTTGCCCAGATTTCGCCACACCTCACTAGGACTCTTCAGTACATCCAGAGATCCGTGGTCCAAAATTAGGCCCTTAAAGAAGACTAGGTTAGTAACCATACTGTATCCTTGCTCACTGTGTCCGCTCATTTTAGGAAAGCGAATCCCTCCATGTGTGGTGAAAGCACAGTATCTACCACTACCGATGGCAAAACTTACACCAATCTTATGCATGGCCGACAGAAAAATTATCACTTTCACCTGCACTACTTACAACTTCCGATGATGCTGGCAGGTGTCCGAAACCTTCCCTACTGCTAATACCTCATCGGGTGCTCCTGGGGCGTGTATTCACTTCGGATAACCTCGGATTACCACCGACCTCTATCGCCCGAAGGTCCTGGAGTTATCAGCCCCCCCACCCACGATAACACTGTTGAGTGACCAATCATCGTTTTTAAACACTTTTCCTTTAATTCTTCCTAATAAATTAAAGTTTTTGGGGCTTGGTAACATGAGGGATCGCGGGTCCTAACTCCCAGCATGGTTTCAGCAACTGTCTGCTGTTTTCCCCGCACACCTAGCCATTATGCAACTACTGTTGCCACGAGGATGCAGATTTTTCCTACATGTGTATATAGCTAGAGTCTTTATTCGCACCGTACGCCCCTCCTGTGGATCTTTTTTGGATTCTGTCTCGGATACTATAGAACCAGCAATGGTTCCGACACATCAGGGCCAGGGTAGGAGTCACGTTCACACTCTCAGTATATAGAGAGTGAGTAATTTGAATTAGTCTTCGGGCGTGATCAATCACTATCATTGCTGTATTGTGGGTGTCATATAATGACGATGAAAGGGTAAAAAAAAAACTTCAACTTTATCACTGCAGTCCACCTCTTGAATGCTGATTACTTAGAAAGCAAAAAATTTTGATTTAAGACTGAATCAAGCTTGTCGTGAAAATTCTAAACTTCTAAAAGTTTGCAGCGAGCTTATTGTGGCAATTCTGTAAGCTGACAAAAAGCTTGACTCAAGCTAACTAATTCGGCTGCAGTTTCATCACGACAAAACAAGTTGAAAACTTCGATACGACTCATGGTCATGCGATGTTGCAGTGAAGCAACACAGTGTTGCGGGGAATGCACGCACAGGGCCAGGGAAGGAGTCATGTTCACTCTCAGTATGTAGAGAGTGAGTCTGGATTTGACCAAAAAAAAAACCTCGGCTGCAGTTTCATCGTGACAAAACAAGTTGGAAACTTCGATACGACTCATGGGATGTCGCAGTGAAGCGGGGAATGCACGCACCTCGCCGAGCGCCGCCCACAGGCGGTAGTCGGGCAGCTCGCGCGCCGGGTCCAGGTTGGAACGCAGCGTGCCGGACACCAGCACCGGGTCCTGCGGGATGACGGACACGGCCCGGCGCAGATTGCGCAGGCGCACAGTCGCCGTGTCCACGCCGTCCACCAGCACGAGGCCCTCCACGCGCGCGGCGGTCCTCAGCAGCGCCGCCAGCAGCGAGGACTTGCCGGCGCCCGTCCGCCCCACCACGCCGACCTGCGGCGAGCTAATGGTTTGCTCCGTGTTCCACGGACCCAACTGGGTGTTTCTCATTGGCCCAGAGTCATCCAGGTGAGTTTTCCAGCTGATGGACCCTACCCCCCCCCCCCCCAAAAACCAGCTGATGGTTTGCTCCGTATTCCACGGACCCAGGGGCGCAACAACAAGGGGGGGGGCAAGGGTATTTTGCCCCCCCCCCCCTCTGAAACCTTGAAGTGGGGGCAAACGGGGGCAAAGAAAGTGCTGTGTAATCAATGTTTAGATAATAAAACTGCTTAAATAGCACCATTTTCCACCTTGAAATACAAATTTTCATTGGTGAGGACCCCCGGACCCCCCGCTTCAATAGGGAGGATCGATGATTCTTTATAAAAAAAAGTATATTGCTCCCCCCCCCCCTTTTGGAAATTTAGTTGTTGCGCCCCTGCACGGACCCCCCCCAAAAACATTGCACGAAGTCAAGTGGAAACTATCTTTCGAAGAACAGTAATTCAAGGATGTGACTGTTTTTAATCACGTCAATTCTAATTCGTACATACTATTCGTCTTCGGGCGTGATCAATCACCATCATTGCTGTATTGTGGGTGTCATATAATGACGATGAAAGGGTAAAAAATAACTTCAACTGTATCACTGCATTTCACCTCTTGAATGCCTATTACTTAGAAAGCAAAAAAAAAAAAGAGTTTGATTCAAGATTGAATCAAGCTTGTCATGAAAAATTCTACAAGTTTGCAGCAAGCTTATTGTGGAAATTCTGTAAGCTGACAAAAGCTTGATTCAAGCTAACTAATTTACATGTGAAATGCTTGCAGCCAGCCTGCATCATTAACTTGCTGCAAGCTTGTAGACATCATGCTGAGTCATGTCAGCAAGAAGTTACTTATAACAAGAATGTTAGCTTGCAGTGAATTTGCATCATACTTCCAGAAAACTTGTACTCAGTTGCTGGTTCTAAGTTTGCTGTAGGCTTGCTATATGACACTTATCCTGAGATTTTCAATAGCCAATGAGCTGCGACATCAGGAGAGGGTAAGTAAGCAAACCGCCAACTGGCATGGTTATAAAGTAGTGGTCTAGTACTCTAATTAATAGTAAAAACAGATTCAGTTACTGTACAATGTGACACATTGTATGTCTGGGTTGCATGTGTCTGCATATAGACACATTACCCTTGCATATAGACTCTTATCAAATTACACACTTAAGCTACTAGTACCCTAAACCTCGCTATTGCTGATTGCATCTACCTCTTCAACTGTATATTATGTGATCTACTGCCTCTCTGAGTATGGTATTAGGGCGAGAATTCCAGGGCACCAGTAGACGTGGATTTACGCGTGCGTCAACTTACGGGTCACCTCTGGGACGTGACGTCACCACATGACTTGTAGGCAATATTGTGTTGACTAGATTTACCACGGGGTGTTAAATCTCCCCAGGACGCTAATAACACTATGAAATGAGAGTCTGAGCTCTGGTGCGAATTGTTTATCGGTTGCGCACGCTCACATAAATTACGCAAGTCCGTAACTCTTTCTTGAACGTAAGTCGGTGCTTGTTGCGCGTTGCGAGACGGAAGACGGAAGGCAAATGGGCTTAGTAGCGGCCGCGAAAACCCCTGCGTTCCCTGCGTTACGACAGTTCACGGCACCGAGCATTGAATCGTACGGGACAGGTTACTCGAACACATTAGCACGAATTTGTATTATATTATTTGTATTAAAATACATAATTTCTAAAAGATCTCCAAAATAGGTTTATTAATATGAAACTCAAATGATTATTTGCAAAATACATTGTAATTAAGTCTATTGAGCATTTTTTTTGACGTGACGTCTAATGAATCGATGAACGCCGGCTTCACACACGAAAAAGATGACTCATTGACCCGTTACGCACATTGTTCCGTTGCGCTTTGTCCCGTTACGCTATTGTACGCTTGCACCGCATCTATCTCTCTTCCACTCGATTGGAACAACCATCGATTTGACTTTTTCGAGGCACATTAAACTTAAACACTCCCATTCGTTTCCTACTTTTCCCATCATCGTCCTATCCTTAACAGAATAACACAGATTGGAAGAAGTTAAATAGCAAACATGTATAAACATTATAGTTAAAATAATCTGTTCGTTAAATTAATAAACTTATTTGAATAAATGAGTGCAAATAAAAGTAAATTTATCAGTTAAATTGTAGATTTCATTTCACTCCTTCTTTGTATAAAAAATATAGTTAAAATAATCTGTTCGTTAAAGTAATAAACATATTTGAATTAATGAGTGCAAATAAAAGTAAATTCATCAATTAAATTGTAGATTTCATTTCACTCCTTTGTATCCATACAAAATAGTGATAATTCAATAAAAATTATTCAATTTTATTCATAAAAGTTTGCAATAATTTAATTAATGTTTTGTTAAGACGTCACGTTAAACTATCCCACATCGGTCACAAGATAAACGACAGTTTTACATGCGTAACGTGCTTGGAAAAACTTAATTTTACAGTGTCTCATCAAAATTAATTGTATTTTTTGTCGCACTTTATCCCCCACTTACCTTTTCATTAGGAAGTATTTCTAGAGAGAACCTCTTGAGGGCGTAGTGAGGACTGTCTTCGCTGTATTTCAAGTACACGTTGCGGAACTCGATCCTTCCTTTTTCAGGCCAACGTTTCAGGTTCACGTCACCTTAATCAATACTTCATATGCTTAAACAAGAGTTAAAACTACAATAATGTACACTTTAATTCTAAAAATAAAAATTTATGTACTGAAGATGGCTACCGTGACGTCACAATCCAATATGGCAGACACAAACGCCACACCCAGAACCCAACCGTCAAAGGAACAAATATATACTACTGATATTGATGCGTTTTCTCCATCATTTAGAGAAATTTTTCCGCAAGGTTTAGTGAATAATACATTCATCTTAAATATATTTACAGTATAGAAATCTCAATGTTTTGTAATCAATTCGTAAAATGGCGTTTTTAGTGCGCTTACATGACTTATGCTTACATACCTATACATGACTGACTGATACATCAAAATAATTTACTACAGAATTTTACGTCTTAAAGAGGCCTACAGAAGTGTCCGTGATAGCATATGTCTACCTTCTAAGTATGACCCAGAGTAACCCATTTTATTTATCAAAATGGTTTTTAAAATAATGAAATATTTGCGAAGATATTTTGAGTGACATAGTATTAACCCTAAAACAATTAAAATTGTTAGTTACTTTAGACATTTAATTGAGATCAAAATTGACTTTTACACCATGTCATATTCGATCATTCCAACCATCCTTTTAGCGCAATATTACTTATTAGGTTCCTAATATTTTGGACGATACATATATATAGAACATAATTTTCGTGTCTAACTTCAGTCTTCGCTCTTTTTGTATATTTTTGTCATTATATGAAAACATTCAGTATTCGTTAAATAAATTGAATTTGAAGTCCAGATAAGAGAAAAATAGGTGGAAGTTGAGAATTTAGATATCAGATTTTTACAGTATTTCTTAAAAGAAAACTTGCTTTGTTAAAAAATCTTTATTCATTGTGCGAATTCCGAGTCTAGCAATATTTTTTCCTTCCTTTTTGATGTGCAACATCTTAGCTTTCAGTTACGGCATTACGTATTTTCGTGAATAAAACGGAAGTCGATTGGAACTTTAAAAAGTGTCCCTAATCACGGTGCTGCCATCTGTGTTAGTCTCAGAAATCTCTAAAAGATGGAGGAACCACGTGATTAATCTGTTTGTATTATATTTGGCGAACATCAGGGTATTTAATAAGCGTATTTATGTGCCAAGCTAATCTTTATAATAGTAGAACTATGCTTTAATACTTTAACTTATAATTTATAGTCTTAAAACGAAATAGTGACAACTTAAAAAAACACGCATTACAATTTTGACAATCTTTAATAAGCATTGGAATGTAGAGAAAGCACAGATTCGTCATACTGTAAACAACTAGAAATTGTTATACTACTTATATTCCATGCCATGTTGAATAAAATAATTTTGTGACGAAATTTTTACTGTTAAATATTAAATGTTGAATCAGTTCAATAATGTTAAGGTTTATTTGCAGGAAGTATTTACAGAGTGATTTCTATCGTTTTAACAAAAAAAATTGCATGCGTTTACTTAATGTTTAATATGTGTTTTAAAACATTTCATGTTAATTTTGTTTCAATGCAGCTATTGGACAGAAAATTTTAGTTTGTAAAATACTTTTAAATAAGCACCGCTTTCGTAATGCTTTAGAGAACCAACCAAATGTTATATATCTTTGACGCCATTTTTTTCTTAACACAATTATCATAACACAAGGTTTCAATATTTTGAAAGGTGCAATTATATCTTGTTATGACTATTCAAATTTACAAAAAGTATTCCAGAATAGTTTTACTACCACAAAGGTTACTTTGGCACACCAATATGGCACACCAATATGCTTATAACATCCTCTAATGATCGTTAAACATGCACGGGTGCCATGTTGCCACACGTGGGTCCTCAATCATGACAACTTTGACTCGTGGCTACAGGAGTTTCTGCATACATGCGCATTGGACTTTCAATCTATTAAATTTATGTTGTGTAATGGGCGCTTAATTCATTGCTTTGCAGGTACATAATATACTTTCACCCTCAACCCGCCCAAGAAGTATAACCTGAAAAACGCAGACGATGATAAATATCGTTAGGCGCAGGTATTTTTCGCGAAAAGATCTGCACACCTATTAAGACTGCAACAAGGTATACCCCCACCTGTGGTTTCTTCCCTGTAATTGGCGGCCGTCTGCGAGAGAAGTCGTTGCCTTATTTGGCCGAGACATTCAAGACGCGTTTGCTTCCGCACTGAATTACTGTGATTGGTGTTGTTACAATATAAATGTATCTGGGAGAAACCCATCCAATCACGAAACACAGATGATGTTGCAGTGTTTTAATTTTCAGCTAGTCTCAAAATCTTTTCGCGGAATCTGCATGGCCCTAATTATCGTCTAGGGGGGAAATGTCACTGGTTCAGCGTTGACGCATTTACATGCGACACGTTCGGTACTCCTGTTGTTCAGAGCCCTGAGATAGCAGTGGTACCATCTTGTTAAACAAAATTATGTTTAGGTTTTAAAAATATATAAAAAATTTAAACGCTATTTCTTAAAATTAATACTTTTCGTACATGTATCACACTTGGCATTACTTTGAAGTAGTCTACGTTAAATTTCGTCTCCGAGTTTCGTATTATAAGTTTATTTGCAACAATTGTAGTTAGATTTCTACACATCACTGGTGACTACGGAAAGGCTCGCTCCCAATTTTCTTTTTCATTAATTTAACTGCGTTTAATTTCCAATGTTTTTGGCTGATAGCTAGGTAGGTTATGCGCGTTAGTTCTCCGCATTAATATTCAAATTTATTTTGTGTTTGAGTTGTTTGTGTATGTAATTTTTTATGTTGTATTTGTATAGCGCCGGCCAATTTTGGACAATGTCTGTCGTCCGGCGCTTTACAAGTGACTATATCGGCAAGATAAAACATACGTAACTGGACATCAGAGAAAATTCGATGTCAACGCAACGTATTTTGGCGGAGTCTGCAATTGGAAAAAAAGGTCGCAATGTTTTTTTGTTTTTTTTTTCCCCTCGTGTATGTAAGTAAAGAAATGAAAATTACCGGCGGGGAGGTCGCCGGGAGCTTCCTCCTGCTCGAGGCGCGTGTACTCCAGGATCCTGTCGACCGAGGTCGCCGCCGCCTCCAGCTCGGACGCCTGGCACAGCCCCACCACGGTGACGGGCACCAGGCCCAGCAGCTGGCTGATGGCCATGCCGACCCTGCCGGCGTCGCTGCCTGCCCGGACACACACACACGAGCCATAGAGCACGGTGTTCATCAGCCCCGTGCATTTCTAGCGATACGATTTCGAGACACTGGCCGTGTGTTTATCTTTGAAAGATTTGTGCAATGGGAGAGCATGACTTGATGTAAGTTTTTGGACATACGCCATTGCTAAGAACTTTTTTCTGTTGAAGAAAAACTAAAAAATAAAAATAAATAAAATAAAGAAATAAAAATAAAAATACATACCCAAAAAAACACAAATTAAGAAAAAAAATTGCTGTTGTCAACAAGGATATAAACACCACAAAATATTCCGTAACAGGAATATGGTCAACAAAGAAAGAAAAAACAACGAAAAATGTACTAAGAGAACGAAAAAAAAAAACACAAATGATGACGACACAGAAATATTGAACCCAATAATCTTTGTTTGTTGACCATATTCCTGTTACGGAATATTTTGTGGTGTTTATAGCCTTGTTGACAACAGCAATGTTTTGCTTAATTTTGTGTTTTTTTTTTGTCTATTTTGGGTATTTTTTTATTTTTTTTATTTTTTTTAGTTTTTCTTCAACAGTAAAAGTTCTTAGCAATGGCGTATGTCCAAAAACTTACATCAAGACTAGCTGTGTGGTAAAACCAGAAGGTGGCTCTGTCTGCATGCTTACATAGTACACAGAGAAAAAGGTTTATTTGAATCAAACAATAATATGTTTATATATGGCGAAACAATTATTTACTTGCTGTAACAAAATATTTTGTTAGCTCAACCAAACTTGGTACGTAATAAAAATGATTTTTTTACACCTAACCAAATATACAGTTGAGTTGAAAAAAAAAACATTTTGTTGGGTCAACAGAATCTTTCCTACTACAAAATATTTGTTTGAATTTAACAAGTTATATTTATTTCGCCGTATACGAACAAATATTTTGTTGAGTCAAACAATCTTTTCTCTCAGTGTAAGCGGGTGGAGACCTATTCCCCCCTCCTTAGACAATGGTTGGACGTCCAAAACATTTGGCTGAAGTGTAGTGTTTGCATTGTGGAAACTTTATTTTTTTATACAAGCGACTGTGTTTAACGACGTAAATTCTAATTCAAACTTACTGACCATTATTGTGCGTGGTCAAGCACCATTTCTGCAACGTTTAGGGGCGGAGCTATACGGCGATGGCAACGTATAGGTAATTGTGGCTTCGTCTACTTCGCAGCATGCCGTCTCCTGTTGATTCCCAACTCACGGATAAAACAATGATTCTGTCTGTGTTTCGTGATTGGTTTAGTTTCCCTCGGGAACGTGTCTACTTGAGACACGCCAACCAAAGCGTGTCCTGAGTAGACTGGCTAAACAGGGCAATGGCTTTACTTGCAGTCGAGAGGCTAATCACATAGAAGAAACCATTGGCGTGGGCATACATTAAATTTTTTTTTGCAGTCAAATGAGCATTCAGATCTTTCTGCGAAAAAAAAAATACGGGCCCCTTGTGATAATTTAGACTGTTTCGAACCTTATGCTCGTTGCTCCAAAAAATTGTCTTACGCTGTGTAAGGCCTAGGCTACATTCACGATAGCTATAAAACAGCCATTAAGGGGGTGCCTCCCATTTCAGGTCATGATTGTATATTTATATTAATCACTGATTAACTTTTAGACTTTTTCAATTGTTTAACTTTCACGAAATAAAAAATATATATAGCGCATACTTGTTGCATAATTAGCTGCCAAAGTTACATTTTTAACGTTTTTGGGTTGTACAAATAAGGAGAATTTAATTTATTGCTGAACTGAAACTTTTTATGTTTAACTGGAATTCCTCTGGCTACTTCATGATATGGCTTGCAATTCTATCACAAAAACTCATCTTATATTTCTTGGCTGTCAAAATCGTAACAAATTTGAGAATTTTGAAATGCCAGGTAAAATTAATTAATATTTTCTGAAAGAAATTCAAACAATTTTTTGAAGTTGCCAGTGGCATTGCAGTTAAACCTGAAAAGTTTCAGTTCTGCAATAAATTAAATTCACCTTATTTGTACAACCCAAAAAAGTTAAAAATGTATCTTTGGCAGCTAATTGTGCAAAACGTATGCGCTGTATATATTTTTCATTTCGTGAAAGTTAAAAAATTTAAAAATTCTACAAGTTTATCTGTAATTACTGTAAATATAAAATCTTGACCTGAAATGGGAGGCACTCCCTTAAACAGCATGCAGAACGCAGAGTTTGAAGATACATTCGCACGCAACACAGCTGTGTGAAACGTTCCAAATTTTCTCCCCTTCATTTAATTCTGTCGAAATTTCCTGTTACCAAAATTATTTTTTTAACCTTTTCTTATATGAAAAATTTGTTTACCTAAATTAATTAATTTAAAAATGAGCAGTTTGATTTTTAACGTCTATAAATGCTGTTGTATTCTTCTGTAGGCCTAAATACAACTCCCAAGTCAGTAAATTTTTCATCAATAAAATTGAATGGGAAACGTAACATGCAAATGTGGAACAAGTTTAAGACAAAACTGTATCTGTATGGGAAATTCATCATACAAATGTATTGGACTAAAACTTACATTGCATGAATAGGAGCGTTAACAAAAATATTGTTAAATTGTACGATTTTATAAATGCGTAAACAATTGGCGGTTTCATTTTATATTTTATTTATATTTTTCTATATTTTTTTACAATTTCATCTTTGGTACAACATATGTGGAAGGCGTAGGTTTGGACTATGTCCAGTGTGTGTTCCTCGCCTCATGAGTGGATGCTTTAAGGTCCATGACCTCTTAAAGAGTCAACTCTATCGTCAAATTATACTCGGAAATTCATACAAGACGCTGTTGCTCCCTAGAAAAGGTTAATGGATAACTCCTGAAAAATTCGCGAAGAAATCTGAACACTTTTCAGACTGCGGTTTCTTTCTTGTAATTAATTGCCGTTTGCAAGAGAACCATTGCCCTTTTTCACCAGCCATTCGGGATGCGTTTGCTTCCGCACTGAAAAGCCTTGGTTTGTGTGCCAACAGTTGACGTGTACCTTAAAGCAAACCAAACGATCACAAAACACAGACGACTCTAAAGTGTTTTACTACACTGCTATATTTTTGAAATCTTTTCACAAACAAAATATGTGGCCTTATTTATAAAAAAACTAGTTTAAATTATTGAAGTAGAAAAAAACTTTTTTTGTTCCAGTGCGGTTGATTTATCGGGTTCGTGGAAATAATTAAATTGTTTTGGAGTTTCCTTTGCAATCGAATTTCAATAGCGCACCCTCAAAAATGCAGTTTGACCAATAGAACAGTCATTTTCTCGCAAGAAGATTAAAGCAATTTTAATTTAGTGTGTCATAAACATGCATACGTGATTCATTTGAGACACGCTTACAATAATATGAAGTTTCCTTGGAACAAAGTTTTTTTTTTTCTGTACATAAAGTGAAAGGTACTAGTTTCAACACAAAACTCCTGTGCCTTAAATAGGGATGATTATTTATTGCGATAACGTTTACGGTCAAGATGATCTACAAAAAAAATCTGTAACACCTTCGTAATATTTTTATTGGAATAAACATTTTGGACCGGACAAGTTGAATTCGGACCAACCACAGACGTTTTAAATGTACATTGGCTAATTCAAGAGCCATGCAAAGTTATTTTGAAGGACAGAGCAAGAATGGTGATATATACTAAAGTTATAAAGAGTATTGAAGTCTAATGGTCAAATATTTGCCCACAATAAATCCCCATCCATAGCCATTACGTATTTTCCGTCATCAAATATTTCGTGGTATCCAAATTCTTGTCTTGGCAAGCCAAAAAAAAAAATTAAGTGTAAAGGTCAATAGCAGAGCTACAGGGAACGTGCTGAGATATTTTTAATTGTGGCTGTGTGTGTTTAATCATTATTTAAATCATAAATGTAGTTACCTTCAAAAATTAAGAAGATGCAGGTTGCTGCGGCAATGAAAAGAAAGCCGAAAATATCAAGGGCGAACCCGTAAGCCGAATTGATGCATATGAAGAGTTCATTCGCAGCTGTGTGTAAATCCTGGCGGAAATAAATCAAATAGAGGTTAGTAACCTGGTTCTTGCTCACCACGTCAGTTATCATAATGGGTACGAACAATCCGTTTTTTTTTTTTCACATCCACACACTAAACGGCACTTTAGCAAAACTTTGCAAACTTTTCTTTTTTTCTGATTCAAAAAATCTGTTTAACTTTGAGATGACGTAATAGTTTAGAAGTGTCTGAGAACTATTTGATAGTGGTAGCAGGGAATATAAACTTACATTGTAATTCTATTCATACCTCAATATTCCACATGCAAATAATTCACATTTGAAACTACTATAAACAAATTATAATTATTAAAAAATATTAAATATTTAAAAATTATCTTTATTTAATTGTTTTTGCTATTATATTTGTAAAATTTATTTTATACAGGAAAGAATATGTTGATTATAGATAAACTTTATATGCTAAAAATATTCAAGTAAATGAAGAAAAGTAGATATATTTTAAATGTCTCTCCTGTCCGGAATTTAATCGAAAATTTGGTGAAGTGGGAAAAAGTAAAAATCACACGCCAGTCTTGTAATTATTGATCTAATTACATTTTTAGTAGTTTTTGCGTTCATTAATTTGATAATGTTCTCCCCCGTGGTCTAGTGGACCGACCTGTATAGCGTAGTCGGGAGCACATTGGATTACGGTGCGAGGAATTCTGGGTTCGAGTCCCGGGTAAACGTTAAAATTAGTTATTGATTTGTGTCAAAGTCAATAAATCTGTCACACTAAACTGTAGAACTACAATAAATAATACGCAAAAAAAAAAAGGAGGATGGTTGGTTGACTGGTTGGTGATGAATGTCATCAACCAGCCAAATATTTTTAAAAAGTAGCTAGTACATTTGGCTGGAGGGCCAAGGAGCCCGGGTTCGATTCCCGGCCTTTTCCCTGAGTTCAGAACTGGGGGTTTCCCCTTCACCCCGCATATGTCAATAGGGAAACACAGCTGTATCATCCTGCCTCGACGAGCATAAGGACGTCACTGCGCATGCCTGTGGTCACGACAAAGACACATCATTACCACTTTGATAATCACCTGATGTTTGTCGAATTCTTCTTGGAGAACATTTTCAGCTCCATACGCCCTGATGACGGATAGTCCTTGAAACGTCGCATTTATGTGTGTAAGCATCGGACTTTTACCTGCGTAAGTACAATATTTCACTCATACGCACAATATTTAAAACCATATCCTTTGCAAAAACAAAGATTTTGCTCAAATATAAGCCACTGCATTTTTTTGTGCTGCTAAATTTATGTTTAAAATGTGTATTTAAAGTAAAATCAAACTTGGAGTATCATTAAAATAGTTCAGCGACTTTCTTAACAAAAAATTCAGCATATTGCTTTAAATAAATTCTTGTGTATCCAATGAAACCTTATATAAATTATTGTCTAAATAAATTAAACACGTAAAAAAACTTACTAGAAATAATCATGCTATCATTGGTTTTACTTTAGATTAGTTCAAATTAAACAAAATTGATTTGTGACGTCATGGCGGCCATCTTGAATGACCGTGACATTTTAACCTTGGCCCGCCATTTATTTTTCTAGAACTTTCTGCCATCTTGTATTCTAGAACTCTCCGCCATCTTGGATTCCAGTGTCCCAGTCCCAAACGTTGCGCTTTTCGTTACGGTGACCACCATCGAGCGAGCCATTCCTATGTGTTGCACTTTTAGTCAGTTTAAAACATTCAGCTATTTTTAATTATGATGTCACTTTGGTCATTTTAATTTACACATTATGTCCGCCATTCTAAAATGATGAAGTTATGGTCAACATTTTTGAAATCGGGAATTTTTAAAGTATAAAGTCAGAAAAAAACTTAAGAATCATAAGGAATTATTTAATAACAATTCAAATAAAATATTAATAAAATGTACTTTGTGGAGCTTAGAGCTCTCGGTTTGAATCCGACGAGGACAAAAAAAAATATGGCGATGGGATCCTTCCTTCACAGATGCTAACAGCAGAATGACCTACCACCACTAATGCCAAGGAATATATTAATTCGACCAGTATGATGTCATGGTGGCCATATTGGATCCACAATCTTGTTTTCTTGTGTTGGAGATCACTGCTGCCTCCATATTAGTTTCATAGTTTTACTTGCTACAGTCCTACTAATAATATAAACGCGAAAGTTTGTAAGTATAGATGGATGGATGTTTGTTACTCTTTCACGTAAAAACTACTGAATTGATTTGAATGAAATTTGGCCTACAGCTATCTTATAACCTGGATTAACACAGAGACCCCATATTAATATGAAATTCCATCCCTAAGGGAGTGAAAAAGTGATAATTTCATTTTATAACAGAACAAATCGTAGATCATAGACATACAAATAGTAAGTGAGTGTCATTTCTCTATGTCTGACACACGATCATACACATAGTAAGGTCTGGCAAATTAATATTTTTCTCCTTGGTGAGACCAGTCCGCTTAGTGGAGCTCGCAGCGGCTAGCAAAATAAAGGCGCTAATAACAGTTTTGTTCTTAACTTCGTCAATAGATAGAGTTATTTGCCTTGAATTTTAAACGCACCATCGTTTGATGCGTTTGTCATGTCTTTAATTTTCGTTTATTGGTGCCTTATGCGTTCCTATACCATTCATCCGATTGCGATGAAATTTTGGTGATTTGTTATGCGCATGCTCATGAAGGTTACTGAGACGGTATAACTATTTTTCAATAGTTGGAGCACGAATCGTGTCAATAAATGTGTTTATTTCATTTTATATAGCAACACTTCGTCTGTTTTTGTTGTATTAAGTTTGCACACATGACATAATTTATTTAAATATAAAAGATAGAGATAGAGTGATATATATAGAGTGAGATAGAGATGGAGAGATAAGTTGAGATAGAGCGAGGTATAGAGAATGAAATCGGTTAGATAAAGAGATATACCTATAGATGTATAGAGCTATATAGAGACTTATATATAGAAGATATAGAGATAGTGGGAAGTATATATGTAGATATAAAGAGATAAATAGAGATAGAGAGATACATAGATGTATATAGATGTAGATAGAGATAAATATATAGAGAGAGATGGCTAGATGATTTGTATATGTGTAACTACTTCAAACATATTACAAAACAAAATTGAATGAGGCATTGCAATGCAGGCTGAGCATTAACTAAATAATGGAATCTTTTCAATATTAGTAATCTCTTATTTTTCAGCTTTTTCTATATTGCTTTATAAAGTCTAAAGTACATACAGACCAGGTAAATAACTTTAATCTGGCAGAACAACGTCTGTCGGGATCTGAAAGTGATATAAATTAATTTTCACACTTGACATTCAAATTAAGAAGACAATTACTAACTACATCTGATTTCGAAAAAGGTCCCCTTCACCCTGTGTTCAGCCCGGGCAACGCCGGGAATTGCAGCTAATGCAGTTATATGATTTATTACCGTGACATACACCATCTTGTTGGCCATATTGGCCACCATTTTGAAAACCTGTAATTATTTAGCTAGAAATTGAAGAAAATTTCTAAAAATCATAAAAGTTCACTTATTATTTAATTATTTATTCGATCGTTTTCAGTCCTCATTCTTAATGCAAAATATATGATTTTAGGTAAAAAATACTTATTTTATTTAATATCACTTCATTTCACCGTAAAAGATACGATGATCGAGAAATAAAACAATATTGAAATAAAAATGTATTATGTAAATTCGACAAGTAGAGACAAGCAAATAACTAGGGTTTTTTGATTATTTAATTCTTTATGGAATATGAAATGTGTCATTTGCATGCCTTGGCATGAAACCTCAGGGCCTCTCCAAATGACAGTCGATCACCACATACAGCACACAGCTTAAGAGTTCTCAGTTTCACTGAAAGGACGTAGAGCAGTTGGCACCGTCTCTTTGTAGCAGAGCCTTTATGATGTCAGCTTCATTGTTTTGGGTGGCGCGCTCTTTATCCGAATGTTTTGCCCTACTTTCGCGTATTTCGCCACTTCCAGACCACGATCCGTGACGGAACACCTTCAGTTGCTAATGAGCTATTGAGTTGCAGCTACCCGCTCTGCATAGGCCCTACAAGTTTTAATTTTCCACAGATCATCTTGACATATTGTATGAGATCACGCCAAACTCAGGCAATCACGTATGTTGGCCCTGCGATGAATAAGGTTCCACAACATAATTTCAATATCGAACATGTTTCTCACGTCCAAAGAAACTTTAAAGAAAGACATTTCCTTTAACACCGTATATTATGTTGATAATATTCGCCAAGTGTTATCATTTGTCCTTTTACCTTCTCCTATATATGAAATGTATCAATTAAGGTTGATAGCTTTCTTTTCTCAAGCTTAAGATTTTTTTTTGCAATGTCAGAATCTTTATAATTTATGATAAAAATCTAAACCTGTCAAGAACTCGCACTTACACTGATGAAGAGTTTATCACTTGTAATATTATTAAATAAATTAACTGAGTCTCATCGGGGATTTATGTTTGAAATTATAGTGACAATTAATACCAACATATGCCTTAAAAGGCTGTTTTAATACCTATCTTCTCTGTAAGTTGTGGATATCTATCAAATTAACTCAATGCCATTTAGAAGGTACGAGACTTTAAATCAATAGATTTAGTTATCAAGAATTAATTTTAATGTGATTTACTATCCATTCATTATTTACTATACAACTGATGTGTGATGACTAGGGACCGGAAAAATTCACGGGTTCAATGACCTCCAGGAAGAACTCCATAGTTCTACGTACACTCGGTTAAATATCACCCACTCATTGGCTGCTGTCTTGTGAGACGTCCCAACGTAGCAGCCTGTGATTCGATAAAGCTTTGGTCGGGTGTTTCTCATTGGCCCAGCGTCATCCAGATGTGTTGTGAGCCAATAGCAGAGGCAGCACTGAGGTATAACTATTTGTATTTTAGCCTATCGCAAAATCAATTCGCGAATTTTTCCGGTCTCTAGTGATGACATATATCCGTTGCGTTACTCTCTTGTAAATGCATTATAAAAAGATGAAAAAGGTACAGCAAAAAGTAAAGCCAAAAAAATATATGAATACGTGAGTGAACACAATTATTATGAAATGCATATTGTTAAGGATTCACTATATAATAAAACTTGAATATGGTAACTTACAGACTCCTTCAAGCCTTCTCAGCTGTACAGATGTCTCTGAGTAGAACTTTCTTGTGCCGATAATGAAAGACACAATGATTATCACGAGGAAAATAAACTTTGGGTCTACTATCATTACTAAACAATAGGTTCCTAACACGGTGAGTAGAAGCTGAAAAATTACACAGAAATATGATTTTAGAAAGTGGAACAATGGGTACAATTTTTTAAATGATGCAAAATTTGTAAAATTGTTGTAACATAAAGAAGTAGGATAGCAAAATGCAAGAATTACAGTAAAACTTTAAGTTGTTTTCAATGGACTGACGTTATTTAGAACAGAATTACAAAAAAAAACTAGGAATTCATACCTGCGCAGAATCCAGAAACGTTTTAGAAAGCACTTCATCCATCACCATGATATCTTTGGAAAATCTGTTCATGATGCACCCTGAAAAATCAAAACCCAAAATTAAATTCTGCTTCTCATTAGTTATAGAGATATTTTCACGTTTCTGGACAAGAAGGAACACTTTTAAAATATCCCGTAAAACTTGTATGATTTAATAATTGAAAATGAATCATTAATTATGACAATTAATTTATACGCCTTCAAAATAAGCAATATGTGTAAATGTCAATATTTAAACGTTAGAGAATTTTTTATCAGATTTTCTCTAGGTTTTTAAAGTGTATAGACAGAATGTAAATGTTTAAAGCATGTGGAAACTGCTCAGTTAAATTTACAATATTGAAGTTCTGAAAAAGGATTTTTTTTTTCAATTAGTAATAAAGAATTTAAAGTCGGTTTATTACATTAAAATATGTTTAAATAATACTTTTTCGTAAGTCAAATTATAATTTTAAAAAGTTTAGTTTTCAATTAAAAATAAACGTTTGGTAAAACTTAAATATTGTAGGAAATTTTAGTTGTATAAAATAATCAGGGAATGGAAAAATTCGCGGGTTCAATGACCTTCAGGGTAGACTGCACAGTCCTCTTTATACTCGGGAAAATAGCGCCAGTTCGTTGGTTGCTGACTTGTGAGCAGCCTCAACTTGGCTGTCTGTGATTGGATTTTTCTTTGGTAGAGAGTTTCTTAGTGGCCCAGAGCTCTCCAAATAAATACTGAGCCAATCGCGAAAGCAGTTGACAGGTATGTGTATTTGAATTTTAGCCTATCACGAAATTAATCCGCGAATTTTTCTTGTCACTAGAAATTACTGAAATTGTTTTTGTTTACCTGACGTATTAGTATAAAAAAATCTTGTAGTTGCATTTATGACACTGTTGGTCATCTGGGAATGAAGATTAGTAGAACTTCTCATACAAATGTTGTAGAATAAAAGAGATCTAGTTATACACACGACGTAGAAAACAGCAATCAGAGCAGAGTAGGTGAAAAAAAAAATTTCTGTGCTCAAAAAATCATTTTCCTGAGAAACCGAATGTATGCTTGATGAAGTAAATTTGTCTTGAGTGGAGTTTGTCTCGTAAATTCCCAGGCGAAGCAGGCTTCTTTTGAAGTCTTCGTTCTCTATCCTGTAACATTTGTTAAACCAAATATGATTCAAATTTATTTTCAAATTAGTGATGTGACACAATCTAAATTATTAACTGTATTAAATATTCAACTTATTATATTAACGGATGTGGTGAAAAGTGTTCCAAGTAGAAGAAATATGCTGGCCTAACCCAGGAATCGGTAGTCATCTTGATTACGATATTAAATGAAAATAATTTATTAGGGCTGCCATCGGGCTTGAATTGTCTGTACGCAGTATACAGATATCCAGGCGTCAAAGCACGATTGAAAAACCATGAAATATTTAGTAGGCCCCTGTTTGCGAATAGTCCCGTCACGATCTGATTTCGAGACCAGCCGAGAAGCTAAAACACTGTAGCATCGTCTGTGTTTCGTGATTGGCAGAGTTTCTTTCAGTCGCACACCCTACTGTGAGCTCACCAATCACAATAATCCCGGTCAAATGAGGCAGCAGACGGCCATCACTCTCAAGGGTGAAACTAACGCAGGCGTGCCATAAATCAGTCTAAATTGGGTTCAGGTATTTTGTTGTCTGCAGAAAATGCCTGTCCCTGCCACGGCCATGCATAGACAGATCTGGAAACTTTCCTTGCATTCTCCTTGTGCATAGTGAAACTCGCTGCGGCTTTCGAAATAACGGCGCTAGTGGTTAGTGGTAGGGGGAAGGGGAGGTGGAACTGTCCCGCCGTATCTTGTCCACATCGCATCAAATTATCTTGTTAACTTCGCCCGCTCTACAGCTGTGCGCTCATGGAGATACCCCGCGGAGACAGTTGATTTACAGTCGTTCGAGTACTAAAAAGGTTACCGACAAGTGTACGAACTCGTTGGATTGTGCGCTGTTTAACATGCATTCGTGCCGCGCAGTTTAGATGAATACAAACATGTCAAAACACTGCTTGAACTTTAGTAACAAGATTAGCGAAGCATTATTTTTCAGCTGTAACATTAATTCACGTTGTTGACTGGGTGTGGCATGTATCTAGAGATATCGCAATGACCATGAATGTTAGCACTGTTGAAAAATGAAATAAGTAATTTTTAATAAAATGGCATGGGATGTTAATAGGAAGTTAGTCAAGTACACTTCGAAAACATGTATTGTAAATATTGATACAATAATGATTAAAAACATACAGGATGCAGACGACGAAAAAAAATATAGACTTAAGTATATCAGAAAAAATGCATTTCACGTAAGACAAATTTTCTATAAATACTTATTTGTATCTAACATGAGTGCTTTTAGTTTATTTGCCATTTACAATTGTATTTAGTTACATACAATAAATTAAATAACAAATGTGTTTAATAGAAATAGTTAAAATATATTAATAAACCCATTAACTTTACAATATTCAGCAAAAACAGCTTGCAGAAATGTGCAAGTACATATTTATCAGTCCAATGTTTTTAAATTTACTAACTTAAACTTAACAGATAATATAATTTAAGATATAAAAACTAATAGTAACATTATTATTAGAACACACATATATAATGTCCCTTTCGATACAGCCTACAAGCGTAAGTAGATTTCTAAGTACCTATTACTCCTGGAAATATTTTGAGAACTACTATTAATTCCTGGAACATTTTAAGAACGTAATGTGGTCTACATAACATCCTATATGTTCGCCAATGATAAGAAAAGATCGATTTTACATTTGCTCATATTATATGTAGTGATAATATGTTTTTAGCTTAGGTAATTCTTTTGAAACTATTTTTGACTTCCAAGCACTATTTTTCATCAATGTCACTAATACGTGGTCGTATAAATATTTTTTTGGACAAATTTTGCAGGTAATATTAAGATGGTTGTTAATAATTTGATACTAACAAGTGTTTTTTTTTTATTTCAACCTTTGTTTTAACGGTAATAGATTTTTTCATCAAAAATTGTTTCAAATAAAGGATTTAAATAAATTTTATGGGTTTTAACAATAAATTTTAATGTATTTGATAGTATATAATATTAATATTTTTCTTTCAGCTCATGTTATTTCCACCACTTGTAGTAATGATTTGTGGAATAAAATTTACTTTAGACGAAGTTTTCAACAATATTTAAAAAGTTAAACAAAAATTAACGTTTATTCGAATGAGTGCATGGTAGGGAAGGTTGTTTTAGTTTCTTATTTCAACCCCCGGTTTTTTAAACCCCTTGCAGTAATTGTTTGCATTATCAAAAATTATTTCAGAAAAACGTTTTAAATAAAAATAATAATATTTACAAACAAGTTGAACGAATTTAATTGTGTGCCTACGAAGGGAGTTTTTTATTTGTTCCCTCTAGCCCTTGTTTTTTCAACCCCTTATGGTTGGTCGTAACCAAATATTATTCAGACAAAATATTTTGGTATTTCTCTTAAGAGTGATAATACTTTCAAACGGATGTAATATATTCGATATTATAGGAATTAAAACGATTTTTTTGTTTTTCAAAAAACCTTCACCTTTTGGTCGAATATTGCCCATTAACGCACTGAAAGATATTTACCACTAGTAGATTTTATGTATTAATTTATAAGTGATAAATATGTGAAAAATTATCGTGTCCACAAAATTTTAATAAATATATATTTATTCCACTACTAGATTTTATGTATTAATTTAGAAGTGATATGTGAAAAATTATCGTGTCCACAAAATTGTAATAAATATGTATATATACTTTGGAGTTTACGATGGTTTTGGGGTCTATTGATCATGAATCGAAAAAATTTATAAAAAATTCCGGAAGTAATGGTACCTGCTACAATATTGCAATACTACAATAGATAGTATTTCTTTGAAATCCACCTAAAATTCAGCCTTCGTAGGCTTGTGCTCGCAAAACTCGAAAAGTAGTTGATATCGATTTACTTGTAATTTTGACACAACATTGAACTTCAATCGCGAGTGGTTTTATAATAAAATTTTCAAAACAAATTGGATATTTATCGGGAAATGATTCATTTTCAAAGTAAGAAGCATGAAATTTGATATTATTTATTTATTATTAATATTTATTACAGTTGTGACATGCACACCAACACCTCATAAAGAGGGCATTAGGGTGTGCACGGGCAATGGTAGCGATAATGGTGTTTGGTGAGAAATGAACATATATGGGTCTGAGCGTTTTTCGAAAAGAAAAAATATATAAGTTTTGAATGGAATTTTTATACTTTTTATTCACATTTTGCTAATATGTAGTTTAGAACCTAACTATCTCTGGAAGGTCTAGCGAGAAAGAAGATTAGATTCTTCATGAAATGAATATATTCTCCTTGGAATGCACGCGCGAAAAGAAAAAGAAAAATGACTTTTACAGCATTCTTTTGTTTTCTCTTGACATATTATAGGCGTTTTACGAGTTGGCTTACAAGAAGTCATTGGAAGTATTAGACGATACATTGAAAGACTTGAGAAATAATCGGGTTTAATTTGGTGGAACATAGGTGTAACTATCCTGTGACTTCAGACAAACGCTTCCAGTTATACCTCGCTTGATGAATTTGATGCCTGTTTGAAATATTCAGCTTTTAGGAGCACAGCCAAAAAATTGCATTTAACAACAAATATGAGAGTTTAGCTTCAAACCGATCCAACAGCTGACATATTTTCAAAACAATTACTCGAGGTCAGTAACGGCACTGTATCAAAATCCAGAAACAGGAAAAATAACCTTATCATCTCATTTTTGCAATATAGTGAATTCTAGAGAAAAGTAGGTAGACAAGGTTTTCCAAAGCATCGAAACAAATTATCGAAATCGCGCATCTAGCGGCCAAAAAAGTCGATGTGTACGGTATGAACAATATCATTCAAAAGAGAATCGCAGGTGAAACAGTGACATACAAAATACCATTGACTCCGTGATAAACCGAAACGAAGTATTAAATTTAGTTATTTCTTAACTCACTTTATGTTACCGGATTACCGTCCCATATTCTGGATTTTAAAATTGGAGTGCCAATTATATTATTACTCCGAAACATCAATCAGACAAAGTTATGCAATGGCTCACGATTAGTAGTTAAGAGAATGATGAGCAATCCAATTGAAATAACAATTCTGATTGGACCTCATAAAGATGAAGACGTACCTACTACTTCCGCGAATACCACTCATTCCGACCGACATAACGTTCGAGTTTAAGCGGCTTCAATTGCCCATTACGCCTTGCGTTCGCTATGACTATCAATAAAGCGCAGGGGGTAATCTTTGCAAGTGTGCGGTTTAATTTAGAAAAAAGAATGCCTCTTTCAGGGCAATTACACGTCACATGCTCAAGAGTCAGTAAACCAACTGACCTTTATGTTTACGTACCTACAAAAAATGTAGTCCATCAACTAGCTTTAAAATAAAAAATGATTTTATGTGAAAATTTTTTTTTTCCTTTCCTTTCATTCCACGACAGAGCCACAGCAACGCTAGGCAGGGTATTAAATTGAATGATGTGTTTCCTCGGTGGATCTATGTTCGCTAGAATTCTTTGATTTACTTTCCTATTCGCTCCTTTTCAGACTAAGCCACAGCGAAGCGTGGCCGGGATTAGCTAGTAATAACCAACATTGTTTTATCCTGTACAAAACCTCCGACTGGTTTCAGTTAAATTGAACGTTTCTATTTAGTATGAGCGCACACAATATTCACTATATGTATCAACAAAATTTTTGCTTCTAATATTGAAACCAAAAAAAAAATGCACCATCTCAGTAGTAGATCAAAGTTTAAAAATCATACTCAGATGTATTTATGCCAGGTTTTCCCATGAAACATCCTATACGATCCATGAAGTTTCGATAGAATAACAATCGAGGAAGTTAAGATGGTATGTTAGTAACTTGTATATTAGTTTGGAGTGTATCAGATTTTTTTTTAGTATCAGTTACGTTACTGAAACATGATACACATGCACTATTTAAATGAATAGGTATATATAGGCCTATACTCAAAAAACTAAAGTCATAAATATGTGTTGCATATATAATTATATCACCTAACATATACATATACACTACAAACATTATATATTACACATATAATTAATTATATTAACTACATATTGTAAACAAATGACTTACATGAAAATAAAGTAATCTAGGTAATTTAGGGTAATAGTCCAATGTCAGTAACGTTTCATTAATTATCTTGTATAAATGTCTTGTTAAACTATGCACTTAAAAATATTTGTCAAAGTCATCTCATTTAGAGGCTTTTTTTAGTTTCTTTATTTTTGGCGTTACGACATAGTATTTTCTTTTGTAGCTATGTAGAAGTTTTACAAAATATTCAATGACATTTGAAGCAAACTCTAAGCAACTGTTTAAAACTTTGTCTGTAACTTTCTTGAAGATTTGTTTTCCTCTACTAAAAAAAGTTCACCATGAAATTCCAGAAAAAAATGTTTTAGAGAGTTTTACTGCATTCATAAAATTTTGACTTGGAAGCATTAACTGTACATGTGTGACAAATTCAGTCCACGTTTTGTTTTCCCCTTACTCATCTGAGTAGGAACACCTACATAAAAAAAAAAATATTTAGCTCTGAATAGCCACGTGTGTCAAGCTTTCGTTTGAAAGTGTAACAGTGCATTCAATTTTTCTCTCTGTTGAAAGCTGAACGTGTTGTTAAATCAAGAGACGACCCGTCGAAATCAGGAACCTCAGTTTCTTCCCTCGCCAAGGCTGTGCAAGAGCTATGCGGTCCTCGTCGATTTCTGTGTTTTTATTCATTGCAAAAATCGCAAGTGAATGTTTTCCTAGCACGTGTGATCCAAGATGACACATAAAATCCAGTGGCATAGGAGATCATACTTGTGACATGCCTCTAATAAAATAAAAGAAATCAACAATAAAAAACTAAAATTACTAAACATATTTATATGTACTTTTACGAGGTTTTTTTTACAGTTTACGTCTGTGACTTTCGGAGAATATTCACACGTAAGAAATACCACCAGTTTCTTAAGTTGTGGGCAAATCACAGCATTCCTTTCATCTAGACTGCCTGTTGGTTTGGCCAATCGGAGCTGGACTTCGTGATTGGATGGGGGTGGTGGAAAATCAGTGGTCTCTTCTCTTCTGATTTGCTGGGCTGTTTGGCCAACCAGAGGCGATACATCTTTTTTAGATGCAGAGCTAGGTTTTGAGGTTATCTGAAGAGTGGATCTCATATTCTGCTTAATTTGTACCCATCTTCTCTAATAATGTTTGCTAGGTGTTTAAATAATTCTAATGATTCTCGAATGTATCTTTTCTTGTATTGTCGGATGCTGGCTATGGTGTGGAATTGGTCGAAATCAATGCTGTGTCTGGTTTCCAAGGAGTTTTGCGCTATAGCTGATCGTGGGTTTTCATGTTTATAGTCACTTATATGTTCTTTAACATTTGTGATATAGCTATTCGTCTGCCAGGTTTGCCTATATGCATCTTACCACAAGAACATTAAATCTTGTACACACCAGCTAGATTTTCAGCTAGGATTTTGTTTTTCACAGATGTCAGAGACCTCTCAATCTTGTGTATAGGTTTAAGAAATGTAAGAATTTCATGCTTCCTAAGAATTCTTGCCATTTGGTCTTATATTCATTTGAAGTAAGGAATGAGAGCTTTATTAGGAAGGTACTCTTTCTTTTGCTGTCGAGGTGGCTTCATGGCTTTCCTAATTTCTGATTTTGAATAACCATTTGCTTGAAGAGCACTTGTTAGATGTTTAATTTCTTCCCCAATATTGTCTTCTTCGCAACTAGACGAAAGGAAGGCTGTGATTGGCCAACAGCTGCCGCCAACCGGGAAACACTCCTCTCGGGCGAGAGAATTAAATGCAGAAGAACTTGCAATAACCTCAGTAGGTAAATCTGCCCTAATGATAGTGACTAAAATGTCGACCGAAACGTCGCTGATATATTCGCCTTCGACGCGGCCACAACCCAGAAGTCAAGTTACTTTAATATTTATCGTTGTACCACTCTTAATAATATGCGCAGTTGATACTGGAAAGCTATTCAGGGAGCGGTTTACAAATGATTTTAACTATTGCAGGTACTGGGACAACACAAAGCATAAATTCCCGGGATAAGAATCCGAGCCCAGTATTTCTCAGAACACAGTTTTGTAGTTTTGCAGTTATTTTCACGTGAATGGACAAATTTACAAACATGTGTAATTTTGCATGGACATTTCTGTTCTATTTGGGAAAAGAAAGTTGCAGCGTACGAACCACACGTAGAGCCAGTAGTCGAAGCAGCTGCCGACGAGCTGCGTGGCGAGGAATGACGCGGCCATCAGGAGCAAGGGGAAGGGACCGCCGCCGGCCCGGAAGTACCTGGCGCAGACGCTCGCGGCGCTGCCTGTCGCAGCCGTGGCCTCCAGCGCGTCTGCGGATTCGGCGATCTCCTCTCGCGGGCCGCCGCACGAACCAATAGAAAGCCTGCTCTGTGAGGGAACCGACAGAAATATGAGAGAGTCTTTCAGTAACTCGCCAGTGGTATACATCTAACCTCGATTACGAGCCAAATTCGTGTGTTGTTGCAAATAAAGTTTTCGACAAAGAAATTTTTATTAAAAGACTGCCCGTCTTGTTAAAATTCATTAAACATGTAATATTTTAGAGTACTCGCACACGTTAGAAGTTATACTTTATTGAATTACTCAAATATGAACCTGAATCATTATAAAGGACATATTATAACACTAAGTATGTGTTTGTGTGTTTCTTTTTGCCTAAACGACTGAAATTAGTCTGCAAATAATTAATACAAACCAACCGTAACCTTACTGAGCCCATTCAAAATTATTGTATAATAATGATATTAAAAAGCTAAAAAAGTAATTACGAGTTACGAGATTCGGACCTAGTCCCTGTAGGCTCACAAGCACGCACTTTACCACTGTGCTACTAAGACCGTTTATACATTACAATTGGAATATATATTATAATCATCGTAATGCCAGTTTTCTTAAGTATTTTAAAACTTGAGATTACTTTTTACTTTGATTATTTTAGTTTACCAAATACTCGTATATTCCGGGGTAGTTTCACTATCATAAAGTTTCATTTGTAATCTCAATACGTTTGGTATTCATCCTAATTTTCACGAAAGTGATTAGATACGGGTTTATGTTGCTACACTTTAATCCGCCATATTTGTGCCACATTTTCGTTTATCGACTTTCATTTCATTTTCACGAAATAACTCCCCAATTGCCGTATTCCGATCTCAAGATACATACCAGTAATATAATTTCAAACAATTTTGATTGAGATATATATTAATAAACCACTATTTTGTTCTTGTTCACATCCTTAGATTTGGAAGTTAATAATGTGATAAAATGAGTTGGTATTTCGTTGCATGTTTATTATTAACGCTTACAATGAATTAGCTTTTAAGACACAATAATTATACTTTAAAAATAAACTTACCCTTATTTACCTCCTTAGCTTTAGAATTCCGAAAAATGTAACAAATTCACGACAGAACTCTTTATGCTTGTGATTCAGGTTAAGTTTATAACTTCCTCATCACATTCAGAAGTATTCATTTTTCTTTATGAAACCAAATAAACCCCATATTGAGAAACATAATCAAATAAAGTATATAAATAATCAAAAGGTATTGCAAGTTTGATGCTATGTATTATCCATGATTTATATCCTTAAATTGGCCTCAATAACTTAGGAATATTATTTAACCAAAAAAACTGAACTTAATTTTTGTAACCACATTAGCTGTCGAAAAATGGAAAAGACACACGTCTTAACACCCTCCACGTTTATATATTCTGACAAACTTTTTCTGTATTAGTCATTGTTGTATCTGCATTATCCATACCCAATACCTTAATAATATTACACAGCTTTGGAGAAGAGGATTTCTCTTTTTAATGATCAAGAAAGTTCTGTAGTTTTTGTATTCATTTTACTCATTCTTTTTATTTTAAACTTTATTTTATTTGAGAAACGTATCTGTATATTTATAAAACATATATACTCCCTTTTTACATCCAAATGGGTGTAAAATTCATAATGATATATACATAGCTTATTCGTATAGTCTAGTCTATTATATGGACTGTATTTGTTTCCTGATTTTATCCAAATATGTCAAGTGGTAAAAATGTGATTGAGACAAAAAACACAGCTTTCACATTTAAATATTAACAAAAAAAAAAAAACCTTTCAACTTGGAAAATTTCGGAAAATTCTACAGCATTCTACAAACAACTCGAACATTCCAAAAGTTAAATGCACAAACCATCCTATACATTCTCGACTAATACAAAATTATATATATATGTAAGCTATGTACACTATAATTTTTATTTTATTTAGATACATGGTGATCAGTCGGTAAGTGACTTCCGCGCTGCTATACTACATATCTGCCCTTTCTCATTAGTACGCCACTACCGCGCCTCATATCTCCGCCACTGCCCCTCCTCGTCAGTACGCCACTACCACGCCTCATAACTCCGACACTGCCCCTCCTCCTCAGTACACCACTACCACGCCTCATATCATCGCCACTTCCCCTCCTCTTCAGTACGCTACTACCACGCCTCATAACTCCGCCACTGCCCCTCCTCGTGAGTACGCCACTACTACGCCACATATCTTCGCCAATGCCCCTCCACGTCATTACGCTACTACCACGCCTCATATCTCCGCCACTGCCCCTCCACGTCAGTACGCTACTACCACGCCTCATAACTCCGCCACTGCCCCTTCACGTCAGTACGCCACTACCGTGCCTCATATCTCCGCCACTACCCCTCCTCGTCAGTACGCCACTACCACGCCTCATATAACGCCACTGCCCCTCCTCGTCAGTACGCTACTACCACGCCTCATATCTCCGCGACTGCCCCTCCACGTCAGTACGCTACTACCACGCCTCATAACTCCGCCACTGCCCCTTCACGTCAGTACGCCACTACCGTGCCTCATATCTCCGCCACTACCCCTCCTCGTCAGTACGCCACTACCACGCCTCATAACTCCGCCACTGCCCCTCCTCGTGAGTACTCCACTACTACGTCACATATCTTCGCCACTGCCCCTCCTCGTCAGTACGCTACTACCACGCCTCATATCTCCGCCACTGCCCCTCCTCGTCAGTACGCCACTACCACGCCTCATATCTCCGCCACTGCCCCTCCTCGTCAGTACGCCACTACCATGCCTCATATAACGCCACTGCCCCTTCACGTCAGTACGCCACTACCGTGCCTCATGTCTCCGCCACTACCCCTCCTCGTCAGTACGCCACTACCACGCCTAATAACTCCGTCACTGCCCCTCCTCGTGAGTACGCCACTACTACGCCACATATCTCCGCCACTGCCCCTCCTCGTCAGTACGCTAGTACCACGCCTCATATTTCCGCCACTGCCTCTCCTCATCAGTACGCTACTACCACGCCTCATATCTCCGCCAGTGCCCCTCCACGTCAGTACGCTACTACCACGCCTCATATCTCCGTCACTGCCTTCTCGTGAGTACGCCATTACCACGCCTAATATCTTTGCCACTGCCCCTCCTCGTCAGTGCGTCAAGTGGCAATCCTATGCATCCACGTGGGCACCGCTGTTGGAGGTGAATCGTGGTGACCATGTTAGGATGGGTAGCCTCAACTTCTGATCATAGCATCGCCTTAACTAAATAGGACCATTCCGGGCGTAACCCTGCCGCAGTGCATCCTCTATTGGTATGTATGGAACCAAAAATTATTATTGTTAATTGGCTGAATCTGCGGGCAACAGCAGATGCGTTTGAAGCCTTCTGGGGGGTTCGACTACCGAGCCTCGGTGTCTTGGTCCCCAAGGGCCTCTCATAATGAATGGATCAGGCCTATGGTAATAGAAACGACCGAGAATGTAGCCGGCGTGTTTGGGGACACCCGGGCTTAAAAAAAGAGCTGTAAACTGCTAGACTATGTGTGATACGTCCTCCTAGTCCAGTGGTCGGGTGAGGTACCGAGGTAACCCCGAGGCCCTCCAGCCCACGTACGACTGGACTGTCATGTCTAGCTAGGGCTTCCTTCGGTCGCCACCGGATGAATTCAGAAACGTCTAGGCCTTAACCGGCTGTAAACCTGTAGGGCCGAGGAACGGCAGGTCGGTGGGTAGTCTGAGGAGACGAGGACATTCAGTGGAGTGATTCTGAAGAGTGGCGGTCGGCTAGCCTGTTGGCGAAAGGTCGTATGCCGTATAGATACCAAGTTGGTAGTAGTACGGGAAGAATCCATGGAAGATTGAAAGGTTCCCCGTTCAGGTTTCCTCTAGGCCCAGGATTCTTATTGTGTAGGAATTATACTTGGTATTGGTGCTCCGATCGCTGGAAGCAGACTCCAAGGGTTTTCTAGCCCTATGCGGAGTCGACGTGGTGAGCGACGACACAGCTCCGGTACTAGCCTAGACAGCTAGCAGAGGTTGGATAGGCCTCCACCGGACCACGGGTTCACTGGGTGTTAAGAGGGGTGCCAGTGTGATGTGAGAGATCGGGGAAGGTGCCAGCAGTGCTGATAAAGTCTTAGGGCTCAGGACACAGCCAACTGTCTGGTCAGCTGAGTCAGGTACGGGTCTGAGGCGGTGAATATGCTGGGTTGGTGGCCCTAGCAGCTGGTCATTACCGAAGCTCTAATACCTTCCGATCAAACAGTGGGAGTGATCCCTAGCAGTTCTGTTTAATTTATATAGCTCTGGAATGTATAAACAAACTGGAATTTTTCCCACTCTACCCTGATAGGGCGCACATATAGGAGGGACCGTAGGTCGGAACAACCTGTCTCTCCGCATGCGGCCCTTGAGGCCGGGTATTCATACTATTTGGTTTCGGCGGTTACGCCAGTGGGCCAGTCAACGAGCTGGATTCGAAAAAATACCGCAATGCGAAAAAGTTCCTGTGGGTTGCGGACACATCAGGGACGCGGCTATGTAGTTTCGCTGGCTGCCTAACGCTCAGGCGTGTAGCGGTAACGTTCGTATGAGATGCACTGCCACTCGTGTCACTGTGATGGTGTGCTTGATTCAGGCGACTGTTCACACCACAACAAAGGTTTTAAAGAATACTTAGCTATTTTTATTACATATTTGAAATTGGTTGAGGCAGAGAGGATGCATTAATAATTTATACAAAAATACCACAGAGAAAGTATTTAAATGTAGATTGCAGCTTTGATTAAATATGCTAATAAAACTATGTTAATGGCCTCTCACTACTGCTGTGGAGAAAGGAGAACACTGTTAAAATAAAATTTCACTGCATTTAAAATTTTACAATTGGAACAAACATGGCTACTATGAACCAGCAAAGAGTGTGACAGCTTTGTCTCTACTTAAATACTCGCGCGGAATATTGTGGAGCCAAAATCGATATCAATTTAAATTTTAAAAAAATGGATTTTGAAAAAACTGCTTTGAGGTGCAACGGACCACCCGTTAAGAATCTATGTACTAAATTTTACGGCTCTATGGTACAGGCTACTTACTCCATCTCTGCGCTGCGCGAAAAACAGACGAAACCTTCCTTTGTTATATAGATAAATAGATGATCAGTGAGAAAATGATTTGTGCAAAATTATGACAATTACCATGACCATAAAATTTATATTTTAATGTATATATACATATAAATATTTGACATGGAAATGGTTTTGGGCTATGGAGACGACAGAACGGAAAAGAAAGATTTATGAGCGAGATTTTTAGTACTCGCCAAAGAAACATTTAACCTATATAAAGAGTTCATTCATGGGTGTTCTCACATTGCAAATACACTTATAATACAATTTCTGAAACAAAATTTAATGTTTATCGTGATAAATTTACGAAAATTGGGTTTTAAATTTCTAGACGCGAATCAGCTTCAACTAGAATTCGCTGCCGAAGCAGCTACATTGAATGTCGAATCATTCGATTTGCAGGGCGGATTTTTAAACTTTATAAATAGGACGGCTCTAATAAAAGCGAAAAATACTTAGAAAAATACTCACTTCCGTCTTTGGATCTAATATTCGACAAGGATTTTTATTAAAATACTTCCCATTATATTAAAATTAATTAAACAATTGACTCTCAAAAGTTTCCATTTGTCTTTGTGAACTTTGTTTCGCGCCATTAGCCACAATGGCAACACCGAGATTGTTACACATTTCCGTTCCTTGACTTTCATCGCATTCACGAAAATTCCCTCTCCAAATGCCTTATACCTAGAGCTAAGATGTTACTCGTAAAAAAAACACGCAGAATTTTCTGATAGTCACACCATGGTTGCGTCTGCAATTGATAATCTTTCATACATACAAATATCTTTTAAAAAACACGTGATATATTATAAACATTGAATACAAATCTATATTTATAATAGGATGTTGGTATGTTTGTATGTATGACGTCGACAAACTCTGACACCGTTTGACCGATCGCCATGAAAGTTGACACATCGAAATGTTTTTATTTTATGAAGAAAGTTTTTGTACTGTGCGTGTTTTTGTAATTCGTCGCTAGATGGCGCTGCAGAGCATCAACTTCTTAACCGTTCAGCCGATCGCCATGGGTAAACAGAAAAATAATAATTCATAGATATACACACAGTAGTTGTGAGTCATTTCTCTATGTCCACCACACTGCCATATGCCATATAGCGCTATTCATTTTGCTTTAACTCGCGGACAATACATCATCCTGTGTTCAGCCCGGGCAACGCCGGGTACTGTAGCTAGTTTAGGATTTATAAAAGTCACCAAGCCATTAGGGTTATTCATTGCAGTTTATTATGCTGGTAGGCCTGCCCCACCGATATGGCATTGTTAAGCTGTTGGCGCCGTTCATCCGTTCATTCATAATTCCTTCCTATAATTATTTATTCATCGGTAAGTGATATCAGCAAAACAATTGGGGGGGGGGGGAAATGCGGGGTTTATAAATTTTCGTTGTTATTGTGCCACAAAGAAACACAAGCTAATATTCGCAGACAAATGTGACATTCGCATCTATGCACGCTTCTCTTACGTTTTTGATCCAATGGTTGGCTTTATGTCCTGTCAGCTCCGCGGATATGTTAATTAATAAAGTTGTTGTAATATAAAAGGCGCTTTGGGCCACTTTATCACGCACACTAACTTACTTCTAGCATCTACAAGCAAGGCACTGAACTTTGTGAATTCATTATTCTATACGGGCCACTCTTCGCATGGTTGACATTTTCGGGCCATCCTAACTCTTCTATCGGGCCTACTTCGTTTCCTTCTGCTTGCTTTAGAGTATGCAATACTGCACCCGACAGGACAGGTCCCAAGGTTTTAAAAAGCGTCTTTGCAGATTTTAAATGGGCTAAGATTAATTCTACTTCGGGTTAGGAAGATCAGTGTTTTTAGTTTGGCACACAAAATGGTTTCGCCGCTAGGTAGCAGTGTAGAACGACCAAAGTGACACAAGGTCTCTATAGACGTTAAAAGTAACATTTTCATTTGTTTTAATGGAATCAAGGCGGCTGTTTGCAAATTTTTAATTGAAATATTAAATAGATGTTAAACTTGCCAATACTTTTGGTTTTTGAATTATAAAGGCTTAATCTTTATCTTTAATTGATTTTAAATTTTGTTCTGAAATATGCCTAGTGTTGTATTGCGTCCGTGTGCTAAACACGGTGGAATATAAATTACGAATAGTACGACGCTAACTTTTTAATATTAACGGCTCCCTCATATATATATATATATATATATATATATATATATATATATATATATATATATATGCAACACAAAAATTCTGAAGGCGAATAAAGGAAAATAAATAAATGAATAAAAATTGTGAGTGAAATCAAATTTGTACACCCTAACCTTAAATACCACCCCCACTACTTATTAATATGAATAAAATTTCCAAAAACCTATATATATATGTAAAAATATTTTTTTTGTAAGAAAAAGTGCATTAATTTTTGCCTTCGTTTAGCATCTATCTAACTAAAACAATGCAAAACTTAGAAAAAAATTTAATTCCTTGCTTATTTTATTATTTGGTATACTGACATTGCATTACCAGTAGTTCACCGGAAATTTACTTTTTAATGACTGGTTAAGTTGTATGACTTTAAATTCCTGTTAAAAACATGTAATTGGATGGTATATTATGTCAGATACATTAATAATGTACTCACCACAAACCAAATAAAATTTTATTAATGCAGCTAATATAACCCAAATAACCATTATTTTTACAATAAACTGAAACATATGCAATATTTTAACCTATTAAACACATGTCAACAGATCAAATGATCACCAGTACCATGAAATAGACAGAAACATGAAAATAACTCACATTTTCAAAAATCGCAACCACTCAGAAAAAGAAAAGTCTTGTTTTGAATATTCAACTTAGTGTAAACATGAACATTCTTTTGGAAGATAATTGTATCTCAAGAAACGAAATTCGAAAAAATATATATATACATTTTCATATATTTGCTTGTTTTCAGAGACAATTTACCTTGGTTTTAATTGAATAAGGTATAGAGTTTGTTTTTATTAATGAATCAATAATTTAAACTTTGGTAATTTATTTTTTATTCCTGTCTCTTAAGATTCTAAATATTAGCAGTATTAGTTTCAATAGGTTATGGATATTTTAATTTTATGAGAAAGCATGTACTTTCTTGCAAAGGCCGAGTTAGAAAAGCTGTCAGGGCATTTGCCTCCCACCAAAACGACGATACGAATTCGATTTCCGGTGGGTTTGAACCAGGAATCGTGCGAGTGGGGAACTTAGTTGTTGTCGTGGGACAGTGGGTATTCTCGGCGTTCTCCCTTTTATTTCGCCCATTCATTCCGCCACTGCTCCATCCACATATCACTTCACCCCTCATCGTTTTCAATGACCTCAGCAGTCTATAACAGCCGATACTGGCCTAATGTATTTCTTATAGGACTAGAATTTTAATGGTGGATTATTGTGATGGCTTGTCAGTCGTCAAGATTCGGCCATATAATATGTTTGCGATGATCTTTTTTTTTTATGCTATTGTGTGAATGACTGGATAAAGTTAATTTATATATTGTACTGTCATTTGTTGTGTTTAATTATTTTACATTGTAATAAAAAGGGAAATATTTAGTGGAATAACCTGTTTTAGTATTTTCAGTTGAAAACCTACGTCACCTTGCCCGTCCTGTGAAGGACGACGGCTCTCGAGTCTCCGGTATTACAGTCCCGACACGGTCGCTGGGAGCAGTGGCGGATCCAGGATTTTGGTTTGGGAAGGGCTTGACCCAGCTGAGGCTAGGCTTTAACAAAGGCAAACACTAAAACAATAGTGGACCCAGATGCTTTAGGCGGGGACTTCAGCCCCTTACCCCTTCCTCTGGATCCGCTACTGGCTGGGAGGGAGACAGCCGTACCTTGGCCGAGATGCGGGACAGGCGCCTGAGGCGTCGGGACGCGGCGGCGGGCTGCGGCGCCTCCTCCGGCGCGGCGGCCGAGGGGGGGTCGGGGTCCCCGTCGTCGTCGGGCAGCGTGGACTCGTCCAGCCCCAGCAGCGCCGCGTAGTCCGCGCCGGCGCGCGCCAGGTCGTCGTGCGCGCCCTCCAGCTCCACGCCGCCCTTCGGGGCACACGGGGCGCCGTTCAGACAGCTCCGGGCGTCGGCACGCCGTTCAGAGCTCCGGGCGTTGGCGCGACGCTTATACAACCACACCGGTGACCCAAGTGACATGATACTTGCACTCTGCCAAGGACGTTGCACAGAGAAAAAGGTTTGTTCTAATCAAACAAATATTTGTTCACATGTGGCGAAACAAACATTTACTTGGCGAAACAAAATATTTTGTTAGTTTAACCAAACTCGGTAAGTAAAAAATAATAATTTGATACACCTAACCAAATATACATTTGAGTTGACGAAATCATTTTTTTTTTTTTTTGGTCAACAGAATCTTCCCTACTAGAAAAATATTTTGTTCGGATTAACAAAATATATATTTATTTCGCCATGTATAAACAAATATTTTGTTGAGGCAAACAAACCTTTCTCTCAGTGATGGCTTTGGGAAAGGTTTCCAAATTAATGTCTGTTGTTGAGCCCTGCTAGCTTCAGGCAGTTTGTAACGATTTCAAGAATGTGGGGCCTGACAACCTTTATAGTTATTATGAGGTATTATTTCAAAATTGTGTCGCAAGTATTGGCAATGACGACAAAAAAACACAGCAAAACATGCCAATACAACACATAACTCCGAAATCAAAGTTCATAGACCGTAAAACACCGAAACGCACAAAAACAAATCATGAAGTAAATCAGCTTATTTAATCAAAACTCGACTCAGATTTAAAAAATTGTAATAATTAATATATTCCATTCAATTAATCCAAATTATTTAGCTTGTTGTTAGTACAAAAATTATGTACTAAATAAATTTGAATATTTTTTGCTATTTTTTATATGCAACTGTTGTTATTAACTAAATTTATTACATGAAGAATTGGTGCATGCTACTTTGTTCCCAATTAGATGTACATGCTTATTACAAATTATTAAAATGTAAACGTGCATCATGTATGAGTCAATATGACACTGTTTTGGTAAGGTGAGTATAATTTAACAAGCGAGTGTTTTATTTGTGGAAAATTGTGATATCTTTATGAATAAACAGAGTTCACGAATCAATAAAATATTCCTGTTTTAGAAAATAAATTGGCTTTAAAATAAAATCAGAAATTGATATTCGCCTTTCCCAGCTATTGCACTTGGATAAACCAGTTTAGGCTCCAGGGCCATTAAAAGGGATAAAATCTCAGGGAACAAGGCTCCAAAGGGGGCCGGTTTCGAGATTGCTAATAGAATTCTTGGGACACCTTACAAATTATGTGACAGGCACAGATTACATCTACAGTTATGGCCATAGTAAATTTTATGTGTTCTTATATTTTTTTAATTGTGTGCTTTGAAAAGTTGTAGATTAAAAAATAATTAAGACGCCCGACAAAATTATTTTCTCCCAGCACTTGATTTATCTCGAAGAATATGAGCATTTAATGTGTATTTTTTGGACACTGAAAAGAAACTTAAACTGGTGTTCTCACGTACTTATTTTTGGTATGAAAAACTGTAAACCTAGTATTGTAAAATGTAAAGGAAGTGCAGGGAGTCCTTGACTAATATTACAGGATATAATCATCACATAGGGGCGTGTTACTGGCTAGAATTCTGCTCGCCAGTTCGGTGCCTGGCGCGTGTAGAGGCGAAGAGGCGTGTGATGCGCGAGCCAATGTCACCCTTAGCGACTCGTAGCTTCTACAGCACTTTCAGGTGTCCCCATTAAGGGGCTCGTTTAGTCAGGATCGTATCTGTGTTGGTGAGGCGGGATGATATGTGCGACGCTCTATGGTGCTTCTGGCGCGGTATCGCCTCTACGCGTAAGGCCCTGAACTGCCGCGCAGTCTTCTCGTCGTATAAAGCGCAACTATGTTACATCAATGTACCCATAACATTATGTGACATAGAAGAGAAGATAAAGTCGTATTGCAAGTCCCTTGGGTGTTTTCTAGAATGTCTACACGATGTTTCAATGACTAAAAATTCCCTCAAAAAACAAGCATTCTAAGCCATTTTTTACTCTTCAAAAACATACAGTTTAAAACTGTAAAACGAAACCAGAACTATTCGTTCCACCCTCGGCGTAATTCTTAAATGCTTTTGTCGTAAGGCCCATAAGGCGGAATTGTCCTAAATTATTTTGTGTCTCGTATTTCACGTTTTTGCACATGATTTTAATTAAATACACAATATAATCATATTAATTGTTACTAAACGCTTTTTTTACAAAAAATATTTCCTTAATGAATGGTTTTTATGAACTTGAAAGTATTGAATCATGTGTTATACGTTTCGGGTTAGCCATTCGATTTTATCATTTCTACTAAAACTTTATTTTTAGTATATAATTCATAAAAGTAAAAATTAGGTTTCTATTTCACGAATATTTGCCTATGTGGCAATGACAACTTTTATTTTTCTATGTGTTTTCTTTATTATTAAGGTCTTAACTTTTAGTATGTTTTCTAACATTGTAAAACCTTTACTCAATTCATTAATACGAAATGGTCTTAACTGAATGAATAAATCAGGATTAAACGTCTTCTCAACATTGATGTCATTACAACCAAATGAATGTGTCAAACTGTGAACTAAGCAGCAAGAAAACGTTTTGAATGAGTTTAACCTTTCGAGAAAACCAATAACCAAACCGCCTAGCAGAAACTCCTTAACAAGTACCTTAATTTCTAGAGAAAAAAAATCAAGGTTGTCTTAACCGGGAATCGAATCCGTGTCCTTTGAGACGCAGGTCTCAAATACCGCAGCTTCTCAACTTAGCACGCCTCTCGCCGTCTGAAGTATCTCATAGCGCTTAACTTTGTCTGACACATTATAGATGCTTCCATTTTGAAGAAAAATATGAAACAACCAAAACAAGAGTTTTAAAATAATATTGCTAATTTTGATGTGAAAAGTGCATCTTAATGCAGGTGGTCTCTATGCACGTAGGCCCGTGGTGTGTGCCCCATTAGCAAGAGAGCAATGTATACAGCTTGTAGAATCTGGGTGTAAGAACGTTGTGAATGGATATCCCTTCTGTTCTCCGATGAGTCGCGATTAAACGTGGTGATAATTGACGTGTCCTAATATGGAGGTAGCGTGAAACACGAAACAACCCAGCAAGGACCTCTTATAATTTTCTTCCGATCGCCTTAATTATTTTGACCTGTTTATATCTAATTACAACTTCATCTTTATTAATCCTGCATTAATTTTGAAGTCACCACTGCTCGCTGCATGACGTAAAGAATACGCGCCAGTTCTAAATATTTCGCAGGTACTTCGCCTCACCGACTCGAAAATCTACACCCTCGGCATGACGGGCTCCCTTAAGGGGCCCGCCTCGTCAGGAGTGTATGTGTGTTAGTGAGGCGGGATGATAAGCGCGACACTCGCTGGTGCTTCCAGCGCGGTATAGCCTCTAAGCGCAAGTCTCTGAACTGGCGCGCATTCGTCTCGTCGTCACAGGATAACTGTGAAATTTGAGCGGTGACCGTAACATTATATGGCGGAGAAATGAAGATAAAGGTGTTATGCAAGCCCCTTAAGTGCTTTCAAGAATCTGTACTGATTTTTTAATGTCTAAAAATTACCCTGAAAACACGCGTTTTAGGCATTTTAACGCTTCTAAAAATACAGTTTGAAAACTTAATCCGAAATTATAAGAACTTTTCGGCCCTCAGCGAACTCTTAAATAGGCCCCACTCCGATATCTTGAGTAGTTTTGAAATCGCGTTGTTTTTCCTGAAGCTCTGCACACCGTATGTGTGCCCAGGTAGGCGGGCCCCTTAAGGGGCCCGCATAGGTAGGCGTTTACTTGTGTTAGAGAGGCAGAATGATAAGTGCGACGCTCGCTGGTGCTTCTAACACTGTATCGCCTTCAAATGCAAAGCTGTGAACTTGAATGCATTCTCCTCGTCACGCATAGAGCAACTATGAATTTTACGCGGTGACCATAACATTATATTATAGTGGGGAAATTAACATTAAAGGTGTAATGCAAGTACCTTAAGTGCTTTCAAAAATCTGTACCAGGTGCGTGATGCCTTAAAATTTTTCTTAAAAAACGTGTTTTAGCCTTTCTTACTCTCCTGTAAAAACAGTTTTAAAAAAATACATAAACAAACCTTATTTCTCCTCAGGGTATTTGTAAATGCTTTTCGTAAAAAGTACACCGCTCTGGTGTCTTGAGCAGTTAATAAATCGTGTGGTTTCTTCTGGCGCTCTGCACACCGTTTGTGAGACCAGATAGACGGCGCTCTTAGGGAGGCTGCTTTGACTAGGTCACCAAATGGCGTGCACAGCTCTGGGTGTTAGCGCCCCATTAGCATAACGTACAAGAATTCTTGAAATATGTCTTACTACAAATGGCATATGAATGCCATTTCATTTGTCGGTACAAACATGAATTTTGATGTGAAAACTTTTATTCGCTCCTTACATTGATATTTGGCGGGTGACAAAACACCGTCGGATTTAAGACTAATTGTACGTCATCACTGGTTGAGACCACAACGTTTTAACTGTGACGTCATCGTACCATTGTAGGCGAACGCACGTGATTGTCAAGAATTAGCTTTAATGAAGCTATAATTTGATGTAGCATGGAAACATGTTTAACTAGAACATTGATTCGAGTGTCATAGGACCCAAAGTGAGACGATGAAAATATTCGCCGGATCATTAGTGAAAAATCGGTATTAAATTGAACATTACCATATAATTAAATCTATTCTGTAAGCGCTATACTACTCTCAGTTACCATTGTATTAAAGAGGGTGATAATTAAATTGCATAATAATACTAAACACTTGTTATGGTTTTATCCAGACGTTTTCACGAAAAATCTACTGCATCTACCCGAACTGTGCCTTTCTCAATTTTTTTTACAGTTAAAAAGGCTTAAACTGGTGTTTTCTTGGACAATTTTAGGTATGAACTATTCTGAACATAATATTTTAAGTGGTGTAGAGAAGTGCTGGAATCCTTTATCTTCAATATTCCAGGATGAAAATACAGGTTGACCGACGAGAAGACTGCACGCCAGTTCGGCGCGTGGCGGGTAGAGGCGAGGAGGAGCGTGAGGCGCGAGCAAGTGTCGCCCTTAGGAGCGTGTCCGTCCTGGCGTGCCCAGTCAGATGATATTATCTTTGAAAGATTTGTGCAATGGGAGTGCATGACTTGATGTGAGCTTTTGGACATACGCCATTTCTGAGCACATGTATGTCTGTAGAAGAAAACTACAAAAAAACACAAATGACAAAAACACAAATAAAGCAAAAAAATTGCTGTTGTCAGGATATAAACACCACACAACACTCCACAACAGGAATATTGTCAACAAAACAAAGAAAAAACAAAGAAAAATGGACTAACAGAACGAAAAAAACTCCCACAAATGATGACAGCACAAAAATACCGAAACCAAAAAATTCAGCACAACAGTTGAAACGAGACAAAAACACAGCAATACGTATTTTCGTTTTGTCGTGTTTTTGTCTCGTTTTGACTGTTGTGCTGAATTTTTTTGGGTTCAATATTTTTGTGCTGTTATCATTTGTGGTTTTTTTTCGTTCTTTTCTGTTTTTTTGGAAAACTATTGTATTTGTTTCGTCTTTTCGTTTTGCTGTATTTTTGTCTCGTTTCAACTGTTGTGCTGAATTTTTTGGTTTCGGTATTTTTGTGCTGTCATCATTTGTGGGTTTTTTTTTTTGTTCTATTAGTCCATTTTTCTTTTCTTTTTTCCTTTGTTTTGTTGACCATAATCCTGTTGTAGAGTATTGTGTGGTGTTTATATCCTGACAACAGCAATTTTTTGCTTTATTTGTGTTTTTGTCATATGTGTTTTTTTTTTTGTAGTTTTCTTCTACAGACGTACATGCGCTTAGCAATGGCGTATCGTCCAAAAGCTTACATCAAGTCAGTCAGATTGCGGCCACCTCACGCACCTGCCTCATGACGACGACCCGGTCCACGTGCCTGAGCAAGTGCAGCTGGTGCGTGACCAGCACGCGGGTCCTGTCCCCCAGGAGCTGCCTGAAGCAGTCCTCGAACACGTGCTGGCCGACGCGGGCGTCCAGCGCCGACAAGGGGTCGTCGAGCAGGTAGACGTCTGCGTCCTTGTACACGGCCCTGCGGAGAGAGAGTCCACGGGGTTGCAGCTGCGCGCTTCCGACATCGGGATGTCGTGTTCGTCGAACCGAAGCAGTCGGACATGTACGACGGCCGGCTATTTTACTACCAACCCGCTTGTAAAAACCTATTCATTTCATAACATGAACATAATTTGTGTGTTTTTAACCCCAAACATCAATTTCTTGCGATTATTTATTCTAACACATCTTTATCTCGGAGGCATAAGACACTGTGGCCAAAAATGAAATTTTTAACCATAAACATTACCACCGTTTGACGTTCTTTCAAGTGGCACACAACACTTAAGAGCTACGATATGTAAAAAAAAAAAATGCACCTACCTTGGTTAGAAAAGAGTTGAGTAAATAAGTGTGGTGCTATTAAAAATTCGTGTTGAATTGCTCCCAATAATAATATAGTTTACGTGACAAAGTGTCTTATGCCTCCGAGGTACATACATGAATTAAATTAGCAAAACCAGCCTCGTCTCTAATTTGATGTTCATGTTTGGTCTAAAAAACTTTGTTTTAAAGGAGTTGCACCGGGTCAACACAGAATAGCAAAAGGTTTCTAGACTTTTCCTCAGAGCATTATTTGTGTTCTCCTTGACTTTCTCCTCTTCCCCCTCAATTCCGATGGCCGCCTTCTTCTCAGTTTTTTTGCTCTCCTATTCAATGTTTCTATAAGTGGTCTGCGCATGCGCTTAAGGTGAGCCTTCATTGTACTGCGGCGTGTGTGTATGGCGTGCGTGTGGCGAGGTGAGTCATGCAAAACTTGGTTTTTGGTTCATTGTTTTAAGTCGGTATACGGTGGCTATATCTTTTGAAGTAAGGTTAATATTTTAGCAAATGTTTATTCTTTTTCCAATTTTTTTCGACCAGCTACCTTCAAAAATTTAGTTTTTTTTTTTTTTAGTTGTCTGCTAATGATGCTCATTGTGGTATGTTCAGTTTGCCATGATTAACTTCTCTGTTCACCCTTGGAAGCACTTTAAGAATTTCTGATAGGGTTTCATCACCCCCTTTTTTTTTAACACTTCACTAACACTTTTGTTCATAGCTCTTACGCACTATAACTATCGGACATACAACAATTATCGTACATACCATAATTATCGGACATGCAATAATTATCAGGCCTACTATATGGGTAGAGACCGGAAAAATTCGCGGATTCATTTAGCGATAAGCTGAAATACAAATAATTGTACCTTCATGCAACTTCTGCTATTGGTTCACTGTTAACCTGGAGGACAGTGGGCCAACTATAGACCCTCTTCGAAGCTGTATCGAATCACGAGTCTCCCAATTGAGACGCCTCGCAAGTCAACAGCCAATGAACAGGTGACGTTTGCCCGGGTGTGCACAGGATCGTGGAGTCTATCCTGGAGGTCAGTGAATACGCAAATTTTTTTCCAGTCCCTACATATGGGTGTGCCATAATTATTGTGAATACCATAATTATCGTATATACCATAATTAACGTACGTACCATAATTATCGGACATGCAATAATTATCAGGCCTGCCATATGGGTGTGCAATAATTCTCGGGAGTGTCCCTCGGTGGAGCCTCACCTGGCCAGCGAGATCCTGGCCCGCTGGCCCCCGGACAGCGAGCAGCCCCGCTCGCCGACGGGCGTGGCGTCGCCGGCGGGCAGCGCGCGCAGGTCGGCGTCCAAGGCGCAGGCGCGCAGCACGCGGGCGTAGCGGGCGGGGTCGAGCGGCGAGCCGAACAGCACGTTGCGGCGCACCGAGGCGGGGAACAGCCAGGGCCGCTGCGGCGCCAGCGAGAGGCGGCCGTGGACCGCGCGCCGCCCCCGCAGCAGCTGCAGCTCGCCGAGCGCTGCCTCCAGCAGCGAGCTCTGCCCGGCCGGGGAACCCACAACCCCTACAAGCTGCACCTCCTGCAAGCTACAACTCCATCAAGCTACATCTCCATCAAGCTACCCACCGCCGAGGGTTGCAGCAGTTATCTCTAACGTCTGTTTGCTCGCTCGCTTCTTCTAAACTGCGCAATGGATTCTTATCCGGTGTTCGCCCTCATTTGCAAATATTTCCTTCCGGAAGGTTTACACGTACAATTCAGTCAATGTAAATTTACAGATACGAGAGAAATCTGGATATATTGTAATCAAGTCGTAAAAAGACGATTTTAGGGCGCTTGCGTGGCTTACGCTGACTTATACGTGACTGATAGTCAAATTAATCTACCACACGATTGAAGGTCCTAAAAAATGCCTACAGAAAAGTCAGTTGTATCAGATGTCTATTTTCTAATTATATCCAACAATAAACATCTTTATCTTCAAAAATGGTTTTAAAAGTAAAAAAAAAAGTTATTTGTGAAGCTATTTTAACCGACATAGTATTAATCATTATACAATTAAATTAGTTCTGTGTAGTATGGTTTTGTTATGTATATCATTGCTTGATAACACCGGACACTAACGAGAACTTAATACATACAAGTACTTATTTATCAAATCTAAATGACGTCACACTAGGAGATCTCATCCTTGCGCAGCCGGGGCTGATCGCTAGATTCTATTATCTAAAAGAATCACAACCATTTTTAAAGGTCTCTGTATGGTGTTTGCTAAGGAAGTAACAATTATTTTGTACTCTGGCCTCCTTTGTTTCTCCCCTTAAAGGTAGGGTATCATTTTTTTTATTTAGAAACTTAACAATAATATTGTTTTAATTATTAATTATTGTGCCTATTAGGTTTGTATGAAATATTTTGTTTTAGCGCCAGTTTTTTAATCCGCGTAGTAAGAATTAGTCGTATCAAAAAAAAATTGTAAAACATTTTTGACAATATTTTAAAATGTAACTTTATTTTATGAATTCGATACGGAATCAAACTACTAGGGGTTTTATAAATTTGTAGTTATTTAACCGGATATTGTTTGTAGTATGTTTTGGTATGTCTGTGCACAGGGGTGTGGTGGTGGTGGCGGCTTCTGCCTTGGTACCGCTATATTGGATTGTGACGTCACGGCAGCCATATTGGATTACCGTGACATTGACCTTTGACCCAGCAGCCATTATGGGTCCGCCATCTTGGATCCGGCATCTTTAAATCGAGCACTCCACTCACTCATTATGCAATTATCATCACGGCCTGCCATATTGCTTTTTTCTGTTCGGCTGGAGGCTGCCATCTTGGATACCGTCAACTTTGTTACTACTGTTTGTTGCTAGAGAGCGCCAGCATCATTATGTCTTATTGTATAAGGTCGATGTTCCATTACCTACAAAAGTTAATATGGTCCTTATCGACATATTAAATTTAATTTTTTTATGCAAAATACATTGCAAGCGCTGTGATTCGAACAATCGCCTTTCACCGCACGGCCATCGAGACCTTTACCAGACTGAGAATTAAATACGGTATGTATAAAAATAACACACATATTCGGACTTCTATTATTTTTTTAATTTGAAGTAATAATAGCATCACCTGTTCAAGACAGTACCACCATCTTGTATTAAGACGTAACTGTTGCAATTATCGTTACGAACAAAAAATATTTTAAGAATTGCCTACTTCTAATGTTTAATTACTTAATCGATTTCGGTCATCGTTTCGATTCCCGGCGAGAGTAAAACAGTAATCAATACTTAATATTATAAATGCGAAAGTAACTATGTTTGTTTGTTACCTTTTCCCGGCTGAACGGCTGAATGGATCGTAACTAAATTTGGCAAGGAGATAGATATTATCCCGGGGATGGACATAGGCTTTCTTTTGTGTAAAAAAAATAATCTTTAAAAGGGTTAAAAAATATAAGTATCTTAAATTTATTTAATGTGTGTCATAGATATACAAATTGTTATTGTCATTCCTCTATGTCTGCCGAGCAATAGCTTTCAAGCCATTACTTTACGTTTTGCTATTGTAAGGAATTGAGTAGAGAGTAAGAAAAATTAAAGCTCTGCATCGTAGTACCTCAATACACCAGTAGATGTCACTGTTAGTTTTTTTATTAATTGTTTTATAGTTTGCACATCCTAACTAATATTATAAAAGCGAGTGTTTGTTTGCTACGCCATGAAATTTTGCATAGAGATAATTTATGGGCTGGAGAGTGACATAGGCTCATTTTTATGTACGGTTCCAGTGGAATTTTGTAAATACCTCTAAAATTACGTAATTTTCTATTGTTACATTTTGTTTGGTTGATCGCAAGGTAAATTTATTTATATATGTTTTTGTTTTTTTACTTAATTTCTTCTATATATATTTTCTCCCTACCTATGGCACCCATAATTCTTTTAAATTTCACGTGTATGTTTTCAATGTCATTCGAAAAGTACAATTTTTTTTGTCAAATTGGTCATTATTTATACTTTCTGTTTCATTTTGGAAACATACATGTTTTTTTTAGGTATTATGACAAATAAAAGAAATTAGTTTCACTAACATTCTTAGGTTTTTATTGTGTGGATATTTTCAAGTTTAATATTATGTAGGTACATACATTCTTAAACTTATAAATTTCTTCGAAATTTATTCATAGGTTGGTAGGGCCTACTAAATTTTTCTATTTGTCAATATTGTTATTTTTTACAGTACCTTCTTATTTGCAAGGAGTTTTGTTTAGTGTTTATAATTTATCTGCTGAGCGTCAAGCGTCTCTTAGGGCTGCCGAGACCGAAGACCAGAAATATTTGTCAATTATGTAATATATTTTTGAAAATTTTGAATTTTACTATTTCAGGTAGGTTGATTTTTTTTATTAATAAGATAGATAGTTACGTTCATCCTTTATTTCATATTAAACATTATGTTTCGTTGAGTGTGAGATAATTGTATTTATGTATGTTTTAATTTCATTTAATTTCTTATATACCTATATATTCTTACCTACCTAATTCTATTAAATTTCAGGTGGATGTTAACATTGTCATACGAGTAGTACAATTTTTGTTTGTCAAGTTTGTCGTTATTTATACTTTTTGTTTCATTTTGGACTATGGTTTTATTTTTTCTTAATTCAAAGATTTGTGGTGTGTACAGGGAGTGATATCTCTATTAATTTCTAGACTCCTTTGGATAAGCGTAATATGGCCACCACAGTTTTACATATAAACAAATCCTACAAATGTTTTAAACATTATGACTTAAATATAAAATAGTTTCACTAACATCCTTATTTATTTTTGGTGTGTATAGTTTTGAGACGCCCCTCGTGCCTCAAAATTAAATTAAATTATTTTAATAAAAAACCTTGGCAACTGCTGGGCAAAATATTAAGAAGAATAAAGTTATTTACCAGAGGGGGCACGAGGTGGTGAACAAGACAAATTTAGACTCCCTGCACACAAGCAACTTGGGAGCTAGTGGATCGTTAAATAGAATAAGGTATATAATAAATAAACACTACATAAGTAGCTTGGTCTATAGAGTCCCTGTTTTATTTTAAAAGAATTAAATGAATCTTTTGTTTTGGTTTAACAATAACATGGTATACACAATATATTAAAGTTATTGAATGGAGCCGGCCCGATATTATTTAAAGAAGTTATACAATACTTTTGACAACAAAAAAATCACAGAAACAGAAATTTTAAGTATCTCTCCTGGCATATTATAGTTATTATTATTACTTCATATATTCTTATTGGTTAAGTTCTTTATGTCACTGCTCGCTGGTATATAATTTATTTCGTTGGCGGCAGGGAGAAGTTATATTTAAATATCACCCGGGACTTGAAGTCGGACGTCTGGCTGGTAGAAAGGCTCTTCTTAGGGGGAAAAGCAGCTGGAGATCCTGCACAACATGATGGGTGTAATTTCGGCACCCAACTGTTGGACCCTGTCTTAAACACAAGCCAAATTCCCAAACGAATTAGACCTGCTTCCAGAAAGTCAAACACAGTCGTCGCCAGGGGCGAAGCCAGGGGGGGGGGTTAGGGGTTCAAACCCCCCCCCCCTTTAGCACCAAATCTTTAATTAATTTCTTATTCATCACTCAAACAAATTTCATATTAAAATTAATAAAATTTTTACCATTACAATATTTAAATTTAAGTACCGAAAACTGCTAAAATAGCGCTATTTTACACCTTAATATCCAAATTTTCCCGGGGGAGGACCCCCGGACCCCCCGCTTTAATATGGGGGGGGGGTTGCATTTTTCTTAACACCCCCCATACACAAATCCTGTCTACGCCACTGGTCGGCGCGAAGACCAACCAACGGGAATTCGGGGAGGAAAATGATCGAAGTCACTCACCAAACAGGGTGTAGCTCCAGGGCTCAGGAGATATCTCGCGCCGACATCCAAATGCGCGCGGACCCAGAGTAGCGCGGATGACGCGACCGAAATCATCGATGAGTGAATATTAAAAAAATTAAAAATTTTTAACTAAGATATGACTTGTTCTAAATGTTCCTTCTGACTGGCTACTGAATATTTAGCTGGGATCACATCCCTTAAGACAGATGACTACATTCTTGATTCGAACGAGTACGTCGTTGCCGAAGACCAGCCTCTTAACACAGAGGACGCCGAGATGACGCGGTAAGTAGCCGAAGTCAGAGCACTAAGTGCCGACGATGGCGGACAAAGCTTCTAATTAAATCGGGCGGTCGGCCCTAGGGAAAAAGAGGGGGAAGGTTCGGCCCAGGGCCGAAAACATGCGGAGGTGCCCGAGTGGTCGTAAGCACGACTTCAGTTGTTCGCGCCGAAGAGCGACTGCCGCTCTCTATACCGGCGGCCACAGAAAGCAACATACAATCGACTATTACAGGCCGCGAGGAGGAAGCATAGGGCCATATGGCGTAGCTGGGGGTGCACTCTGGTGGCCTAAAGGGGACATAAAGGGGGGAGTTAGCAAGCTCGCCCACAGGTGTCGCGGGCGTCAGCTCTACGAGCTGGCGCCAAGAGAAGACGTTACAGTTTCTCCCGCTAGATGTGGGTGGTCCTGTAGGACAAGGGAGAATGTCCTTGGAGTAGGCCATCGTCTTGCCGAGTTCACGTACGGTCAATGATCCATGGCAGAATTCTTAGAAACAAAGGTGGGCAGAGAGAGAGGGGGGGCGGACAGAAAACGCCACCAGGCTGGGAATGGAGGTCCACGGGAGACTCGGTCGTGCCGAGACACGCTAGTCTCAGCAGGCCTCCAAGAAATAGAGCTTGCTGGCCAGAAGCTGTTCTATGCGATTTTAGTCATGCAGTTAATTAAGATTGCAAACCCAGGACGTGACTGCAGGCGAGAGAAATTTCAACCGGGCTGCTAACGTCCACATTAGACTAGCAAAATATCAGATAGGTCCCTGAGAAAGGTGCTTCAGTCCACTGGCACAAAGTTTAATTACGTAGCGTACACCAGCCTAACAAAGTTTCAATAACCTATAGTAACCAGTCAATTTGAAAAATAAAATTTCCAAAAACAAATTAAAAATTATAATAACAATAAAAAATAACGTGCGAAATGCCTAATTTACGGCACGGTTTGAAGTTTAATATTATGTATGTACGTAATTTCTTAAACATAGAGTGATTTATTAATTTATTTAGAAAATTATTCATAGGTAGGTAATAAAATTTTCTATTTGTCAATATTGTTATTATGGTTGATAGGAGTACAGTAAATGCCTACATTCTTATATTCCTTTATATCTCTTTCGATGTGGAGTGTTTCCGAGCCATTCGGGGTCCTCAAAATCACCCCCCCCCCCCCCCACAGAGGTCAAAGCCCCAAAATTTACAAAGTTTAAAAATTTTTAAAAATCTTTCTTTTCGATTTTAAGTGTTTTCGAGCCATTCAGGGTCCTCGAAACCCCGCCCTTCTCTGGAGACAAAGCCCCAAAATTTCGAAAATTTCAGGAATTTCAAATATCTATTCTTTCTAGATGGAGTGTTCCGAAACATTCGAGGTCCTGAACCTCCACCCCCTCCTCAAAAGTGAAAGCCCCAAAATTTCGAAAAATTGGAGGAAATTGTATTAAAATTAAGTCATAAGTGTCCGAGGCATTGTGGAACTCTTATCCAAAGTCGACTTCCGCATCAAATATGAGAGGGGGGGGGGGGGGGGAATGCAAAACCCCAAAATTTCAAAAAATTTTAAAAATTTCTTAAATTTAAGTATACTTTTATACTATTTAGAGTGTTTCCGAGCCATTCGGGGTCCTCAAACTACCCTCCCCCCCAAGGAGTCAAAGACCCAAAATTCATAAATTTCCCAAAATTTCGAAAATCTATTCTCTTTCGATTTGGAGTGTTTACGAGCCATTCGGGGTCCTCAGAATCACCCCCCTCCCCCCTTCAGGGGTCAAAGCCCTAAAATTTAGAAAATTTCAAAAACCATTCTCTTTCGATTTTTAGTGTTTCCCAGCCATTCAGGGTACTCAAAATCACCCCTCCCCCTCTGGACTCAAAGCCCCGAAATTTCGAAAATTTCAGGAAATCCAATTATCTATTCTTTCGAGATGGAGTGTTCCTAACCATTGCCCCCTTCCACAAAAGTCAAAATTTCGAAAAATTGGAGGAAATTGTATTAGAATTAAGTCATTATGAACTAAAGTGTCCGGGGCATGGTGGAAAATTTACCCAAAGACGTCTTATTCATAAAAATTTTGGGAAGGGAAAAGGGGGGGGGGATAAATTCAAAGACCCAAAATTTCAAAAAATTTCAAATGTTTTTAAAATATATACTTTTTTTTCTATTTGGAGTGTTTCCTAGCCATTCGGGGTCCTCAAACTAACCTCCCCCCACAAGGAGTCAAAACTCCAAAATTTCGAAGTTTCAAAAATTTCAAAAATCTATTCTCTTTATATTTTGAGTGTTTCCGAGACATTCAGGGTCCTCAACTTTTCCCCCTCCTCTAGGGACAAAGCCCCAAAATTTAGAAAAATTCAGAAATTTCGAATATCTGTTCTCTTTCGAGAGATAAAGAGATAGAGAGATACATATATATATATAGATCTACGTAGATAGAGATAAATATATATATTTATAGAGATGGATAGATGATTTGTATATGTGTAACTACTTCAAACTTATTACAAAAAAAATCTGAATGAGGCATTGCAATGCATGCCGAGCATTAGCTAGATAATGGAATATTTTCAATATTAGTAATCTCTTATTTTTCAGCTTTTTTATATAGTGCTTTATATAGTCTAGATTACATACAGACCACCAACTTTAAGATATATACTGGTAAATAACTATACACTGGCAGAATAACGTCTTTCGGGATCTGAAAGTGATATAAATTATTTTGCACACTTGACATTCAAATTAAGTAGACAATTACTAACTACATCTGATTTCGAAAAAGGTCCCCTTCACCCTGTGTTCAGCCCGGGCAACGCCGGGTACTGCAGCTAGTATATTTATATGTACATGTGTTACAATATCTTACTTGTAGGAATAGAAAAATTTATCTTGGCAACTCGGTAGCAATGGAATATTTTGTAAAAGCACAGAATATTAATTTTTTTCCTGTGCATTGCAGCGTTATTACCGCATGCCGACATAATAAGAGCTCATCGCCCTATTGCTTTGCTATTCCCCCTCCACCTCCTACTGTAGGGGCTTGGGCAGTAAGCGTTTGCATCGACGCCCCGTCGACCTGGCTGGAGATCAGAACAATGCTAAATCGTATTATGAAGGAGCAAATGAAAAAAAAAAGCTAAAACAATGTAATAAATCCATTTTTCATTAAATGGATAAATACCAACGCTTTTAAAAACTATGAATTTCGCAGTTACAGGGCCATCCAAATGTTTGTTTCTTTGAATTTAAAAGTTAAAACTTCTGTCGTTAGTACCACTCCACTGTCAATACGCTTGTAAAGAATTTAATAACAAATATTTGTAATTTTTTACGGAAACAAAACTGGCACGGAAGTCGTGGCTGTTGTTTTTGGGTGGCGTGGAATACACGCAGGCATTCTGAAGCTTAAAACCCGATACCTACTCAGCAGCTTTCACAACAAACTGACTAAAGACATGTTGCTTACCACAGTTCATACCAGTCACTGATTAAGGGGCTAGAACTTGCCAGGTGGCGGATCCGACCAATACGTTTGGCCAATAAAACAAACTTAGCGCAAAATTTGCATAAGGAAAAATAAGGGTTTCACAAATACTTCTTACAGCCTATAGTATATTTATATGTGTTTTTAATAATACATTTTGACAGTTTTTAGTACATATATTATAATAAATGAATGTTCACCCAAAACGTAAATGCGTTAATCGTGAATTTCATCCAAGTTGGAGTTGTTACGTCACGAGAACCATGTTAGATGACAACCATAACCGGTGATTCTGAGTTTGACCTCTGGACATAACTTTACCTTCGCGAAATATAATCCTAAAATTAAAACTTTTATAAAATAAAATTAGAATCTAGAAAAATCATTATAAATTACGCCATACATTTTCCGCCCAGGATGCGTTCTTGTTTTTGCTTGCCATATTGGAATTAATAAAACATTTACTAAAAAATATATCAACTTTAATATGTTCAGCCATATTAACATCCAAACTGAAGATTTTTAAAAATCCAAAAAAAAAATGGTGGGGAAAAGCATATTATTCCCAAAAAATATTATTTTATTTTTATCAGTCCTTAGTTTCATCGTTTGTCTTGCTTTAAAAGTATATAATTTTCATAGCCTTTACTAAAAACAATTAAATTTAATCATAACCTAAAATTCATAATAATAGTTTACGTCCCATGTTCAACTCAATAAAAGGACCCTGGCAATCTAAATGCCAACTCAGCCACTATTATGTAGACGATCAAAAGACATCAAAATAATTAAGCCACTATGTCACCTACTACAATTTGCTTTCCTTTACATAATAAGATATATTCTAAGCTTCTGTAGAGCTCAATAATGGTTGCACATTAAGTCTGTCTACTATATATGTTTCTGAATTAAATAATAAAGACCAAACGTCTAAGGAAGACACTTGGCATATTTAAGGACCTTACACAGTGAACGTTTATACCTACTATACGCATTACCCTTACTACGTGTTTCATTACCAAAATATTAACAGAATCTCGTAATCATTATGGCTACTGTAAAGACCATACACAATAAGCACTGTTATACTCTGTACGCTTAATGCCAATCATATAGGTGCAAGAAACAACTCGATCCACGGTGATTACGTGTTTACATTTATAACACATTTATTTAAGCTTAGGCTCATTACAACACTGCCCCTGCCCCAAGTGCCAATAAATAAAATTTTCTGCATATGTCTCCAAGCCTTGCGGCCTGCAGTTCATTGCCATCACTTAGGTCCTTAACAACACAATAACAAACATAGCAATATATTTACGAACCACATGGCTATCACACACAAACAAATCTTGTGGCATTTACGTCAATATACATACTAAACAATAAAATGTACAATTATATAAGGCATTTGTATCTCAAGATCTTCTATGCAATTATTAGTATTCTGACATAAGTTTTTTTATATATTTAAATTTACCACAGCAAAAAAAACCGTTGAAGTATATTTTTGACTATGAAATCAAGTACGTCAAAAATTAATTTTAATATTTATATATTCACTTTTTAGCTTACTGTTGCGTTTCAAAGTTTTATTTGTTGTTTCGTAATTTTCACCAAAAAATACATTTTGATTTCAGATTTAAGACCACCGTTACAATATTTTGATGTTTAACAGACATATATAGTTTTTGAAAAGATTATGTTAACAGAAAATATGAAAACAAATATATTTAAAATGTTAAAAATATTCATTGCTCTAGAAAGTTAGATTGTTTCCATTGAAAGAATTTCAAAAAAGTTCCAAATGATTACAAAATAACTTTCAAATCTCAAACAATGGCATCGAAAGTGTGTTTGATAAAACCACATTACAGTAAATTTATAACATTCACACTCAAAAATTTGCCATGTGCATTGTGTTTAACACGGTGTTTGTGCATTGAGCTTTGAAGACAAAATTATAATGAGTAGTTAAGGCTATTAGAATGCCATTTTATTTGAAAAAAGTAATGCGATTTTTTTTTTTGCTACGAACAATGTTTGATCAAATTTTTTGACATTGAAAAGACTTGAATTACTGCTCCGACACCTTTTTTACTCTCATGAAAACTTCGGCACCAAAAATCACCGAACCTATACCAAGTCCCGTCACCAACACAAAAATGGGAGCATACAAGTGGGCTGGTGTGAGGGCTTCGGGGCCGGGTGGTCTCGCCACTTTCGCCGTCTTCTTCACCGAGTCGTGCATGAAGTCTCGCCTCCACTTGTCCACGAACCCTCCCTCCTTCAGGCGGATGATGATGGCGTTGATGCGAGCCAGGAACGGGTTGTTGGGCGTCTCCGCCGCGTAGCACATGGGCAGCCTGCTGATGCACTCCGGGACCACGTGCAGCATCGGGTACCCGTCCTTGTAGTAGTCCTCGCGGCCGATGTCGTACGACGCCACGTACTTGCCGCACAGCCTGCTGACGTTCTTGAACTCGGCGGCCATCGACAGCGCGTCCGCGTCGTCCTCCCAGCTCACGACCTTCGACATGAACGTCAGGCCGACCTCGTCCAGCTCGCCCAAGTCCACCGACACCAACGACAAATCTTTCGGGGTGAGAAACACCGTTATCGGCAGGTTGGTCGCGAACAGCTCTTCCAGCGTGTCAACGTCGGGTTCGAAGTGCGGTGTGGTCAGGTGGCTGGTCAGAGAACCCTGGTAAATGTTGCTGAACACCATGTTTAGAACAATGCTCGAAATAATGAAGAGCCTTTGGCCCAAGTTGGTCGGCACAAAAATTGTGGCTCCCCACAGAAACAATCTGAATGCTTCTAGAAACAGTCCACCTTGTCTGATATCATGGACATCAAACAATGTGAAGATTTTCCAAACTGCTGACAGGACGAGCATAATAGGAAAGTAATAGATCCATACAGTGCTCTTAAATGGTATGAGGATGACAGTATATTCGGGAATCAGGGTAGACTTTGGTACAATCACTGTCACACACTCCTGTTCATGAGGATACGTAATCTGTCGGAGAAAGGAAGGAAATGCAAAGAATTCATTCGGAATGAGAGTTTTTGTATCGCCTTTATCGAGATTGTAGTATGACTCAATGGGCGGAGCTATGTTGATGGTTCCGTTGAGCGCTCTTATCGCTGTAATGATAGGAATACTTGATGGACCTTCAAGGTGCTTCTGCCCTTTTTCATCGATTATCACCTGCAGCAGTGAATGGTTAAGTGATTGCGCTAAATTAAAGGTAAATCCGTTGGTGTCAGATAATTTTTTCTGAAAAACGTCTGCATAATAGTTTGTGTGTCCATAATTTAATTCACGCTTGCTCAACTCCCTAGTAAATGGATTGTAACTCAGAGAATATATGTTGTCACAAAGCGGTCCCAAAGTTTTCTCGGAACTCTTAACACATGCAGATTTATTGCAATAAAGCAAAACTGCGCTTAAAATGCCATATTCGTTCCAGCAGTTACCAAACATAATTTCCGTCTCTTGAAGATTTACATGGTTTTGTGTTAAAAGAACCAAGAGGAACAACGCTCTAGGGTTCCAAAACGAAAATTTGGTCCACCATGCTTCAAGAAAACACCTGCCACTGAGCTGTTCGATGAAAATAATAAAAGCCACCCCATTTTCAAGATTGTCAGTTCGCCTCAGACTATTGAATTTACTATAGTCAGTAGATGAGCTGATGATGACGACAGGTATGTTACGTATTCTGTTGACGTGGAGAAGAAAATCACGCAGGACTAACGGTTGAGCGATTGAATTTGCATAAACCGAAAGAAATATTATATTTTTCATGAAATATGTGTCAGACACGATGTTTATAGCTTTAGATAAATTAGCGTAGTCTTGATGAGCTTCAAATACTTCTAGATGATAAGCATCGGTCCAAAATGAAGCTACAAAACTTAACATAATCACACTCGCCACTTTCTGGATTTTCGACATTTTAATCTGAAAAATAAATTGTAAAAAATGCATTATATTAGCAATACATTTTATGTGATTTTAAATTTTATACCCAAGCTCTCTCATTAAAAGAGGAATTTTTTTAGTTTACGGGAAAACACTGTATTAAATTCCATTGGCTTCTTGAGCAGTATATTTTTTTTTTTAGTGTGAAGCTTATTAAAATAATATTATCTCAACTGTTGTCCTATTTTTATTGATTAATTTTATAACATTCTTGAGTCCAATACCTGAGCGTCATACCTGAACAACATACGAAGCTATGTTTCAGCGTAGATTAGAAAGAAATGCTGAGAAGCAACTTAATAAAACCTTTTGGTTATCGAGATCAAACGCAATGCAATATTATAAAGTACAGTAATTTTACGGATTTTTCAAAGAAAAATGAACCTAGAATAAACGAAATGCTCTTCGTAATATCAGATAGTTGGATCTACGTGGAAAATAAGCCAAGTTCCTACTTCGAGTTGTTTCGTTGTAAACACTAAACAAAAGTATACTCAAAAATAATTAATTTGAATCTTTTATATTATAACTAGCTGCCCAACCCGGCTTCGCACGGCTATACTAATGGGAAAAAAATTAAGCCACATCTCCCATTTACAGTAATGGCAAATAAAAAAAATTCAGTAAAAATTTATTACAATCCTGTATAATGTACCGGAGAGAAAATGAATAGCACCGATGGTTTCCCGACTCGTGCACGCAACGTACAACTGATGTAGCCTACCCGTACTTCGCTACGGCAGTCTACAAGCAGATCACTCTTACGCCGCTCATTATACATGCCCCTCCTTGTGGGTACGCCACTGTCGCGCGATGCCCGTTGCCATGGAGACGCAGAAGGCATGAACAATGCAAAATCCTGTTCTCATGCAAAGTACCCACTGTTGCCTGGTTTTAACGACCCATGGGATCATAGGCGTGCGCACGGTAGGTGCCACAGGTGCCTTGGCACCACCATTAGGGTTAACGTTATTTTGTTTTTTACAAGCAGAAATAATACATACTTACAAAAATCCGTATTATTTCCAAAAAAATATGTTTTCCACTCGTGTCGAGTTACAGATATGTGCTCATAACACTATCAGTATATCAATTATCAATCGAACCAACTATACACACGGAAACAAGCCAGGTGCAATTACTTGTGTTGTACACGTGGGCCGCGGCTACGAAACTTTTGAAATGTAAATACTTCTCATAGTTCTCCTCGTATTACATAGAATGCGCGCTCGGTGTCCACTGTTCACTCCACTCGGCAGGCGCACAGAATAATAGCCACCGTCCGCCAGGGTTTATTTAAAAAAAGAGAGAGAGTTTAGTTAGTTAAAATGATAGGCTTACTCGATAACTTATATGCAGTTGCCGACAAAACATTTTTGTTGTATTCCAAAAGTTAAAACTTTTGCCCACTCTTATTTGTGTATTTTTATTATTTTAATATTTTACATATTTTAGGTATGTTACAAAAACTCCCTTCATTTGTTGATTTTAAAACTTAACATTTGAGAATGTTTTTTCAAGCATTTATTTGGCGTCTTCAGAAAACATATAAGTACGGTTTTTCAAAGCCACCAGCATGAATTCCGTGCAAACAATTTGTGCAATTTACTTTATGGCTCAACAAAGCTTAAAACTGTAAATAGTTTAGTAGTTTTCCTGGTGATTATAACGTTCAAAGCCATAATTTGTCATAAAAAATGTTAAAATTTTTACATCTGTGTATTTAATGTTTTTGTTCAGAAACACCTCAAATAGCACCATTTTGCGCTTTCAAATCAACATTTTCCCGGGGGAGGACCCCCGGACCCCCCGCTTTAGGCTCGGGGTCCGTGAATGACAGGGCTGTTGTGTAATCTGTAGGGACCGGAAAAATTCGCAGATTCAATGACCTCTAGGATAGCCTCCATTATCCTTTGCATTTCTCAAGTAAACACGCGTGTTCATTGGGTACTAAATTGTGAGGCGTCTCCACTGGGTAGCTTGTGATTCGACGCTTCTTTGGTCGATAGTGTCTCATTGGCCGAGAGAGCTCCAGTTAAACTGCGAGCCAATAGCAGAAACAGCAGAATTGTACACATGTTTGAATTTCAGCCTATCACGAAATGAATCCGCGAATTTTTCCGGTCTCTAGTAATCTGGCACCACCAATACTGAAGTCCTACGCACGCGTATGCATGGGATCTAATTTTCGGAAAATGTCATCCTGCGTAACATAAGGAACATTACTGTGAAGTTTCAAGTCTGTAAAATATATATATACTTGAAGAAAATGGCAATTTTCGATATTTAAGTACTACCTCCAAAATGCCAACGGTGATGAGGACTGCACTAACAATGAAATAGTCGTTGCCATAGAGACAAATGAAGCATCAACAAAGCAACAGCCGTTGCCATGGTGATTTCCTACCAAAAACTGGAAATTTTGATATATTACGGCCCCGAAAGTCCCCTTGGGATTGGATTTCCGCAGAATCCGTTCTTAGTGAGCGTCTACATCACAAAATGAGTAACTATGCTAAATTTCAAGTCAATCGGGTGTATAGTTTTAGAGATCACGTGATGAGTGAGTCAGTGAGTGGTATTTCGCTTTTATATATATATATATATATATATATATATACAAGTCCTTGTCAGAATTTTAACGGGAGAGGAAAATTATTGATGGTCCGAAAAATGAAAATTAATTAAAAATAATAAACATAATTCTAGTAAAAGAAAAAAACAAATTAAACACAGAGAGAGGAAAAAAACAATAGTTTAGGTTTGCGATTTAAAGTGATAAAAAGTATTTAAATACTAATTGAACTCTTATGGGGGTACTGATTGCTTCGTTGTTAATATCACACGGGTGTTTTTACTTTTATGGAAAAATTAAGAATGATAAGGCATCTAGTGCGTGGAAACAATGTTAATAAGCAATAGGAAATAAACTTCTAGCTCCTACGGCATTGCCAACACACACTTCGTGGGTGTACTGCATGTTGTTTCTAACCCCCTCCAACGCATTTGATTTATAATTGGACTTTTAGTAAGGATCCCTAATGTTATTGATAATATAATATAGCCTATAGCCTTCCTCGATAAATGTATTATCCAACACTGAAAGAATTTTTGAAATCGGACCAGTGGTTCCTGAGATTAGCGCGTTCAAACAAACAAACAAATTCTTCAGCTTTATAATATTAGTATAGATAATATTAGTTTTGATTCGTGTTCAAAATATTTTTACTCAGTTCCGTAAATTTTCGAAGATAAACCGTAAATTTTCGAATATCCCTGGATAATTTGTAACCAACGTTCTTCGTAAATATCACGTGAAAAATTTTAACAGTTAACACTCCACGAACAAGAAACAGACAAACATTCAGTAGTTGAACCCGAAGCACTGCGAAAGTAGGCGAATAACCCAGTCCGCGTGGTCGTCAGTATCAAGGAGAAATACTTATTTTCGATAAACTTATTGAATCGGACACGAAGGACAGAAACCAGTTGTCAGGTTGCCTCGCTGGGAAACTGTCAGTTCTTACGTAGAAAAAATCTCCTTTTTATACTGCAGTGCCAATCATCCTGAGTGCCTGAAAGGAGTGCGGCGTAATGTTTTACTCTCGTGTGGCGAGGCATTTTACATACATGATGACTGCACTTTTCGACCCAAAATTCAAATGAGCATTTAATGTGTATTCAGATGACTCTGACCATGACGTCAAGTCATCATACAAGTAACGTGTAATCCTATACGATGTTCTCTACTCACGTGACCATTAAGGAGAGAGGGAAGGTATAGTCCGTAGCAAATATAATGGCAAAAGATTTTGGTCATTATCAAAATTATAGTAATGTCTTTGAACGTTTAGGTTGTACAAATTAGACCAGTGGTTGGCAACAGGTGGCCCGCGGGCCACATCTGGCCTAAACACTCTTTCAACAAACAAATACTCGTAAGTATATTCTGTCATATATAAGCCGCCATTTTTTTGCTTGTGTATGGGATTAAAGTTGTAAGCTGACAGTTTTTAGAAGCCACAGTATCTTCGCATAAATAGCACGAAATATATTTTTCTAGCTAATAACCCACGGCTTTATTCGCGCGAATTCTGGGTACTGATATTTTTTCACTATTGTAAGAAAAGTATTTTATTAATCATAAAATGTTTTTGTTATAAATTAAATCTTATAATCACCTGAAAGAGCTAAAATGCGAATCGTAACAGCAGTCGTGTTACGGGCAGTTTGCGTTTTTCTACGTATATGTATGATACAGAATGTACAAATTTATAACCTAGGCAAAAAAAAATGGAAATAACTACAGAAACAGTTGTTTTGGATGCCAAGAATAATTTTGCTTGAGAGAGCCTAAAAGTATAAAAAATAATAATAATAAAAGAAGCGAGAGAGAATGCTTCGAATGGTAGAATATTTCATAAAGTTATGATGGCCAAGAAAACAGAACTGTAACAGTTTGATTAAAAAAAATCCTGACCAGAGACTAGAACACGTAACTGGTAATGATGACAGAATTAACTATTTATTGACACTTGGTTGAATGATACAGACATAAACTACTTCCCCGCAACGTTTAAAACATGGTTATAGTATATTAATATATTTAAAAAATTCTCAATAAAAAGTTATAAAAATGTTTTACACCACACCCGACATTTTGAATTATGACACCACGGTTGCAATTATCGTTACGGACGCCATCTTGATTTTTTATTTTTTCAGATTCTATAAAAAAATTAAAATTCATAAAAAATTTAATTAATCAAATTTTAATAAAAAAATCTTCAAAAACCCTGTTGCACATATCGTTACGCCCCACCATCTTGGATTCTAGAAACATTGCTTTATTCGTTACATCCGCCATCTTGAATGAGTATTAGATTCTAGATCGTTGCACTTTTCGTCAGGCCCGCCATCTTGAAAATCCGTAATTCTTATGCTAGAAATTCGGAAAAAAAAATAAAATAATTATAAAAAATTATAATAAATAAAATTTTAAAAAAAATTCATTAAAAAATACATTTACTCGCTACTGTGTGTTCTTTCCGTTTCCTGCGCGTACTAAGTGTACTGTGTGTTCATTCCGTTTCCTATGTGTACTGTGTGTTCATTTCGTTTCATGTGTGTACTGTGTGTTTAGTTTCCTGTGTGTACTGCGTGTTCATTCCGTTTCCTGTGTGTACTGTGTGTTAATTGCGTTTCCTGTGTGTACTGTGTGTTCATTCCGTTTCCCGTGTGTACTGTGTGTACTGTATGTTCAGTGGGTTATTTTCTTTTAATGAATGTGTGACGTTTCGTTAAATGTGTGTAGTCAAATCTGTAGTATCTCTGTATTAGCTCTGAATATTTACTATTCCAAAACCTCTGTCTTGATAAATCATTTTTCAGGGATTCTTGGTCCTCTTGTAAGCGTAAAATATGTTACGTTGGTGTGATTGATTGTAATTGATTGTATGATTCAGTAGGTCTGACAGTTTGAGGACATTGTTTTGACTGGACGAAATATGTTATATCAGCTGACGACGAAGAATTTTATGTGGTTCGGAAATGTCTGGTCTATATGTCTGACATTTTTATCACCCGGTCTCGTGGTCCGAAGACGCTTGGTCTTTATGTATGGTTTTCTACATGAACGATTGAAAATCATACTTACATGCTAGGCTTGTCGACAACGTTTTAATTCGTCGGACAGGTATATTGTCTTGAGTTGATTTTCTTAGAGTGAATGATTAATAAACTCCGCGAAAGGTATGTGAAACAATATATAAAATTTATTTAATATTTAGTTACATTTGTCACTGGTCGAGAATCAAACCGAGGACATAAAATAATCGATTCAGTCATTATTTTAATAAGAAATTTTTTTGGGTGAATTTTGGAATTTTCCCCGAAGTTCTACCTAAATAATAACGGATTTCTAAGATGGCATCCCAATTTCAAGATGGCGGACATCTCAGTAATAAGAAATTATTACTGCACTCTAGCTGGTTAAACTTAAACTAATATGACAGTAGCGCACTCTAGTAAACGTAAACAAGATGATGGCCTCCAGCAGACGAAAACAAGATGTCGGACATGTCGTCGTACTAGCTGATAATATATATACCTTGACATTAGTGGTGGGAGGTCACTCTGCCGGCGGCTTCCGTTGAGGAAGGATATATCGCCTTTTTTTACCTCACCGGGTTTGAATAGAGGACTCCGTGATGTGTGTTTTATAATGTTTTTTTATTAAAATTTTATTAATTAAAACATTTTATAATTATTAATTTTATTCCGAATTTTTAGCAAAGAATTGCGGATTTTTAAGATGGCGAGCTTAACGAAAACTGCAACGATCTAGAATCCAATATGGTGGGCTTAACGTAAAGTGTAATGTTAACATCATACTCATTCAAGATGGCGGATGTAACGAATAAAGCAATGTTTCTAGAATCCAAAATGGTGGGGCGTACCGATATGTGCACCCTCGCCTTGTGTACGCATGGCGCGCTCTCATCATAGGATCCACCCTCGCCCTGTGTACATGTGGCGCGCTCACACCATAGACCCACCCTCGCCTTGTGTACTCGTGGCGTGCTCTCACCATAGATCCACCCTCGCCCTTTGTACGCGTGTTGCGCTCTCATCATAGGATCCACCCTCGCCTTGTGTACGCGTGGCGTGCTCTCACCATAGACCCACCCTCGCCCTTTGTACGCGTGTTGCGCTCTCATCATAGGATCCACCCTCGCCCTGTGTACATGTGGCGCGCTCACACCATAGACCCACCCTCGCCTTGTGTACGCGTGGCGTGCTCTCACCATAGACCCACCCTCGCCCTTTGTACGCGTGTTGCGCTCTCATCATAGGATCCACCCTCGCCCTGTGTACATGTGGCGCGCTCACACCATAGACCCACCCTCGCCTTGTGTACGCGTGGCGTGCTCTCACCATAGACCCACCCTCGCCCTTTGTACGCGTGTTGCGCTCTCATCATAGGATCCACCCTCGCCCTGTGTACATGTGGCGCGCTCACACCATAGACCCACCCTCGCCTTGTGTACGCGTGGCGTGCTCTCACCATAGACCCACCCTCGCCCTTTGTACGCGTGTTGCGCTCTCATCATAGGATCCACCCTCGCCCTGTGTACATGTGGCGCGCTCACACCATAGACCCACCCTCGCCTTGTGTACGCGTGGCGTGCTCTCACCATAGACCCACCCTCGCCCTTTGTACGCGTGTTGCGCTCTCATCATAGGATCCACCCTCGCCCTGTGTACATGTGGCGCGCTCACACCATAGACCCACCCTCGCCTTGTGTACGCGTGGCGTGCTCTCACCATAGACCCACCCTCGCCCTTTGTACGCGTGTTGCGCTCTCATCATAGGATCCATCCTCGCCCTGTGTACATGTGGCGCGCTCACACCATAGACCTGCCCTCGCCCTTTGTACGCGTAGCGCGCTCTCATCATAGGATCCACCCTCGCCCTGTGTACGCGTAGCACGCTCTCGCCATGGACTCGCCCTCGCCTTGTGTACGTGTGGCACGCCTTCGCCATAGACTCATCCTCGCCTTGTGTACGTGTGGCGAGGTGAAGGTGAGTCAGGGAGGCGCGCAGGCCTCTTTTCCACTCTCGACACAGGACGTTCAGTAAGCAACCACATTTGTGGGGAGGAACAGCTGGTCGTGGCCGAAATGTTTTTGTTCCTTCTGACATAATGCTCATAGGTTTCCTTTGAATATATTTATTTATTATTTTAAGAATGATAGCTGTCGACGACAAACTAAGAAAAGGAAAGAAAACAAAGTTGAGGTTTCATGCAACTCGCAATAAACGAATATTGAATAAAGGATAATTCAGATATTTTGATGGCACGCGGTATTATTTTCATTATTGCTTCTATGATTTTTAATTTAAACTTAGAACTATCATGACTACATTTTTGTTCGCAGACGGCCTCCGATAGCGTAATCGGTTACGGTGCAGGAACATTATTCCTTGGGTTCGAATCCGGTAAAGAGGAGTAGATGTTATAATAATTTCATTTTTAGTGAATAATGTAAGCCTCTCCCCAGTTATTAATTTGGCGAAATACAGGAAGTTCAATATGCCAGAATTACAATTAGTTTTCTTGAATGTGTTAATTTTTATGGATATACATTCTGTGTTAACTATGTAAAAGTAGATACTGGTAGTAAAATGGTGAATTTTTCTACCTGTACTATACATTATGTCAATACAACTCACAATGCTGATACGACAATAGCGCGAAAGGCAAACACAAAATGAAAAAGGCGCAAAACTAAACTATATCGTAGTAGTGACGGTGAAGCTTCACCGTTGCACAAATAATAAATACTGAAACAGATTTACAATTCAATTTTTGTAGCTATTGCGTGCTATTTGCCATTCTAAGATCGATGATAATTTTTATTCTGGATCAATAAATAAATGTAACACATTATTTTACTCGTAAATATTATCGTTAGTACGTTATAACTGAGAACACCTTTGCTTATAACTGGGAACTGTATGTAGGTATGGCAACTTGTACATTAGCATTTAAAAATATTGATTTAATCAGCGATTATTTACAAACGTTGTCGTATGTATCAGGTTTATATAATTTATTCTTCCACCTCTGGAACTAATGGCTTCACACTCCGGAGCATGGTCAATATATTCACAGCTCGTCGCTCAATCATCTACTAAACTCGCTTTTTGCCTTGAAATAGCTTACTTGCCGTTTTCTCGTCCACTCACTATTAGAACTGCCGGTCTTGTGCCAACCAGTCCTTCAGGAGACAGTACTAGATCACTTGCGTTCCCATACCACACGGTTTTCTTCTTCAGGCTTTCTTCTGCTCGCCTCTTACCTCGTTCAGCGTGGACAGTCTGAAGTGTGGTTGTCGTGATATCAGGTGCTCAGTAGACCAATTTTCTCGATTTATAAAAAATAAATAAAATTTTAAATATCAATAACTGTTAGCGATAATATTAAGTTTGTATCAAAATTATCAGAAGCAATTCTAAGAAGTGACAAACATTCTTTTGTGTTCTCTACTGCTCGTTCAGCTGCTCTAAGAGTGAATCTTTTGATCCAAACTATATTTTCCCTGTTTCTTTCTTCTACCACAACTTAATTCATTTTCTCTACCATCAAATCGATTACCATTCATAAATATAACGCTATTTTCACATGACATTTTCTGTATCAATTACAACACCACGTGTGCTTTTCTTAACTGTGTGAACGGGCTATTCTCAAACAAACATGGCGAGTACAACTAGGCTGAAAAATCTACTCGGCCGAGCTTACTCGTCTGATGTGAATCGGCCTTAAAGGCTTCACCTTGGTCATGCAACTTGGTTTTATCTCACCTCGTATATCTGTGCTCACTCTACGTATAAGCCTGGGTTATCTCAGCCTCTCGCCACAGCCGGTTCTCTTAGGCTAGCCCCACACAATACATATTTCCTTAGCAGTCTCCATGCGTTTTTTTTTTTGTTAACACGCCTGCTCCCATGTAGATGACACTTCAGCACCCTGTCAAAGGTCCGGCTCTCACATTACCCATAACATACCCAAAACGGACCTGTCGAGAGGTTTACGAAAAAAACGAAAGGCAAGCACCGCCTAAAACCGCACAAATCCGTATTTTGTTTCCCTGCTATGTTCACGAGCCGATGTCGACAAGATGGCAGACCCTCGTGTAGCATCATAAACCCTTATATATATTCACTTTCGCAAACATTAGGAAACTTAACGATAGTGAAAATACCCAGAAATATATATATGGTAAACTGAATAGTCATAGAAAGAAGTAATCACGTGTTAAAAAATGCGTATGGAAACTTTCATTACTCTGTAGATATACCTAGTCGCTTATGAATGTTCTTGTAGTATCGGTAGCGCGGTGAGATAGCTCGTGGTCGTAAATCTCCAGGGTTCAATCCTTGTAAATGGAGAATCATTCCACTAAGATTCCTGGATTAAACTAATTTTTCGTAAGGCAAATATGAATTAATAATCTGCATAATCTTTGATCATCTAATTGCTATAATAGAATTATACACATAGCTCAGTCCATTGGTTTAGTTATTTCATACAAGATAAGCTTGTATCCTTTATTTTTACTTCAAATTAAATGAAATTATATTTTTACAAGTTATTTAAACAAAAAAATTGTTCTTTAATCAAACACGTGCATTTATTTATTTAAAAAACGAGTGCCCATGTATAATTTTTGAATAAAGTAACGTTTCAAATAAGCTCCACACCTGTTAGTCTAAATGAAAATTAGTGATGGTTTTCCTTCACTTTAAATTTTAGTTTATCATGGGAACAACTATCTTAAACTATGCGAACTTCTTTGTCTCACTTTGTAAAAATTATTCTTTGTCACAATATGTGAAAATTTGTATCCTTTTAATTTATGTATCAGGTTTTGAAACTAGCATACAAAGGAAAGTTCAGTATCATTAATTTAAAAAAAACTGTTCTGTATTTGTTTTCAAATACTTAACCAACTGTTAGATATATGTTTTTGCAAGAGAAGTTTAGAAGATAAAAAATCAAAAATCATTAACTAGAATTACATTATCTTAAAATAAACAGCTGCAATTTTATATATATTCACTATTTTGTTAAATGGACAGCAACCGATATGCTTGTTTTGGTAGGCAATTGCATTGTCTGGCTTTCTGTTAGCATTCTAGGTGTCGTGTGTATTGAATAAAATAATTCTTCCTTCTTTAATTTTACTAAAACAAAAAGGCTATTATGCCCACATTTATACCCATGGGTATAAAAGAAGGTATAGCGTAAATTGGGCATCGTGTGGGGTGGGCTTTACCACGATCCTCATTGCGATGAAATTGCGTATAACCCTTTCCTGCGCACCTTATGTGTACGCATACAAATTATCCAGAGATTTTCGTAAATTTAAGGTCATTGAGTCAAATTTAATTTGAACATGAATCCAAAAGAATATTCTTAGTATGCTAATAAAACTTCTTAAAAACGTTTATTGAAAACACTCTTCGTTTGTCCACCTTTGTTTGGAACCGAACATAGGACTACACGGAAGTCGAAAAACGGCGTAGTTTCTACGGAGATTCAGTTTTTTTGAAATTACGAATAAGTCTTCGTTGACTTGAGTTCAAACTCAAGGTTGAAAAATCAGTACATACATTTACTACAATTTCTAACCATGGAAGGGCGGAAGCCTAAAGATTCTGGGTTACCAACAAAAACATAAGTTTACGATTACCACTCACTTCGTGTATACATACTCTGCGCGACATGTGACGCTATCTGTTGGGTGGGTCCATGTCTGCTAGCAAAAAAAAAAATCGGGCTACAGGTTAAAAACCTAATTTTTAGGTTTATAATGTTAATTTAACTACTTAACGACTAATTAACCGTACGAAAAAAAAAACACTTAATGTTGTTTTGTAATGTGCGATGGTATTAGACACCACAAAATATGTGGCTACCAAAATAAAGTACAATTATTTTCCTTGATTTGTTTGCCTTAAAAACGTATGCTTTAATTCTCACGATCAATGTAGCTATGTCAGTAATATAGAGAATGTTTCAATGGTATATTATAAAAGTTTAATTTATAGTATTTACAACAAATCATACATTAAATCTACGGTAAAATAAACTATTATTTCTTACAAATGTACAATATGTGCACCTTTAGTTATACGGCACACATCCAACCTAAAGTCCAATCCAACCCACACACTTTGGTTAACAATTCCGGAGTAATGGAAGAAATAGCCTCTGGAAAATCATAGGTAGCGGCGGAACGTAGACACGAACTATTATAAAACCTCAAACAAACAAATATCATGGCGTTATGTCAAGTGAACGTGGAGGCCAGCGAAAAACCACTTTCTGTCGTCTCGACCATTACGACCAATCCAACGGTCAGGGACTACGACGTTAAATCACTCTCGTTCAAATCGATTCCAGTAGGGAGGGGCTCCATCCTATTGCCAAATGAAGTTTACAGATTCACTCTTAACAAATTGCTTTAACAAGATGTTTTAGGCTCAGGAGTCGCCATTTTGGTACGTGACGCTGCAAGCGAGAAAACAAACAAAAAGCAGTACTCGCGTATGCGCCTATCAAAAACCATTAGAATAACTCTTCAATTGTGACCTAAAATAAACACTCTAAAACTCTTAAAGTTGATACTATTAAAATTTATAACTGAATAATGAAAGCTGCAATCTAGAGAATGCGCCAAAAACTACTTGGTAAAACTACGTCTCAGTATCGGCAATAAGAAGCCGCGTGCTCACCTTCCCCGAGCCGACGGCCCCGATGACCTATGAAAGCTGCCATCTAGCAGCTGCGCCAAAAACTACTTGGTAAAACTACGTCTCAGTATCGGCAATAAGAAGCCGCGTGCTCACCTTCCCCGAGCCGACGGCCCCGATGACCTATGAAAGCTGCCATCTAGTGGCTACGCCAAAAACTACTTGGAAAAATACGTCTCAGTACCGGCAATAAGAAGCCGGGTGCTCACCTTCCCCGAGCCGACGGCGCCGATGACCTATGAAAGCTGCCATCTAGCGGCTGCGCGCAAAACTACTTGGAAAACTACGTCTCAGTACCGGCAATAAGAAGCTAGGTGCTCACCTTCCCCGAGCCGACAGCCCCGATGACCTATGAAAGCTGCCATCTAGCGGGTGCGCCCAAAACTACTTGGTAAAACTACGTCTCAGTATCGGCAATAAGAAGCTGGGTGCTCACCTTCCCCGAGCCGACAGCCCCGATGACCTATGAAAGCTGCCATCTAGCGGGTGCGCCCAAAACTACTTGGTAAAACTACGTCTCAGTACCGGCAATAAGAAGCCGGGTGCTCACCTTCCCCAAGCCGACGGCCCCGATGACCTATGAAAGCTGCCATCTAGCGGGTGCGCCCAAAACTACTTGGTAAAACTACGTCTCAGTACCGGCAATAAGATGCCGGGTGCTCACCTTCCCCGAGCCGACGGCCCCGATGACCTATGAAAGCTGCCATCTAGCGGCTGCGCCAAAAAAACTACTTGGTAAAACTACGTCTCAGTACCGGCAATAAGAAGCCGGGTGCATACCTTCCCCAAGCCGATGGCCCCGAAAACCTATAAAAGCTGCCATCTAGCGGGTGCGCACAAAACTACTTGGAAAACTACGTCTCAGTACCGGCAATAAGAAGCCGGGTGCTTACCTTCCCCGAGCCGACGGCCCCGAAAACCTATAAAAGCTGCCATCTAGCGGGTGCGCACAAAACTACTTGGAAAACTACGTCTCATTATCGGCAATAAGAAGTCAGGTGCTCACCTTCCCCGAGCCGACGGCCCCGATGACCTATGAAAGCTGCCATCTAGCGGGTGCGCCCAAAACTACTTGGTAAAACTACGTCTCAGTACCGGCAATAAGAAGCCGGGTGCTCACCTTCCCCGAGCCGACGGCCCCAATGACCTATGAAAGCTGCAATCTAGCGGGTGCGCCCAAAACTACTTGGTAAAACTACGTCTCAGTACCGGCAATAAGAAGCCGGGTGCTCACCTTCCCCGAGCCGACGGCCCCAATGACCTATGAAAGCTGCCATCTAGCGGGTGCGCCCAAAACTACTTGGTAAAACTACGTCTCAGTACCGGCAATAAGAAGCCGGGTGCTCACCTTCCCCGAGCCGACGGCCCCGATGACCTATGAAAGCTGCAATCTAGCGGGTGCGCCCAAAACTACTTGGTAAAACTACGTCTCAGTACCGGCAATAAGAAGCCGGGTGCTCACCTTCTCCGAGCCGACGGCCCCGATGACCTATGATAGCTGCCATCTAGCAGGTGCGCCCAAAACTACTTGGTAAAACTACGTCTCAGTATCGGCAATAAGAAGCCGGGTGCTCACCTTCCCCGAGCCGACGGCCCCGATGACCTATGATAGCTGCCATCTAGCGGGTGCGCCCAAAACTACTTGGTAAAACTACGTCTCAGTACCGGCAGTAAGAAGCCGGGTGCTCACCTTCCCCGAGCCGACGGCCCCGATGACCTATGATAGCTGCCATCTAGCGGGTGCGCCCAAAACTACTTGGGAAAACTACGTCTCAGTATCGGCAGTAAGAAGCCGGGTGCTCACCTTCCCCGAGCCGACGGCCCCGATGACCTATGATAGCTGCCATCTAGCGGGTGCGCCCAAAACTACTTGGTAAAACTACGTCTCAGTATCGGCAATAAGAAGCTGGGTGCTCACCTTCCCCGAGCCGACAGCCCCGATGACCTATGAAAGCTGCCATCTAGCGGGTGCGCCCAAAACTACTTGGTAAAACTACGTCTCAGTACCGGCAATAATAAGCCGGGTGCTCACCTTCCCCAAGCCGACGGCCCCGATGACCTATGAAAGCTGCCATCTAGCGGGTGCGCCCAAAACTACTTGGTAAAACTACGTCTCAGTACCGGCAATAAGATGCCGGGTGCTCACCTTCCCCGAGCCGACGGTCCCGATGACCTATGAAAGCTGCCATCTAGCGGCTGCGCCAAAAAAACTACTTGGTAAAACTACATCTCAGTACCGGCAATAAGAAGCCGGGTGCTCACCTTCCCCAAGCCGACGGCCCCGAAAACCTATAAAAGCTGCCATCTAGCGGGTGCGCACAAAACTACTTGGAAAACTACGTCTCAGTACCGGCAATAAGAAGCCGGGTGCTTACCTTCCCCGAGCCGACGGCCCCGAAAACCTATAAAAGCTGCCATCTAGCGGGTGCGCACAAAACTACTTGGAAAACTACGTCTCATTATCGGCAATAAGAAGTCAGGTGCTCACCTTCCCCGAGCCGACGGCCCCGATGACCTATGAAAGCTGCCATCTAGCGGGTGCGCCCAAAACTACTTGGTAAAACTACGTCTCAGTACCGGCAATAAGAAGCCGGGTGCTCACCTTCCCCGAGCCGACGGCCCCGATGACCTATGAAAGCTGCAATCTAGCGGGTGCGCCCAAAACTACTTGGTAAAACTACGTCTCAGTACCGGCAATATTAAGCCGGGTGCTCACCTTCCCCGAGCCGACGGCCCCAATGACCTATGAAAGCTGCAATCTAGCGGGTGCGCCCAAAACTACTTGGTAAAACTACGTCTCAGTACCGGCAATAAGAAGCCGGGTGCTCACCTTCCCCGAGCCGACGGCCCCGATGACCTATGAAAGCTGCAATCTAGCGGGTGCGCCCAAAACTACTTGGTAAAACTACGTCTCAGTACCGGCAATAAGAAGCCGGGTGCTCACCTTCCCCGAGCCGACGGCCCCGATGACCTATGATAGCTGCCATCTAGCAGGTGCGCCCAAAACTACTTGGTAAAACTACGTCTCAGTATCGGCAATAAGAAGCCGGGTGCTCACCTTCCCCGAGCCGAAGGCCCCGATGACCTATGATAGCTGCCATCTAGCGGGTGCGCCCAAAACTACTTGGTAAAACTACGTCTCAGTACCGGCAGTAAGAAGCCGGGTGCTCACCTTCCCCGAGCCTACGGCCCCGATGACCTATGATAGCTGCCATCTAGCGGGTGCGCCCAAAACTACTTGGTAAAACTACGTCTCAGTATCGGCAGTAAGAAGCCGGGTGCTCACCTTCCCCTAACCGACGGCCCCGATGACCTATGATAGCTGCCATCTAGCGGGTGCGCCCAAAACTACTTGGTAAAACTACGTCTCAGTACCGGCAGTAAGAAGCCGGGTGCTCACCTTCCCCGAGCCGACGGCCCCGATGACCTATGATAGCTGCCATCTAGCGGGTGCGCCCAAAACTACTTGGTAAAACTACGTCTCAGTATCGGCAGTAAGAAGCCGGGTGCTCACCTTCCCCGAGCCGACGGCCCCGATGACCTATGATAGCTGCCATCTAGCGGGTGCGCCCAAAACTACTTGGTAAAACTACGTCTTAGTACCGGCAGTAAGAAGCCGGGTGCTCACCTTCCCCGAGCCGACGGCCCCGATGACCTATGATAGCTGCCATCTAGCGGGTGCGCCCAAAACTACTTGGTAAAACTACGTCTCAGTACCGGCAATAAGAAGCCGGGTGCTCACCTTCCCCGAGCCGACGGCCCCAATGACCTATGAAAGCTGCAATCTAGCGGGTGCGCCCAAAACTACTTGGTAAAACTACGTCTCAGTACCGGCAATAAGAAGCCGGGTGCTCACCTTCCCCGAGCCGACAGCCCCGATGACCTATGAAAGCTGCAATCTAGCGGGTGCGCCCAAAACTACTTGGTAAAACTACGTCTCAGTACCGGCAATAAGAAGCCGGGTGCTCACCTTCCCCGAGCCGACGGCCCCGATGACCTATGATAGCTGCCATCTAGCAGGTGCGCCCAAAACTACTTGGTAAAACTACGTCTCAGTATCGGCAATAAGAAGCCGGGTGCTCACCTTCCCCGAGCCGACGGCCCCGATGACCTATGATAGCTGCCATCTAGCGGGTGCGCCCAAAACTACTTGGTAAAACTACGTCTCAGTACCGGCAGTAAGAAGCCGGGTGCTCACCTTCCCCGAGCCGACGGCCCCGATGACCTATGATAGCTGCCATCTAGCGGGTGCGCCCAAAACTACTTGGTAAAACTACGTCTCAGTATCGGCAGTAAGAAGCCGGGTGATCACCTTCCCCGAGCCGACGGCCCCGATGACCTATGATAGCTGCCATCTAGCGGGTGCGCCCAAAACTACTTGGTAAAACTACGTCTCAGTACCGGCAGTAAGAAGCCGGGTGCTCACCTTCCCCGAGCCGACGGCCCCGATGACCTATGATAGCTGCCATCTAGCGGGTGCGCCCAAAACTACTTGGTAAAACTACGTCTCAGTATCGGCAGTAAGAAGCCGGGTGCTCACCTTCCCCGAGCCGACGGCCCCGATGACCTATGAAAGCTGCCATCTAGCGGGTGCGCCCAAAACTACTTAGTATAACTACGTCTCAGTATCGGCAGTAAGAAGCCGGGTGCTCACCTTCCCCGAGCCGACGGCCCCGATGACCTATGATAGCTGCCATCTAGCGGGTGCGCCCAAAACTACTTGGTAAAACTACGTCTCAGTACCGGCAGTAAGAAGCCGGGTGCTCACCTTTCTCGAACCGACGGCCCCGATGACCTATGATAGCTGCCATCTAGCGGGTGCGCCCAAAACTACTTGGTAAAACTACGTCTCAGTATCGGCAATAAGAAGCCGGGTGCTCACCTTCCCCGAGCCGACGGCCCTGATGACCTATGATAGCTGCCATCTAGCGGGTGCGCCCAAAACTACTTGGTAAAACTACGTCTCAGTATCGGCAATAAGAAGCCGCGTGCTCACCTTCCCCGAGCCGACGGCCCCGATGACCGCCACGAGCTTGCCGGTCCTCACCCTCACGTTCACATTGCGCAGGCTGAAGTCACGTGACGTCCGGCTCCACTTCGCCCAGGCGTTCGACAACACCACGGCAAAGTTCTGTGGCGGGTTTCCAGTTGGCCTCTCTTTGGTCGAGGAACTGAATTCCTCCTGCAGCAGAAAAGCCTGGAAGCCATCACAGTTTCGATGCTGTTTTATAATTTTCCTTTTTTTTTTTAAATCTAACGCGCTTCGCCTAGCAGGGGAAGGGATGGTGTGAAGGAAGATGTTAAGTGAGGGAAGGGAAAAAAACGCCATTTGAAAACTTTTCAATATATCCGAGCGGTGTTTACGAAAAGGATTTTTGAATAAACTGAGACAGGACGAGTAGTTATGTTTCCGTATTCCGTTCTTAAGCTGGGTTTTTGCAGTTATGAAAACGACCAAAACAGTTTCAGAATAACAATTTTTAGCTATGAAACATCTGGTCCAGATGTCTGGAAGCACTCGAGAGACTTGCGGTTACACCGTAGTAGTATATGAATGACGGTCCGGCGGCAGGCTTTAAGGCTGTGGAGCCGAGAGCCGGTCCGACATCTTGGATTGTGACGTCACGGCGGCCATCTTGGAGGGGTGTAACGGGACATAGCGTAACGGGACAAGTTTAACCTTGACCTTTGACCCTCAAAATTCGCCAAAATTGGGCAAAAGTTACCCAAAATTCCTCAAAAACCGTCAAAATTTACATTTCTGTGAAAAAAATTCCGCCAAAAATTCTCAAAAAATTCCACAATCCAAAAATTAGAATTTCGAAAAATCCTCAAAAGTCGTTTTGCCCTAGAAAGAACCCAAATTCCTAAAAGCGGCTTAAAACTCCTAAGAGCTAGCCGCTCTAAGCCGCCGAGGTCATGACCTTGAAAACTAGGATGTCATGACAGCCATATTGGATGATGACGTCACCGTTGCAATTTCCGTTACGGCCGCCATCTTTAAAATCTTTATTTATTATCCGATTTTAATGAAATTTTTTTTAAAATTTATAAAAAAAATTCAATTAATAAAAATTTAATAAAAAATATTTAAAAATCATACATTAACGACACGGAGCTCGGAGTCCTCAGTTCGAACCCGACGAGCACAAAAAAAATAAAAATGGCGACCGATCCTTCCCCCGTAGTGACTTTTGGCAGACTGACTCCCACCACTTTTCTTAAAGCATATATATCCTCACCTAGTATGAGGTCATGTCCGCCATCTTGTCTTCGTTGCTGGAGACCACCATCTTGTATTCGTCGGCGAGAGTGCGCTGACGCCATGTTAGTTTAGTTCTTATCCGCTAGAGTGCAGTAATCATTTATTACTGTGACACCCGCCATCTTGAAATTTGGCCGCCATCTTGAAAATCCGTAATTATTTAGCTAGAAATTCGGGAATAGTTCCAAAATTCATTAAATAAATCACTCATTAACTTACATATCGATTCGATCCGCTCCTGTTCTCGGTTCGATACCCGATCGATGCAATAATGTTTAATTTTATGAAAAATTTATAATTTCAATAAACCATGTTAAACTTTCGTAAAGAGACTCTAAATCCTCTACTACCATCATCCTATCAGACATCAAGACTACCATATTGGAAATTCGTAATTAAAATGCTAGAGATTCGGGAAAAAGTTCAAAATTCATTAAATAAATTTGTAATCTATATACTGATTGATTAGATCGAATAAGGTCCTTGTTTCGATCCCTGGCCGATACAAAACAACTTTAATTTTAAAAAATACCACAATAGCGACAGGTTTGAGAAAATAAAAACACCACAAGTTCTCTTAAAAAAATTTATTACATAAATTCAATACACTACTACAAGTACAAAAAAAAACACTGACAAATTACCAAAGCCTTTTGGATTCCTCGATTCAAACAGTCTTCTTATTGTACGGACTAAGCCTTTTACATGACTTTAAATGTCTATCCGATCCGTTCATCACCACAGCCAGAGACGGACTGAAGTTCATATCACTTATATAGTCTCATTAGACGGTACAACACATGAGTCAAATCGAAAACCATGTTCAGTATACTTCTCGGAGCATTTTTTATAATGTCGATGTAAGCTATCGATACGTGAAATTAGTTTATTGCACTTATTGCACTGAAATTGTATTCTTTGAACATTATTAGAACAACCGCTTCTTTCATGTCTGCGAGCATTTAAGGTGATAGTAAATGATGCACCACAGTATTTGCACTGATGCGAAGTACGCTCTTCATTAATTGAAGTATTCAATGCTGATGAAACTTCAGCTGATGGTGGAACAGCACATATCGAAGTCTCCTCCAGTGTTGTCAGAGGCGTTGCCAACGGGATCTGCTCCAACATCGTCGGCGCTGACGTCATGGTTCCCGTAGTCGATGGTACATCCTCCATCGAGTACGACGTTAAAGTCGGTAAAGATGCCATCGAAGTCTCAAGAACAGGCAATTACACGACTTATGCACCAGAAGAAACAAACTAGGTGATCCCTACACCGCCGTCGCCAGTAACAAACTGAGCGTCCTGCTGTCTAGGACTCGCTTATATACATGCACCATATGGAATAATACGCTAGTCAAATCAAGAACCATCTACAATAATACTAGAGTCAAAACAACGTTAAAAATAGAAGGACCATCAACAAAAAAGGAAACACATTCTGGAAGCACCGACAACGAAAAGGCAGCACATTTGGAAGCACCGACAACGAAAAGGCAGCACATTTGAAAGCACCGACAACGAAAAGGCAGCACATTTGGAAGCACCGACAACGAAAAGGCAGCACATTTGGAAGCACCGACAACGAAATGGCAGCACATTTGGAAGCACCGACAACGAAAATGGCAGCACATTTGGAAGCACCGACTACGAAAAGGCAACACATTCTGGAAGCACCGTCAACGAAAAGGCAGCACATTTGGAAGCACCGACAACGAAAAGGCAGCACATTTGGAAGCACCGACAACGAAAAGGCAGCACATTTGGAAGCACCGACAACGAAAAGGCAGCACATTTGGCAGCACCGCCATCGAAAAGACAGCACATTTGGAAGCACCGACAACGAAAATGGCAGCACATTTGGAAGCACCGACTACGAAAAGGCAGCACATTTGGAAGCACCGTCAACGAAAAGGCAGCACATTTGGAAGCACCGACAACGAAAAGGCAGCACATTTGAAAGCACCGACAACGAAAAGGCAGCACATTTTGAAGCACCGACAACGAAAAGGCAGCACATTTGGAAGCTCCATCAACAAAAAAAAAAAGGCAAAAAGGAAGCACAAGTTACGAGATATAAGTCTTAGAAATCAGAATACAAGAAATAAAAACATTAAATTCTTATAATTTAAATTATTTATTTTATTGCTTTACATTATACAAATGCAAGTAAAACAAGCCATTATTGTATGTAGCCAGCATTCCTCAGTTCCTTGAGTATGAAGGATATTTCTTTGATGCACGAATAGTTTCCTGCACAAAGCAAACCATGTAGAAGTCTTAGCCGGTCAACCAATATGTTTGGATCTTTCCATGATGTGTAATCATTCTCTTCTACCACCATCTTCCTTGCACCTTTATAATAAATATTATGATCTCTGGTGTCTTCCGTTTTACCACCAACCTCAGGGTAACTTTCATGTATAAGACAGTGATCATCACAAGCTTGATCAGATTTATTTAATATATCACGTCGTTTCCACCGTTTCGGTTTCAGGATACCGCCACATTCTTCGATCTTGTCAGCTTTAGGTGCTTCATCATAGTCTATGTCTTTGTCAACAGCCTCAGAGTCACTGTAACAATCACCGTAGAAGGAATCGTCCTCACCTAATTTACCGTAATAATTCGATGTTGATGATGTTGAAGTGTCTTCATCGTCTTCATGCTTCCTTTTTAGGAGTCCATCATTTTTACAAAGTAGGAAAGATCTACTTGAATTCGGCTGGAATATATTCTCACTTTTCACGTTAAGGATTCTTCCATTGTCTTGATTCTTCCGTAAATCATCAACCTCCTTCAATTTAAGTTCTTTGTCGAGATCGGAAGAGCCAAGAAAATTATTGTCGTAATGCAGATCACTCTTCCTTAGGCTAGTAGATTCATCGTTATCCTCTAGCTTGTACGCAGGCTTGGCGCTACAAGTTCTGCCATGTCTTTTTAGGCTCTCTCTCCGCGTAAACGACTTGCTACATCGAACACAACTTATCATATTGCGCAGTGGATTTTTAACACAGTCATTCTTCTCGTGTTGTCTTTTATTCTTTCTCAAGATAAACTCTTTACTGCAAAACTTACACCTATGTTCTTTCGATACAGCGTCAGATCCCAAATCGGAATTCATATTAGTTACTGAGACTAATGCCAGATACCAATTGAGTGTTTTAAATTAGATCCAATACTTAAATAGAAATTGTTTCATATTTCATCAGCGAGAATTAATATATCTCATGCAAAAGTACTTTATGCATGTAGTTCTGCTTTTCAACAACAGATGTCGCCACATGTTGCTTGCAGGTAAATAATATTTAGTTCTTTTATGCGGGATGCGGGATGCTCACTAACGATCGCAAAAGAAGGATGGCTTCGCTAGACTCCAAGGAAAAGGAAGTTCGTCTTGCATGTTGGTGCTCCACAGATGTCTCATGGCGTAATATTAATTTGACTGAGTAATGATATTTGTTAATTCCACCTGATAAAAATATTGCAAGTTTTGATTTAGTAGCAGAAATTATCGAATTAAATGTAACATCAAATAAAATGACATGTCTCATTCGACCAAAAAAAAAATCCACGCAGAGAGCGGTTTCTCAGAATAGTCAGAAACACTTGAAGAAACCACAGGAATCATTGCAAGAACACGGGAAAAACCATCAAAATATTGACAAGAATAATCAGGAGCACACGGAGAAAACCATAATAATATTGGCAAGAATAATCAGGAGCACACACGGAGAAAACCATCATAATATTGGCAAGAATAATCAGGAGCACACGGAGAAAACCATCATAATATTGATCAGATTAATCAGACGTACTCGGAGAAAACCACCACATGTTTTCTTTGATATCATAAAATTACAGGAAAAAATATTTTAAAATAAAAATAAATTAATAAAAAATAAAAAAAATAAAAAAAATGCATAAATTTCTGGCTTGTACAAGAACTCTATCTTTGCTAAACAATGATAAGTTTACAAGCTAGCAGAAACTGTTTATGCATTTTTTTTTTATTTTAATTTATTTTTTATTAATTTATTTTTATTTTAAAATATTTTTTCCTGTAATTTTATGATATCAAAGAAAACATGTGGTGGTTTTCTCCGAGTACGTCTGATTAATCTGATCAATATTATGATGGTTTTCTCCGTGTGCTCCTGATTATTCTTGCCAATATTATGATGGTTTTCTCCGTGTGTGCTCCTGATTATTCTTGCCAATATTATTATGGTTTTCTCCGTGTGCTCCTGATTATTCTTGTCAATATTTTGATGGTTTTTCCCGTGTTCTTGCAATGATTCCTGTGGTTTCTTCAAGTGTTTCTGACTATTCTGAGAAACCGCTCTCTGCGTGGATTTTTTTTTTGGTCGAATGAGACATGTCATTTTATTTGATGTTACATTTAATTCGATAATTTCTGCTACTAAATCAAAACTTGCAATATTTTTATCAGGTGTAATTAACAAATATCATTACTCAGTCAAATTAATATTACACCATGAGACATCTGTGGAGCACCAACATGCAAGACGAACTTCCTTTTCCTTGGAGTCTAGCGAAGCCATCCTTCTTTTGCGATCGTTAGTGAGCATCCCGCATCCCGCATAAAAGAACTAAATATTATTTACCTGCAAGCAACATGTGGCGACATCTGTTGTTGAAAAGCAGAACTACATGTTTAAAGTACTTTTGCATGAGATATATTAATTCTCGCTGATGAAATATGAAACAATTTCTATTTAAGTATTGGATCTAATTTAAAACACTCAATTGGTATCTGGCATTAGTCTCAGTAACTAATATGAATTCCGATTTGGGATCTGACGCTGTATCGAAAGAACATAGGTGTAAGTTTTGCAGTAAAGAGTTTATCTTGAGAAAGAATAAAAGACAACACGAGAAGAATGACTGTGTTAAAAATCCACTGCGCAATATGATAAGTTGTGTTCGATGTAGCAAGTCGTTTACGCGGAGAGAGAGCCTAAAAAGACATGGCAGAACTTGTAGCGCCAAGCCTGCGTACAAGCTAGAGGACAACGATGAATCTACTAGCCTAAGGAAGAGTGATCTGCATTACGACAATAATTTTCTTGGCTCTTCCGATCTCGACAAAGAACTTAAATTGAAGGAGGTTGATGATTTACGGAAGAATCAAGACAATGGAAGAATCCTTAACGTGAAAAGTGAGAATATATTCCAGCCGAATTCAAGTAGATCTTTCCTACTTTGTAAAAATGATGGACTCCTAAAAAGGAAGCATGAAGACGATGAAGACACTTCAACATCATCAACATCGAATTATTACGGTAAATTAGGTGAGGACGATTCCTTCTACGGTGATTGTTACAGTGACTCTGAGGCTGTTGACAAAGACATAGACTATGATGAAGCACCTAAAGCTGACAAGATCGAAGAATGTGGCGGTATCCTGAAACCGAAACGGTGGAAACGACGTGATATATTAAATAAATCTGATCAAGCTTGTGATGATCACTGTCTTATACATGAAAGTTACCCTGAGGTTGGTGGTAAAACGGAAGACACCAGAGATCATAATATTTATTATAAAGGTGCAAGGAAGATGGTGGTAGAAGAGAATGATTACACATCATGGAAAGATCCAAACATATTGGTTGACCGGCTAAGACTTCTACATGGTTTGCTTTGTGCAGGAAACTATTCGTGCATCAAAGAAATATCCTTCATACTCAAGGAACTGAGGAATGCTGGCTACATACAATAATGGCTTGTTTTACTTGCATTTGTATAATGTAAAGCAATAAAATAAATAATTTAAATTATAAGAATTTAATGTTTTTATTTCTTGTATTCTGATTTCTAAGACTTATATCTCGTAACTTGTGCTTCCTTTTTGCCTTTTTTTTTTGTTGATGGAGCTTCCAAATGTGCTGCCTTTTCGTTGTCGGTGCTTCAAAATGTGCTGCCTTTTCGTTGTCGGTGCTTTCAAATGTGCTGCCTTTTCGTTGTCGGTGCTTCCAAATGTGCTGCCTTTTCGTTGACGGTGCTTCCAAATGTGCTGCCTTTTCGTAGTCGGTGCTTCCAAATGTGCTGCCATTTTCGTTGTCGGTGCTTCCAAATGTGCTGTCTTTTCGATGGCGGTGCTGCCAAATGTGCTGCCTTTTCGTTGTCGGTGCTTCCAAATGTGCTGCCTTTTCGTTGTCGGTGCTTCCAAATGTGCTGCCTTTTCGTTGTCGGTGCTTCCAAATGTGCTGCCTTTTCGTTGACGGTGCTTCCAGAATGTGTTGCCTTTTCGTAGTCGGTGCTTCCAAATGTGCTGCCATTTTCGTTGTCGGTGCTTCCAAATGTGCTGCCATTTCGTTGTCGGTGCTTCCAAATGTGCTGCCTTTTCGTTGTCGGTGCTTCCAAATGTGCTGCCTTTTCGTTGTCGGTGCTTTCAAATGTGCTGCCTTTTCGTTGTCGGTGCTTCCAAATGTGCTGCCTTTTCGTTGTCGGTGCTTCCAGAATGTGCTTCCTTTTTTGTTGATGGTCCTTCTATTTTTAACGTTGTTTTGACTCTAGTATTATTGTAGATGGTTCTTGATTTGACTAGCGTATTATTCCATATGGTGCATGTATATAAGCGAGTCCTAGACAGCAGGACGCTCAGTTTGTTACTGGCGACGGCGGTGTAGGGATCACCTAGTTTGTTTCTTCTGGTGCATAAGTCGTGTAATTGCCTGTTCTTGAGACTTCGATGGCATCTTTACCGACTTTAACGTCGTACTCGATGGAGGATGTACCATCGACTACGGGAACCATGACGTCAGCGCCGACGATGTTGGAGCAGATCCCGTTGGCAACGCCTCTGACAACACTGGAGGAGACTTCGATATGTGCTGTTCCACCATCAGCTGAAGTTTCATCAGCATTGAATACTTCAATTAATGAAGAGCGTACTTCGCATCAGTGCAAATACTGTGGTGCATCATTTACTATCACCTCAAATGCTCGCAGACATGAAAGAAGCGGTTGTTCTAATAATGTTCAAAGAATACAATTTCAGTGCAATAAGTGCAATAAACTAATTTCACGTATCGATAGCTTACATCGACATTATAAAAAATGCTCCGAGAAGTATACTGAACATGGTTTTCGATTTGACTCATGTGTTGTACCGTCTAATGAGACTATATAAGTGATATGAACTTCAGTCCGTCTCTGGCTGTGGTGATGAACGGATCGGATAGACATTTAAAGTCATGTAAAAGGCTTAGTCCGTACAATAAGAAGACTGTTTGAATCGAGGAATCCAAAAGGCTTTGGTAATTTGTCAGTGTTTTTTTTTTGTACTTGTAGTAGTGTATTGAATTTATGTAATAAATTTTTTTAAAAGAACTTGTGGTGTTTTTATTTTCTCAAACCTGTCGCTATTGTGGTATTTTTTAAAATTAAAGTTGTTTTGTATCGGCCAGGGATCGAACCAAGGACCTTATTCGATCTAATCAATCAGTATATAGATTACAAATTTATTTAATGAATTTTGAACTTTTTCCCGAATCTCTAGCATTTTAATTACGAATTTCCAATATGGTAGTCTTGATGTCTGATAGGATGATGGTAGTAGATGATTTAGAGTCTCTTTACGAAAGTTTAACATGGTTTATTGAAATTATAATTTTTTCATAAAATTAAACATTATTGCATCGATCGGGTATCGAACCGAGAACAGGAGCGGATCGAATCGATATGTAAGTTAATGAGTGATTTATTTAATGAATTTTGGAACTATTCCCGAATTTCTAGCTAAATAATTACGGATTTTCAAGATGGCGGCCAAATTTCAAGATGGCGGGTGTCACAGTAATAAATGATTACTGCACTCTAGCGGATAAGAACTAAACTAACATGGCGTCAGCGCACTCTCGCCGACGAAAACAAGATGGTGGTCTCCAGCAACGAAGACAAGATGGCGGACATGACGTCATACTAGGTGAGGATATATATGCTTTAAGAAAAGTGGTGGGAGTCAGTCTGCCAAAAGTCACCACGGGGGAAGGATCGGTCGCCATTTTTATTTTTTTTGTGCTCGTCGGGTTCGAACTGAGGACTCCGAGCTCCGTGTCGTTAATGTATGATTTTTAAATATTTTTTATTAAATTTTTATTAATTGAATTTTTTTTATGAATTTTAAAAAAAATTTCATTAAAATCGGATAATAAATAAAGATTTTAAAGATGGCGGCCGTAACGGAAATTGCAACGGTGACGTCATCATCCAATATGGCTGTCATGACATCCTAGTTTTCAAGGTCATGACCTCGGCGGCTTAGAGCGGCTAGCTCTTAGGAGTTTTAAGCCGCTTTTAGGAATTTGGGTTCTTTCTAGGGCAAAACGACTTTTAAGAATTTTTTGAAATTCTAATTTTTGGATTGTGGAATTTTTTGAGAATTTTTGGCGGAATTTTTTTCACAGAAATGTAAATTTTGACGGTTTTTGAGGAATTTTGGGTAATTTTTGCCCAATTTTGGCGAATTTTGAGGGTCAAAGGTCAAGGTCAAACTTGTCCCGTTACTCTATGTCCCGTTACACCCCTCCAAGATGGCCGCCGTGACGTCACAATCCAAGATGGCGGACCGGCTCTCGGCTCCACAGCCTTAAAGCCTGCCGCCGGACCGTCATTCACATACTACTCACCATCTTTATTACTCCGCCGTAAGATGTTAGGGTCGCCGCTCAAGTCTGGTAGTTGTCCCATGCGCGACGAGCCAGTCCACAGCCTTGCGCTTAGAGGCGACACCGCGCTCAGAGCACCGGCGAGCGTCGCACTTATCATCCCGCTCCTCAAACACCAATAACCTCTGGCCAAGTGGGACAGGAGTTATTGGTTACAGTCGGCGAGGTGAGGTCATTAGAGACGGCGACGGGCGACACAGACTGGGACATTAGGACCGTGTCATGCCTACAATGTCAAATATTTGTCTCCAATATATTTGACAATAGAGTTGGACGGAAAATTGCTTCCAATTGGACAGCTTACCTCAAACATGTTTTTAATCATGTCACATTATCAAAATTTGTTCTGAGCTATAATAAACTTCAGAATTTTTTTCTCAACTTTTAAACTAAATCATATATGACAGTGTTGGATCGAATTTGTTATTATGTTTGTGCATTTTTAAAAAATTTTGACATAAATTAATTTAAATCACAATAATAGTTACTATATATATATAATAAAATAAATGTTCAGAGATTTCTTTAATTTATAGAAAGATTATTTCATTTGTCCTCATAAAATGTTTTGGCATTCAACATTCATACAAAAATTATTTTAGTATTTTTTTTTTAACCTTCTTTATCTTTCATGTGCTCTTCACCATTTAAAGAAAAAATAGTTCATATGGAAACGGATGTCATTTTCCGTTTCCGCCATGCACGATTTTGATTGGCTGATCGCATCCAAAATCAGCATATTTTAGAACCAGTCCTATATGAAAAATATTTGATGTAAACTCAAGTCATGAAACTTGTCTAACAAGCGTGGCTGCACTAGTGACGTTTTCACTGACGTCATAATCCTCCAACTCTATTTGACAACCTATTGGAAGTTGTTGGATGCAAGGAACGGCGGTAAACCGAACTGGTGCTCGAACCCGAATTCTCTGGAATCCCAGGCGAGTGCCACACTGCTGTGCCACCTCACTCCATTTTGAGTCGTAAAACCCATTAAAAAAATTCGTTATAAATAACGTTAAATTCAAGTTCTTATTATATAAACAATGACCAAAATATTGTTAAGTTTTAATTGCACTTTGAATTAAATTACAAGAAGAATACTTTCGAAATTATTAAAAGTATGAGATTGTGTAAGCTATTTTAAATATTGTTTTGAAATACATATAGCCTGTATACTTATAAATTTTGTTTATTAAAAAAGTATGAGTATTTCCTGTTTCTTCGAATTGTTACGTTCATCATCTAGTTCAATACCGTATGTTAACCATTATGACAGAACGTTAATTCAAAATACCAACAGTGCAATAGAACGACGGTAAGAAAACTATCCAAGTACAAAAATATTTTGTACTAATCACTTGAATAATATTTCGTAAGGAATTTCTCAGTTTTAATTCAAATAATTCAAACAATAGTAAAATAAAACTAATATCATATACATAAAACCAAAAAATGTTATCCGCTCTGGTTAATCACATTTTAGATAATTTTATATTATGGTCTTGATAACAAGTCGATGCAGAAAATAGGTCACACGAACAATGTAAGTTCATTTGAATCAATGACATGCATTTGTTAGCATAATCATGTTAAAAAAAAACAATATTCTTATTTGAAAAATTTTAAATGCCTCAATAAACACAATTAATTTTTTTTCTTTAAGCATGTCAATTTTATCTACGTTATGAATAAAAAGTAAAAGTGTTTTGAACGACGATCGCGTTGTATTTCCGTAATCTTAACCTACTGTGGAAGAAATGCGCATCAACAAATAATCACCTTGCCGAATATATATAGAAAGTTTTCATTGCCATAGCTCGAGTACATATTTGTGCATAGATAATTATTTGCATTTAAATTTATCATTATCTAAGTAATCTTGAAGAAACTTCTTAAGCGGGGGGTTTTCCAACTGCGTTTCGGATCATATTAAGCAGACGCAAGCAAATTATAAGCTCAAATTAATTTTCAGGTTAGGACATGGCCTCTGCCAAACGGATTTCGCCTGCATTCCTTGTTCGCCCGAGTGTTCCCCTGTAGTAGGCTGGACGACTGGACTCGACGTGTGCGCGTCAACACTCGGCACCCGCTCACCTGGATCCTGCCCAGTGCCTCCACGGCGTCGCTGATCTCCACCAAGGCTCTCACGAACGGCGCGGTGACGCTGGTGCACAGAGTGACGAAGTACGAGGCCAGCACGAACATCTGTCAAACCCCACGAGCGAAAAATAAAAAATTGGTTGTCTGTAAAGTCGGTTTACGGACGATAGTTTAACGTGACAACGTCATAACAAAACATTGATGAAATTATTGCATACTTTTATGAATATAATTGAATCATTTTTTATTGAATTATCACTATTTTGTATGGATACAAAGGAGTGAATTGAAATCTACAATTTAATTGATACATTTACTTTTATTTGCACTCATTAATTCAAATATTTTTATTACTTTATTATTATTTTAACTATAACTTTTATACATGTTTGCTATTTAACTTCTTCCAATCTGTGTTATTCTGTTAAGGATAGGACGATGATAGGAAAAGTAGGAAACGAATGGGAGTGTTTCAATTTAATGTGCCTCGAAAAAGTCAATTCCAATCGAGTGGAAGAGAGATAGATGCGGAGCAAGCGTACAATGAGCGTAACGGGACACAGCGTAACGAGACAATGTGCGTAACGGGACACTTTTTCGTGCGTGCAGCCGGCGTTCATCGATTTATTAGACTTTGTCACGTCAAAAATAATTTGTTCAAGATTCCTGACACAATTCCACACGCCACTTGTTTTAACACGCAAAGCTCAAACCTACGATCTTTCCAACGTTCAAAATGTCACGCGACGCTTGTATCACGATGTCAAACTGAAAAATGAATTGATGTAAAATTAACGCATATGGAAGAAGATAAACATGAATTTAATATCCAAAAATTGTTTACAGTACTTCAAAGTGAAAGATATATATATATATATATATATATATATATATATATATATATATATTCGCCAGTGCACAGTAACAACACTTTTGCACTTATAAAAATTAGAAAATAATCGCCAAAATAATTTTACACCGAAATCATAATAGATTAGCCTTGTAAAATTACTCAAAGAGTTGTTTGTCAGGAAAAAAAATTAATGAAATAAAAATTCGACGGTGTTCCATTTTTACTGCGTGTACACTAAGTACGCTCACTAAGAGAGGAACTGTTATTGGAACCAAGAACACTTACCTTCATTAATAATGTTTGCAGGTTCTTCTAGTAACCAATTTTACTTTTTTTTATGTCGTGAGGTAATTTCAACTATTTCCAATTATACCAGAGAAAGATTCACAGATAAGTCATTCCTTGGGGATGAAAACAACTATAGGCCGTCATTATATACTTATAAATAATATTAGCATATAGTTTATCTTGTCAAACGTTATTTATATGCTTTTTCATATGCGCTTCTAAAAATTATCTCATATCAAACCAAATTTCTTAGCTATAATAACCAGCCGCAAAGGAATTTAATATAATTATAGCCATTTGCTCAAGGTCATGCTCTTAAGGTATACATAATGCTGAATTAATAACAGATTACATTAACACTAGTTATATATGCATAGTTTTCTGTTTGAATACAGAAAAAATAGTTGTTTCAATGTTAAACATATTTTTGAAAAATCTATAAAATCTTAATGCAAAATGCATACAATAATGGGGTTTCGCTTGGTTTTTGCAATAACTTTGTTACCTTCGCAGAGTAGAGTGTCCCTCCAGACCAGACAATTGCACCAGTAGTGATGAAAAGGGCTGTTCGATATGAGCAAAGGTTCAGGGCCATGTACACCCCTCGCAGGTACGACATTTTTCTCAGTTTGTTTATTTCTGACCTAAAAAAAATTGTAATACCTCTCACAAAAACATCCATACATGATTATGACATTACTAAACATTTCGCCAAAAATTGAAAAACTGTCACTTACATAAAGCTGTACAGAATGTATTCTTAAGGTTAAGACGTACCAAATAAGGCTTTTGAAGACATTTTTTGTTCAATCAAGTAAGCGATTTATTTAAACTAGATCAATCATGATTAAATTATATTATATTTAACTTAATATTCCAAAACCAATTAGTTTTAATTAAGACAAAGAACTAACACTATAAAAATTTCAACGATAAATTGTTTTAGACAATAAATGCAATAAGGTTTAAGGTTTCAGGCAAATATCTAACTCAGTTTTCTATGATGTCTAAAGAAACACAATGACTTTAGAGTTAAATATATGTTATTAAAAATTTTTAGTAAAGGAAATAAGTTCGGGTTTGTTCTTTAGTTCGTCAAGACAAATTATTAACGTAATTCCCATCCTTCTTTTAAAATGTCAGTGGCTTACAACCTGAAACTCAAGCTAACGTGTGGTGTGCCGTTTCTAGTTCCGGCACTTGTAACTTAATTGTTAATTATTATATGTGTTAATTTTTTGTAATTTTTTCTTGTATACTAATGTTTTAAAATACTTATTCATAGCAAATACTGTATTTAATTTGTATTTATTTTAAAATATTATCTCAAGATTTTCCCTATATGTTGTTGAAGTTGTATATTTTTGTTTAATTATTAAAATGATAAATAATTGTGTTTCTTTCTACTATATCTAAACTTATAAGGGAAACGCTACCAATGATGGTTCTTTGACGATATTGCTTGTTTTAATACCATCTACTCGTTAACTCCATGTTGCCAAACGAAAAAGACTTCCTTGCCTTTTCGAATTATATTTCTGCCATTATGTGTGTGTATATATAGTGCTGGCGTACAAGTTTGATTTAATGTGTAATAGCTAATTTCTTACTGCCATTTTGGGAGAGTAGAAGTTTTGCTTGTGATAAAATTGTACATCCCATAATATTGTTTAGAATAATAGAGGTTAATTATTTTACATTTGATTTAATAAGAGGTTTGAGCCATCATGGGCCTCCTCCTGGCTTTGGTGTTTTAGAGAAATAATTACATTTAATGGAAAATGTCACCACTTTACTTAAGTTCAGAATCTTATTTATTATTATTTTTAATTTTATGTAACCGAACCTATACTTTTATACACCTGCGTGATCACCTCTGTTTTGGACACGCAAAAAACGTTTTCTGCACTCAAACTTAATTTTTATAACAGATTAAGAATTATCTCTTTCTTTTTTTTACCCTTTTGAATATTTCACTTATGAATAAACCATTCAAAGAAGAAAGAGTTAATTTCATTTCATTTTTACAAACCAATTTAAAAATTTGTCTTTGCCTAATGCTATTAACTATTAACTGTTTTGATATGTATTAATATATATATAATGGCACGTACCTAGCTGTAGACGAGCTTGTCCCTTACTCTTCCAATACTCAATAATGGTTGGATATGTGATAATAACTTATTTGGTTACTGTTTGATTTTTATATTATTTTACATGGCCACTAGACAATTACGGTCAGCAATAAACTTATATTTGTGTGTTTGTTTATTTTTTTGTTTCACAGTCATGCATAATAATTAAGAATAAATCCAAAGGAATCGAAATGTCTCGATTTTGCATAGGTTATAGTGTTTTTGATAACCTTCCATGTCTCCCACTGATTTATATGTAATCCTATGACAGCTGAAAGACTTTCAATTAAATACATTGCACACGTGATACATAGGTAATTATATATTCAACCCACTACTTATACCGAAATATTGATTTTTTTTATTGTTAATAGGTGTTAGATTTTCTTCACTATTGTAAATATCAGTAAAACGGACTTTTCAACGAAGAAAGCGCTTCAAATAAACGAAGGTTTCTTCGCAGTCTCAGACAACTGGATCTTCGGAGAAACTGCTTCCGAAAGAAAAGAAAAAAAAAGTGTTTTGATTGTATATTTGACAAGGTATGGAATGTTCGTTTACACTTTAGAATGAGTTTTGTGAGTAGAAGTTCTAATAAATAAACTGTATAGCAGTAATTTTATGGAGCTATTCATGAATTTATGAATATCTCTGGCTAAATTTAAACCAGTGTTTTCAAGGTGAAATTTCACAATGGCTTGGCAGCATCTTATTCGCATGTATCGTCTGAACCCTCTAAACTATTCTATTTCACTGATGTTCCGCAAACAGTAGTAATGTTGGATACGGGCTGGTGATCCAACATCTTTTTTATTGGAGTTTACCGCAAGGACACGCTGCCCCGTATATTATATATATTCATGCATTTTACTCATTTTATGCTAACTTGCTAATGTACCGATGCTTTGCTACAGATTTCGACAGGCAGATCGCTCTCTAACTTCTCATTATGCGTGACCTTACTGGTGGGTACGCCACTGGCGCGCATGGAATTAAAAAAATTTTAACCAAATCTATTTTTGAAAATAACTTATGAAGCATTACAAAATTTAAAAAAAAAACTAGAATTATTGGCAGAAAATATAAACCAAAGACACCATCTTTGATTCAATATGTTTTTGAGTTTATATAAATATTAAGTGATTTTTTTCAAAAGAAGAACTTATATTTAATGAACACAAAAATATCACAGAGGAAGCTTTGAAAAACAATTAAATTTATTTCTAGCTTAAATCGAAACTGAAATGTTATCGGCCCCACACGAATGCAGTAAAAAACTGGAATAAAAATTTAAAATTAAATATACTGCAAGAAAAACTCCACAATAAATGGTAACAAACATGCGAAAAAAAGCTGCAAAATGTTTAACTCCAAACTTTATTCGTTAAAATGTATACACGTTATTCCTTCTAACGTGATAGCGAAGAGCAAAAATCGCTTAAATATTTAATTAAAAGACAATACTGTAATTTTAATAAATTCGTTTATGAGGTGCACATGAGCCTCCCCTGGAGGATCTTTGTACAAGATGGTACAGCTTATAACTTACCGTCTAAGCGCTACGCAAACAAAATACATACAGACAAACTCTTGTTACTGCAAAATATAATTTTAATTTAACATGTATCGCAGTTACAAGTGTCGTTAGTAGGACTTAACAAACTCACTTCCTGATGTCCAGCAGAGCCTTGATGTATGCTTCTTCCCAGACATGCATCTTAACTATCCTGATGGCAGAGATGATCTCGCTCGTTAATCGAATTCTTTCGTCGGATCTCAGCGATGCTGCGTGTCTGTACTTCGCAGACAGGTGGCACAAATAGGCTGGAGACATAGGATGCGTTAAACATTGTTAAACCAACGTAAGATACTTTTAAGGGGGACCAGAACACAGCGGAGCTAAGTGGGTAGTTTCCCAAATTAATTTACTTATATATAAGTTCATAACATTTTCATGTATGTTCTTCAAAATATGTGTTTCTACTAACAAGTTATTATTTAAAGGTTTTTATTAACTTAAAAGGCAAATTATTACGTTAGTCAAGGACTGAAAGCATTAAATCATGTGGTGCACGGTTTTGGACTAATCTTTCGCATGTAGCCTTCGTCTTCAAATAATAATTTTTAGTATTTCATTCAATAAATTTAAAAAAAAAATAGGTTTTTCTATTACATAAGTGCATTTCCCAAGATTTTAACACGGTATCTTTGTTGAATTTTCTTAATTTAAAAGTATTTTTTTACAATAATCTTTCGAAAAGAAAAACACGAAAAAAAAGATATATTTTATAACCAATAAAAGAGTCCAACGTTTATATAATTGCCAACTGCAAACATAACAATTTTACATGTAATCGTGACCTTTTATCCCTTCTCCCTTAAATATTTGACGTAACACTGTCATTTGTAGAGGTGTGGTTTACGACTACCTTATACAATCTTACTAAAAATGCCTGTAGGCAAATCGGTTACGTGACGTTGTTGATAACGCATAATATTGGCGAGCGTTAGATACTAGGTTTCGGAACCCAAGTATTGCGTATTTCGTCTATTTTTTTTTTAGTCACATTGAATTGTTTTATCATATATTTATAATTTAATAATAATTATTATTTAGTAAATAATATAATTGTATTGTAATTATTATTTAAATTGTTTAAGAATGTTCTAGCTACCGAAGTACGTTGAGTCGAAGGGGTATACAAACCCCGCCTGCAAGCCGAGAAGTAGAGTCCCAGCCCGACCGAGACCAAAGTACAACCGGTAGTCGCCGCCGCCCATCGTCATCTGTCCCCAGTCGTCTGCAGACACGGACACGGACTTTGACGTCAAGATTGGTAAGCCCAGCTAACGTCAAGTAACTTCTGTGGACGTCTCGACAGTAGTCTCAAGAGGAGCGAGTGGGACTCGCTCGATTAGAGGATTTTCGAACACGCTCACCGAGTGGAAGGTGTTGTTGACTTGAGGATAGGGGCGATTAAGTGGCAGGGAGAGCTTGACTGCGATGGTGAGGCAGTTGCTGTACCCGATAGGGACGTTTGTTTTTGGCCTTCATTGAATGACAGTCGCCGACAAGACCGATGAATGATAACATTCGTCTTCGACATTATTCATTTCCAAATTATCCCACAAGACAAAGTACGAGGTCGATGGTGTTTGTTTTCTCCGTTGTATAACAGACACAGGTTAGGTGAACGAGTCTGCTGGTCCCGAGTGTTCGTGTACGAGCAACCTGAGTAACGAGCGTTGGACCTCGCCGAACGAGTTTGGGCTGACGAGTCACGGACTTTTGGCTTCGCCACGTCAGAAGCTCGAGTCGACACAGCGTATTCCACTACTCGCTTGGGAAACCGTGAACTGGCTGGATTTTTACGTGTAATTGAGTGGAGGCTAGTACCGATAAATCTAAGAACCACACTGGTTGCGGTGGACTCTAATTAAAGTTCTTGTTTATTTAAACAAATTTTATCTTGGAAATTGGTACGAGATAAATTTCGTGACAGGCGTTATTAATTTTCAACATTCTTTTCAAGCCTATTTACTCAATCATTTTAATAGTTTAGCTTCTTCCTTCTTGTGAGAATATTACGATTATAGCTGAAGCCATTTGCAATCTTGTTCCCTTTTTTTCTTGGGCTTTAAGTTTTAATTAAAACTTAGTGTTCTTGTTTTAAGGAGCCGGTTAATTTAATGGGCTTTATTGTTCTACATCTAATATTTATGTTATGGTTCATTTGTGTTAATGTCAAGCTCTTAAAGTTTTAAGGTAATATTTATCATATATTGACAAGAAAATAATTATAACGATTTTTTCTGTTCACAGCGGATGTGAGCGAGATCTTTGAAATCTCAATTCCAAGTATAACCAGGAGTATTAAATGTCATAAAGATGATTGAAAGCTCTATTGTGATGTCTAATTCTGTCAATAAACTGTTACCTGATCGTTGTCCTTACTATTATTTAAGACTATTGTTGCACTCCTTAACCAGAGTGTAACACAGTTTTCAAATGCTTGAAAAAATATAGAGACAGACAAACTGACAAAAAAATAATAATACAAACTATATTGCATTGTTCTCAATAATGTAAATAGCCATTTCTAATGGATTTTTTTTCATTATATCATCCAATGTACAGACGTTCTACCTCAAACAGTTTTATTATTAGTATAGATACTTCCTCGTGCGGAAAAAAAAATATATTTTAACCGATTATTTTCTTTTTTGGCGTATTTTCGTAGTTCTTCAACCCAGCGTCATACAGAATGCCATTGGCGTGAACTTTATTCATTAAAATTCTTTGCCGAACTGGTTCATTCTTAAATTAAATAATAACGTTGACCATAACCACGATGATATCTGGTCATATAAACAGTATAAGGCTCACTAAATTGTGAAAGTTTACTACGCATAAAACGAAATTTTGTTTCTCAGCATAAAGTAGGTAAATATTTCTGAAGTTTAGTTTTGTATTGTTTTCGTTTTGTTTTCTGTCGTGCGGCATGAAACGATTAAATTAGAAACAGAATCCATCCAATTGAGGCCATGTAAGGATTATAATTTTCTCAATGCACTTATGATTTCAGGTAGGCATCTAATCACATACATGCTACACACTTTGTGGCAAAACAATTCTAGCCACTATCGATCTTGTCGGGCTTACATACAAATTACATTTGTGCCAGCTATTATTCCAATATCGCCATTTCTACACTCATTGGACTTAAATAATATTCGTCCACATTTGTTTCCATAATGTTGCCCAGACATTTCACAGTTTGTTAAAGTTTTCATATGTCTTGCCTTTGAGTATCTTGACTTGACAACATTTTGGTAGCTTCCTGTAATGAGATAGAACACACAAAAAATAATCTCGAATAACTGATGAGCTGTCTCACTCAGTATGGTTTGCTTATAAATCCCATTAAATGCATATTTGGCAAACCATTTGTGGCGATTTGGTACATAGCCTTTCTGCAGATAGGACCATACCAAAACCAGATAAGGTTGATAATTTTTTCGTAAAATAAGTCAGTAACTGCGAAACAAATACTCTTATTCATTGGAATGCTTAACTTCTAGTATCGTTTCAGTCCCAAGGCTGCAGAGTTTAACTTCTAGAAGATAATATGAAAGGCAAAGCCCCATAATCATGGACTCCTGACAGCGACAAGATATCTAAAGAGTGCAAAACTATACTAACCCAAGCCACTCTGCTGGGGCATCCAAGTTTGACTACACCCTTAACAATGATGATAGCTAGTTTGAACTTTGCAGTCGGGGCAGTGCTCCGTGAATATGTTCAATAATAATGGAAGTCATCAACATTCTTCTCTAAAACAAAATCAACCCTTCTCAGCGAAAAAAAAAAATTGTGCATGTGATCGGAAACTTAAAGCTATACATTTAGGTATTCACCAGTTTCACCATATGGTTTATGGGATATACTGTACAATTTTAACAGATCACAAGCCTCTCATTTTCGTTTTCGACGAAAACCTGGACAAATTCTCTTCTTTTAGATTATCAGCTAGTTCACCACAGATATTACGCCCATCTCAGTGCAAAGACAACATTGTTGAAGAAACTTTGTTTAGGATGAATGCTGTCGCTGTAGCTCTACATAAATAAGCAATTGCTACGCCACAGGCTCAGAACAATGAATTGCAACCATTTTTACAACAAAATTGTGGTCTTCATCTGCAGAAAGTATGCTTGCTTACCAGATTAGTAATTGATATATTTTTCTGTGTTTCCACATCAACTTTAAGGCTCTAAGTGAAGCCTTATTTCCCCTGGCCTCAAAAAGGCATCAACACCCCTAAACATTTTGCTGCCTACCATGTCAGCACTCCAAAACTTTCCATCATATTTGCTCGCCTATTTGTTTCTTTGTTTCTTTGTACCGTCTTCATACTTTTTTTACCATGCACATAGTAACATATTGAGATCTTTGCAAATTTCTTAAAGCTACTATTTCTTTATAACAATCATCAGCCCATTTGCTGGGTGGCTTGAAATATTTCGGGTGGAGAATAACCTGGGCACTTTAAACTAACTGTAATGAATGCTTTAGTACTCCACTAAAGTTCACCACCGATCAAGGATGACAGTTCGTGACATCACTTTTCAATGATCTTAGTTACCTGAATATAATGACTCGTTTTAGGAACACTAACTGTCATCTTGCCTCCAATGACATGGTTGAGAAGACATGCTCAGGCAGCTCAAGGCCGCCATTATTGCCATATGTCCGAGCATGCCTTTTAGCAGACTTGGTTTATGAGCAATCACTATCCCTAGCTGGTAAGTTTCTTATTCCCACTCAAATATGTGGCAGCTAGAGGCTCCAGGCCTTACCCAAGACCTTCGCCAGCACTTCAGTAATCTCTAGCGTGTTAGTGGCACCAGATAGAAGCCATTTGTTTTAAAAGACCTAACGATACCCACAGAGGTTTTTATCTGCCACGAAAATATCAAAAAGTTCTACCAACCTCCTTTTGAAGGCCCTTTTTCAGTGATCAGTTGCACGTTAAACCCTGTGACACTACAAATGCATGGTACATGGGCTACTGTCCCCCTAGGACTGCCTCAATCCTGCATACAGCATCGCAGAAGTTCTAACAGAGGACTCTGATATGCCAATTCCTGAAACTGGCATGGCTGATCAACCTGGTACTGACAGGATACGTACCTCCCAGTTATACAGTAATGAAATTTCAGACATTGACGTTGTGTAAACCTCTATGCAACAACCTTAACAATGCAATCTCTGTTTTCAAATTAATTCTGGTTTTAAACCAGTTCTATAAGTAAATAACTTTGGGTTTCGAGTCGGTTTAGAGTAGAGGAAGGGAGAAATTCAACAAGGGAGGAGAATACACATGATGAACCATATTAAAAACCTTTAAAATGTTTTTTGTTCATAAAAAATATTGTGTGGATCATATGACCATAATATTGGGACGAGAAAATGTGTGGGCATTGGCTTTAAAATATTCCATTTATTTGTATTTACTTTCTCAAGCATATATTTCATCTTGAATATGCCAATAATTTTTAAAAAAACTCGTTCGAGGTTAGGGACCACATATTTATCTACCTAGCTTGCCAGCGCAGTCGATTTCGTAGACTTAACATTGAAATGTTTAAAACATCTTAACAGTTCTAGTGACAAATCGTGAGCAAATGATGACCTCATGTACAGAAATCAAGACTCGGTCTGTAAAAAACATTTTAGCCTATGGTCTTCAAACACTCTTCCCCTTTTCTTCTTCTCCGAGTAGCCTAAATTTCACAAAAACTTTTCAACATGCCTGAGTACCTGCCTTTGTGTAAATATTGATTTTTTTTAAGTTGGAAAAATGTGGGAATTAAAGTGTGACATTAATATATTAGGTGACATAACTCAACACTTGAGCCATTAAAAACAAGAAAAGCATTTAATAAATGCAGCATATTTGGTACATCACTTGATACATGTTGTTATGCGACATGTTCTGATTTTAAAGAACCCGTCATTACTGAGGAAAGCTATTAGGAAAGAGTAGGGACACACTCATGGTGTGGCCCGCCCTCCTGCACATGCAGTTTTAAAACGGTTAATAAATTCGGTGGACGATACAGGAATATTTTTTCGGGGGAAGGGGAAGATTTAGAAATAAAACGGAAAAATTTTAATTTTTAACATGTGCATTCAAAAAACTTACATTAATATTGACACTTAAACACACTGACATGTGTGCCTACAGTAGTAGCCGTAGGTGACTTGGCTTCTCTCACAATAACATATTCTCTTCACTGATATTTTGCAGAATTGATATAACATTGGGGGATATATCCCCTTAACACCCTCTTTCTAGATAATAGCATGTGAAGTTCAAAAATGTATGTGCGTGGACTCCACTCGCGACATAAGTGAAAATTCTTGCTTATTAGATATAGATAGACATAAATTATATTTTTTATTTACAAGAGGTAATGATAGAGAATAGTAAGAATGCGAGTATGATCTCAAATGAAAAAAAAATGAGGAGTAGACAAACACAAGCAGCGTTACGAGAATTCCGTAACATCACTGCTGCGTCATTTCCACATCTCACCTGCTGTCTCCCCTTCTGACCGTTACAAAATAGCATATATAGAATGCTACGCTACGCTAAGTAGGTACCTATACCCATCCCCTTGCCATCTTACCTTTCGACCGCTAGTGCATGCGTTGGAGTGGTGTCGTCGATGACGCACTCTCCTCCCCTATATGCTATTTTGAAACGGTCAGAGGGGGAGACAGCAGGTGAGATGTGGAAATGACGCCGCAGTGATGTTACGGAATTCTCGTAACGCTGCTTGTGTTTGTCTACTCCTTATTTTTTTTTCATTTGAGATCATACTCGCATCCTTACTATTCTCTATCATTACCGCTAGTAAATAAAAATTATAATTTATGTCTATCTATACCTAATAAGCAATAAGTATCACTTATGTCGCGAGTGGAGTCCACGCACATACATTTTTGAACTTCACATGCTATTATCTAGTGGTGGATGCAGAGGGAGGGTGTTAAGGGGGTATATCCGCCAAAGTTATATCAATTCTGCAAAATATCAGTGAAGAGAATATGTTAGTGTAAGAGTTACGCGGATACAAGTACTCGGGACCGCAGTGAAGTGTCTCATGGCTGCTCACCTTGCGCGGGGGCCACGACGAGCAGCACGGCCAGGACGCCGAGCAGGCCGGGCGCGCCACCCTCGCGCCACGCCAGCCAGGCCACGGTAACCGCCGCCAGGGGCGCCACCCACGCGCTGTGCGCGTAGTGGCACGCCACCTCGAAGCGCGACACGTCGCCGCACACGAGGTGACCCACCTGCGCCGGGCCGGCCTCGCCTCCTTGCCGCAACCGCAGCACCTGCGCATGCGCGCGCGAGAGGCTCTTACATCTCCCGCCATCTTGGCCGCTTGGCCACACAGAAAAGGGGGCGGCTGAATGGTATCCCCTTGGAAAGGGTACCTTTCAGACTTATGGTGGCGGTAGTGTAGCTGGGTAGGAACTGGAAAGGTACCCTTTCCCACTTCTTAAAATGTCTCGGTTTTAATGCAAATATGCACTGGAAAGATATCCCCTCGGAAAGGGTACCTTTCAGGATTTTCTGTACAATGACACAGGAGAAAATAAACCGGAAAGGTACCCTTTCCGATTTCTTAAAATGCATATTATTTTCTGCTTTAAAATCCTGAAAGTTATCCCCTTGGAAATATATCCCAAAATGGTTGTGCTCACTCATAAAATCCTGAAAGAAATCCCCTCTGGAAACATATCCCAAAATGGCTGCCAGACAAGTGATATATCGATACAGGCCAGGTGAAAGAATGGCATGAAGTAAACACATCAGTAAAAAGACCTTATCTACAATTTTACATTTGATAAATGTTAATTTATTAGCTCCCTAAAATGTTTAATAGAGGTTAGGTTAGGTTAGGTTAGGTTAGGTTAGGTTATGTATTCTGTGGACACTCCTTACCAGTGCCACCTAGTATGAAACTGAGGAACTAGGTGCTTGTATCGATACATTAGTTGTCTAGCAGCCATTTGAGATATGTTTCCAGAGGGGATAACTTTCAGGATTTTAAAGCAGAAAATAATATGCATTTTAAGAAATCGGAAAGGGTACCTTTCCAGTTTATTTTCTACTGTGTCATTGTAAAGAAAATCCTGAAAGGTACCCTTTCCGAGGGGATACCTTTCCAGTGCATATTTGCATTAAAACCGAAACATTTTAAGAAATCGGAAAGGGTACCTTTCCAGTTTCTACCCAACTACACTACAGGCACCATAAGTCTGAAAGGTACCATTTCCAAGTGGATACAATTCTGTCATCCCCACAGAAAGCTAGGTTATGTTCGCTATGTTCGCTGCGCCAGATGACCACCAGACATGATAGTCTCGTTCACGATGTCGGAGAGACGCATCCCGTGGGATTCGAGTGATGGTTCCGACGATGATAATATTCTGTTGGCTCTCGCAGTATGTGAACATAAAAAGAAATGAGTTCATGAATTTAATATAAAAACAAAATAATTTGAAGAATTTCCATTGATCAAGCAGTTGCTAGTGAGAACGAAAACCAAATGTATGGTTTATTTCAGGATGAATTCAACTACATAAGTTTGATAGCATCGTCTTGGAATCAAATCCCAGGCATTGTCCTGCATGTTCTACCTTCTATATTCTTACATTAATTTATTCCATACCATGGATATTTTCGTAATCTTTCAATTAACTTTTACGTCGACTTGACTGAGTAAAATTAAACTTTATAAAAGCAAACCCAGAAGTGCAGTACAGTTCAACGCGAAAACGTGTTTTTTTTTTTTTTTTTCATTATCTGCACATGCGCAACATCAGCGACGCTTTCAAAAATAGCAGAGAATGAAACTCCTGGCGACGTCGCCAACATAGCGAACATAGCTAACACAGCTGGTTGTGGCCAGTGACACTTTAGATGCAGCTGGCTATATTTTACTCGCGTAGAGAACATCGCGAACATAAAGAGCATAGCGCCATGTATGGCCGAAGCGTAATGGTGTATGTCCCATTCCAAGTATTTATTTATTTTTTTACATTTAACTTAGTTACATTTGTAGGCTTCTTTTAGTGGCCGCACTTCAATAAGAGGGAAAAAAAATTTTAGTGCATATTTTTTGGATAATTATCTGGCAAAAATTAATTCTTAATATTTTTGTGCAGTATGTATTAGGAGAACGAAATTGAATAAATAACTAAAAATATTTAAGTTTAGGAGCAATGGTGGTAGCTACTGCATTGTGTGGTTCAAAAAACGTTTTTTAGAAAACTTTATTTAATTATATTTATCTTTCTAAATCATAAGGAATCTAAATATTTTAAAAGGTTTGCGTAAATTAAATAATTTGTTTTCTGAAAGAAATAAAATCTTATAACATAATAGCCAGTGAAATTGACTTTAAAACTAAAAAGTTTAAAATTTTATATTCGATTCTAGATGATCTAAAATTTCCGCAGCCAACTCATTCAAGCACTACTGGACGTTGCACTTATCGTTACGGCCATCACCATAGAACGCCAAGTTCGCAGGTAGCTATTTTAAAATTTATCATACTATCTCATTCCTACTTCCCGTCCACTATATTTGATAAAAAAAAATTATTAGAAGTGTCTTTAAATCAATAATATACATGTTTTTTTTAATGAATAGTCTCAGATACAGTTATCTATACTATTATAAAATTGTATGTCTATTTTTGTTTGTTTGTTCGAGCATCACGCAAAAACTACTGGACCGATTTGTATGAAACGTTTGTGTTTAAAAACTTATAATTAGACTTTAAAAGTTATGTTTATTTTGTCTCTCTAAAAAAAGGAGAGCAACTTGAAATAAATGAAATATTAGGTTATGTTGAAACAAACATGGAGTAAAAATATATTAAAAATTTTAGGTTCTATAAATAATTACGAACGAGGCGATATCTTTTTAACACACGTTTATACGCTTCCCTTATAACTATGTAATTAAATCTTGAAAGTCGATTTTAACCTACTTCTATTTGCTGTTTCGATTTAAAATTTTGTAATTATATGTAATCCGGATAACAATAAAATTATTTTATGACTATAACCTGTAGAGAGAGGGTGGGATGGTCATAGGGGCAGAAAACCGCAACTTTACAGCTATGGACAGAAAACCACTACTTTCGAGCTATGTGCAATAACATGCTTTTTGTGTATCCATGAGGCCGAAGCATGGTGGGAAATTCGCCGGGGGTCGACATGTAACGAGGTCAACACCCAAAATTTCAAAAATTTCAAATATAGATTCTCTTTTGATTTAGAATGTGGGAGCATGTTGATTTCCCGAAGATTCCCAATAAATGGCCAATACAATTTAAGAAGCTGCAATTTCTGCTAAAGTTAACGTGTAAAATTACAATAAGTTCCAGGGTCAAACATTGAAAGTGGCAGGAATTCTTTGGGCACACCATGCTTCTCGTATGGTCAGCTCTATGTTAGTTGTTCAGGAATATAGAATGCCCAGAACTTGTAAATTCTGGCGGAAAATAATAAATCATATAATATTGTTTGAAAATATATTGCATTAAATTAAGAGTGAGAAATTTTATAAATTCCCCGACTCTACCATGTAAATGAAGAGCAAAATTACAGTACAGATCAAACTCGGCTATCTTTTCATAATACATTTTCATTATTAATTCTTTCGCCTCTGCATCCAATTCTAAAAGTCCACGCAGATGAAGTCGCGTATAAAAGCATGTTATAAAATCAGAACTACATAATCTATACTAAAAAATTAAAAAGGCTTACACACAACGACTTTAGAGTAGATATAATCCTTAAACTTTTTTTTTATGAATTTGAGCTGTTATACACATGGCAAATAATAGTTGTATGTAAATGAGGCTCCAGGCGCAGGGTACAGGGTATGGAGCCGGAGCCGACCGCCATCTTGAATTGTGACGTCACGGCGGCCATCTTGGATGGCCTTGACCTTGAACTTTGGCCTTTACCTTGACCTTTGAGTGAATGTTTTGATGAATTTTGGATTTTTTTCCCGAATCTCTAGCTAAATAATTACACGATTCCAAGTTGGCGCCCAAATTTACGGATGGTGGGCACCTCTGTAATAATAAATTATTACTGCGCTCTAGCGGGTTAGAATAAAACTAGCATGATGGTAATGCACTCTATAACACGAGTACACACACAAGATGGTGTCCTCCAGCAGACGAAAACAAGACGGTGGCAATGTCCTCTAGCAGGTAATAGCTCCTGGTAGCATGTAATGAACACAAAATGTCGGATATATGATAGTTGTCAAGGTCAAAGTCAAATTTCTAGGTCAAGGTCAAATTCAAGGTCAAGGTCAAAAATTCAACAGTCGAGGTCAATGGTATGGTGAACAGAAAATTATTCTAACATGGCGTCAGGACACTCTAGCAGACGAAAACAGGATGTCGGCCTCCAGCAGACGAAGACAAGGTGGCGGACATAACGTCATACCAGTTGACGATATATACCTTAGTATTGGTGGTGTGAGGTCAGTCTAGGTGGCTTCCGTGGAGGAAGGATCTGTCGTTTTTAATTTTTACTCTTACCGGTTTCGATCCAAGGACGGGAATCGATTTAATCAATTAGTATTCTAATAAGTTAATTTTTTGATGAATTTTGAACTTTTTCATTAAAATCGGATAATAAATAAAGACTTTCAAGATGGCGTCCGTAACGATAATTTTTATTGATACAGTGGTGACATAATTCTAAATTTCAGGTGTGACATAAGAAATTTTTATTACTTTTTATTGAGAATTTTTTAAATACATTAATAAATAACTGGTTTACTCTCGCCGGAAATCGAACCGAGGACCGAAATCGTTTAAATAACTAAACATTTGAAGTAGGCAATTTTTAAAATATTTTTTTGGAATTTTTTACGGAATTTCTAGCATTGAAATTACGAATTTTCAAGATGGCGGCCGTAACGAAATATGCAACGGTTTTCTAAAATATTTTTAATCGAATTTTGATTATTACTTTTTTATGAATTTCAAAACATTTTTATTAAAATTGGATAATAATTTTATTACTGATTTTTAAGATGGCGGACAATACGTCATACTAGCTGACGATATATATATATATATATATATATATATATACACACACCTTGAAATAAGTGGTTGGAGGTCAGTCTGCCAGCGGCTTCTGTGGAGGAAGGATCGGTCACCATTTATTTTCTTTGTCCTCACTGGGTTCAAACCGAGGACTCTGAACTCCATATCGTAAGTGTACATTTTTCTGTTATTTTTTATTTTTTTTATTCGATTATTTAATTTTTTTATGATTTTTTTAATTTTTTCCCGATTTTCTAACATAAAAATTAAGGATTTTCAAGATGGCGGCCGTAACGAAATTTGCAAAAATGACGTCATAATCCAAGGTGGCAGTCATAATCCTAGATGACGTGAGAGCCTTGTCAGAAGTTTTAATGGATGCTTAAGCATCCTTTAGGACTTTGTATTCTTTCTAAGGCAAAAAGTATTTTGTGGTTTTTTGAAATCCTGATTTTCGAACTGTGGAATTTGTTGAGAATTTTTGGCGGTTTTTTTTTTTTTCAAAAAAATGAAAATTGTGACTTTTTTTTGGCTAATTTCGGTGATTTTTGACTACATTTCTCGCTAATTTTGGCAAATTTTAAATGTCAAAGGTCAAGGTCACAGTTCAAGGTCAAGGTCATATAAGATGGCCACTTTGACGTCACAATCCAAGATGGCGGTCGGCTCCCGGCTCCACACCCTGAACCCGGCACCGGGAGCCCCATTTACATACTACTAATAATTGAATCCAATTTATAAGTAAAGCTGTTTGAAATAAACTACATAATATTTTTTTACAAAGGTAAAATATCAGCAATATCCTTAATTTGCGTGAGCGAAGCCGCGGGTTATTGGCTAGATATACATAAAATATACATAAAATTAATCGTCGTCAGTTCCTGAATCCCCATTCGCAATCCAGTTTTCCCATACCTACCAAACCTACCTACTAGCATGAATCATGAATTAAATAATAAAATCAGTTTTTAGAGTCTAAGTAGTTTTCTTTGTTGGGAAAATTAAATACTCGTGCAATATGACTGAAATTTTAACAATTTTCTTAATTTTTTGTTACATTCTACTCGCCGGATTCTACACCCAACGAGATAACATGATTTAGGAATAGAAGCGAATAAAATAATTGTAACAAAATGCTCTGAAATAATTTTTCCACGTGTCTTGTCATTACCTTGCGGCAGAAGCTCGTTCCTCGCATTAGCATTGATTGTTTGATGTGACGTAGAATCTTACCTTCCTGTAGATCAGGGAAGTGCAAGCAATCCTGATCTTCATGCCCAGCATGCTGCTCATCATGCTCAGGTGGTTTTTGATGGCGCAAATCATTGCCACACACAAAATTATTCCCGCAGCATAGCCATAAACTTCATAAGTGTTGGTGTCGCCTTGTTCAAAGTGATGCAGCAGTTTGCCCAGGAGTAAAGGCTGGCTCGTTCTGCAATTAGTAAAATAAGTAATAAATTAATTAACACATGGTTTTGAGGCAGAGCGTGTTTTTAGTAACCTAAGAGCCTTCCTTTCAAATGAACTTTTCCTGCTTCAGCAGTAATTGCTAAGAAACACGAAACAATCTGGTTTCAATTCGTTTGAACTGACTGAAACACATTAGGAAAAGTACATGTTCTTAAGGAAAAAAAACACTGTAAGTAATGGTACAATAAGCTTGGTTAGAAGTTAAACTTTATCACATTTCATCATAAAACTGTTGTTAATTATTGTTTAGAATATTCTTTGAAAGGATTGTTGTGTTATCGGTACTGCAGAAGTTTGATTACTGCCACCTTGTAAACCTCTTACAGGACTTTTGTAAAGTAATTTCTCTGCACTTTTTCCTCAGCGCTCCGCAAAAATAGATGGCCGACAATACGTGTGTGTTAAACTGTTAAAAACATTATGTATTATTAGGAAAGTGTAAGCTCAGGTTTTGAAATTAGCATTAGCAACCTTTATTTTTTCAAGTTCGAAACTAGGAATTTTAATTTACGTTGTACACGTAGCGCATAAGAATGATTTAAATTTATTTTGTGATTCAAATCAATTTTTTTAATATATTTTATTATCTATGGAGAAATTTTGCTTTCTCTCACTAGACAAGTATATTTTGGACTCTAAGGAGTTAGTTACAACTATTATTTAAAACTAGTTAGTTGTAAGGCGCCTAAGACACCCGTTGAGAAATGATGACTTAAACAAACTTTTTAATTTAATACACACGAATTATTGATTAAATTTCAATGTATGTTAACATTGTAAAAATGAATATTTTTTTTATATATGTACGTTGACAAAAAATATTTGACGAAAAATTGTTTTTAATGAAGAACATCTTGAAAAACAACATTGCTTGCTATTTTCTCTGGTCATTCAATAATCGTCCTTGCTGTGGAATGAATTCAGTATTCACCATAATGGCAACCATATTGGCAGTGCGATTCATATGAAGGTGCTCAAGTGAATAGAGTTCGCAACAACATTAGCATGCTACAATTCAAATGTGCCTTAACATCTATTCGCGATAAATTTAATCCTGCCATTTGCACTGGATAATTAACGCAACGGTGCTTGGAAGATTCATATTTGCAAGTGGAGGCCAACAATTTGATTTATATTAAACAGATATGCCAAAACGTGGCAAACTAATCAACGGCTCACTGCTTTAACACTGAAAATTGCTGAAATTGTAGACATAGGCCTGGGTTTGGTTTTCAACGATTTTTTCAAAAGTTACAGTGGACTTGGTCACGAGTGAGTCACTTTTGCAAATCTACGCCAGGCCCAGTTTGTTTGTACCCGAAGAGACTCTTTAACTTTTTAAAATTTAAATTACTTTAAACGGTATTTCTGTTTTGGCAATGTAAGACTTAGTAGTATTGTTGTGTCGGGATTTAAACTGCGCAAATAGAAACAAAAGTGTGCGTGAAATCCACGTGCGACACAAGTGAAACTTCTTGCTTAATAGTTATAGATAGAGATAATTTACTCATATGTTTTAATAGAACAAGAGATAATAATTGAGAATAGTAAGAACGCGGTTATGATCTCAATTTCCACACGAATAAATAAATGGTAACAATACTCACATAACATTGTTTAACAATACTGATTTACAAAAGTAATTAAATTAATAATACATAGGCTACATGAAAGAACAATATTTTCTTCCGAATATGGCCCGTGGCATGGAGCACAATAATAAGCTCAAACCCCGTTGTATTGCCCTCTGCCCAAGTCTGGGTGGCGTCAGGCGCAGGCGGGTACCTACCGCTGCGACCCGCCTATCCCTGCAGCATGGCGGGGTTCAACCTGAGCCGCACGCCGCCACGTGGAGCCCGCTCAAGGCTGCTCCAGCGATCACCGCCCGCGCCAACGGCCCCGGAGTGGGGATAGCGTGACATCCATCCCCAATAAACAACCACGCACATGAAAGTGCGGAAGTGCGCGAGAGCGCAAGAGCGCTAGTATGCTGCGTCATTTCTACCTCTCCCTGCTGTCTCCTCGATCAGTTCCCCCACCACATACCTAGCTATTTCGCACCATGCGATCGGAATTTTCGTAACTCTCGAAAGTTTTTACCCCCTCAGCAAAGCAGTTCCACTTCAAAACCCCAGCTCTAAAGTAACTGCGCGGTAAAGGTGTGCCCTATTTGACTGTGTGCAAGGTGCAGCTGAAACGCTGCTCAATAGGCCAGGCTACCTTAGCCACTCGGCGCTCACCGAGGACCGTAACGAACTTTGCTCGTATCTATTAATGTGACTTATGTTTTTGATGTTTTTAACCAAGTTGAACTTTCCCTCACTCACGTATCATTGGGTAAATACACAGTCCGTGAAGAGGCGAACAATCTTTGTAGTGCTGTTTAAAACACCGCCTGGTTTTCTGTGTACTATGCTAGACGAATTTAAGGCCGAAGCAATCCTGCCTTTCGTGTTTTATTGGTGCTAAACAGAGATGGGCATATTTATGACCCGTAAAGAAACTTAAACTACATACGTTTCTAGCGCTGCTCGGCGTTAAAGTGACGTTTTTGGAGCAAATATTTTTGTAAATTTTCGGAAACTTTTTCCGAGACATTCTGAATACTGTCGTGACGTTACAGACTACGTCATTTCTGCATCAGTCGTCGTTATTAAAGATTTTATTTAGAATTCTGTGGCAGATAATATAAACTCTAAATGCAATAAATAACTGTACCTTTTTTTGCTAGGACTTTTTGCCAAATATTACATTATTATGTATTTTATGTTTTGTAAGCCCAATTTAGAATGATCCAAAGTTCGTCATATTTATTTGTTTGCCCTCACTGGGTTAGAACCGAGGACTCTGAGCTCCATGATGTAATCGCAAATGATCGCGCGGTGATTTTTTTCTTTTTATCACATCATGTAATATATAAAGCTATCATCAGTCGTGAAATAATTATTGATTGTGTTGGTACGGCTAAATAAATTAGAATATGTATGTAGTACATATTATATTGGTAGAAGTGGGTTTCGGGAGAAATTGTAGATCACCTTATATTGGTGGCACTTTGTTGTGAAAAATTGTGGTTTTATTATTATATATCTCCGGCTCCCGTCATCGTAGCGAGATAAAGTATACACCAGTTTTTAATTATAATAATAAGTTTTTAGACACAAAATGTTTCATCCAAATCTGTTGTGTTTTTTTTTGCGCTAAACTAAAAATAACAAATAGATAAATATTTAATAACTACATTGAAATTCAATAATAAATAATTCAATAATAAACTATTATAGTTCAAATTTTTTTAATTCAAAAATAAATCATTCTAATGATTCCAAATTTATATGGATTAAATGCGCGGTTTTTGCTAAAAATTGATAAATACATTTGGGTAGTTATTTATTTGCTATTATATTATAGATGTATTAATAGCTTATATCGTATTGTATGGATAGTTATATGTTCACTTTTTTCAAAATCATTTATCTGAATGGAAAATTTATGTTTTAAGAGGAGTGTACTAAATTAACAACACTTACAAGCAAAAAATTACCATATAAAGAACGTTTGGTACTGTCTGGCATCATAGCCTCCAATACACGCGAGGTCTTGACCCCATACGACGCAAGGTGGCTCAATGGTAATAAAAAGGACTAGCATTCGTGAGCACCTGGATCTGTAGTTCACTGCGGCCATCCTCATGTATGTTTTCTCAAGGTTTTCCTAAGTTATTTCAGTCAAATAGGCTATAGCCTATTTCTTCGCCAATATCCTAATTCTGTGTAAATACACATGTTACGACGCTAAGTGAATCTTAGTTTGTTCTTATCGATAAGTCCTTCAGTCCCATGCCATTTCATATTTACTTAAGACTTGATAGACTGTATGATATCGGGTCCTGTCAATATGCTATGCAATATGTTAAGCAAAAGTATTAGTGGATAGTAAACAGTTAACAATAAAACATATTGCAGTCGACAATGAGTACCAATCATGTAACAAAGTCAACAAAACAGTATACGAAAACTAAATAGCTTACATTATACAAGAAAATAACTAGGATAGAGGCTTACGCATATTGATTCAAAAATGACCGTACCTTAATATCACGTCACAGAAAACTTGAAGTATTGCCAGGTGTGCAAATTGATTGCGAAAAGTTTTTGCCAAAGCTCTAATAAGGCTGGGTTTTCGTTTGTAGCCAGACGAAGAATTCAGTTGCTCTTTCCATTTTCTGAAAAATAATGCATCATCGTGTACACAAAACACTGGCTAGTTCATTAATATCGTTGTTTGTCCAACACAAACCTGAGTTGCCCGTGAATACAATTTTTTAAAAGTCTAGAATAGGTGGCGAACGCCTTACTTTGTAGATATTTAATAAATGCAACGTAGAGTTGGAAAAAAAAGATAAATTCTTTTTTACTGTGGAACAATTTTTCATGCAGAATTAATGGCTTGAGTTCGCTTGCTCAGAACAAATTAAAGCAGGAATGGTTGTAGTGGTTTCCACAACAATAACTCGTACCTTATAGTTACTAGATCTAAAGTGCAAAAATACTTAATGTTTGGCATCCATGATTCAGAGTTAAAATTGTCCTTAATGTAATGTCTAGTATAGTTGGTTCACTCGCAAACAAATACTTAGCAAGCTCTTATTCAACCTCATTGCTCACCTTTCAACTGGAGGTGAGCTTAACATAGTTTTGTACCTGACGATTTTCATCCGTGTATGAACCACAAGAAATTTAAACTATCAACTAATTACTACGTTTATAATTATAATAAATTAATTTTAACATAAAAACCCAACGAAGAATAAAATATGTACATTTTTGATACGGCGTGAATAAATGGTGGTATACCTAGCTTTTTCAACAGTTACTATGTAAAAAAAATTATGTCATGATTTTTTTATTTTCTTTACTCAAACGAAATACATGTTCATTCGCTTAACACCAGTAAGTATAAGAGGAGCCTATGTATAAGCTCGTACAGAGTATTGTGTAATTTTAAAGGTGGAATGTAGGTGGGATAAAAGATAATTTTGACAATACATACAGTCCAATTTTGATTCGCAAGAGCAGAATCTAGCTTTAAGGTTCTCCACAACCACCACTGTCATGGAACATCCAGTCGTAACAGGCTAGAAAGTGATGCTACTCGTAAGTCAAATACTATTCTAGACGGCATAAGAATGGCACGTGCGTGAAGTAGGGTCAGCATGGATGAAAAAAGCCAGGCATTGCAAGTTCTGACTGCCCTATCTGGAGAATGTACCTAACAGTTTCTTGGGTCCATATTGTAGTTCAGAAGAGACTATCAATCATACAATTAATTAATTCTACTCCTGAAGAAAAATATTTTACTTTTTTACTTTCCCTACATTTTAATCTCTTTTAAACATTTTAATATTATAACATTAGCCAATAATTAATTGGGTAATAACATATTCCATAAGACATTTGAGTCATAACAATTTTATTACATAAATCACTTTAAGTTTTAACATATTTTATAATTCTCACTAAGAATAGCGACAGTTAATTTATCTTTACATTACTTAAAACATAACCAGTATCTTTAAAATAAAACACCATTCACTCTTACTTATCCATCATGTTTCCAAGAGTTTCAGATTTATCTTTATCCAGAGTTTCACAAAGATTACTTGGGCTGAGGCCGTTCTTGTACCCTTCTTTGAAAATGGGAATGGTCCACCTGAGGAAATAAACAAGCAAATAAAAAATAATGGTTTCAGCTGTCAGCTTTCACTTTCACTTTTTTTTAAATATAATAATATGTCGTGAAATAATTGTATTGTTATAGTGTATAGTATTACTAATAAGGTCGATTAATATTCCAGCAGGTCTCAGTGCACATTAGAACAAATTGTTAATGATTTTTATATTTAAAATTGAGATTCAAAATAGTACTACACTTATAAATTTAAAATATTTAATAATTTTTATCCCTTGTTGATAGATATTATGGATATTATTAAATTATTTTCTTCTCTGTAAGACTCAAGTGGTTTCACAATCACATTTCTTGGAATAAAAAATTTTCAAAATCAATAAAGGATAAATTATACATTTTTAAAAAATATACTTTTTAAAAATATATTTTTTAAAAACTAAAAAGATTATTCTTAAAATAATATTTCATTTTATTATTATCAACCACTTACCAGAAGAAAAGTTTCGATACAAATCCCGCAGTTTTCAATGGATTCAGTGGTCTTTTTTCGTCTGTAGTGTTCATGATTCCTTGAGAAAAATAAAAGAGTATCCATTAATTAATCCAGAGTTTCTTTATCACCTATTAACTGATGTGCTCGCACTTCGCTTCGCAAGTCTACAGGCAGAACACTATCGCACTTCTCATTCGGTCACCTAGTGGGTACGCATCCGAAGTGCCTCGAAACCAAAATAAACTTTTATCTCATTTTGAACATTAAATCATGAATAAAAAATCATTAAAACTAAGACAGACAGGAAAAAATTATGAATCAAAGACGCCATCTTGTTTTTAAGAAACTACAAATTCGCATTTATATAACCAGTATCGTATTATGATGACAAATATAATAATTAAAGAAAGATATGTATTACGATCCGAAGGCGAATGAAGATTCAACATTGCGGTACCCGTTGCCACGGAGACGAAGAAAGCGTTCATCAACAATGCTACAATGGGGACGAAGAAAGCGTCATAAACAATGCTACAGTCATTGTCATGGAGACGAAAAAAGCGTTCATCAACAATGCTACAGTCGTTTCCATGGAGACGAAAAAATGGTCCATTAACAATGCTACAATCATTGCCATTGGGACGAAGAAAACATTCATCAACAATGCTACAGTCGTTGTACTGGATACGAAAAAAGCTTTCATAAACAATGATCAAGTCGTTTTAAAGACGAAGAAAGCGTTCATCAACAATGCTACAGTCATTATGAGTAATATGTAAATGTATTTACTGGGACTGAGTTCCGGATGTGGTGCTTGGTGCCGACTGCCATCGTGGATTGTGACGTCACTGCGGCCATCTTGGATGACCTTGACCTTGATCGTTGACCTTCAAGATTTGTCAAAATTTGCCCAAATTTGACCGAAATTCATCAAAATCCGCCAAAAATTTTACAGTTTTTTGAAAAAAAATACCGCCAAAAAATCTCAAAAAATTTGATAATTCAAAAATTAGGTTTTCGAAAAACCTCAAAACACATTCGCTTTAGAAAGAACACAACGTTCTAAAAGAGGCCTAAAAGTCCTAAAAAATAACCGCTCTAAGACGCCGAGGTCATGACCTTGAAAATTAGGGTGTTATGGCAACCATTTTGAATTATTATGTCACCGTTGCAATTTCCGTAACGGCTGCCATCTTGAAAATCTTTATTTACTATCATATTATAAAGTCAAAATTTTCAAAAATTATTAACAAATTATAATAAAAAAATATTGAAAAACGCAATAACATCATGGAGCTCAGAGTCCTCGGTTCTAACCCAGTGAGGGCAATATAATAAATATGACGATCGATCTTTCCTCCACGGAAGCCGCCGGCAGACTGACCTGCCATTACTTATGTCACCACTTATGTTTATGTCACCTGTCACCACTTATGTTTATTTAATACATTTTGGAATTTTCCCCGAATTTCTAGTTAAATAATTACAATAATTACACAATTCTAAAATTGCGTCCAAATGTCACGATGTCGGGTGCCACATCAGTAATAATAAATTATTGCTGCACTCTAGCAGGTTCAACTTTAACTAATATGACAGTAGTGCACTTTAGCAGACTAAACCAAGATGGTGGCCTCCAGCAGACATAAACAAGACATCATACTAGCTGGTGATTTATATACCTTGGCATTAGTGGTGGGAGGTCAGTTTGCATGTGGCTTCCGTGATGGAAGAATCTATCGTCATTTTTTTTCTCTTTGCGGGTTTGAACCAAGGACTCCATGATGTCGATGCATTTTTTAAATAGTATTTCATTATATTTTAATTAATAACTTTTTTATATTTTTTGAAATTTTTTCAAATTTATAGCGTAAAAATTACGGTTTTTCAAGAATGCTGTCGTAACGAAAAGTGCAACGATATAGAATACAATATGGCGGACGTAACTAAAAGTGTAACAATGGCATCATACTCATCCCATGGGGACGAAGAAAGCGTTTATCAACAATGCTACAGTCGTTGCCATGGGGCCAAAGAAAGCGTTCATCAACAATGCTGCAGTCATTGCCGTGGGGACGAAGTAAGCATCGACAATGCAGTGACTGTTGCCATGGAAACTATGGGGAAACGGGGTCTAAAAACGCTTTTAAAAAATATAAATATACATTTAGATTATTTTCAAAAATTCGCATCAATGTTGAAATGGACCCGTTCTGGAAAATCCACGAGTCGAATATAACGGCTCCAGACCTCCCCGTTCCCGCGCTACGCGAACTATAGGCAGACGGCCAAACTCTCCCATTTATTTATACAGATACGTACTTAAAGTTGCCAAAATCCATCGCCGACACAGCTTGCTCTACATAAAACAAATTATTTTTGTTTAAACAATTTGTTAATTTTTTTTATAAAATTAATTTTGTATGAAGACATGAAATATAGATTTGAACTAAAAATGACACCCCCGCTACCAGGAAATTGTTAACACATTTTTACTTATTTTTTAATATAATTGTTTTTAGAACAGTACTGTGGACTCATTATATATATTAGGTCCGTTAGAAAAAATAATTCAATATTTGGGTGCAAATAAAATTGACATCGTTTGAGTGCAGCAGTGTTTCTACGTTTAAATTGACTTAGCAACAAAAGGAAAGACCTTCTTGCTTGTAGGGAATTCAAAACACGTTATTTTACTTAAGTACTGAAACAAATAATTGTTTAATAATGGAGCGATTTGGTAGTGGCAAGCACTCGGGTTCGAATCCCATTACGGCCATCCTGGTTTCAATTAGCCATGGTTTCCACAGGACCCTAGTTAGTACGACCATTATATATGTGTGTGTGTGTATGTAGGTGTGTGTGTGTGTAAATAGTAAGTTTTCTTTATTTTTGGAATTTTAAAAGAAAATTGACTGCCACACTTAAATCAAATCTCAGAGAATAGTAAACTTTCAGAACTCCAAACTTTACAAGTATAAATGTAAGTAATGACATTGCTACAAGAAAATAAACATTTAATAATTTTTATTTTATATTTTTAATATCTCTGTTATTAAGTCTATTATTTAATTATTTATTTTAAACAAGTCTTAATCCACATATATTCATGTCAAAAAATACATAACCATACACATAAGGCAAGTATAAAATACGTGCTTAGAGTAACACTTGTGTAAAATAGCATTAAACACATAGTGACTACTTAGAAACACACTTTCTGTCGAATCTGTGTATGAGGCATTTCGGGCTATAATGGGGAGGAAACACATTATTGCAGCCCGCTGAGTATTACAATCAACCTTATTAAATAACCTAAAGGAAGATAATTTGCTATAATTTTCTCATTGTCTTCGACATATATATATATATATATATATATTAATCCTGGAAGGGAAGGGTCCGGATCCAAAGGACCTCCCTCGTGGCTGGTTTCCTGAAACCATTCGAGGCAAATTCTGGAATAGTTCTTGAAGGTGTGTGTTAACCATCTCTGAAGACTTTGCTGCCAAATAAATATTAAACTCAAATAAAAATAGTTATAATTGTGTATCAACTAACTTTATAAACTTCATCGCATTATACAATATTACCTACAAAATATACTGATATTTGTAGACGTAAATAATTCACGGACAAATATGGTCTTACCTGCGTCTACCGTTACCTTATCCACGGCCGTGTGCGGCTGAAATTAAAACCCGTCCGCACCAACACAGTGTTCCGATATTTACTGGCAAGGAACATTCGCGTGCGTTCCTCGTTAGTTATCGCGTACACGGCGTGGAGTATAAAATGTCGTCCTGTCACTCTGTATCAACTGTGGCGTGCAATTTTAGGCTGGCTCGTCCACCGGTGAGGAGATAACGTGAACGTTTACGATAATTGGGTGGCTGACGTGTTCAGTTGGTGTTTCAATGTTGATCCTTGATATGCAGGTTCTCGAGAAACTTTGTGTAGTTTAAGTCATATAAATTTACGTGTGTCACATAAATTCGTACTAAAATAATAATGAACTCGCACCATTTCATTGCAATGAAGAGCCATAAACTCAGACTGCAAGAATCTTTCAAAATATTGTATATTATAACAAATTTTTAATATAAAACTGCTAAGATCATGGTATAATTTAGTTACATTTTGAAATGATGTGCCAAGTATACTCCAAAACCTTCATTCATAAACTCATTTGCTTGTCCACTTTACGAGAAGTTACCGATCGCATCATAACAAAGTATTAGTAGGTTTAGCGTTGAAGGGGGATTTTGGCCTCTTCATTTTGCCATTCCAAATATTTTGATACCGCTTGCAATAAATATTATTGCTATATTTTTTTTTTGTTTTACATGGCATAAAGCTAAGCTATGGCTTCTTGTTGAAGTCAACACTTGTGAACTGGTGTAATTATCATGATTGTTAAAGTCGCACGCGTGAAATAATAAGTTGTTTCTTCGCGTCGCTTACAGACTAGAGCCTGTTAGTAAATATTAAGTTGCAAAAAAGGTATAGAAGGTCTGGTATATATTATTTATGCCTTGATATGCCAAAAATGTGGATAAATAGTTAGAAAATTATAATTATAGCAAACTATATGAAAAATCCATTATGGTGGGGTTTAATTCCCTTGAAATGTTAGGCTGGCATAAATGCCCATCGAAACGTGCCAATCAAATGTTTAGTTAAATGTCAACGAAAGACTTCAAACAAGCATGTAGATACTCAGAGTTAAGTCTGCTGCCAAATAATATTGTTACGAATTATTAAAAACATAAATAATAATTCGTCGTGGGAAAACTACTGGGCTCGTAAATGGATAGCCCAATTAAAGATTTTACTACACAGTTTTATTTATTTCCATTATTTACATCACTAACAAATAATCTTCTAAAAATTACCTAATAATCTATTACACTTTAAAATGTTTACTCCCCTGTCACTCGGTTTTTACACACCGCACGCCTCGCTGGTACGCACCTCTGGCGCAACTCTCGCCGCAGCACCCTTCGTGGACCTCCGTCGCGGGACTCCGTCGCCGCACTCCGCCGCCGCCGTCGCACTTCCCTTCGCCGAGGGTCCGCTCGACGCTTCGCTCGGATCCGCTCGACGCTTCGCTCGGAACTTCGCTCGGCACTCTGGCCGCACCCGCGGCACTCTCGCCGAGAAACTCGCTCGTCCAGGAACTCCGCCGCACCCGCGACACTAACGCGCAGACTCTCTCGCCCCGGAACTCTCGCTCAGACACTTGCCCCGGAACTCCGTCGCACCCGCGGCACTATCGCCCGGATCAACTCCCAACTCTCAAATCCTTGGAGGCCGGCGTCCTGGGCTTATATAGGCCCAGGCACCACTTTTAGAAGTCGCGAGCGCGGCTGGGGCCTGTCGCGCCATTCCGCGCAGACCCGACGGCAGAATTCTCGGGACACGCGTTGGCGGCTCGCGTAACTCCGCAGCTGTTTGGTGTCATGTTAACACCACCGAGACAGAGAGCCGCTTGGAAAGCGAGGGGAAGGAGGGGGGGGGGAGTGCCGACCCTTGTAGTCTACCAGACGCGCGCGGCACGTCTCACGTTGCGGCGGCCACGTGACGTCAGTGGTCGTGCGGGGCCGCCAGTCAGCTCTACACCTGCGCGCCGCGGCCCTGCTTACGTTTCGTAACAATATTGTTAAATCAGTCAACAAGATGTTAAGCCTTCACTCACAGGCTGAAGGGTAAAGCAATTGGCAGACATTAATGAACGTTGTTGGCTTCAAACGGGCCAATGGACTGAAGCATTTTCTCCTTTAATTATATGAAAGAGCCACAATCTCAAATAAGTGCATATTTGTCACCCTGAATTCGCTGACTGCTAGTTTCAGTTAAACTCTAATTAACTTCAACACAAAACCGTGACGTTAAGCCAAAACAAACACTATCATGATAAATGGTTGGGAAAACCTAATCTTCTTGTACAAAGCAAGGTCCCATATTGTACCAGTCTTGTCTGTTCGTTGGGTTATATCCTTATGACGAATGCAACATTTTGCATCAAGCGTTAGTCATTGCTAATCTCCTGTCGTCGAGAGTGCGAGTAAATGCCTCGGGTCTACGATTATTTGGGGACAGCTACTCGCACGAGGTTTCCAAGTTGCGGTGCACGTGGACTGGAGCTGATACATGTAAACGAGTCAGCTCGTAGCAGCAGCGCGCGAGTGCAGGGCCGAAGCGCAGAAGAGCGTCTTCGTGTCTCGGAGGAAGATGACTCGGCAAGTAACGAGTTTTTCCGGCCGAGCTGAGATAACACGCACCAGGCAACTGCGAGCAGTCGATCATCACCATCATTCAGCTAAAAAGACATAAGGCAAATAACGGTGGCAAACACTACCACAAGAATAGGCAATATATTCGCCATCTTGGATTGTGATGCCACGGCGGCCATATTGGATGACTTTGACCTTAAACAATGACCTTGACCTTGACTCCAGTGGCCATTTTGAAATCCACCATTTTGTTTTTTTTCTTGGAATCTAACGTCCCACTCCCTAACGTTTCATTTTCGTTACGATCGCATCTAGAAAATCCTTAGTTTAAATGCTATAAATTCGGCAAAAATTTTAAAATTTAATAATAAAATTTCTAAATAAAAAGGTCTTGCGTAATGGAGTCTTCGTTTCGAATCCCAGTGAAGGCAAAATGAAAATGGCAACGGGTCCCTCTTCCACGATGGCAGCCGGCAGACTGACCCCCACCACCTTTTTCCAAAGCATATATTAACTAAAATTCCCCCTACCCCTCCAACCACCCCAATCTCTCCACCACCACATTATTATTGGCTGACCCACCCACCCCTTCGCCCTAATATGATGTTATAAATACCAGATTGATAACCCAGCTGACCCGCTCCGCCTTCAACGATGTCTCGCTTCCGTGGTGGAGCAGTTCAAACAGCGACTTGGAAAGGGATGAAGGCAGTAGTAATGCAGGTAGGGAAAGCCTAGACCACTTTAAGACTGAGGACATTTTTTTTTTTTTAAAGTGGATAAATTGTCGGCCATTGCGAGTAGCTTACCTTAATTCAAACGGTGTTAGACAAACTCAGTTTTGTATTTGAAAGGATCGCACGTTAATACCAACCCATCCGTTTTATGAGTGCGACTTTGTGCACAATAGACCATGTCAGTCAGGTGATTGCTATGTATTATATTGCATCATCAGCTCTGTAGTCAGGTTAATGATTGGCCTCAGGGTTCGGAGACGCTTGGTCTATTCATTTCACATCTTACTATAACTCTTTGAAATGTATGGTAAATATTGAAATTATGGCATCCTGGATACTGACTCTACATACCTAACAACCACCAAATGGGTGTGGCTGGCAAACAACTGGCTGTGTTGCCTCACCAAGCGGAAGGTCTGGTTATCTAATTGGATGTGCCGTGTTGCTGACTAGACATGTCTGGTTAATTGACTGTCACGTAGAACTGACCTGAAAAACACATGCAAAGGACTCGTTTTGCCTTCTTAAAAGACTACAGAAATCTAGAAACACTTGTAATTTGCTTTGTTTATTGCACTTGTAGAATATACATAATAAAATTTAATTTGTATTTTTGTTGTTTTATTTCTTGAACGTGTCACATTTTAAATTAAAATAAATATTTTTACCTAAATTTATATATTTTGGCATCGATCAAGGATTGTACCAAGGACGAAAATCTATCGAATTAATAATTACATTATATGTGATTTTTTTTGATGAATTTTGCAATTTTTCCCAAATTTCTAGCTAAATAATTACAGATTTCCTAGATGGTAGCCAAGACAGCCCACAAGATGGCGAACAAAACTACAGTTTCTGTCTGTTAGTAATAATACTTAACTCTAGTGGGGAAAAATTTAACTAATATGGTAGCAGTCCTTTCTAGCAGACGAAAACAATATGTTAAATCCAAGATGACGAAAATAAGTTGGCCGCCATGACATCATACTGCTGACGTAATATCTGTCTTGGCATTAGTGGTGGGAGGTCAGTCTGCCAGTGGCTTCCATGGAGGAATGATCTATGGCCATTTTATTGTGTTCTCAGCGGGTTCGAAACCTGTACTCTAAAATTTAACTGCGTTTTTATTAATATTTTATTATTGGAATTTTTTATTCATTGTAATTTTTTCCCAATTTTCTAGATTAATAATTACGGATTTTCACGATGGCTGCCATATCCAAAAGTGCAACGATTCTATAATCCAAGATGGAGACAGTAACGAAAAGTGCGACGTTTCTAGAAACCCAAGATGGAGACCTAACAAAAAGTGCAAGGTTTCTGGAATACAAGATGGTGACCGTAACGCAAATTGCACAGTTTATAGAATATAAGTTGGCGGGAAAAAAAATAGCGGGCGTAACGAAAATTGCAACTATGACATAATTCCAAATGGCAGCATCCAAAATGGCCACCAGGGTCAATGTCAAAATTGAAGGTCATCCAAGATGGTCGCTGTGACGTCAGATGGTGGTAGGTGATGTTCCATCCGCAACCCAGAACCAGAAACCAGTCCTCGGAACCCCTTGTACATATTGCTTAAAATGTTAAATAAATCACATCCCACTGCATGTTTCACGTAAATATGTAACCCTACATGATTTTTTAAACCGTGTTCAAAAAAATACCACATTAATGATTTACATTTTAGTTGTTGAAAATAAGAATCTAATTTGAAAGCAAACTCAGTAAAATTTACACCGGTAGAATCTATTGCGACGAATTATGCAAAAACAATTGATCAAATATTGTGTTTTTCGACCTTTATAAATTACTTATATTTTTCTGTAAATCCAGCGTTCTGATATTCAAATAAATATATTACCTGCAATTCAAATGAAAAATTAAGTAGTTTAGGTGCATTTAAAACACTGTAAAACATTTCGACAGGACGTTAGTATAGGTTAACTACATTAAAAAATGTATAGGTTTTGTGGGCTAAACAAAAAATTTTATTTGCAAAACATATGTTTACACCAGAATTCTTAAATCTATTTAGGACTCTAGCCCTAACTTTTTTATGCATTTGGTCCAATTAGACACTACAATTGTAAGTTCAAGCATGTTAGTTTGCTTTTCAATTATGAATAGCACCACAATTTATTTTTGATAAAATTATTCTTAAAACTCATTATGTGTAGAAACCAATATTAATTACATCACACTCACCTTCGTTCAGTTACATCATTTTATCATTTTTCGTGTAACATGATAATTGTTCATGTCACGCATATACATTGAACAAATAATGCAACTAGAGATTAAAATGTCCCCTTTGCAGATCTTGTCCATGACAAAATCAGATTATTCCTTCCCGTAGTAGAATAAACATGAATCGTGGTTAATGTTTAACAATCTACTTATAACATAATGTGCTGAACAAAATTAGGGCATTTCCATTTAAGATTCATATTTTTTTTGTAATATTTATCTTAGCTAGGTTTAAAAAACACTGTCAACCTGTTTCAACATATTAACTGGGGAAAAACAGATTTCTGAAACCTAAATACAGCAACGCATCATGAAATACTTGAAAATTTTATGAATGCTAATAAACGCGGTAGAACTCACATAAACACTATAAAGTAAAATTTTAAATTATATTCTCCACCACCTCTAACCATTTTTGAAATTCCCATTGATTAAATGTTTCAAATTTTCTTATAAGGTTGAATAGCAATTGACTGTATATTAAAATAAAAATGGATCACACCTCGTGTGGGTGTTTAAGAGACTATGCTCCCAAAGACCGAAAGAGAGAGAGGAGCTTAAAAGGCCTTTTTTGAAGTCGATCTTCAAACCTTTCTTCAGAGGTCCGTTGTGGTCAAACGGTAGCACGTATAAAAACACGGACTGGACCATCGAAACTGATTTAGTTGTATCTCAAATTTCGGTTCTGTGACTTGTCATTGTCTACTTTAGTGGTACATGATTTACAGTAAAATTCTTAGATCCAGAGTAAATTTTCTAATGTTTCAAATATTTTCCATTCTTAACTTACGGTTGCCCTAACGAAGTTAATGAGATCTATTCCAATGCGATTTATCGTAACATCATCGGTTATCAGTAAAAATTTAGTTTTATAATTGCCTTTTGTGTTTTTCATTTTACTTATTTTTAATTTTTCCTATGCTTATGCAGCACTTACAATTATCAAATTTATCTTTTTTAGCAGTTGAAAGTGCGTATATTCCTGCCAAATATAACGACTCAATCTGACCTAATAACGTGTAAATAAATAATATTTATTTTAATAAATATTTAAAACTAAAAAAAAAAATGTACAAAGACATATGCACATCCATATCCTGTGTGGGGGTGTGTAGCAAGATTTTTTCCCATAAACCAAATGCGCTATGTAACGTATTATTCTATTATTATTTCTATAAGTGAACCCAACATCTTACCTATCCATTCATTTGCTTCGTAGATAATATTTTTTTAATAAATCAAAACATACTTGCTCCTTGTAACACATTACTTTATATGCATTTGATCATGCTGTTTCTTAAGGGGCCCGCCTCGTCAGGGGTGTATGTGTGTTAGTGAGGCGGGATGATAAGCGCGACGCTCGATGGTATTTCTAGCGCGGTATCGCCTCTAAGCGCAAGGCTGTGAACTGGCACGCAGTCTTCTCGTCGTCAATTGATAACTGTGAAATTTGTGCGGTGACCGTATTTTTATATTACGGGGAAATGAAGATAAAGGTGTAATGCAAGCCCCTTAAGTGCTTTCAAGAATCTGTACCACTTGTTTTATACCTAAAAATTACTCTGAAAACATGCGCTTCAGCCATTTTAACTCTTCTAGAAATACAGTTTAAAAACCTGATCCAAAATTAAAAGTACTTTTCGGGCCTCAGTGAACTCTTAAATGCTTTTCGTAAACATACCCCACTCGGATATCTTGAGTAGTTTTGAAATCGCGTTGTTTTTCCTGAAGCTCTGCGCACCGTGTGTGTGACCAGGTAGGCGGGCCCCTTAACACCCTCCCTAATTGGGTTGGATATGAATTTTCCTGCATAAATTTATACTTACGCCTTTTACACTTAAGGGTGGGATTAATTTAGAAATAAGGTTTTTATTGGTTAATACAATTGAATTTTTTATTTATTTTTTTTTTTTTTTAAAGCTTCTGAGATACAATTAACTATTTTAATTTCCTATTTACCCCATTTTAACCCCCTGCCGGGTTAAATTTTTTAATGATATTTCTATATAGTTAGCCAATATATGTGTTGCGTACCTCTGTTACAAATTTCATTGAAATTGGTTCGGTAGTAAAGAAATGATTGAGTAACAAACATCCAAACTTTCTCGTTTGTATATTTATAGGATTGCAGTGTTAAAAAAAAAATATATATATATATATATATTTTTACTGCATTAAAAAGTGTTATTTTAGGAGTATAAATTCCTGCTGTACTTTTATTTCCAGAACCCCAGACTGAACTTACAAGGACATTTTCAGGCTCTAAATAGTAATGTAATTTTTCATGGTTGTCATAAAACCTTTTTTTTTATCTTTAAAAAACATGAAAATCAGGATCCACAAATGAATTTAATCGGGGTCTACAACCCGCTCACTAACTCGAAATTCGTTCCCACGTTCTCTGCCATTTTTCATATTTGAACCTCGACGCTCGACCACGGTCGCATGAACGACGAGCCGTCGAAAAAAGCGGCGAGCTTCGCCGCACCGCTGCAAGATAGCGCTAGCAGTCTACTACAAGTAACGTCGCGCACCGTCGGTACTACGTAGCGCTAGTGGCACGCAGGTTGCGCGTGTCTGTCACCCGAGAGCAGCACTGGTCGTGCGAGCCGTGTGTGAACAGCAACATTGTACTACAAAGTTGTTAAGACGTACTTTTTAAATCCTGGTTCTCGTACCATAATCAACTCTTGTGTACTATAGTCAAGGCCATCATAAACCATGCTGGGGCCCTCTCGGGCACACAAGAATTTGGGGCCCTTTTAGAAAGTAAAGATAATGAATTATACTAACTTTTTTTTCTATTATGATCTTCTATTTATTATTGGTAATTAAATAAACAATATACCTAATATGTCATTAATTAAATTATGTACTTCGTATGCCGCTGGTTTTTTTTGTTACAATTAAATAATGTTTTCTTTCGGGATTTCTGTTGAGCAAAATCTATTATATCCTCAAAGTCAATTGTTTGAATGATGTCACTTTCTATGCACATAATTGACTTCCCTACTACCCAGTGGCGTAGCGTGCCATCTCGGCGCCTGGGGCGGGAGACCCATTTTGCCGCCCCCATTCTATAGGTGTTTAGTTAAAATTAAATTTCATATGCAATGAGGTACCTTTTATTGAAGTTAAAATAGGATGAGCGGTTTTACAAGCGGATTCTACGGGCCTTATGAGCAGCGAAGTCAGAAATAACTTTGTCAAATCAATATTGACAGCCAATTCTTGTTCAATCGACAATATAGCCAAGTTTTATAGTCTAGCGGAGCTCATAGTAGATCTGAGGTAATTTTTTATTAGCTTCAACTTTGAAAAACTTCTCTTACAACTTGCAACACTAATCGCCAAAGTCAAATATATACGAATCAAGATGACTATATTTGGAACCAAAATTCCGAGATTCAGTTATTAAATGAACTGGAGGAGCTCCAGTGGTCCTTTACCACTTATATCTTCCTCTGATTCAGAACAGGCAACAACAACAAACTGCTGAAGACGCTTCCGCTCCATCTGAAACTCGTCCTTGTCGATGTCTTCTAATACATGGGAAAGATCACACTCGAACTTGCTGTCCAAAAGTTTCGCTGGCATCAAAAATCCGAACTTGTCCGATATTTCTTGAATTTGCTGGAATCGAGTCGTCATTTCTTGAATGATCTTGTCGAATGATGCGATAATCTCTCGACGGATTTCCTGTTCGTGAGACAAAGATGCATCTTCAGAAGATTCATCGCCATGCATGCGTTTTTTCTTGCGAATTCTTCTCGTTTTGAGTTTGATTCCGAGTTTTTCGCAGAGAGTCTTAGCAAAGTCAATTGCTTCTTGCACGAAACGGTCTCTACTTTCCACTAAGAGGGTTTTCAAAGCGCAGAGTTTCTGAGCACACTTATCCACACTTAGTCCTCGTTGCTGCAGGTAAATCTGTGCGTCATCTACTTCAGGTAGCACTGCAGCCCAAAAGCCAAGAAAAGTTAGGAAGTTAAATGACTGCATGGTTGTCAGGAGAAGACTGGCTCCCGATCTTGTTTCGGAAGTTTGAGATGAATCTGTTAATTGTTCCAGTACCTCAAGAACTACCTCAAACTTATTTTTAAGCATCTTGACAGCTACATGTTGGTAATCGCTGCGCTAGACGGCGTGCGAGCAGAACAGCTGATTGTGTGACGTCGGGTGAGACGGGCGAGCGGAGTCGTATGGTAGGCCCAGGCGGGCGCGCACGTGAAGTAAAACGCGGGTTGGCCATGGTGATGGTTCCACATCGAAGTAACTGTATACGAGTGTTCCTTTTTGAATATGAACGGGGTTCATATATATATAATTTAGAACGCTTTGGTACGATGAACGCGATTGGTTGGTGAGGCGTGTGTGAATATCGCGAGGATTTTCCAAGGATGAATTATGTGCGCCGAAATAAACTCCAAGACGGTATGGCGAAGGATTCGTCATATCCGTACAATTACCTGCAGCTACGGTAACGTATAATGGCAAGGGTTTGCCATTAAAAACACTCGTGAGCAAACGAGTGTATTTGGTGACCAGACATCACGACGTCAAAAAGCCAGTAAGTGCCAGCCGTGCCACTGCCCCGTTGACCCCTTTGACCCCTGGTGCGAAACTATAATTTGTGGATTTTTGGGATTTAAATTAACGGACTAATAAAACTGAAACTGGGATTTTACGTTCAGCGTGTTTCACCCAATCCCTGCCAGACCTAGAAGAAAAAAGGCGTCGACCGTTAGAAAATGACTTAACTGAGAAGGGCTTGTAAACCCATAATTTGTAATTTGCTAAATTTTTGGTATATTTATTTGCATGTTAAGTTGTGTCAATTTTTTGCTAGATTTCGCCTATGTTAATTGGTATTTACAGCGGTGATACGCCCGGTGCGTATCTATTTTTGTATTTGTATTTGTATTAATATGTTCTTATATATTTTTAATGCCTTTTTGGAAATTATATTTAATTTTCGGAGCTCCGAAGTATATGATCAAATTATAATTTTTTGGGGGAATGGTTAAAGTGTTTTTTTAGTATTATTATATAGCTATTTTTTTATAAGTAGTAATAGGTTATGTATTTTATGATGGATGCACCGATTTGTGATGAAACGATTTTATGATAGATATATTTATTAAATTTTGTCATATAAATTTTGCGTCTTTTTAACTTGCTGCCTCCTCTCACTGTTCGCGACCTTATTAGTATTTTTAAGCCTGATATTAGTTTGGGTTTTAAAATTTTTTTGGATTTACCTGCGCTCGCGGTACGGGGCAATATAGGAGTTTTACTGTGTCCCGGTTTGCGGAAGTTGTTTGGTTTGCCCTGGATTAAGGTCAAACTTTACAGTACAATGCGTAGTACTAAATTCAAAGAGAGGCATCGACAAGGGCCGACGCGTGAAACAAAAGATTTTGTATGAGTAATTAACATAATAAGGAGTGCCGCTCAACTCGGCGATGTTGCCGTTCGTATGTAAACAAACAAACATTATAAAGAGCTCTGTCAGTGATTTCGCAGTTTTTCATTTAAATAAATATTAAAAAATAGTTGGTGCGCAAAATTTTAGATAAAAATGGAACATTATAGTGTGTCTGACACATGTAATGAATGAATCATAGATCAGATCTCAACCCGCTTCACCGGCGACCCGCTCCCGCGGGCTGCCGCCCGGGGCGGGCCGCCCCCTCCGCACCCCCCAAGCTACGCCACTGCTACTACCTTACATCTTATTGGCTGTGGTGGTGTTTTTGTCATGTTGGGGATGTTACAGGGTATTGTGATTCCAGCATTATGTTTTTAGCATGTGCTGTGAAAACCATTAGAAGAGTATTTTAACATATAGATGTACAGAAATAAAAACAATTGCAATTAAGAATAGATAAAAACAAACACAGCATTTCCAACCAGCAGGGCCGCAACTAGAGTCTCTAGCACCCGGGGCATGAATGGATTCATGCGCCCCCCCCCCCTTCTCTTTTTTTGCACTTCCACACCAAAAAAGCGGGGGGTCCGGGGGCCCTCCCACGGAAAAATGGTGCTATTTAAGCATTTTCCATACCTACATGTAACAGTTTCTGTGCTACTGTACCTTCCAGGCATGAACCCACTATGTCCATAAAGTAGTCCGTATATTCACTAGACTTGTTCATTAAATATGTTGAGACGTTATATTGTAAATCAGATTAGACATTCCTGGCATGCAAGTTAAAAAACTTTTTACCAGTTACCAGTTGTAGTAGGAATTACAATGCAAGCGATTTCGGCGCCCCCACAGCTTTGCGCCCGGGGCGTATGTTGGTTCAGACTAAATGACTCGGTTTGGATTAATAATTCCAACTTGCAATTACAGAATTAGTGACACTTTTAAAACCATTAGTAACTATAAAATGTGTAAAAAATTATAACTCCTTTTGAATAATCTACAAATATTCATTGGTAAAACTTTTGTCATCTACATATTTATTTTGTATACAAAATTTTAGTTTCTGTTTAAGATTTTTGTGAAAACCAAAGTAACCAATTGGTTAACTGAACATTATTAATCTTTATCTATCTGTGTGTAGTGTTGTTTCGTGTTTTGTCGCATTGATGTGTATCAGTGTATATCTTGTGTTAATGTGTTTTTGTTGTTATTTTATGTCATAATTCGTTTAAAGGTGATGTAAGGCACAGAAACTGAATTTCAATTATATCTGACTGTTTTAATGAAGCAGGATAATATGCTACGCATAGTAATATGTTTTAATTTTCTAATATAAAAAGTACTTAAATTTCAGCAGAGTTTATTTTTGAAAGACTACAAGCCTGTGCAAAGCCCATCAACATTCTAAATGTACGAGCCTATGTCTCCCCTAGAGCGCCTGTGCTGCTTGCCCTGTGCCAACAAACTACACTACAAAAAAAATATTTCCCTCGCCTTTCAGCATCTTAAAAACACATTTTGTAGACTTTAAATAATTTATTATAGACATTAAAAACCTTCATATCGGAGTTTTTTGTGTTCAGTCATATAACACATTACATAAGAAAATCCTTGAATATTTGCGTTGGATTTGTACACATTAAATAATGATCTAAGATTACTTGAATTATTCCAGTGTGCAAAAATGTAAATTCTATGATGCTAGTTACATTACAATATTACGAGTAAGGCCGTTTTCCTCATTCCGTAGAATGTATACGAAATTTTGGCAGAATGGAATACTAGGTACTACATGTATTTTTTTTAATTGTCGTAATAAGAATACAGTGCTACCTATATAACATTTTTGGAAACATTTCTTTCTTCTCGTCCGCGATCTGGATAGGTGTTTTATTGCAACTATCACCGTCTGAAGCGCTATCTGTATTCTTTAAAGTTAACCTGAGAAACAGCTAGAGGGTTGACAGCGCTACCTACCGAGTATTCTATACACTACTTCGAGGACAATGCTGCTGTACTCATTCCATGGAGGGTGTAAGAAAATATGGCAGAATTCTGTCTCGTCCTTTGGACTTATGGCATATTTCCGTTATGGCACTGACGTCGTCCCAAGTGCTCCTCCGGCTCGCTGAGGCCATTATTGCCCGTTGCTGCTTCAGGCTTGCGTGTGCGCCGGCGCCCGTACGCGAAAGTGTAACAAACGGCCTTGGCCGAGAGGGGAACGCCCTGCAGAGGCGCCTACATAACAGTGATGCGTCTTTTCATAAGGGTTTTGTTTATGTAACTATGTGAGTGTGTAAATATCTATTTGTGTTGTTGTCAGGGCCGGCGCGTCCATATAGGCGAACTAGGCAACCGCCTAGGGCGCCAAGTATCTGGGGGCGGCGCAGCCCGACACATAACAACTGATATAATATGTTTAACAATTATTGAAACTAGATGAAAATGGATTTTTGTAACAGTTTGGAATGTTTATATTGATATAAGTAATTATTTAAAGTCCAAAATTATTTAAATTAAATGATTTAAAGTAAAAAAAAAAGCCTGCTTACATTTGATTGTTGACAAAATCTTAGGCTTACGTGATGTATTTTGAGGAAAGGAAAATTTTTTTTGGGGTGTCTGACGGTGGGGGGGGGGGGGGGGGGGGCGGCATTAAGGTTTTTCGCCTAGGGCAGGGGTCGGCAACCTTTTGAGTCGGAAGAGCCAAAAATTAAAATTTACAAAATTTAAATGTTTTTAAAGAGCCACAAAATTTTTTCTTGCCAACAATAAATAGTACCTACTTGCATAAATAAAGTTTTTTGATAAAAAAAACTAATATTTATTCATAAGAAAAATTTATTCATATATAAGCCTATCTGTTGGGTGGGCCCGTAAGTACTCGGGCGGATGGATAGCTTTAAATGGATAATTTAACTGCTTGATGACATTTTGTTTAGTAAAATATAACAAGCGTGGAAAAAAACCAGACTTACTACTGGTTTGTAATAAAAAAAGTATTTTCTGTATAAATGACCTGGTGATGCAGTATTTCTGGTACGGAACTAAAGAGCCGCAGCTTCACATCCAAAGAGCCGCATGTGGCTCGCGAGCCGCAGGTTGCCGACCCCTGGCCTAGGGTGCCAATTTACCTTGCACCGGCCCTGGTTGTTGTGTAACTGTAGATGTGTTTCCCGGGTGACTGAGTCGCGTCTCCCCGCCTGTGACCATGTGGGCTCCACCTTTGAATATATATACTGTATAGAAGTCGCGAGTGGATAGGATTTACTCTACGTTCTTCAGGAGCGTATGATGAGCAGCTTGGGAACTTCACCGCTGCAGTGCGCTGCCGTAACGCCCTGTATCGTCTTAGTTGTTATTTACACGTTAGAGCGCAGCACTGTCGCCCGCTGTTATTCCCCGCACCCCTCATCCATCATTCACTGCAGCCTTTGAATATATATACTGTGTAGAAGTCGCCAGCCCAGGTTAAAATTTCTAATACGGTTTTGAGGTAGTTGGTTAATTCACCGCCGCAATCGCCACCATCTCTAGGGCATCGACTTGTGGTGGTCCCTAGCGGACAAGTGTCGAACTCTTCAAACCCCCCTTCCACCTCCTGTGGAACGACGTTGAGCTGCAGTGAATGATACGTGGGGGGTGCGGGGAATGACAGCGGGCGACAGCGCTGCGCTCTAACGTGTAAATAACAACTAAGACGATACAGGGCATTACGGCAGCGCACTGCAGCGGTGAAGTTCCCAAGCTGCTCATCATAGGCTTCTGAAAGACGTAGAGTAAATCCTATCCACTCGCGACTTCTATACAGTATATATATTCAAAGCTGCAGCTCAACGTCGTTCAACAGGAGGGGGAAGGGGTGCTTGAAGAGTACGACACTTGTCCGCTAGGGACCACCACAAGTCGATGCCCTAGAGATGGTGGCGATTGCGGCGATGAATTAACCAACTACCTCAAAACCGTATTAGAATTTTTAACCTGGGCTGGCGACTTCTATACAGTATATATATTCAAAGGCTCCACGCACTCGCCCACTATGAGAAGGGGGGGGGGGGGGGGAATTCATGTGCGCATGGCGAGGGGGGAGGCCGCTGAGACGTCGCGGAGCGTGCGTCGAGTCAGTCGCCTGAGTGGGATGAGAGAGTGCGATCGCGAAGTTGTGAGTGAGAGCAGAACGGACACTGTCAGTCGCGTCACTGTTGTCACGTCCCCGTCATTCGCATCTTCGTCGGTCACTTCACCGTCATTCGCATTGTCAGTCACGTCACCGTCATTCACGCCACTGTCAGTCGCGTCACTGTCGTGTCACCGCCAGTCAGGTCACTACTAGTGTCGTGTCGCGATCAAAGTGCGTGGAGCCGGGCCTCGCCTTGATGGACTGTCACAGATGGGGGCCCGTGACAGCCCATGTACAGTGTGTGACGTGTAAAGTAAACCCAAATTAACGTCATAAACTCTTTTATTTCACCCGAGTTAGGCTAGTTCCCTTGCCACGTGGCACGAACTTTCTCTGCCGGAGCAGCTGGGCAGCGACTCCGAACCACGGGAACGGCCCTAACGTCGACAGTACATACTTTTCCGCCTTTTTCGAAGAGGCCAGGCGGAATACTGTCATTATGGTAGTCTTCCGATATGGTAGTCTTCCGTCGCCCCAGACTAACCATAGCTGGCCTACTTGAACATTTGAGATCAGACAGGTCAGAATGCAACATCTGCATGTGACGTTATGAACAACATTCGCCGATAAATACACACAATCTGTATGATCGCGTGAGAATAATTATTTAATAACAATCGTTTTAGATTAGATTTTTATAGTTTTGACTTACACACCATTTTGCTGAATTTGTGTTCGTTTTCCATTAAGTCGTCCATAAATTGAAAACTAAGTACGTGCCCTGAAATTAAAAAAAAAAAGCGTGTAGGCATGAAAATAACCGTTTTAGCCTAAATATGTATTAGTGTCAAGGTTACATGTTCAATAAATGTACTGAAATACCATCTTACACATTTAGATTAATCGTTAACTTGTTTAAACCTCTCAAAGAAAAGCTATGAACGATATTAAATTTTTTTTTTGTGGGATGCTTGCAATACATTTTAAAATAACATTTAAATAACTTAGAAAGTAACCATGTATTCATATTATTACGTTGTATTTTTTTTTTTTGTAAATGTGAAAATAATTATGAATCTGACCCGTTTTCAGCTTTTAATGTAGCTTGTAAAATATATTTATGAATTTGGCAGTTATTGAGGTATTTAATTGTATTGATAATTTCTAGTGAAAAGTCAGTATATAAATTCCATGTTAAATAAATGCCAAATAAATGATCGAGAAAAAATTATTATTGAACATTCTAAAAAAAGACACTTTTTTCTGGTGTTTTTTTATATGAGTTAAAACGCACCACCAATTCTATATAGTGTCTTCTTTTTTTTCATATAACATACACGTAATAAACCATTCAACCGGTTGTTAAGCTATACGAGTCTTTTTAAAATACGTTTATTGAAATTATATAACGCATAGAATGACGCAAAGATCTAGAATTACAAAAATATATTTGATTTTGAAAATATGTACCTTTAGGAGCATTCTTCCCGGTAGTAATCGATCTATGTAGCATATCCAATAGTTTTTTAACGTAAAATATTAAAATTAAGTAACCAGTTGAATGAGTTTGTAATTTTAAACTGTGCAATTACTATTTTCTTTTTATTTGGAAGATATGCATATTAAATCTTTTATTTAAAATAGATACGCAGTAAGGAAAAATTACAAAAAAAAAATTTAGTCCTCGAGTTATCAGGCAACATACATTGCTGACCGACGGGCCGACACAGGCTGTGACATTTCAGACATCTCCGGCAGTGACCTAGCCACGGTACATCCGGTCTATGAAAGAGGTGGGGGGGGGGGGGGGTGTTCCTCGGTTTTTATCCGGGACCCATTTTCACCTCTTTGATATTTTCCATTTTATTTTAGGTTTCAGTTTGGAAGTGATTTGTGCAATTTGAAACGAAGAACTATGTAAAAAAAAATTCCGAACTTCGCACCATGGTAACGGTGACAATGGACAGTCTTTCTTCGAAATCTACTTAATAAAATGGAATGGCTTTTCATAACATTACATACATAGTCACACACACATTCACACACAGATTAATTCACGCAGTAGATAAATCGCGAAGTGATCATGCCAAGTAGGTTTTCCATGGATGATTTTTGCATCCTGTGTTTGAAGGGAGTCATGTCTTTTCGATTGCTTGTCTCCAGTTGACTGTGAATAGCAGTTTCAATGACAATCTCTAGGACACTTCTCGTGTCTTTGAAGAAGTGATATGAAATATCTTAAGTATGAAGGGACGAAATTTCATAATCTTGCGACATCAGTTTCGTAACAGTTTCACGTGTGTGATAGGAAACTTGCTATAGCGATAAATTATTATTGCTGTGGAATAGACTGTAATCTCGAGTCGTGTTTGTCTCTGATAACAAAAAACAGAGGGCCCCGTGGTGCTATCACTGGTGCTATCACTGTCAAGCCCATGTAAAGTGACATCACGCATGCAATTGTTTTCTTATTATTCTTTTTTGTTTATTTTGTAATTATATTGTTTATATAGGCCTATAATAAAAAATTGTATGGTTTTACACAAAATGTATGTGGACGATCATTTCTTTTTATCTAATGATGTTTACCTATTTACACATGAAACAACATTTTCTTTCTTAATTAATACATTTTGAGTGTAGTAGGATAGCCCCGATATGCCACGATGTATTAGCCACCAAAGGGTATATTAAAATCAACTATTTTATTAGTGATTGTATTTTAAAGGCAAAAGTAATAAAACTTGACGATATTGGGTATTCTGTAGTAGTAAAAAATTTGGGTGTACAGTTTATCTTCAATATGCCAAGATTTAGCCTATAACTTCCACATCGAAATTAATGTTAGCGATGTCATTCGGATTTTACAATTAAAGCGAAAATAATTGAAAGGAAAATTTTTTTTTATGTGTGAAAATCTTAGTTCACGGTATAAAACATTTGTAGTCTCTGCGTGAAAATTGAACCAAAAGTCGATGAACGGAAATGTGTAAACAAGATGGCGGACTCACGTGTAGCAACATAAAACCGTATACTGTCACTTTCGTAAATATTAAGGGTCATACCAAGTTTATTAATGAACCAAAAGTATATTTATGATAGTCAAACTACCCGGGAATATATTTGGTTGAAGAAAATAATCGCAGTAAAAAGTATTTTTACTATTAAAAATACGTAAGAAACCTGGTAGGCTATAATAAATATTCCCATCTTAATTTCTAATATGCTTAATAGCACAGTAGGACACGCGCTTGTTAGCTTCAAGGGATGTGATTCGAATCTCGTAACTAGAAAAAACTTGTTTTTTTTTTTTTTTACTTTTTTAATAACACTATAATATAGTAATATTATACAATAATGTTGAATCAGCAAGATAGGGTTAAGGTTTGTTTGTAAGAAATATTTAAGGTCTGGTTTCATTCGTTTAAGCAAAAAACAAATAAATTACAAACATATACATACTTAGAGGTATAATATGTGTTTACAAATGTTTCTTATTAATATTTTATTAATACCATAGAAGTATGGACTGCCACCACTTAGCCTAAAATCGTTCAGCCTAATACCCTCTCTGAAACACTATTCAGCCTAAAGTCACACAGCCTAAAGTCATTAAGCCTAAAATCACTCAGCCTAAAGTCATTCAGCCTAAAGTCATCCAGCCTAAAGTCATTCAGCCTAAAGTCACACAGCCTAAAATCGTTCAGCCTAAAGTCACTCAGCCTAAAGTCGTTCAGCCTAAAGTCACTCAGCCTAAAGTCATTCAGCCTAAAATCACTAAGCCTAAAGTAACATAGCCTATAGTCACTCAGCCTACAGTCACTCAGCCTGAAATACATCCAGCATAATTTTAGGCTGAAAAATTTTAGGCTCAGTGACGTGTACTCAGAAGTATATGGGCGCCGCCACGACGGTTTCGCGTTATTGAACCCCCCCCCCCCCCCCCCCAAACCTTTTTTAATCCAAGAGGGGGCGCCATTTTCAATTCTGGCCAGTGGCGCCAGTCACCTTAGCTACGTCACTGTTGACACCGCTCCGTCTGACTCCCTGTAGTGATTAAGTCCGCAAGAAAATACGTGGGTCTCAGGGTTCGGTTCGGCCAAGTGACCGAAGGCAGAGGCGTGCCGACAGGAAGAATCCCTGCTGGGTCGTTCAGGCTACCCTGGACACGGTACTAAATTAAAAGATGAATACACTGGCAAATTACAGAGGTTTATTATTACTGGAACGAGGTACGCGCTGCTGTCGTACTCCTGGCCGTTCCTGTTTCACGGATATCCGTCTCTGCACTAACGTTTCCCCTTCCAGTGGCGGCACCGATTCCGTTGCCCGTGAAGGTCTCTTACCGACGAGTGACGCGGCGGACGTTCCCGCGTGGCACGAAGTCTCTAACGCTAATATTAATGTGAATACGTGACACTCAGACAATATACGACACAGTTGTCGTTGTGCTGCCCGTGCACGTGATGAGCAATATGTACTATGTCGACATGACGGATGTTTCCCCTACATGCTCGTTCGCGCGCGAAAGAGCTGCTCCCGGTAACGTGGAGGCTGCCGGCCCGTGTCAGCTCCCGACGGCGACTGCCTCCCTTCGTCCCTTCCCAGCGCCGGGCTGGAGGGAGACGCTAACTCCCGCCAAAAAAGCACAGAGCGCGGGAAAACAGAAGCGGCCAGTTTTACGACATAGTCGCAAGTTGAACAATTTGTGTTTATGGGAAAAGTAATTCAAAGCAGTTACAAGTTTAAGTTTGTGCCTGGAAAGAAATGCATGAACCCTTATTGCGTAGTTTGGCGGAAGCACCTTGCACGCCCGGCGGCGCTATCTTCGTAGCGTTCGCGCACTGTTCACATCGGCACTCCGCTGCGCGCACGGGCGCGTTCGTCGCACACGCTTCTGCGCAGGTGTTGATGATGCATAACGGCCTGTGCGACGAGAGTTTAGTGAATTTCAACAAGATGGACAGTAGTGTAATAAAATGCCTTGTCAAAAATCAGGTCCAAAGCCGGGGTTTAGGATTGTTTCAAGTCTTTTTCGTTTTTTATCTGAGCAGTTTATAATAGTTTAAAATTTCCTGTTGTTTCGTGCTGCTATCTGTGCGCGATGGTAGCAGGCAAGTTTACTATTGCAGGCAGCGAATTCTAGCGATGGACGCAGAAAGTACGCTTGTGATTCGCGTTCAGAAATTTTTGTGCTTGAAAAATGATTATTTTATTTATCAGTATATTTATGATGCTCTGCATTTACTTTAACGAATTCTACGTTAAATTAGTGACCCAGTTATATTATAAGTGTATTTGCAACATGAACAACATGAGAACACGCTGCCGAAATTAGATGTTTACACATCACCGGCGAGTACTGAAAGCAGGGCCCCCACATGGCCGGTGCTACCGATCTAGGGGGCCTGCAAAGGAAAGAAAAAAAAAATTAAAACAAAATAGTAGTCAATTTTAAATAAATCATAGAAAACAATTAAATAGTAAGGCCTAAATGTATTTACCGATGAAATATTACACCAGAGTAATATTATTTGGAATATGCTGTGCGTACAGAACGTGTCTGAATCTACAACTGTGAGTAACAAAACCACCACCAATTGACGTGACACCATGTTGACAGTGCAGAACACTTACACTCATTTATTTGCCATTATTCAAAATAAATTTACGTTGTCAATCGAAACACTGACTTAAAACTAGTTTTAATGTATTTTAAAAATAACTGTGAAAATTTAAAAAATATATATAACTAAATCAATGTACATAAAGGAAAAAAAACATTTTTTTTTATCTCTGTTACAAAAAAAGGGGGGGGGGGGCATCATGACTTCTAGCAACGGGGCCCACAAAATGATGTGGGGGGCCTGACTGAAAGACTCGCTCACGCTATTTTTTTCTGAGGCTGTTGAACATTGTTGGTGTGTTTAATGACCCATGACCTCAATATATTCACTATTTTGTCATGCAAGCGTGCTGGTGTAGTTACACCGGCAGTTGTAGCCGGTGCAGCTGCAGTGCTAGCAAGAATGGTTGCGTGCGTTGTGCAATCAGTCCTCGAACTTCTGTTATCTTGATATTGATTCCAAAGCAGATGGTATTGGCACGTTTACTAGTTTCATATCGCAGTTGTTTCATATCGCTCTCGCCTCCTTGAGCATGAAGGCGACACGCCTCCGCTCTGGGGTCGCCCACGTGACGCTTGCGACGACTGACCATTTGTTACGTGTCGCATCTTATCAGCTCACGACTTACGGCATTTGGTGGGAGTAAGTAGGAGTATTTGGTATGTTCTGGCACACCGGGTCCCGGGTTGGGATCCAAGGATCAGCTTCGGCCATCTTGGATGACGTCACTTCCGGCAGCCATCTTGGATGACGACACTTCCGGCGGCCATATTGGACTAAGTCACTTCCTGCGACCATCTTAGATTGCATCTCTTCTGGAGGCCATCTTGAATTACGTCACTTCCAACCACCATTATGTTTTTCTAGAACATTCCGCCATTTTGTTTTCTATAATATTCCGCCATTTTGATTTATGACATCATTAATAATAAAAAAATTATATAATAAAATTATTATTAAATCACACCATCACCTTATAATCGAACACCCCACTCCTATGCGTTGCACATATCGTTAAATCCACCATCTATTGAAAATCATAATTATTAACTTAGAAAGTCGGGAAAAAAGAAAAAAGAAAAAAAATTAAATAACATTTAAATCAATTTTAACTATCTCTTATAATCGAGCACCCCACTACTATGCATTGCTCATCATGTTACTATAACATCTCCAGCATCTGTCGGAGGCAGCATTCTTGTTTATATCTGCTGGAGACCGCCATCTTGATTTCATTCGATGTCGAGCTGTAAAATATATATACTTGGAAAAAAAAGGGCAATAAAAAACAAATTAAACACAGATAGAGGAAAAAAAACAATAGTTTAGGTTTGCGATTTAAAGTGATAAAAAGTATTTAAATACTAATTAAACTCTTATGAGGGTACTGATTGCTTAGTTGTTAATATCACACGGGTGTTTTTTACTTGTATGGGAAAATTAAGAATGATAAGGCATCTAGTGCGTGGCAACGATGTTAATAGGAAATAGGAAATAAACTTCTAGCGCCTGCGGCATTGTCAACACACACTTCGTACGTGTACTGCATGCTGTATCTAACCCCCTCCAACGCATTTGATTCTAAATTGGACTTTTAGTAAGGATCCCTAATGTTATTGATGATATAATATAGCCTATTGCCTTCCTCGATAAATGTACTATCCAACACTGAAAGAATTTTTAAATCGGACCAGTGGTTCCTGAGATTAGCGCGTTCAAACAAACGAACGAACAAACAAACTCTTCAGCTTTATAATATTAGTATAGATATAAATGCAAACGGAAATGTCAGAAAAATCATTACCTAGAAAAAAAAATTAAAAATTGTTCTGCTAAACTTAAAAAAAAAGAAACAAATTTCTAAAGCAAACAATTAAGACAAGTAAAATGTGTGCAAAGGCATTAACGTTAAATATTTTTTATTTATAATTTGTATTGAGGTCATTGTAGCAGTGCTTTCAGTTACAATATAATTTTGTAGGAAGTTTTTTTAATTAATATGTTATTTAACGTAAACATCACTGTAAAATTTTTGTAAAACCCTTGTAATTATCTACACAGGTAGTCAAAGTTTTAAAGTATGTTTCTGCTCATTAAAGGTTTTTTTGAAATTGTTTTTGTTCTCATTGGATTCCAATTAAATATACATTGCAATCAGCGATATTTACTATCAATCATTACTACATTTTTTTCCTAACCTTACTTAAAGGCTAAAATGTAATCCACAACCATGGAATTATATTGAGTTGTTATCTTTACGGTTTCATTTCTTTACTAACACCCACATTAAAATGTTATCTCACATATGTATGGATCCGTCATTGACGTTATACTGTCCTGCCTTCGTAATTGTTGCGCCGTCATGTTGCATGTGGCCTCTTCAACGGTGACATTGAACGAGAAACTGCCGCATCACTTCGCACTCTAGTTGCGCAACACCGCGCATATCGCCACGAGGACCGGTAGGGATTCTCGGCCTCGACTTACATACATTCGCTGATAACGTTGACCGAAACTGCGGCACAGAAACAATCACGGATTTAAAAGGAAAAATACGTAGTAAAAAAAAGGGGGGGTTGTCTATAAAGTCGGATTACGGACGATAATTTTACGTGATAACGCCATAAGAAAACATTGATGAAAAAATTGCATACTTTTTAATTTTCACATATTATTTACACTTTTTGCAAATTTATTTTAAATAATTTGTTTAAATATAATCACGAACAAATAGTTAAAAAGCCGCCTTAACCTGTTTGATATTATATAAGATTATCTCGCACGGTGGCTGGCCGGTTCTTGCACACTCGGCTCAGGCGGAACGTGACAATTTTTCGTGCGTGCAGCTGGCGTTCATCGATTTATAAGACGTTATCAAGTCAAAAATAGCCTACATTTACGCATTAGCTACATAAGAATTTATATATTTTTAAATATAGGTGAAATACATTATACACGCTAAATTTTTTTATGTAATACATTCTGATAGAGATTATATAACTATAGAGACTGTAAGTCAATGGAACAAACTATCATAATAATATATCAAAATAAAAAGTAAAATACTTAGGTACATTATTACATAGGTGCATTAAAACAACATTCCGTAATCAAAAGAGAGATGTTAATTTATTTTTTTTAAATTCATATTTTCAACGAAAGAATATTTCAATGGTACATTAAAAAAAAACAGGTTATACATCAACAATAAGCTTTACATAATAACAGGAATCAGATAACAATACGTAATAATTTACACAAATTTCCAAACGTACTTAACATTCGGCATAAAAACAATTTAGTTTTTTGAAGAAGCAAACATATATGTTTGATTTAATTCTTGTTTTTTTATTTTTGTTAATAAATTTTACTCCTCTCTTTCTGATGTATGTTTCAGCAACTTTAAATTGTAGAATTTATGAGTTAAAAAAAAATTTAATATTGGTTTTAAGTAGTATGTTTTGGTACCTCCTGGCACAGGCTTCAGGCTGTGGTGCCGTGGTGCCGACCGCCATCTTGGATTGTGACGTCATGGCAGCCATCTTTGATGAACGTGACCTTAACCTTTGACCTTGACCCCGGCTGCCATTTTGGATCCGCCATCTTGAGGAAAAATGGAAAGGTCGTGACAGGTTTTCCAGAAATTAAAAAGATGATGTGTTGGATAGAGTGTATACTGTCCATCCCGGTAATTCTGAATGATGTCATGAACCTAGATGAGATATATTTCTCATCTGCAAATCATAAAGCTGGTAGGTAGTTGTGACATCAGCGGTAGTGGGTTTTAATAAGAAAAAAAAGGGGGAGTTATTGAGACTATGGTTAACTGTAAGAACCAAAATTGAGAATGAGGAACTACGTTTTCTCTACCGATTACATGAATCATTGTAAGCAGTTTGACTGCAGTTGGCGTTAATACCTGTTATGTACGTATTATAATAAGCGATTTATCAAATACATTATATAACTTGTGTTCTTATAAATTCTTAGTCACGTGGTTATTGGTCATAATTTCTTCGAATTTGGTTCCTTTTGCTTGATTGAATTTTATCAATTGAAATAATTCCATCTATGTCAAGCGAAGAACTATTATTTCATCAGGACATAATCAGTATTTTGGTTGATTTTAAAAGGAAATGTTTCAAGTGAATATTCGGCTGTCTGCTTGTCTCAAAAGAACGGTGGTAAAGCTTTCGGTCCTTTCTCCCTTCCAAATAATTCAGTCCGCTCTTGTGTTTCACTGTCACCTATAACTTATAGCCATACACAAACAGAGAGAATTTTCATTTAGTTTTACTGGGTTGAAACTTAGTCTTTCACTTTTTTTTCGGTTCACACTATGTAATTAGTATGCCGCCGAAGAGAGTAAAGGCAAATAACTGGATACAAAAGAACCACATGCCTAGTATACTAACTTTTATTTAAACTACGTTATGTTATATTATGTTATACATAACCTAGTTTTGATGAAAATTTTATACACTGTTTTTGTGAACTGCTTTTTGCTGTAGGTAAAGTTAGTTAATGTTATACATATTATTAAAACTAATCTAACATAAATTAACCTACAAACATTTCATAAAAATTAAGTATGTCCTAGAACAGTAACCATTAATAATATATTTATAAAATATCAAACAATATTTTTTATAACTGCTTTTGATAACTACTATCTCAGAAGTACGAACACGCTATCGTTTGAGTGGCTATCAGGATTCCCGTGTTATGGTACGCGTACAGTAGTTACGTCATCACTGACCAGTATTACGGATTGCGGCTGGCCAGAGTTCCGTGATTCTCCGCTATGATGCGCTAGCGGAGCCAGCCTCGAACAAGCAGTGCCGGCTGATTTTTTTTTTTTTTTTTTCCAGTGGAGGGGACAATGGAATATAGGAGCTATCAGCTATTTGTAGTGAAGTGTGTTCGGGTTTGAATGGTGTAGCGTTGTGTCTTATGTGCCACTGCATTTCGTCGTGAGGTAGTCTTGCGACTGATACGTATTTCGAGTGATTGTGTGGTTGGCAATCGATACGCTTCAGTGCCGGATCAGAAGAACGAATAAATCTGGTGAGTGAATAATACAATTTCTACTCTTAATGGACTGATATAGCAAATTACAGTGTGAGTTTCATTTTCGATGGGTTTCGTAGTTACGTCGTGTTGAGTTTGTTACTAGCTTGATTTATAGGAACAGATTTATTTTTAGATAATGAACGTAATACAATGTATCCTAGTACCTCTGTTAGTTTATCATGGCATACGTATGTGTTACAAATAATATTTTGAAAGTATATTGATTTCATAGTGTACATTAGATTAATTCGAAGATCCCCAACATTTGTTATTACTTAGCATGTTTCAACAGACCTTTGTAAGAGCTTAGTTCTTGAACTATGTTTTCAGAACTGTGCAAACAAGTGCGAAATCTCGCTCTATTCGCTAAGATGAGAACAATGTTCTGTGGTACACAAAGCAGTTACAAGTTACAGCTAGTGTTTGCTGAGGATTTAATAATACCAAACCTCCTTCCTCTCCTGGGATGGATTTTATGACAGTATGTTTTTAATTCAGGTGTAGCTCCATAGCGTTTTTTTAAAGGGGGGGGGGGGGGTTGATAACCCCTCCCGAGTTCTAATTTAATTTGAATTGTATATTTATGTTAACTTAAATACTTAAATTGGTAAATATGTAGTTTAGCGGTATTTGCCAAAAAAAAAAAGTTAAAAATCCGAAAATACTTTCATTATATGCTCTTTAACTTCCTCTTTTCATTAAACCCGGTTTAATTAAAAGAGGAAGTGAAAGAGCATATAATAAAAGTATTTTCGGATTTTTAACATTTTTTTTTTCGCAAATACCGCTAAACTACATAATTACGTTGTCAATATTCCTAGAATTATCTAATGTCTTGTTTTGCAACTGCGAGACGTTTTCATGGACCCGCCTCTGTGATAAATGTTAACTAGGAAATGAAAGTCCGAAATTAATCTTGTAGGTAGAACTAAATTTTACACTAAAATTGATTTTTTTTAAAATTGTTTTATGTGACATGTACTATGTAGGAAGTAAATTGGCTTGGTTCTATGCATTGTCCATTTAAAATTACAGAGTAAAAGCAGGGGGAGGTGGGTGAGGATATACTCCCCCCCCCCCTGAACACGGAAAAAAAAAACCACGTTGTTTCCATGAATAAATGGAAAGAATATCAAAGCAAATAGTGGGTAAAGTTGTTCTACTCCCCCCTCCCCCCATTTTTTTTCACAATGAAATTAATTTATGCTTACGCTAAGTGTACAAAAGAAATTGAAAACGTTGTCACTGCCAGTGGCAAGTTGTTCACGTCATAGTTGCGGTAGAAAGAAAATGGATTTGATATGACCACGGTGGTTGAAGTTAAATCACTAGCCTCCCATCAAAGCGATCGAGGAGAAATAATTCCCGGCGGCGGTTCCAAACCAGGAATTTTTTTTTCCCCTTCAGTGGGCGACCACGTGGTAGACGTTGGTTTTCTCCATGTACTTCAACCATTTCCTTCCTCTAATTCATCCCGCCGATGAGTTATGATATTTAATGTCATCACCCATCACGAGTCTAATTACCTCGATGTCTTAATTCGTTCTGTTTGATTTCGTAGACACCGGGGTCTATTGTGGCGAACGCAAAAAAAAAAAGTGTGGGGGCTGGATGGGGTTGATTATCCCTTTCCCCGAAGTTACGAGGAAAAAATAAAAGTGCGATACTCGGTGAAGACTGTGTTATTTTTTGGAGGTACAGGTTGAGCTGACACAACGCCTGAACATCAAGCTCCACAGGAAGTGACTCATGTTCCAAACCCTTTTTGTTGACGTAAATGTTGACCACGCATATTCTAATTTTATTTATTTATTTTCAAAAACCTCTTTAAAAAAAGATCTGGTATTATTGTGTAACTTATACATTAATTATTCAAAAATAATGTCGCTTCACACACGTGCCAAAGACGGTAGCAGACAGTGATAATTATGAACAATGCACATCTCCCTCATTTAAAAACTGTAGGTAACGATAGTCCTATTGCTTAGCCAGCCAACTGCTTTCTACGCCCTCTTGTGTTCATGTGTTAATGTCAAATGAATAACTTGAACGGGTGCCTGACAGTAGTGTGTAAGATATGTAAACGCAAACAATTAACCCTTGAAGATGTCTTTCTTGGTTGCTACACCAGGTTGTGTTAACGTCTAGTTTCTCGCTGAAATTAAATAATTCTTTTCTGTATAGGCACAGGACCCACATACTTACTACTGGGAAGTAATCATAGACCGATAGGCGTACTGCGCATGGGCCCCAACGTCTCGCGATTTGCTAGTAGAACGGTCGTAACCAGCTGATGTAAACAATTGCACGCGTCATTGGTTACATTTGCTATTCCAACAGACTTCCGCTTTGGCTAGAATTTTTTAAACTTAAAGTAGTTATTTTGAAAGTACATATTTTAATGTACTATAAATGTAGGTGGAAAAATATAACTATATATTTTTAGGGATAATTTTTAAGGGAGGTTGATAAAGGTTAAGCTTATATAAACTTTTACATCACCATTGTATTCCAGTTCAGGTAAAAAAAAAAAAAAAAAATTGAAGTCAAAAAGTAGGGTAAAGTTGTACCTGTGTATAGTAAAGGGGAATTAAAGAAACTGTTGTTAAGAAAGAAAATTTGTATGTTTATTTAGTTTTTTTTTTTGTAAAAATGAGGTTCATAAAATTTTATTTTTGCGTTTCTGTGATAAGTGTAACATGTTGGAAACCTTTCCGGTTTTTCGGTAACGTTGCAGATAATTGTCCTAAAAAATTATCCCAAAAGTAATTTTCCGGGAAACTAACCATTTTGTAGTCATTTAATAATATCAAAAACTCAATGTATTGAAACGCAAGAACATGTGAGCTTTGTACGTCTTACCACGTGCCCGACAATTTTTTTTTTTTTTTGTTGCAAATAAGCCGTGCGATCTCAGATACACAATTTTTTATTTACTCCGATAAGTTCGGGCACACGGTAATGCCGGATAAACGATTTTGTCGGATTGTCGAACGTCATTATAGTTTCTAAGTGAAATACCGAATGTGAAAATGTGATTCGTAACACTCCTGAAAATAGGAAACCGTGTAAATACTGAAATGAAAACCGACAGTAAGGATAAACCCTAAAGCGAAATAAAAACGCCGGCAGCGCTGTACCTAACGCGGGCATCAAAATAGTCGGGACGGCGGCGACGCGAAACTCTAACCAATCACGTTCTACACATCTATGACGTCAGCGCGAACAAAATGACGTACTGTGCCCGGCAGTTATCTTTGCGTCTGAGCTCCCTAGTCCTGTCTGAGGGAAAGGGGAGGGCGAAGAGACAGCGATACCCTATTGTCAAGGTCAGCGGCCAGGTTTGTACTAGCAGAAAAGAAAACATTCGGCGCGTGACTTCCTACACTACGTAAGTCTGTATACACGGGGACCCCAGGGCGGTAAGGCCTTTTGGCTAAGAGCGCTGGGTTACCAAACCAAAAGTGAGAAATCCTATGAATTGTACCTGTACTACATAAGTGTAACATTGTGTAAATTGCAGTGGTTGTGCTCGAATATTTGTACTCATCTGTCAGGAAAAGTAACAAACTATTATCTAAACCTGCAACGTTTTACTTTGTCCTATCAGATATACTTACGGTGTCTGCTAATTATTATGCTAACCAAAATTAATTGAAATGTTAACTCAGTAACTAGCGAAAACCAGACACGATTTATTTTGGAAAACTAGGCCACTTAGTATGTAAAATAAATTTAAAACTATGCTTCTCAATTCATTGTGTTCTCAAAGTTATTTTTAAAAAAAGTCTTGCAAGAAAAAGCAAACGACCAAAACATTACGCAATTGTAGCTCTCCGTGCGAAAGCTATCTCACAGTTGATGACGCAGGAGCCAGTCTAGCCCTTATCGTTCTCCGGTTTCCGTACCTAAAACGTGCCATTTAGCGCTGGATTTACATTTAACTAAACATGGAGCTTGTTATTTTATATTTGCTGCTTTAACTTCATGTCAGTCGTTTAGGAAACACCTGACTACCAACGTTAATGGCATTTAAAAAATGCTTGTGTAAGTGTGGCTTTATATTTTAATGCACCTTTAATCGATTATTTATTATAAATGTAAATACAATTTGCATTGTACTTCCACTTTAGAATGGATATTATAACCTTCAGAACCTCATATATATTATATGATTTGTTTAATGTAAGTGTGAAGTTCTCTTTCCATGATAATTGATTGTATTAAGTGACGAAAAACAAAATTAAGTTAAAATTAATTACTATTATTACTATTCGATTGTCAGCATTCATAGTGTACCAACAATGCAGAACATATAACTTACAATGTTAAACTTTCCATTTAAGCCACTTTTGCGCTTTTTTGGAGTAATAGCATAGAAAAGAGAGGGAGGGATAGAAAGGCCACTCTCTGAATAACAGCTAGAACGCTATTTGCAGCGCTGTTGTGGCCGTGCACAGTACTAACCGTATACACATTGGTGGAAGAATGACCTAAGTAGCTATTTATGCTAAAACCACCTATGGCACAAGCTAGCATTACTATTGAAGTTTGCAATCACATCTGCAGCATTAAGAGGGTGGAGAGTTTTCAGCTTCTCGACTTTTATTATCTGTATCCATTCATTGTATACCGTTTCTTCGTAAACTGGGAAGCGCTGTCTAACAGCAAATTTACCATCGCAACCAGGCACACAGCATTTTCGTACACGTGGCGGCATTGAATTTTACTTAATACGTAATTTTATACTCAATTTAACAATCTTACCTCAATGAAAAAATGACCACTAAATAATTGAATAAATAAACGCCAGATATTTTCCAGTTTCCATCTACGAAGCAATAAGCAAGTAGCACGCAAATAACCTAAAGTCCTAAACAAAAATACGAAAGAAAAATTGCCGCCATTACAAATGAGCCTTGGCAACGAATCGTAAACAAACATTGAGCAGTGAGCACACTAGCGCTCTTACGGCCGTGCACACAAACAAAACGTTGTTCAAGCATCTCTCTAATGAGTGCACATACCGTGAGTAATAGCAACTTATACCATAGAATAAACGGTTTTTATTATTTCCCGCTCTCCTCTATGTATCACTTTACCGCGCCTCTGCGAGCTGCCACCTTCGCCTTCTATTTTCGGGTATACATTGAAGAGCGATATTTTCCTAACAGCCACGGCTCTCGGCTACGTGTCGCCTGCTTACCCCCTCTTCTTTCTCCGGTCCCGCTGTCCCCCCCCCCCCCCCCCGCGCTGAGAGACGCTAAGATAACTGCCGGGCACAGTACGCGACAGAATCCCCGATTATAAATATTTTCTATCGCCATCGCGTGGCTGGCGCGGAGATACCGAATTACATGTCAGAATTAGAGGTGTAAAAGTAACGAAAATAAGCGTACCCGTATGTATTCGTTACTATAACAATCAGTACTCGTTACTATCGTATCGTTACTCGTTACTTCTGATACCGCATAACATGCAACGAATCGAGTCGTATTGCGTACGCGTACAGTACGACGTCGCGTAAATAATAATAAATAGAATATATACAATTAACAATATTTGATAATTAACAGTTTTTGTTAACCAAGAAACAATTACATCTCATTAGAGCGGTTTTATTATATTATCTCTTTTAAGATAAAAACAAAAAAAAATGTGAAAATACGCAATAATAAAAAAAAATACATATTTCTAATTTGTAAAAAATACTTTCTCATAAACAGTAAAAAAACTTGTACGACGAATTTCCAAATTATACTTTACTTAATAAACAAACATCGTTCTGTGTAACGTAAATTCATCGAATATGCGCGCGCATGCGTGAAACATACGAAAAATGCGAGTAACGAAATCCAGCCGTGTGTAACGTTTCGTTACTCGTATATAGACGGCGCACCCGTTACTCAGTAACGAATACATACGGTTTGCTACAGCTCTAGTCAGAATTGGTTTTCGAAAGGTTGAGCTTGTGCATGGTTAATTCTGTTGTTACACTTGAATTTTAAAGTTTTTTGTTTTGCAAATTTATCTGTGAAATCTCTTTAATATGTTTACGCACAGCGATTTTTACAATTGAATTAGAATTTGAATTAAACTTATTTCTCTCAAACATATGTTTAATAAATTAGAGCGAAACTCAGTACTCGTAATAGAAATGAAACTTTTTTTGGCACTTTAAACCTCAACTCTTAAGTATATCGTAAGGGTTAAAACGGCAGAGAGAAAGAAGGCAATTTTCTGAAGAAATATTACTCACTGTTGAAATACACCATAACGAAAAACTGTGCGTGTTACTGTTTGTTCAAAACATGTCTGCCATTTGGAACATGCCAAATCTCTGAACGAATAACAGGTTACAAAGATATTATTTTGGATTATTATTGTACACACACACATACACACACACAAAACGGCAGGAATTATGTTTTCAAGTATAGTCTATATATATTCATGCCAGTTTGCACATGTATAGGTATGTCTGTTCATACAAATTTGACATGTGCGTGTCATGTATTTATTAACATTAATATATATATATATATATATATATATATATATATAGTGTGCGTGTTTGACTTGTCTTAACGAAATAAAACAATTGAGGTACGAAAATGTATTATAACATTTAAATAAAATTAAACAAGAACTAAAACGTTTAGTGTTCTTTTCTCAAGCAAAAGCATTACTTAAAAATTGACGTGTAAACGTTTGGGTACCAAAATTTGTACTACTTATTTTATTGATTTTCTGGAATTTTAAACATTCCTAATTAATTCAAAAACTATAAAGAATTTATAGGTAAATCTTCAAACACGAGAGATTTGATTAAAACCATAATTGTATATGTAATCATTATTAATTTAGTGTATTTACGAGCGAGAGACAGTATCATTACTCTTAACACTGTAAAAAAAATGTGCCTTTTATCAAGGAAAATCCATGGAATCTCAGTTGCCAACGATATCAGTAGTAAAACTGCAATGCAGAGCTTTGCAAAATTGCAAATGGTTCAGAGCCCTGCCTTGCAATCTTACAAGTGACGTTGTTAACTTAATTGCCAAGGTCTATCCGTGTGGAAGAACAATTAATTATTACAGTGTAGCGAAGAGGTTCTGCTCACGGTCATGACGTAATGCCACTCACGATAACGCCTCTTATCTACACGAGTAAGTTACGGCCTCGCCTACGACGTTGAAACATGAGCGGGACTGTGAGAAACTTTGATTTGTATGTACCCTGGAAACTTTTTTTTGGTACTTTTTTTTTTCCAAGGAAAATATTGCGACACCCAGTTGCCAACGATATCACTTGTAGAACTGCAAGGCATAGCTTTGTACCCATTTGCAATTTTACATAACTCTGCATTGCAGTTTTACAAGTGATATCGTTAGCAACTGTTTTTCCAAAGACTATCCTTGTAAAAAATAAAATTCTTTTACTGTGTTGTTATGTTTAATGCCGCGATAAAAGGGATCATCGATAGGAAATGAGTGTTCGGATGGGAAATAAAGACTACACGTTACCATGGTCATAACTGTAAAGTTCGCACGTATCTCGTAACTTATATTATTTACAATAGATTTTATTAGCAATTGACTTGTAATTTTTGTCCTAGTTTCAGGGTCAACACACACATTCCGCTTCTCCAACCCTCCTTAAATGTAATATTAGCACAACAAATGGCCAGCTAAAAAAAATAAGACGTGGGAAAAAATTTGACAAAAAAATATATTTTTTTAATGTTACAAGATTTCCTGAAGCTATAATAGATAACTGATTGAACTAATGGCATATTGACTTCGGGTTTAACATCCCGGCGACATCATGGTCTCTATTTGACCGTTCATAGTGTTTAATGTCACTGTTATTCACTCGACAGGGCCTCTGAGATATAGACGACTCCGAACTCGTACCAATTGGGTTGGTGTTAAAAAATATTAAACAAGGGTGTCCGGCTATATCCTTAAGACATAATTCCCTGGCATGATTTCAGGCATTGCCAGAAAAATCACAATAATAAGATTTAGTTCAAATGAGAGTTAAGAACATTAGTGCATTATAGTACTGAGATGATGCAATTTCGTACATTAATTCGTTAATTTAAGAGTTATTCCTAAAATGCTTCGTCATAGAATTCACGAGACAGATGTTGTCTTCTTTTTTGTATCACTTAGCTCTTAGACAAAGTCTGCTTATCTTATCTAATAACAAATAAGATTTTACTATCGAAAATATGATAGAATTATAGTTAGTTCCGTCTACAGCTAGGCCAAATTATTAATTAATCCAAAGCTATTGGCGTTATAAAGAATTAAGACTGAATTCTACAGACAAACTTTGACTATAGGTTCGTTGCGACAAAATAAAATTTGAAAACACGTGAACGATTTAATTGGCCCGTGTGGTTGTGTGTGTGTGGTTGTGTGTGTGTGTGTGGTTGTGTGTGTGCGTGGTTGTGTGTGTGTGTGTGTGTTTTTTTTTTAGTGAGGCGGGATGATAAGCGCGACGCTCGCTGGTGCTTCTAGCAGCACGATTACGCCTCAAAGTGCAAGGCTGTGAACTTGGCGCGCTGTCTTATCGTTGTGCACAGGACAACTGTGAAATTTGAGCGGTGAACGTAACATTATATGGAGGAGAAATTAAGATAAAGGTGTAACGTGATTCCCTGAAGTGCTTTCAAGAATCTGTACCGGTTTTTTTACGCCTAAAAATTACTCTGAAAACACGCCTTTTAGCCTTTTTAACTCTTCTGGAAATAGTTTAAAAACAAAAAATATAAAAAAATAAAAATATTTATAAACTTCTGCCAGCTTGAGAATATCTCCTTTTTTCAGCAAGGATGGAGTTTTAGCACAAGCCAGAATTGTAATTTTTTTATTCCTTCAGAATTTTTGTATTTTTTATTTCGTGTAATTTTTTTTTACTGATCCTGATTTAGGAAAACGTGCGCTAGTTTTCTCCATGTGCTTCTAATTATTCCTGATAATATTTGGTTAGATTTCACTTTTTTTTTCTCCTGATTATTACTGGCGAGACATCTGCTGATGTTCTCAGAGTGCTTCTGGTTATTTCTGAAAAATCAATCTCTGCATGAAAAATATTTTACTTAATGAGACATGCAATTTTATTCAGTTACATTTAATTAGTGAATTTATGTTACTAAGTCAGCAATTACAATTTTTATCAGGTATAATTCAAACGAAAATATAACAATTACTCAGCCTTGAAACAGCTGAGAAACACTGACATACCGGACGAACTTCCTTCTCACTGATGTCTAACGAAGCCCTCGTCTTGCATAAAAAATAAATATTTACCTCAACCCTCAACACACACACACGCATATATATATATATATATATACATATATATATAAAAGCAACCAAGGAGTATAAATGAAAATGTCTGCTACGTCACTCAGCTGGACTGAGGAGACGCTCTTCCCACACACGGCAGTTCGGACTGAGTGCTCTCGAGCCCACAGTCCGATATGATGGGGAGCCATCAGTTCGTCAGTTCATCAGTTCGGACTGATCACTCCACCGTCTTTGCATACACGTGGCAGTTCCGACTGTTCGATTCCGACTGTTCGATTCCGACTGTTCGATGCCGACTGTTCGATGCCGACTGTTCGATGCCGACTGTTCGATGCCGACTGTTCGATGCCGACTGTTCGATGCCGACTGTTCGATGCCGACTGTTCGATGCCGACTGTTCGATGCCGACTGTTCGATGCCGACTGTTCGATGCCGACTGTTCGATGCCGACTGTTCGATGCCGACTGTTCGATGCCGACTGTTCGATGCCGACTGTTCGATGCCGACTGTTCGATGCCGACTGTTCGATGCCGACTGTTCGATGCCGACTGTTCGATGCCGACTGTTCGATGCCGACTGTTCGATGCCGACTGTTCGATGCCGACTGTTCGATGCCGACTGTTCGATGCCGACTGTTCGATGCCGACTGTTCGATGCCGACTGTTCGATGCCGACTGTTCGATGCCGACTGTTCGATGCCGACTGTTCGATGCCGACTGTTCGATGCCGACTGTTCGATGCCGACTGTTCGATGCCGACTGTTCGATGCCGACTGTTCGATGCCGACTGTTCGATGCCGACTGTTCGATGCCGACTGTTCGATGCCGACTGTTCGATGCCGACTGTTCGATGCCGACTGTTCGATGCCGACTGTTCGATGCCGACTGTTCGATGCCGACTGTTCGATGCCGACTGTTCGATGCCGACTGTTCGATGCCGACTGTTCGATGCCGACTGTTCGATGCCGACTGTTCGATGCCGACTGTTCGATGCCGACTGTTCGATGCCGACTGTTCGATGCCGACTGTTCGATGCCGACTGTTCGATGCCGACTGTTCGATGCCGACTGTTCGATGCCGACTGTTCGATGCCGACTGTTCGATGCCGACTGTTCGATGCCGACTGTTCGATGCCGACTGTTCGATGCCGACTGTTCGATGCCGACTGTTCGATGCCGACTGTTCGATGCCGACTGTTCGATGCCGACTGTTCGATGCCGACTGTTCGATGCCGACTGTTCGATGCCGACTGTTCGATGCCGACTGTTCGATGCCGACTGTTCGATTCCGACTGTTCGATGCCGACTGTTCGATGCCGACTGTTCGATGCCGACTGTTCGATGCCGACTGTTCGATGCCGACTGTTCGATGCCGACTGTTCGATGCCGACTGTTCGATGCCGACTGTTCGATGCCGACTGTTCGATGCCGACTGTTCGATGCCGACTGTTCGATGCCGACTGTTCGATGCCGACTGTTCGATGCCGACTGTTCGATGCCGACTGTTCGATGCCGACTGTTCGATGCCGACTGTTCGATGCCGACTGTTCGATTCCGACTGTTCGATTCCGACTGTTCGATTCCGACTGTTCGATGCCGACTGTTCGATGCCGACTGTTCGATGCCGACTGTTCGATGCCGACTGTTCGATGCCGACTGTTCGATGCCGACTGTTCGATGCCGACTGTTCGATGCCGACTGTTCGATGCCGACTGTTCGATGCCGACTGTTCGATGCCGACTGTTCGATGCCGACTGTTCGATGCCGACTGTTCGATGCCGACTGTTCGATTCCGACTGTTCGATTCCGACTGTTCGATTCCGACTGTTCGATGCCGACTGTTCGATGCCGACTGTTCGATTCCGACTGTTCGATGCCGACTGTTCGATGCCGACTGTTCGATGCCGACTGTTCGATTCCGACTGTTCGATTCCGACTGTTCGATTCCGACTGTTCGATTCCGACTGTTAGATGCCGACTGTTAGATGCCGACTGTTAGATGCCGACTGTTAGATGCCGACTGTTAGATTCCGACTGTTAGATTCCGACTGTTAGATTCCGACTGTTAGATTCCGACTGTTAGATTCCGACTGTTAGATTCCGACTGTTAGATTCCGACTGTTCGATTCCGAACTGTCAGTTCGGACGGTTTGTGTGTGGGGACCTATTCTCTTTAATGGTGACCTTTAACCAAAACTCTTCAATGATTACGGTTATAATTTGGACATTCTTTAATGGACATAATGTATAAAAACCAGGTGAAAATGTCAGCGTGCACTTGTTTTCGCAGGAAATCAGCAGGTGTAACGCAGCATCCCCGCCATGGACCACAGCAAGAAGCACACCAACCAGAACCCTTTGCTGAAGGCCAACCCCATCTCCAAGCTAGTCTTCTTGTGAGTACTACTGGCTGCGGGGCTCTCCGTGTGTTAGTTTTTACGAGCGAGTTTATTCGGCTTATAGAGCGTTTCGTCCTTAGATTGCAGCGTCCATTTAAATGGGCATTTTCTCTCTCTTTCCAATGCATTATTTCAGCCATTAGCGCTTTCTCTTGTTTTCTGTTGCCTGATGTACACCATTGAGTAAACAATTTGTTAAATATTTTATTGTAAATTTTTACATTCTTTAAATGATCCATGCAATGGGGAATTATGATCTAATACAATTTCTTGGACATAGCGCCATTGCAGTATTGCACTGCCTGTTATTGAAGAAATTCAAGAACGCAAATTAAGAAATAAAAATGACAAATATAAATCCACAGCTAACCAGCCTGTCAGTTAGAAAAACCCAACGATGGACCTAACATGTACATTATGGACAAAACGATGACAGCACAGACGAACACATTGAAACTTAAATAGCCCAAGAATTCCGTGGACGGAATTTAGTTATGAAAAAAAAAATAACAGCACAGACAGAACACAGTGGGCTGACGACGAGACAGTTTCAACAATCACAGTAAATACCCTCAGACAACAAAACCTGGACAACGCAGCAAATATATGAACACAAAGATGAAGATAAACATATATTTTGGACAACACCGACGAACACAGTATAGGTTTCCTATATGACAAAACAATTGCGACGTTACGGGAACTGGCATCTGTTCCATCATCAACCAGATTTCTCAATTTGCGTTCTTGAATTTTTTTTCCCCATGACAAGCAGTGCAATACTGCAATGGCTTGTGTCAAAGAAATTGTACTAAATACTTAGTACATTTTTGTTTGTCATACGAGAAAAAACAAAACCGCGTGGACACAATAACACGATCTTTCGCTGTCGCATCGCGCCGCGCTGTTGTGTATTCCAGAATTAGAGAACCGTTTTGTCGTGGACGAGAGGTCAAGAGCGCCATGCGTGGCACAGCTGTTGGAAGACTATAAGAAGCTGCAAAGTCGGTTACGGTAATTATCCCCTACCCCTCCCCCGATGCTTGTCTGCCGCCTGCAAACTATCCAGACGGGTCGTGTCAACTGCGGGCCAAGGACTGAATGACGACGCGATTCTTGAGTCCCGTCTCCCCAAGGCTGTTCTGCTCGGTCGACGTGCATTCAGAGGCGCCGACTCCTGTTGGGTTCCGCGCCGCCGATTCGCAAATACAGGGATAGTTTGACGGAACACCAGTAGACAATTACCAGTCACCATGCATTGCATACTCGGAACAATAGCGACCCTCCACATTTGCCTAATGCACATCTTTTTTTTTACTCCACAATTAAAAAAAAACTTAAGATTTTAAACGTTACTGTAGCCATAACTGCAAACGTAATCTTCGTGTATCTCGTAAGGTTTCCTATGGATTTTATTACAGATTTACTTTTGTTCTTGTCCTATCAGGGTAAAAACTCACGCGTTATAAACATTATTTCTAATCTCAACCCTCCCCCTTACCTTCCGGAAATCAACTGGTGAAGCGCTTTTGTCGGTCTCGGTTTTGAGCAGTTTTTGCGATGTAGGATTCGTGTGATCGGAAGTTGTTGAATGAAACATTTTCCGTGTCGGTGTCCTGTCATTCCGCCTCTTTCTGTGTTGTTTATAGTTTCATAATACATCATGTACCGCCCAATAGCGAGTCACGAATTTCCTATATATGTACATATATATATGTGCTTGTTTCATGTTTTATCAACCCCTAATGTATGCACGTAACACGAATTTTCAACCGTTCGGAACAATTCTTCGTCATGACAAAAAAAGAAAAGAAAAAATGGGTTCGTGTACCTACCTACTTTCGTACGCGCGTTAGAAGTTAATACTTACGTGGTGTAATAAACAACTGACTTTAATTTTGAATTCAAATAATTAATAGAAACTAAATAATAAAAGGACTGGTGTGATAGTATAATTACGGTTGGGAAAGTATAAATTGTATCAAATTAGAAATTTCAAATAAATACTTAGTTTTCAATATTAATGTGCGTAAAAGTTATTTAATTTATTAAAGAAGAGTTTTAATTAGTAATGAAAATAAATAAATATTCCACATGTTTATTGTAATTTTTTTTATTTTAATTATTAATTAAATTATAATTTTTTTATACAGGGGCCCCCTGTTGCCGGGGGCCCAACAAAAAATCATCAGTTTAATAAAAACAAAAATACATGGAACAAAAAGACAATAAAAACACACAGAGCACTAGATACATGGCCCAGAGGGCGAGGTGGCGACGGATAATGATGGGTGGTGATGGTAGGTTCCCTCCGACGATTCCGTCCCTAGGGCCAGCGACTTGTTTGGTCGGTGTAGTCCATAGAGGTCAGTCGGGCGTCAAGAACCAGAGGTGGTGATGGGGCAGCTCGGGAGAAACAGTGATGGAAGTGGGCGTAGCGGAGTCAGCAGTAAGCATCGTCAAGAGTGAACAACAGTCATTGGTCCCGCAGTACAGTTCGTGGGCGTGGATGTCACCATGGTCAGCTGCCGGGGCCACCGGCCACAGGAGGGTCGTCGTCGCGTAGGTGGTCGGTGCTCAAGAGCGGTGGTCGGGGGGTGTGCCGCTGCGAGCTGTCGGATGAGTGGATTGAGGCTGCGGCGGCACTGGCGCGCAGAAATTTAGCGGTCGTCTGTGTGATCGTGGTGTTAGAAGTGCGGGAGTCCCGACCCGTCGAGGATGGTGCGACGGGGTGTCCCATGGGAGAGTCCGAGGACGAGGCGCGAGAGCCATGGAAGAAGGAGCGGGTGAGTGGGCGCAGGGCGAAGCGAGAGGAGTGAACCGAGACGGGGCTCGCGTAGGTGAGATGAGGGTATGACGTACGAACGATATGCGGTGAGGCGAACAGGTAATGGGTAGAGGCCGGAAAAATTTGCGAGTTCAACGACCTTCAGGATAGACTCCATGATCCTATGCCTACTTGGGCAAATGGCGCCCGTTCATTGGGTACTGAATTTTGAGGCGTCTCAAGTGGGTAACTTTTGATTGGATACTTATTTGTTTGATGGTCTCTAATTGGCCAAGAGTCCTACATATTAACAGTGAACCAATAGCAGAAGCAGCACAACGTTATAATTATTTGAATTTTAGCATAACACGTAATGAACCCGCGAATTTTTCAGGTCTCTAGTAATGGGGTGCGTGAGGTGGGCCGGAGGACTTAGACCGGACCGAGTGGAAGTGGGGGAGGAAGGTCAGGGTCCTCTCCAGGGTGATCCCCAGATAGCACAGCTCGGGAGACCAAGGGATGGCTACACTGGAGATGCGTGGTGGGTGGTCCTGGTGAGGATGGTGACTGGAAAAAAAGGATGGACTGAGATTTGGAGTGATTCAGCCCGATGCCGAGCGGGGGATGCACCACAACGCCGAAATACCACAACGCCGAAATACCACAACGCCGAAATACCACAACGCCGAAATACATTAACCCCGAAAAATGTAATTTCAGGACTGCCTCAAAGGTTAGGTTATGTAAGGTTAGCACACAAATTCATTCAGTTGTTTTTCATTTTGCTCCTGTAGCCCCCCCCTCCCCGCAGTAACATTTTTCGGCGTTACTGTATTTCGGCGTTGTGGTACACAACAGTTTTCTAGCTGTCGGCGTTGCGGTCAATTTGGCATTCGGCGTTATTGTACGTTCGGCGTTGTGATATTTCGGCGTTGTGGTAACGACCCTGCCGAGCGCAAGGAATTGGTTGTTGAGGGAGGTGAAACCACGGCTTAGGCGGTCGGCGAGCATCCGCTCGGAGACGGAGGAAGCGAGGAGGCAGGTGCCATCGGCTTACTGCACCATGTAGGTTCCTGGAGAGGGGCGCATGTCGGAAATATGGAGAGCAAACAAATTATATGTACGGGAACATAACATCAGAAACACTCCCATGAAAACGGCCAGAAGACTACTAAACCTTCCACAGACACTCCAGCGACAATGGAAGCTTACAAATAACCTGACATCGTTATACATACGGGAACATAACCTCACTTACATAAATACAATTGAAAACGTAAAGTATACAATTTAAAAGCACATGCATAATTTTTATTTGTATGTAGCCTGTTTTTTTTGGATGTAGCCTCTTTTTCATCCTGTGAAAATTTTGTTGCATGGGTCGTTCGCATCGTTAAAATTCACTCATTTTTCATAACGCCCTTAAAGAAGTATAACTTCATAAATTAGGCATTGGTGGTCACTGGGGGGGGAGGGGGGTCAGTTTTTTATGTGTAACATCTTACTCTCGGTATACGGCATTTGGTGGGAGTAATTTTGTAGATGAAACGAAAGTCGCATGGAACATGGAAGGGAAGTTGACTACTGTGCTGCCATCTGTAGCGGATGGCGCGAACCTAAGTTTGCAAATCCAAAGGGAAACTGTATATTATTAACAAATTAGTAAATATTAACAAGATGGGCAATATTTTAACAAAAATCGCTGTCTGAAATCAGATCAAAGCCGCGGTATAGTGTTTTTCCAAGTCTTTTTTCACTTTTATCTGCGCCGTTTCATTATATAGTGTAAAATTTCGCTCTGCAAATGGAATGATTTTGATAGTCTACGTAGCTACTCCGGCAACTACGTGTGATCCGGTCAAGAAATTTTGTTGAAAAAACACAATTTGCTTATATATTTATCACCTCGGCATTATTTTAAAGAATCATTCGTTAAATTTCGTGTCCAAGTTTCGTATTGTAAGTGTATTTTCAACATGAAAACACATGAATTTGCTCGTTACCGAGGTTACTTATCACTGGCGAGTACATACTGAAGACTCAAAGGAATTAACTCTGCAGGACTTGAAGTGAAACTGAAACTCAAGTTCGTAAGAGGTATGCCATCTTAGTTTGCTCAGGGATCGTATGTGTATTTTCCCTACTTTTTCTAGAAAACAATTTTTTAAAGCATCGACTGTCCTGTGCTCTTTAAAACGGCGCATACTTAACTACGCTGTGATAAATCGATTCCACGCGAGGCCGGGTTTATAAATTACCCAACGACGCAAAAGCGCAATATACAACCAGAAAATGGCATTCGTTTGTAAAGTATTCTTGTTGCGAAACGTCATCAGAACTAATAAATTTGTAAAAGAGTAGACTACATATGTCTCTACCCTGGGCTTCGTGTGATAATTCATTTTCATCATGAAAACTATTACAAATTGTGTATAATTTGATGAAAAAATTTTTTGAATTTAATTGTGTGAAAGTTTAAACTGTAAACATTATTTATAAGTATAATAAAAAGAACATCGCGTTCTTTTGTGCTCTTAGCGTCTGCGTCTTTAAAAGTTTTCGGAACACTTCTCTTCGAATACGGTCGTAGAAAACGCAAGCCAAAACGCAAGAAATTTGGAAGTTGGAACAGTACTTGCGTTCTTGCGTAGTTTATAAACCAGGCCCGTTATCACACACTTGTCATGTCTTAGGTTTTATTTGAGGGCCCTTGAGTTTTTTTTCCTATTAGTTTATTCCAATAGCTCGCTTGCTTTTCTTTGTTGGGTCTCAATATTTGTTTCCAGGTATTTACTAAACGTCTGTAAGAAGATCACGCTAGTTATCATAATCATGCAACTTGCGTACCTTTTAACTGTTGTTTGATAACAGTAGTAAATATCTGACTAAACACACAACGCAAGAGACCTAGTGCCAGCGTTGACCCCAGAATATGCGGAACTTTGGGCCATTTACGTTTGCGGGGCTCTGATATTTTGGATACTCCACAGAGAAAAGGCGAAAATTTTGAAAAATAAACTGTAATAACTACTTATTTAAGTCAACCAGGTTTTGCTAAATTATTTGTAAGTTTAGACTATAAAAAAATTAAAAAATGATGTACACATGTAAGAAGTTGAGATAAATAGTTTTAATAATGAAAATATATAGAAAAACGTACTGTTTTTTTATAATTTATCAATATTAATTATTTATTAAATAATATAAGAATTTATTATTTATAATGTAAAAAATAATTTATACGTACAGGTACATAACCTTACGTATAAATACACTTGATTAAGTTTATTAACACAAATTCTATCACTAATATTCACAATAATTAGTTTTAATTACATGGACCAATATTCAATAAATCACTCTAGTGTAAGATTTAAAAGCACATTTTAATTTGTATGTAGCATTTTTTTTTTCGTCCTGTTAAAATTTCGTTGCAACGTGAAAATTCATTCAACATTTTTTTCCATAACGCACCCAAAGAAGTACAACTTCAAAAATAAATAACAATCAGTTTAGCGTTAGTAAATTCTAATGAATTACGTTTACGTTATTTAACTAATAGTTTTCTACAGTTTGACAAACATTTTATATTTCTAGTGCGTTAGTAATAGAAGAGCCGGTGCGGGACCCAGTAGATGTATTGGAATAGCTTTTAACTGACAATGGTGACGAGAAAATTAATGACATATGAGACCGAGACGTAAAGTGTGCGCTCGTAGGATGCGCTCAGAGTGAAAGTGCGCCGGTGGCCCTAGCCTTGTATTTCTCGCCCAGGGACGCCTGACTAGCGCGCTCATGGAGGAACAAAAAAAGTCTGGGTGGTTATGAGGTTTCATGGAGGGGGGGGGGGGGGGGGGGGGTGCGATGGAAAGGGCGCGGACATTCGCCCACAGAGTTGGAACGTGTGCTCGGGGCGGTCGCTACGTTGGCTATGCATGCAGTGGCGTAGCAAGCGGGAGGCAGGGATGGGATGGCCCCCGCCAGGGGCGCCGGAGTAGGAGGGGGCGCCGCAGCGACACGGTTTCGCGTTAATGAACCCCCCCCCCCCTCTTTTAATCCAAAAGGGGGCGCCATTTTCAATTCTGGCCAGGGGCGCCAGTCACCTTAGCTACGTCACTGTATGCATGCCCCTGCGCATTCGGTCACCTTGGTCGCTGAAGGTCCGTTCTGCAATGGCACGGAAACTATGAAGGATCTCCGGGAACATTATTACACCAATTGAGTCCACTGCTTCCACAATGCTCGTTTAAGTAACAAACGGCAACTAATGGGATTGCGTTTCAATGTTACAGAATATTATTTTAATTTAAAAAATATATATTATGCTACGAAATCATAGCACGTTCTACAATAAAAATAAATGACAAAGTGATAATGATCACTAAATATTATTGTACTTCAAACAATTTTAAAGTATTTAGAACATAAACAAATAGGCTACCACCGCAGCTAAGTTCTCAGCTTCTACTGATCATTTTCCATGCAAAAAAAAATTACGAATATTTTTAACAAAATGCATCTAGCATTGACTAGCTTATAATGAATTTCTTATTATATGCCAACTAAGGTAATTATTTAATTTTTTTGACCAAACACTTTTTTTTTAATCCCTTGCACTAATAACGTGGTCGTATAAAATTAAGTTAAACTCTATAAACATAACTAACCTCCAAAACTCACTTTACAGAAAGTACAGAACATTTTTTAAAATATTTTAGTTACAAAGACCTTCCTTTAGTTGTCATTAACTGGAATCGTCATTTTTTTTCTCAATTGCTTAGCTCTGGTTTGAAAATTAAAATGCTACCTAAGAAATTGCATATTTTTTATCATGTGCCGTACTTATAATTTTTTAGTTGTAAACATACAATATGTAACCACAAAAATAAAAATATCAATTTTCTTCACACACAAGTTGCCAAATTGTTTAGCATTTTTTTCTTTATAACAGGTTAGTCCCTAGTGAAATTTCCCATTAACTGAAAATGCATGCATCTGCTGGTAATTCGACCCTAGCTTCTGAACGGTATATGTATACTGGAATTTATTAGTTTTAATTACAACTTCCCTTGTAGACTTTACTGTAGAACAATTAGTACCTATTTCTCATGTTATTGTAATCATTCTGTAGCAATTGCATAAAAAACAAAACATTTGATGTAATTTTTTTAGTTGTAAGTGAACCTTCATTGTAAAAATGTCATTACACCATATAACCGAAATGCAACTATCATGAAATTAATCAGAATTTTTAATCAAAACTTAACTCAGATCCCAAAACCTAATATTTAATATATTAAATTCAGTGAACATAATGTATTCAGCATGGAATTTTAAAAAAAAGTATGTACTAAATAGATTAGAAAAAAAAAATTTACTCTTTTTTGATCTTACAACTGTTATTAGTAACCCATTTTTACATTATGACATTGGTATATTTATGAAACAAGTTCTAGCATATCTATTTTTATTGTTCTGAGAGCATCATCCATCAGTCAAAATGACAATTTTTTTTTGGTAAAATAAGTATTATAAATCGTTTATGTGTCATATGAGTTAAATAATTAGGCTCTCATTCTGAATAAAACATAAATCATTAAAAATAAAAAATAACATGGAAATCTCATGGTTTGAAAACGAAGTTGGCCTAATAATGAAATCACAAAATCTTGTCTCTTTCTGTGACGCAGGAGTGGCATGTGTGTGTTTCTTCCTGCAGCTGGCTGAGGAATTTGTTTTCCGTGGGACTGCACAGAGACCTGGAGCAAAGTGACCTGTACAATGCTGTGCCCACAGACGAGTCAGACAGACTGGGAGATGAAATGGAGATGTGAGTGCACCTTGGTTCTTGATTCTTAAATTGAATTCTTCAGTGTAGAAAAGAATAACGTCTGTTCAGGGTTCCCAACAGACAGGGAAAATCTGGGAAGCAGGGGATCGGAAGACAAGTCTTCAAAACCTGGAATACACAGGGTTAACTCGGGGAATTGAAAATATGTCTTCCAAGCCTCAAAAACAGAAAGAAAACTCAGGGAAAAAAATATGTCTTCAAAACATGGAAAACACAGGGAAAACTCCAGGAATTAAAAATATGTCTTCAAAATGTAGAAAACACAGGGAAAACACAGAGAATTGAAAATATGTCTGTAGAACCTGAAATGCACAGGGAAAACTCCAGGGAATTAAAAGTATGTCTTAAAAACCTGGAAAACTTAGGGAAATATTTTTTTTTTTCTAACACTGTAGTGTTATAATGTCTCAAAATGTTTATGTATTTTAACCATAAAAATTTAGCACTGTTAATGATCTTTCTGGTATTTACTAACATTAATTAAATTCTTTAGACTAGCAATTTTAGGTTACATAGTGTTAAATAAAATGGAAACTGTGTAATCTGTATATTAGTGTGTGTTTTTATTATAATGAGGTATTGTGATTCATCGGTTAGCTTTAAGAAATATACCGATGGGACGAAGGAAAAAAAAATTAATGGGACAGGAAAAACATGGAAAACTCGAAGGGAAATTGGCTGAAGTAAGTGTGTAGGAATCTTGCAGTACTTCCTTCTCTTCAAGAGAAGCAAAAACTGTTTTTTTTTAAAACAAGTAATTCCCCCTGAATTATGGTACAATTTTCTGTGTCAACTACCCTCCTTAGTAAAAGGATAACTGCTTGAAAACCAATGCCAAACACTTTTGCAAAGTAACTGTATTTTCAAAAATGGTCTTTCATCCCTTCTCCAATTGCCAATCATTGCCATTGCAGGGGAAATTGATGAGGGAGGGAAGGGCTAGCCCCCCTCAAAAGTCGTAAAAATCTAGCATTCCCACTACTAACCAAAGGAAATAATTTGAAAGCAAATAGTGGGCATAGTGGTTGTATCCCCCCCCCCCCCCCCCTTCCAAGAAATTAAAATTCTACGTACGCTCCTGTGGTTGTTATCCATCTTTTTACACTCTTTAACAGTTGCAAGCTTGTTTTCTTGTGGTGAGCATAATTAAAAATGTAGCCTAACATTCCATTCAATCAATATTATACCAAGCAGCCAGACATCTCTCATTTCAAGATGGTTATGTGCGGCTTGGTTAGTTTAATACAACTCTGTGCAAATATCAAAATTCCGTACAATGGAATTTGTTCTTGTCTTCCTGAAAGCAGAATTTAACTTTTTTTTGTGACAGATTGGGGGGAAGAACCACTTTGGCCATTTTGTTATTTGCTTTCAAATTCTTTCGTTTTGTTGGTGGAAGTTATAGATTTTTATAGATATTTTACGATTTTTTTTGGGAATGTGTAATATATCTCCACCCCATCCCTTGCTGGATGCTCAATTATGTAGTATTATCACATAGCAGTACCAGATATATGAATCAGTAGTATTTTAACAAATTTCTTCCTTTCATTTAGCTCTTTGTTCTTGAAAATCTTTTAACTAGTAGAATGGACGAGTTAAAAATACATTTTTAGAAGCAGAATAATTATATTTGCCAGTATTATTCATTACTTTTGTTCTGTATGGTAAAGTATTAAAAACTATAATAGCTATATGATGGATCCCAGTTTTCAAGTGAGTAGTGGTATGTACATGTGAATCACTAGCTCTTTTGTGGTCTCTTTATGTTTGGCTTTAGTGCAAATTTTCAATGCAGCATAGTTTATAACTCCTAATTAGCTTCTCAAATCCTAATGATGCACAGGCTCTGGAAGGAGAACATCAAATCAAATTCCAAGAAAAAAAAACCACCGAGTCTTCTCAGGGTCATCATCAAAATGTTCAAGTGGGAATTCATGAAGTCTGGCGTGGTCGTCTTGCTAGTATCGTGTGTGTTCAGGTAAGTGTTTCAACGCTGCACTTGCCGGTTCAACTTCATTCCAATTTAGTTACTGAAAAAAGATTCTTCATATTTCAAATAATAAACGAGAATATTAAAAATGTTATACCGCTGATCGTTTTCAAAACTTACATTAAAAATGTACTGTTAGTTTTCAAAGTGTAAATTGAAGTAAAGCATAAGCTTATCCAGGTGGAAAGTGGAGTATAAGATGTAAAAAATAAAACAAAAAAAATGTATTAATAGGTTGGTTGTTGGTATTTTAACTTTTTGAAGGACACTAATTATGAAATTTATGTACCACGTCATTTGTGAGACATCGTAACACCCTCCCCTCCGTTGAAAGAGGTTGAATTCCGAAAAAAAATTTCTCCCCTTCTGATTGGACCTAAATATGCCCTTGCGTTGGAGTATTAAAGTACGTATATTGTTCTGCACCGCTTTTAGGTGAATTGACTGTACAAGTCAATTACTGAACTGGGTTTCTGATTTTGTGAGTGAATAATTAACTTTATTTGTGATTGCCGCACAGACACCACCCATAGGGGGAATATATATAACTGCGCCATTGAGAAAAAATTTTTGATGGGAATTATTTAGGGGGGGGGGGGGGGGATTCAAACACTTGGGGGGAATACGAAAAAAAAATACAAAATCTAAAAATGTTTATCAGTTGACATTAATTGCCTAGATAGTGCAATATTTCACTTTATTATTTAGCGTTATATTTGAATTTAAACACAATTTTGATTTCCCCACCCCCTTCCCAAAAAAAAAATAATCCATGGGTTAGGATTCTCGGACAACCTTGTTGGACACTATCAAATTCAATATCATAGGTAAGTATCTAATATTTTTTTGGGAAAGGGGGGGGGGGAGAATGATTGTTTGTTTAGTGGGAAGGGGTGGATGCACCAACATCATTGAGGGAGATGGGCTCCCGTGGTTGTCAGTGTACGACTTCTCCTGGTTAACGGATGGTTTGCTATTTAACTGTTACCCAGAGTTTCTCAGCCGCTGCTGTTGGCCAGCCTGATCAACTACTTCTCCCCGGGCAGCACGACGACAAAGACCACGGCCTACGTGTACGCTGGCAGCCTGCTGGTGACGACCTTCGTCTCCACGCTGCTCTACAGCCACAGCAACATTGCCATGATGGCTCTCGGGATGAGGGTGCGCGTGGCGTGCTGCTCCCTCATGTACAGGAAGGTACGGTCGCAGTGCCGTCGCGTGCTATGGATTTCCCGTACCTTTTACTGATGCAAGAGTCCAGGCACGTGCGCTGAGACATAACCTAGGCAAGTGCAAGTGCGCTGAGACACGGCCTACTTAACTAAGTAAACAAGGAATTGGTGTGTCGTTAGGTTTATTACACGTCAAAAGAACTTTCTACGTGGTGCTGTCCCGATACTTAGTCTTTATCACACGGGGAGCTGAAGGGTTGTACCGGCGCACCGAATTCTCTTTACACACAGAAATTGCCTTATCGTCTGGTGTGTCCCTGGCGTGTGCAGGACTAGGGTCACATGTGAAGCTGACGGGTAGAGAGCGCTGTGGTGTGGTGCGTGTAAGGCAATTTACTAAACAGTTTACTCAATAGCACAGTTCCCAGTTCCTGCAACGAGGCGTCCTGATGAAGGGTCACATGGTCGCACAAACACTGAATTGAACCTCACAGTTCCCGTGTTGCAGGCGTCACAGCATAGGGTGAAGGGGGCTCGGAGACAGATCACACTTACAATTACGTAATTTTCACGGTAACACGGAGTACAGATGTTCCCATGTGTGGTTGCAATGGTGGAAAACATGGTTTCCTTACCCAAGCCTAGGTAGAGGACCCCTGCAGGCACGTAAATCACGTTTTCACTGCACGGCTCACTGCAATGTTTCAGGTAAAAGATGCGTTATGAAATTGGACTACACCGTTAGCCCATTGGCAGCCTTGAGCAAGCGAAAATAGAAAGCCTTGTGGCTTACGTGAAGGCGGGTCCATGCCTCATGGCCCGTCTGAACACAAAAAACAATTTTACATAAAACAAAGCACTTAGTGAAGAAACAACAGCAATTAGTTAAGCGGCCGATAGTTATGTACAAAACCGATGGATGCCGGCCATGGAGACAAATGAAAATGTACCAGGTAATATTTTCACTTTTGCAGCTAACTCAGTGCAGGCAAGATTATGATGTCTCCGTGGTGAATGAATGCATCCAGCCTCGGTGCGGGGTTAACCACGACTGCCGCAGCCCTGGGAGGTGCCGTGCTACCAGGGCCGTGTTTGCGTGCAAAATGCGCAGATAGAGAGGGGTGACTCAGGTTAGGTTTCAAAACCTAATTGCACGGTGAACAATACTCATTTCTTTATGCAAAGAGTTTGATTACATGAATCTGTCTTTCAAGTGTATCCATTATGTCTTAACAATTTTTTATCGGTGTAGGAGTACGTGCACATTACTATCGGCGGACAAAAACATACACTTGACAATTATTGCTGATAGCAGTGCGTGCAGCTAACACCTCGCTGAACTGCATCACTCTGGGGCGCGTTCGTTGCACACGTACTGCTGAGGCGTCGAGGAGACATAACAGCCTGTGCAACCCGAGGGAGCACCGGTGGTCGGCATCACAGAAACTTGTGTCGAAAAACCTAGTTTCCGGCACATATGTGCCGGAAACTAGGTTTTTCGACACGAACTCTTCATGACACAATTATGTAGTGTCTGTGAAATTTTAACACCACAGGTGGCTTCTTGTCTACTAGAAGTGTAAAACATTGTCAGTTTATTCATTCCTTACTTTTAGTATGTTGATTGAAGTGAAATTAATTTTGTCACCACATGGGTAAGAGTGGTTATTTTTGACTAACATTGATAGTGGCAAATGACTTTACGAAGATGCTCTGTGAAAACGGTTGGAATGACACATCAGCGCACTGGTTAAAATAGTGTGTGCTTGTGCGAGCAGATGCGTGCTGTTCCTTCAAAAGGAGCACAAACCATTGAACCCTGTTTACTTTTACTCGACAGATCCTGCGTATGAGCAGGACGGCAAGCGGCCAGACGACGACTGGTCAGATCGTGAACCTGATGTCGAACGACGTGAACCGGTTCGACCGTGCATTCCTCATGCTCCACTACGTGTGGATCTTGCCGATACAGACAGTCATCATCATGTACTTCCTCTGGCAGTTCGTGGGCGTGGCTTCGTTGGTTGGCGTGGGCGCGCTCTTCCTGCAGTCTGTTCCAGCACAAGGTAAGCTCAGCCGGCATTCATCCGACTATGAGCTTCAACTTTAGTAATTTTCATAGCTAGTGATGGGTCAGATCCCAATATTCTCGAATCAGAATCTAGGTCTCAAAGGTCCAAAATGAAATAATTTACAAGAAATTAAAAATATTAACTATGGTGTTAAACTGTTAAAACATTTAACCCTCTAAATTTTTATTCACAAACTAAGTTGCCAGAATCTAAAACATTTAACCCGCTAGTCTAAATGTTTTATTCATGAACTAAGTTGCCAGAATCCATACATATTGTAACTTCATTCATATAATTTCATGTTAAAAGTATACCTAATATCTTTGGGAATGGCAATATGATAGATGCGAAAGGAAAAAAAATTTAACTAATAATCTTTAGAGGCTATCAGTGATGAATTATTTTATTTACTTCATTTTGTTTAATATTTTTCTTTGAATCTTTTTCCTTGAATATCGTAGTCTTTGAATTCTAAGAATTTGATGTTATTTGAGGATTTGATTGCCCCATCCTTATTCATAGCATATTACAGCAGGCAAAGTATCTGTGAGTACTTAATTAATTTTTAAAAAAAATTAAGTTTTACATGTCACTTGAAATCCGGTTAGTTTTTGGATCTTGTCGGTAGACTAAGTAAGGAGCTGTGAGGAAGCCTCTGTAATTTACACCACATTAAATACTAAACAGAAAACATTTCTCCTCTTCCAGGAATTGGAAATTTTATTGATATTAATTACATAATGGGATAATTTTTAATTAAATTTTGTTTTTTTGATAAATGTTTGACAGATATAAGGATTGACGAGCTTTATGAGACATGCGAGCAAAAAGCCATGTAGATCACTATTTTTTCCTGTACTTTAATCACTATGTATTTTTGTATTTTACCTTTGGGACACTGTGGTCATGTGACAAGGCAATTGTTTTATTTATTTATTCTGTTGAGCCTTTAATTATGGTGGTTACCAATCATTGAAGACTTAAATTTTGCATATCCAAAATCTCTCTTATGTAAGAGTGAAACATTGATAAACTTAATTATAAATTTGCAACAAAGATAACAGGTTTCAGAATTGTTTGCAGTTAAGTATGTACAGATTTGAAATATTATTTTTAGGATACACAGATTTGTTATAAATTTGTGTATGCTTAACATTATAAAAAATATATAATACAGTATTGATTAAAAACAAGTATGATATAATTACAAATTTACTAATCTACTATGGATGTTGAGCAGGACTTAGGATACTACACGAAAGAAAACTCTAATAATCGTTTCCCACCATCACCATATACCAATACCCTAACTCTTACTATCCAACTCTTTTAAATTGTAGAATGGATTAGTTTAAATGATATTTTTAATAGAAATTGTAAATTGGCCAATACTGTCCATTTCCTTCATTTTATACAGTAGAGAGTAGAGTATAGAAAAGTATTAGACCAGTATGACGGAGTGTTTGAGTGGGTCTTCGTTTATTACAGCCTAAAGTGTTGTAAATATGAATATCTTTGTTTATTTTGAACTAGCTGCAGTACCCGGCGTTGCTCGGGCTGAACACAGGGTGAAGTGGACCTTTTTCAAAATCAGATGTAGTTAGTAATTGTCTTCTTAATTTGAATGTCAAGTGTGCAAAATAATTTATATCACTTTCAGATCCCGACAGACGTTCTGCCAGTGTATAGTTATTTACCTGTATATATCTAAAAAAAATTGGTGGTCTGTATGTAATCTAGACTCTATAAAGCACTATAGAAAAAAGCTAAAAAATAAGAGATTACTAATTTTGAAAAGATTCCATTATCTAGCTAATGCTCGGCATGCATTGCAATGCCTCATTCAGTTTTGTTTAGTAATATGTCTGAAGTAGTTACACATATACAAATCATCTATCCATCTCTCTAATTATATATTTATCTCTATCTACATCTATATATATCTATGTATATCTCTATCTCTCTTTATCTCTTTATATCAACATATATATACTTCCCACTAACTCTATATCTTCTATATATGTCTCTATATAGCTCCGTCTCTATCTCACTCTATATATATATCACTCTATCTCTGTCTCTCTTTTATATTTAAATAAATTGTGTCATGCGTGCAAACTTATACAACAAAAACAGACGAAGTGTCGCTATATAAAATGAAATAAACACATTTTTTGACACGATTCGTGCTCCAACTATTGAAAAATAGTTATACCGTCTCAGTAATCTTCATGGGCATGTGCATAAAAAATCACCAAAATTTCATCGCATTCGGATGAATGGCATAGGAACGCATAAGGCACAAACAAACGAAAATTAAAGACACGACAAACGCATCAAAAGATGGTGCGTTTAAAATTCAAGGCAACTCTATCTATTGACGAAGTTACGAACAAAACTGTTATGAGCGCCTTTATTTTGCTAGCCGCTGCGAGCTCCACTAAGCGGACTGGTCTCACCAAGGAGAAAAATATTAATTTGCCAGACCTTACTATGTGTATGATCGTGTGTCAGACATAGAGAAATGACACTCACTATTAGTATGTCTATGACCTATGATTTTTTCTGTTATAAAATAAAATTATCACTTTTTCACTCCCTTAGGGATGGAATTTCATATTAATATGTGGTCTATGTTCTGGCGTGATTGAATAACAAACATCCATCCATCCATCCATCCAAACTTTCACATTTATAATATTAGTGGAATTTATTTTCATGTGAATAGCAAATAAATTAATACCCGGAAAATGTATTTATTTGTATAAAAGCAAGAATTCCTAATTTTTTAATTTTTGTGTAAAGATGATAGTTTGTGTTTAGCCCGAAGTAAACTGATTCTGGTGGTCCGGAACCCATGATAATTTTGGCCACTTTTAACTCATCTTCGCATACCTAACTCTACAACATTAAACCCTAAGTTTAACTTTATTTCTGCGCAGGTTATATGGGTAAACTGACATCTAAACTAAGACTGAAGATTGCAGTACGTACAGATGAGAGAGTCAAGCTGATGAATGAAATCATCAGTGGCATTCAAGTGATCAAGATGTATGCCTGGGAAAAGCCATTTGAGAAAATGGTTGCATTTGCACGAAGGTATGTGCAACACACGAGCTTGAATTGCATGTTGTCATGGTGTAGCAGTTATACTCGAGGATGTACACGAAGGGGCGGGGGAATGAGAGGATATATCCCCCCTTCTGTTGAAATCCTAAAATAATTTATCATTTCCAGCAACAAATGGAAATAGTTTGAAAGCAAACAGCAAACAAAGTGATCCTATTCACTCCTGTCCCCCCTCCTCTAAATGTAATTCTGCATACACTCCTGGTTATATTGTGATAGTTACTCATCATTCCAGAAAATGTCAGCACTATTGTAGCAATACGTTGTGATTAATTTAAACCACTTCCAAGCAAGTGATTAGTATTATCATTAAGCTTCTACAAATACTGTTGTTTTTTTTAATTCAAATAAAATTTAAAATAGAATATCACAATATTCACGAATATTGAATATTTTCATGGTAGAATTCTAACATAAAGAGAAATTTTTTTTTCACATTCAACAGGAGTCCAAGAAAACTTTATCCAAAATTTGGTAAAAAAAAATGAGAGTACAGTATTACCATGTTATAATGTTTTTTGAGGTGGTAAAAGGGGAAAAAAAACATACGCATTAAAATGTTATAAGCCCGAAATATTTTAATTTAGCACCAGTCAATGTTTAAACCACTGATGGAACACACTCTGCTTGAATGTGCTTAAACCGAGCCAACAATATTCTTTTAACTTCATGAAGCTTCCTGCTTATATTTTCTTTGTTTTTATGGACACACTGCTACCTTCTGTAAAATTCTCTCTTGATTCACAACGATAGCGTTTGAGTGGAAGGTCCATGTAGAATTCCTTCTGTACTTTAACATGTGTTTTCTGTGGATTCTTGTCTAAGAATGAATAAATTCAGCTCTATAAGAAACCTAAAAAGCTTTGTTTTTTCTGTGCCATTGCGGAATGTTTGGTAAATTAAATGTTGTACAATGACATGTGTAAGTCTGAAAACACACTACGTTATAAGCAGGGAATGCGTAATTTGTGAAACATTACACACTGGAAGTAAATACACTTGTCATGGAGAAAATGTGGTGACTTTGAAAATATGATGTTATAAGCAGGTAAACATCACAGGCATACCTAGTTATTATAACAGGGTTCTACTGTAATATAAATGGAACCAATACAAAGAGATGTAAAACAAAATAAAACCTGGTTGTGCATTTTCTTAAACTAAAAAATTGTAAGTTTGAAAGTGATTTTGTTGATCTGGTGACATACATAAAATAGAATAATATTAATAATTTTAAATCATAAATCATTATTTGTTAAATATAAACCAATGTGTGAATAATGTTACAGTACAAATCTAAATTTCTCAAAAAAAAAGTTGGTTGTCTGTAAAGTCGGTTTACGGACGATAGTTTAATGTGACGTCATAACAAAACATTGATAAAATAATTGCATACTTTTATGAATAAAATTGAATCATTTTTATTTTAATAATAAAAGAATAAATACTAGAAATTATACTAGTTATCAGATTTTTAAAATGCAAGAATAATTTACCTTTATTGCCGAAATTGTTGTTGTAATAAGCAATGAAAACCACATTTACTTTTCACTTCTTTTTATAAACAGTCTATGAAACAGTTCACTTGTAGATGACTTGTAATTAATTTTAAAAACTGGCGTTTAGCTATAAATTTTAAATATAATTATGAACAAGTTTTCATATAAATAAAATGTAATCAAATATCTATCATCAATTATATGAATCACCATAATTTTTTAGTCAATTGTAACATAACTTATTATTCTGCACTCGCCGACAGATGCTACTTTTTTTAATAATAAAAGAATAAATACTTGAAATTATACTAGTAATCAGATTTTTAAAATGCAAGAATAATTAACCTTTATTGCCGAAATTGTTGTTGTAATAAGCAATGAAAACCACATTAACTTTTTGTTTAAATATAATTATGAACAAGTTTTCATATAAATAAACAGTAATCAAATATCTAACATAACCTATTATTACTGCACTCGCCGACAGATGCTACTTTTTTTAATAATAAAAGAATAAATACTTGAAATTATACTAGTAATCATATTTTTAAAATGCAAGAATAATTAACCTTTATTGCTGAAATTGTTGTTGTAATATAATAAGCAATGAAAACCACATTAACTTTTCACTTAACTTTATAAACAGTCAACGAAACAGTTCACGTGTAGATGTAAGTTGTGTGCTGCCGCTGTCTTTCTTCTCCTCGGACGCATAGGCCAATGGAGTGGAAGAGAGATAGATGTGGCGCAAGCGTACAATGAGCGTAATGAGACACAGCATAACGGAACAATGTGCGTAACGGGACACAGCGTAATGGAACAATGTGCGTAATGGGACACTTTTTCGTGCGTGCAGCCGGCGTTCATCGATTTATGAGACGTCACGTCAAAAAACATCTTTTTTGTTTCAATAACTTTTTATTTTTTAGGTGTAAGATATGGTGTATGTCTATTTATTGGTAACATATAATTTGGAAAAATAATATTGAATTTGAAATTTTGGATTGAATATAAAAATATTCATGAATGTCGAATATTTTTTGAGTACTCCCAGACCCCTATTTATCATTGTTATTTACTTTTATGTGATGCATGCATATGTTATACCTTGCTCGTCATCTTTCAAAAGCAAACTTATATATTGCACCTATGTATAAATAATTATTAAATAATTTGAGGAAAGTGCGTGATGTGAGTTGTCATTTATTCACAGGCGCGAGATCAACATCGTAAAGCAAGCTTTCTACCTCCGTGGTGTCTACTTCTCTGCTATGGTGTTTACAGAGAGACTGACGTTGTTCCTCACGCTTCTCACCTACGTTCTTCTGGGGAATCAAGTTACTGCTGATAAAGTACGTGTGGCGACTTAGAAATTCTCTTGCTTTTCTGTATGAACTTATTGGCTTCTAAGAAGTTGGTAAGGTGTATCGTAGTCATGGTTAAAATCCCAATTTTCTTGAATATTAATCTTAAATTTAATCACCACGAGTATCTCAAATATACCCTTGGAATACATACAAATATAGGCCCCAAGGACTTATATTTGTATTCCAAGGGTATATTTGAAACTAAGTGTCTTGAATCAATACGTACAATAATTATATTAATATACATATTTAAAGTACAGTATCCTGTGGGAATGATAATATGATATGTGCATCATTATGTAGGTATTCACTTTTACCATGAAAATGTTTCCCAAATTGTATGTATTTGACACAACTTGCTTAGATTGCAGTGTAACAAAAATACCTTTTGGCACATCCTACAGGCGTAGGTAGATTTCGAAGTCCCAGTGGAAAATTTTGAGAACTTAATGCAGCCAAAATTACATCCTATAGGTTTGTCAATATTCAAAAAAGATTGAGTTAACATTTTCTCATATTCCATGCAGCGAAAATATTTTGAATGTTTTATAACTTAATGCCTCCAGCATTGAATGTCGTAATGGATTTCTTAAAATGCCTAGTAAGTCATGCAGTTATTTTTGATCTTCAATCACTATTTTTCATCCCTTGCACTAATACATGGTTGTGTATGTTTTTTGGACAAAGATTAAAGGTAATATTAAGATAGTTATTAATGAATTCATCCAAATTTGATGCTATTTTTTTTTTTATTTTTTTGAAATTTCAACCCCCCCTTTTTTTTTTGGTAATAGTTCATTTCATCAAAAATTATTCCTGTCAAAGGTTTTAGTGTTTTAGATACAGTTTAAGCATTTTACAATAAATTGTAATGGAAGTGAAAGTAAATGTATTATTAAAAATTAATGATATTATGTTTTTCTACCCTTGTTATTTCTACTCCTTGTAGTAATGTTTTGTTTTATAAAAAATTGTTTCAGACAAAAGTCTTAGCTAAATATTATAAGATCAATGCACAATTTGTACAAATTTGATGTTGTGCCTTTGAAGGGAATTGTGATTTTTTTGTCTTCCAAGCCTTGTTTATGCTACCCCTTGCAGTTATGTGGGTCGCACAAAAAATTATTTTAGATGAAAGTTGTAGATAATAATTTAAGATTTTCCAGTAAAACAGTACTTGGAACGTAAATTATGCATTTTTTTTATAATTCAACTCTTTATTTTTTCAATGCCCTACAACAATGGTTTGTCTTATCAAAAATGGTTTCAGACAAAAGTATTAGGTAAAAATTATAAGATTTACAAACAATTTGAATGGATTTGGTAGTGTAGCTACTAAGGAAGTTATGAATTTTTATTTTAAATTTTAACCCTTATTTTTTAAACACCTTCCGGTGATTGTTAGTCTGATTAAAAATTGTTTCAGGCGAAAGGTTATATCATTAATAATAATTTGTACAAATTCGATGATCCCTTTGATTGGATATTGCCCATTAACGAATTCTGAGATTTTCCACTACTAGATTTTATGTATCAGCTTGGAAGTAATTTGAGAAAGTTTGCGACACATTTTTAAAAATTAAATTAAAAACTCAAACGTTTGTGTGTGTCTATATATATAATTTGTGTGTCTCTATATATATATGTGTGTGTGTGTGTGTGTCTATATATATATATACTTATATAATGGGAGTCAACTCTTTAGTATAGTGGTTTATTTAAAACTGTACGTAGTTTAAAGCCAACTATAAATATAGAGCTTTTGGGTTGTTAAAGCATCTGTAGGCACAGCTGGGTGATGTAAAACCAATTCGCGTTCTTTGGTCCAGGTTTTTCCTCTGGCACAGTTCTTCAACATCTTGCAGCTGACTATGGCAATTTTCTTCCCTCAAGCTGTGCAGATGGCAGCGGAAGCCAACGTTTCTGTAAAACGACTTCAGGTAACAAGAATGAGTATCCACCATTAGGCCTGTACAAAAATCAGTCTTTTAGTTCGAATTGAATAAGAATACAAAAAATTATTCGGAAATACGAATATTTTGAATAGTGTAAGAATGAGATTTAGAATCCCTCTAAAAGTTTTTTTGTTTTTCACATCATGTAAAAACTTCTGGAAAATTAGACAAATAATACTGAAGTAAAAGGTTGGTTAAGTTCATCAACTACAATAATTATATGGAAAATGTTTGTTAAAATATTTAAATTATGAAATAATAATATTTTTTTAATTATTAAGCTAACTATCTTAACCTAACATAACCTAACTTAAACCAACCAACCTACCTTTATTTTCCACTATCTGCTACTCTGCGTATCGATTCAGGAAATTTTCACGACCCACAAAATACGGTAAAAATCAACTGCAATCTATGTTACTAAAAACTTGAAATCTTTTTTTAATATGCTGCATTCCCAAATAAGAGATTGAATGAGCATATTTACACATTCAAACCCTAGTGCTTCACAAGTTTTTGTTGTTAATGGAATCTAGGTAAATTGCAATTTAGTTCAGCAATATTATAAACATAATTTTTCCTAGTTCTATCTGGCATCATAAAACTTTATTCATGTTTTTTAAAGTATTTTTGAGTCATGTCTGTTTCGTCATAGATATAGCAATAAGCTGATACTGTTATCACATGATGTTAGATTGATTGTGATGATTTATATGCTGTTAAAACTATGATGATTTCTTCTTTTAATTCTCATCTCAATGGAGTGTCCATCTTTTGTGGTGTTGTAGACCATGGTTGGATTTTTTTCCACTTGTGGTGCATGTGACATAAAGAATACAAATAATATTTTGTTTTCAAGTTTGAAATGACATATATGTTATGTTGTGAATTGTTTATGCAATTTTTTCCTGTTATTGTTTAGTGAGACAGTAGCGAAAAAAAAAAAAACATTAAATATTGTTGCATGTAAAAAACATTATTTATACCCACCCTCCACCCTCTTGAAATTTCTTCACAAATACTGGACTGTTTATTAATTTTTTTTTACAGATCATATTTCGATTACAATGAAAAATAATTATTTATATTTTCCTTTCAAAGTTTGAATATTTGAACAAAATTTTACCTATAGTAATTGTAGCTGTCTTAACCTAACCAGACTTTCACTTTAGTATTATTTACCTATCTAATTTCTACACTGCACATTTACTTTTTCTTTCAATATGTATTTGTTATATTTGAAAAAAAATATATTAAGGATTCTATTTCATACTATTTGAATTCAATATTCGTATTCAAGAATAATTTGATATTCATATTCGATTTGAACTAAAAAAAATCATATACGCACAGGCCTTATCACAGTAGAACGGGAATATGAATTTCTATATATGTAGAAATTCCAGATCTCGTTATAGTGCTGAGCCTTGATACAAAAGAATCCTTCATACTTTGCAGCTAGGTCTGTGCACATACTAGCTGTCTGTTTCCTAGTTCTCAAGTTAATTTGGAAGTCATTTTGAATAATGATTAACATATTGTTATCCTCCCTTTTATGACCTGTGGTCCTTGCACGATTAGTAAGCCTGTGCGAATATCAGTTTTTTAGTTCGAATCGAATTCGAAAACGAATACCAAATTATTCTCGAATACAAATATTGAATTCGAATAATTGGAATGAGAATTGAAATCCCATAAAACATGTTATATCACATAACATTACAATATGATAACATGTACATATTTACTGATACAATGTATGTATGTAGAATCAAAAAACTGACAGTACTTAAAATTTTAAGGTTCTCCAATTTTATAATTAGTTCGTATTAAAAAGAGTCTTGTCACATCTCTACATATTAGCTAATTTAAATTTTTGTAGAAAAACACAAGCTGCTCTACATTTTCGGGGAGTAGACTCTCTCTTCTACACGTCACAATGTTGCCAGCTGTTGAGAAAAGTCTCTCACTGCACACTTGTGTGGCAGGTATAGGCAAGTACTTTCTTCACAGCTATGTTTCGGAAACGAGTGCGCCCCTTCTCTGACCAGAAACTGAAAGGATTTTCATTCTTTGGGATTAAGGGTGCTGCCAGATATTCGTTTACTTCTCCTTGGATAGTTTCTTCGTAGCTTGCAAGAGTAGACTGAGTTGCTGTTGAAGGTTTCACATAGGCCCACAGAGATGACTTCTTAATAGGCATTTCACTTGTAGCCTCACTTGTCTCAGTTATAGTTTCAGCTACTGTGTTCAGCTTACACAGCTTACATACCTCCCTGCACAAATTTTCAACCCGCTTTTTTTTTAAATTTTCATCCTCAATTAGTGAATCTTTGAACCGTGGATCTACCATCATAGAAAACACATTTACTTCACAATCTTGGTACACCATGTAACGTGATCGCTAGCTTTTAAGTAAGTTCTTGGCAAGAGTTTTTTTTTTTGACGCGCGGGACAGGATAATTGCCTGAGCTGTCACTATGCGAGGAATTTGGGAAGGGTGGGAAGGGAATGAAGGGGTGGGGGGTGTGGTTGCCGTCTGCATCCGGTCGTTTACTGTGTATTATCCTATTGAAAAACATTGACATAGCATGTTAGGCTTTTGGAGTCTTTGCTGTGAGTATGCGGCCAGATGTTTTCCACATGGTCTGTACAATTTTCTTTCTCTTCGCCGTCACGTTCGGAACGAAATTACAGTGCCGACAAACCATGTTTCACCCTCTAATCTGAAAACTGTCACCTATAACGTCCCGGTTGTATGGATTTTACAGACACTATTTATCTTTATCAGTATGCTGACAGTTCAAATCTTTTTTAAACGACCTGACGACATTCTTCTACATAAAATAAGTTAGTTATCGCTCCGAATTACTGTGTTCAAATGGGCTTTACGTGGCCAGATGTAGTGATCCCGCTCAGCCTTTTTCGTAAATGACTGAATATTCGTTTTTTCGAAGTGTTAGTATTCGAAATCGAATCTAATACAAATAATAAACTATTCGTTTTGATATTCGAAAATTGGAATATCGCACAGGCATAACAATTAGCAACCATCGTGGGGTTTAGACTTGAAAAGTGCCGGTCGTCTCTATAACTTGGTTTTACCCACCTACAGCTTTCTAATGATATTAATGATCATAAGTGGTGTAACCAAGGGAGGGGTCATTATATCCCCTCCTCCAAAGGTATAAAAATGTCCGTGTTATTTTCTGATCCATGATGTGTTGTTGCAACTCCAGGAACAACGTGGTACACAGGAAGTGATTCATGTCGAGATTGGTATTGTAACAGTCCACACCCCGTGTTGTGGTTTTAAGTTTTTTAATACATAGTTTTAATTTATATATATATATATATTTTTTTAACCCCTCCAATCCCTCCATCCTGAAATAAATTTCAGTATCCACCCTTACCTATAGTTTCTTTCTTGATTACGTTTTCCATTAGAAATGGTTGTGTAGAAAAATTAAATATGATGCTTAAAAATAATATATTTTTTAGAATATTGCCTAAAAATTTATAGAAACTTTTTATTTTTCTCAAATTAAAATCGCACATTCTATTGTACATAAAAAATAAAACATTTACTTTGTGCAGAACTTCCTTGCTATGGAAGAGATTCAGCCGAAACCTGTAACCAACGGCATCGAGAAGAAAACTGAGAAGTTGGGCCTGAAACTCACCAAGGCCTCTGCGAAGTGGATCCCGGACTCCATAGCGTACACCCTGCACGATCTCAACGTGAACCTGCCTCCCGGCAAGCTGTGCGCAGTGATTGGGCCCGTGGGCTCGGGGAAGGTGGGTGCTAGGACGCGCGTCTCTCACTCACCCTTCTGCGCGGTGGGTTGCGGCTGGTTCAGCGGGCCCAAATTCCTTCCTGGCTTAGCGTATTTACCACACACCCTCCCCTTCCTTCCATCAAGAGGGAAGGG